>NW_027142443.1:0-600000 GCF_026170545.1 Melanerpes formicivorus
GATGGCAGAAGGGGGAAGGGGGCTGGCAGAGGGGGAAGGGGGCTGGCAGAAGGGGAAGGGGGCTGGCAGAGGGGAAGGGGGATGGCAGAAGGGGAAGGGGGATGGCAGAAGGGGAAGGGGAATGGCAGAAGGGGAAGGGGAATGGCAGAGAGGAAGGGGGATGGCAGAAGGGGAAGGAGGCTGGCAGAAGTTAAGGGGGCTGGCAGTGAGACTGTCCCTGCTCCCCAGAGAGGCCTCTGCACCCCAAGGAGAAGGTTCTGGAGCAAGCCCTGCAGTGGTGCAAGCTGCCAGAGCCCAGTGCTGCCTACCTGCTGGTGAAGAAGGTGCCCATCGGGGTGGGCAGCTGCCTCTTCACAGGTGAGGCCCCCACAGCACAGCCCTACCTCAGCTTCCCCTTGCCCTGGCCGCCAGCCTGCAGCCATCAGGGATCCCCCATGCTCCTGACCCCCTTGCCCCCCTCTGGGCAGGTGCCAAGCGTGAGAGCCCCAGGTGTGGGCTGCTGAGGTGCCGGGAGGAGCCCCCCAGGCTGCTGGGCAGCAAGTTCCAGGAGCGCTACTTCGTCATCAGGGACAGGAGGCTGCTGCTGCTCAAGGAGAAGAGGGTAGCCAGGGGACGCTGCCAGGGGGAGGGGAGGCAGGGAGGGGAGCCTTGGGGCCTGCTGGTGGCTGTGCCCCTGGCAGGGAGGCTGGCACCTGGCAGGGTTGACTGGGGGGGGATGTCCCTCTGCAGAGCGCCAGGCCAGAGCGGGAGTGGCCTCTGGATGCAGCCAAGGTCTACATGGGCATCAAGAAGAAGCTGAAGCCACCAGCACAGTAAGTGGCACCCTGCCTGGCCATGGCTGGGACCCCAGGTGCTGGGAGCAAGCCAAGCCCCCCAGCAGCACCCCAAATCTGGGCCTGTGGGGGGACCTCAGCCCCCTTCCAGCCCCCAGGCTGGCTGAGCTCGGTGGGGCTGAGCTCGGTGGTGCTGCCCTGCAGCCTATCCTTCCCTCCCTCCCTTCCTTCCTTCAGGTGGGGCTTCACCCTGAGCCTAGACAAGCAGCAGCTGTGAGTATCTTGCCCCTGCTTCCTGGGGGTGGGGGCTGGAGAGGTGTGGCGTTCTCAGCCCCCTCTGAGTGGCACAACCAGAACCCCGGGGGGACAGGGCAAAGCTGGCACCTGGGCACCCAAGGGTGGCAACTGGCAGAAAGTGAGGGCCAGGCTCCAGGGGCAATCCAGCTCCATACCCTCCCCACCCACAACAGCACCTCTGGGAGGAGCTCATCCAGCTCAGAGGGTCCTGCCCACCCTGCCCAGCCCTGTGTCCCCTGCAGGGTTGTGCTGCCTGCCAGCTGTCACCCACAGGCTCATGGAAGCACAGAACCATTCTGCTTGGAGGAGACCTTTCAGGTCTTTGAGGCCAAGCCTTCCCCCAGCACTGCCAGGGCACCACCACCCCCTGACCCTCAGCACCACAGCTCCAGGGCTTTGAACCCCCCCAGGGATGGAGACTCCACCACCACCCTGGGCAGCCTGAGCCAGGCCTTGGCAACCCTCAAGGGGAAGAAATTGTTCCTCATGGCCAACCTCCCCTGGGGCAACATGAGGCTGTTTGCTCTTCTCCTATCACTTCTTTGGGAGCAGAGCCCAACCTCCAGCTCATTGCAGCCTCCTCTCAGGGAGCTGTAGAGAGCAATGAGGTCTCCCTCAGCCTCCTCTTCCCCAGGCTGACCAACCCCAGCTCCCTCAGCTGCTCCTCCCCAGCCCTCTTCTCCAGACCCTTCCCAGCTCAGTTGCCCTTCTCTGGCCCTGCTCCAGCTCCTCAGTGTCCTTCTGGGAGTGAGGAGCTCCTAATGCAGCTCAGCCTTCAGCAGAGCATTCTGTGTTGCCATGCACCCAGCAGCAGCTGCTGCTTCTTCTGAGCCAAGGTGCCCCATGGGTGCCCAGTGAGCTCCTGCCTCACCCTGAAGCAGCATTTTGGGCACACAGAGAGGTTGAGAGGTGCAGCTCCACTGGGTGAGGCTGTGCCTGATGGCTCCAGGTTCACAGGCAAGGTGGCAAGGGGACATGGGCCACCCCCTCCCCATTGCATCTGCTCCCTGGCAGCTTCTCAGCTGTCCCTTCTGCAGGTACTTGGTGTGCTCAGGGCAGGCTGAGCTGTGGGACTGGACCACCAGCATCCTCAAGGCTCAGGTGGGTGCAGGCTGGGCTGGGCAGGGGCTGGCAGGGGCTGAGAAGGCTCAGGTGGTGCAGGCTGGGCTGGGCAGGGGCTGGCAGGGGCTGAGAAGGCTCAGGTGGTGCAGGCTGGGCTGGGCAGGGGCTGGCAAGGGATGACAAGGCTCAGGTGGGTGCAGGCTGGGCTGGGCAGGGGCTGGCAGGGGATGACAAGGCTCAGGTGGGTGCAGGCCATGCTGGGCAGGGGTGGCAGGCCCTGACAAGGCTCAGGTGGGTGCAGGCCAGGCTGGGCAGGGGCTGGCAGGCCCTGACCCCCCTCCCCTGCCCTGTGCCCATGCCCAGCACGATGACCTGCGCCCCGTGATCCTGCGCCGTCGCTCCTCCTCCGACCTGGCCAAGCAGAAGTTTGGTACCATGCCACTGGTGCCCCTGCACGGAGACAGCACCGATGCCACCATGCTCTCTGCCAACCAGACCTTGGTAAAGCCTCTACAGCTCCCCCTGCCCCTCAGCCGGGTCCCTGTGCCTGTCTCGAGGGGCAGGGCCCTGGAGGTGCTTGCAGGCTGCCTGCATCGGGAGGCTTTGGGGGTGTGCCCTCCAGCCGGGCAGCCTCTGAGTGCTGCCCTCGTGGCCATGGCACCACTCTGTGTGCCCTGTGAGGGCACTGGGGAGCTGAAGCCGCTGCCCAGAGCCTCCCCTGGTCCTGCTCCACGCTTGCTCCTGCTTACCCCTGCCCATCTCCTCTGTTTGCAGCGCCGGCTCCACACACGGAGGACTCTCTCCATGTTCTTTGTAAGTACCCTCAAGGCTGCAGCATCCTCACTGCTGCCTTCAGGGGTTGGTCTGCAGCTCACAGACGTGCCTGGGCCCCCCTGCCCACGCTGGGTGGCACAGGAGGAGGTCCCACACTCGTGAGTGGGGGTCCCTGCATGGTCCCACAGCCTGCTGGCAGGGACCATGCCTCAGCAAGGACCAAAATGTTCAACTTCCACCAGAGATCACAGAAGTGCCAGGGCTGGAAGGGACCTCAAGGCTCAGCCAGTCCCAACCCCCCTGCCATGGGCAGGGACACCTCACACTACAGCAGCTTGCTCACAGCCACAGCCAGCCTGGCTGCAAACACCTCCAGGCAGGAGGCTGCCACCACCTCCCTGGGCAACCTGTGCCAGGCTCTCACCACCCTCATGGGGAACAACTTCTTCCTCACATCCAATCTCAATCTCCCCATTTCTAGTTTTGTTCCACTCCCCCCAGTCCTATCCCTCCCTGACACCCTACAAAGTCCCTCCCCAGCTTTCTTGGAGCCCCCTGCAGATCCTCCAAGGCCACAAGAAGGTCTCCCTGGAGCCTTCTCCTCTCCAGCCTGCACAACCCCAACTCTCTCAGGCTGTCTCCAGAGCAGAGCAGCTCCAGCCCTCTGCTCATCCTCGTGGCCCTTCTCTGGACACCTTCCAGCACTTCCAGATCCTTCCTGACACAGAGGCTCCAGAGCTGGCCCCAGAGCTGCAGCTGTGGTCTCAGCAGAGTGGAGCAGAGGGGCAGAATCCCCTCCCTCCCCTGCTGGCCACACTTCTCTTGCTGCAGCCCAGGCTCTGCTTGGCTCTCTGGGCTGCAAGTGCTCACTGCTGGCTCCTGTTGAGCTTCTCCCCCAGCACCCCCAAGGCCTTTTCTCCAGGGCTGCTCTCCAGCCAGTCCCTGCCCAGCCTGAATCAGTGCCTGGGATTGCCCTGAGTCAGCTGCAGGACCTTGCCCTTGGTCCTGTTGAACCTCCTGAGGTTGGCTTGGGCCCAGCTCTATCCAGGTCCCTGTGGATGGATCCCTTCCCTCCAGCTGTCAGCTGCACCACACAGCTTGGTGTCAAGGAAAGGGCAGCAGTGCCTGACCCCTACAGGCCCCAAGCCCAGGGGTAGGGCACAAGGTCCCCCCCAGCTACCAAGTGTAGGGAGGGCACAGTGAGGGGGTACAAGGGGGGGGAGTACAAAGGGGCACATGTGAATGGTGTAGACAGTGCCACTCACCCCATCCCCCTGCCCTCCCCCAGCCCATGAAGATGCACCAGGACTCCTTGGAGGAGCAGCAGGAGAAGGAGGTGGACACTGACCCTGTCTACGAGGAGGTGGGCAACTTCCCTGAGCTGGCAGCGCTGGAGCTGGGGCAGGGCCTGCTGGCAGACCTGTCGGCAGTGCCCACCACGGACAGGTCCAAGGAGCTGAGCCCCTTCCTCGAGCAGCCCCCGGGCACGGCGCTGCGCTCCTCCCTGCCCGCCAGCCCTGCCCAGAGGGTGGCAGTGCCCTCTGTCACCAAAGCCCTGTCGCTGGAGAGGGGCCTCAACCTGGAGAGCGACAGAGCTCCTCCCCAGGGGCTCAGAGCCACCAAAACAGCTTCTCTGGAGAGGAGCAGGGAGCCGTCCCTGGTGCTGGACTGGGAAGAGGCAGCAGCCGCCGCCGGCAGCGGTCCCGGCGCGGAGAGCTCCCTGGAGGGGCCCCGGAAGAGGAGCGCGCAGCCTTCCTCACCCATCAGCGACAAACTCATCCAGGAGCTCAGCAGCGTCATCCTCAGGAAGAGCGAGGGCCAGCCGCCGGTGACGTGAGCCCCGGTGCCCGAGGGGCGGCGCCGATGGGCACCCCACGCTCCCACCTCCCTGAGCCTTCCCTCTCCTCCTCCTCCTCCCGACCCCGGGCTGGGAGCAGGCACCGGTGAGGTCCAGAGGGACACGTGGGGACCAGGCTGCTCAGATGAGGACCAGAGGGACACGTGGGGACCAGGCTGCCCAGATGAGGACTGGGGGAACACGTGGGGACCAGGCTGCCCAGATGAGGACTGGGGGAACACGTGGGGACCAGGCTGCCCAGGTGAGGACTGGGGAGACATGTGAGGACCAGGCTGACAAGATGAGGACCAGGGGGACATGTGGGGGCCAGGCTGATGAGATGAGGACTGGGGGGACACGTGGGGACCAGGCTGCAGAGATGAGGTCCCCCCAGCTTGGAGGCTTGGGGACGCTGCCAGGAGCCCTGGTGGGTGGCACGTGGGTGGCAGGGCCCTGTGCCAAGGGCAGCAAGCTAAAGGGACACTGAAAGCAGAGCCCTGGTGCCCGCTTGCTTTGGCAGAAGGGGGCAGGGTGCCAGCCTGGGGGGACGCAGCAGGATGTCCCCTCCCCAGAGCTGGGTCCATGGGGCAGGATGACCAAGCTGTGCCTCACCTTCTTGCAGCTCCCACGGTGGGTTTTGGGGTGTGGCAGGGGGCAGTCAAGAGGAGCAGGGCAGGGCAGGGCTGGCCATGTGTGCCCATAGAGGTGTCCTGGTGGTGGAGATCAGCTCCTGCCCGCCTGAGGGCTCCACACCTGCTCCTGCCACCAGCAAGGAGAAATAAAGGTTTATTTGTGCTCTGGAGGGTTTGGTCACTGCAGGAGGAGCAGTGGAAGGGGTGTGGGGAGAAGGAGGGGACAGGGACAAGCTGGGGGCACACAGGGGACAGGGGCAGTGCCAGCGGTGGTGGAGGAACTGCCAAGCCAGGGCAAAGTCCTGGCGGAGCTCAGAGCCAAGGTGGGAGTTTCACACACCCACCCCCCCCCGAGCCTGCTGCCACCCAAGGTGCAGGATGCTGTCCACTGCCCAGGGAGGGGGACACAGCTCCTCCTCAGCCTGCCTACAGCTGGCTCTGCTTGCTGGACCTCAGGGGCAGGGCTGCCTTCTCTGAGGTCCTCCCTGAGGAGGCCTCCAGCCCTGCCAGGCAGCGTCTGCCTGCGCATCGCACCCAGCCCCGAAACTCCTGGGAGCTGTAGAAGTAGAGGAAGGGATCAAAGCAGGTGCTGAAGGCAGCCAGCACCAGGGCCACGCTGTACAGCATGTAGCTGATGTTGGTGCTGCAGCCCGAGCTGTACAGCAGGCTGTGGACGAAGAGCAGCACGTTGCTGGGGGTGAAGCAGAAGAGGAAGAGCAGAAGGACCAAGGCCAGGACCCGCACCACCTGCCTGTGCTGCCTGCCCTTGGCCAGCAGCCGCGCCAGGATGCAGCTGTAGGAGGTGGTCATGAGGACAAAGGGCAAGCCAAAGCCCAGCCCCACCAAGAGGAGGAAATAGCTGCTGAGGGCATGCTGCTGCTCCCCCTTCAGCACGTGGTGGCACGTGGTGATGTTCAGGCCGGGGATGGGTCCCGTCTGGGGTTGCAGGAGAAGCGGGATCATGGCCAGCCCCACCAGCAGCCAGAGCAGCAGGCAGAGGGCTGCCTTGCCCCAGGCCCAGCTGGAGCCCTTCCACAGGAAGGGGTGCACCACGGAGACGTAGCGCTCCAGGCCGATGCAGGTGACAAAGAGGATGGAGCCGTAGAGGTTGCCGTAGAAGGAGGCCACCGTGGCGCGGCACAGCTGCTCCCCAAAGAGCCAGTGGTGGCCCAGCAGGTGGTAGGAGATCTTGAGAGGCAGCACCAGGAGGAAGAGCAGGTGGGCAGCAGCCAAGTTGAGCAAGAAGAGGCTGCCAGAACACCTCCTGAAGTTGGCCAGCAGCACCCAGCAGGCCAGGCCGTTGGCTGGCAGCCCCACCAGCAGCACCAGCGAGTAGAGGGCAGGCAGGAGGCGGGTGGTGAGGCTGCTGCTGAGGAGAGCTTTTGGAGATGCCTCAGGGCAGGTGGCTGCGTCTTCAGGTTTGAGGAGGATAAAGGCTCGCCCCTGGCCACGCGCTGCAGAGGACACAAGGAGCAAGCTCAGCCCAGAGGCCCTCCCCCGCTGCCCCTTCCTACGTGCAGCCACACAGGAGTCTCACCCCTCCCAGAGCCACCAGCTGGTGTCTCTCTGCCTTAACACCCTGCCAGCCTCGTCACACAGAGATGTGCCTCAGCCGGTGCCACCACGGAGCTGCCAGCCTGGCTGGGTGCCCTGCCTGCAGCCCAGACCAGCTCTGCTCCCGTGTGGCTCTGCCAGTGACCCTTCTCCCACCCAGCTCAGCCCAACAGGTCCACCAGAACCCGACTGGATCACCAGGACAGGCAGCAAACACACACCAGGACAGGGCTGGGACACAACCAACCATGCAAGGATGGGAGAGGTTCTCCTAGTGGGGCTCCTGCCTCCTCCTCCTTGGCCCTGCCAACATCTCTTCTTCTACCAAGCCCAGCCCACCAGAACCCAACAGGATCACCAGAACAGGCAGCAAACCCCCACCAGGACAGGGTTGGGATATGGCCACTCATGCAAGGATGGGAGAGGTCCTTCTAGCAGGGTTCCTGTCTCCTCCTCCTTGTACTCACTTGGCTCTGCCAACATCTCTTCTCCTACCCAACCCAGCGCAACAGATCCACCAGAACCCAACAGGATCACCAGGACAGGCAGCAACCCAGCCAGAGCAGAGCCAGGATGTGGCCACTCATGCAAGGATGGGAGATGTTCTCTTAGTGGGGCTCCTGTTTCCTCCTCCTTGGCTCTGCCAACGTCCCCTCTCCTACCAAACCCAGCACAACAGATCCACCAGAACCCAAGAGGATCACCAGGACAGGGCTGGGATATGGGCACCCATGCAAGGCTGGGAGATGTTCTGCTGAGGTTCTTGCCTTCTGCTGCCAGCCAGCCCCCATCTCAGCCCCCACACAGCCGTGACTGCTGGCTCCTCACCGGCTCTCTGTGGTCAGAGACTTTCCATTGCGTGCTCAAAATGAAAGCAAAGAACAGGAAGGTTCCCAGACACAGACAAACAACTCCAGACCCAATCCCTTCCCTGCCTCTGCTCCTTCACCCCACAGCTCCATCCGGGTGGTCCCCAGGACCCCCAGCCCTGAAGGGACCTTGATGACATCTGACAAGCTTCCTGTCACCTCTGCCTCCCCTCCACGTCCAGGGCAGGGGAGAAATGCAGGTTCCCAGAGCAGGGACCTGAACTTTGCTGCCACAAGAGTGGCAGGGTTGGAGGTCTTCACTGAGGTGTCAGTGTGGACACGTTTTCATCCAAGCAGGACGGGGCACAGTGTTGAGATGTCCCGGCAAGGTCTCCCGGCCCTGCCCCCATCACCCCCCAGACCCCTCAGGAGACTCACGTGGCGCAGCCAAGCTGAGGCAGGCGCAGCCGAGCAGGACAGCGACACGAGCGACAGCAGAGCTGCACGAAGGCACCAGCTGGGACATCTCTGGCTCTGCGAGAATGTCCCAGGCAGGGCTGGCCACTCCGGGTGTCACCGCAGCAGCGACACAGGCACCGGACCCCTCTTTGCCCTCACCCTTCCTCTGCGTCACGGCGGAGTCCTGCCCGCGCCCTCGAGGCTGCCGCAGCCAGCCGGCAGGCGGCGAGCAGGAGGGCACCGCCAGCTCCCGCCGCCCCCCGGCAGCCGAGGGGACGTCAGCGAGGTCAGGGTGGTGGTTTCCAGCTGGGGACAGCGACCGCTGCGGTGGCGGGAGGAGGAAGACGCGAGGCAGCCGTCGGAAGGCAGAGGTGCGAGCCCTGGGGCCCGGGCAGGAAGGGGACGGCCAGCGGCCAGCCCGCCGAGGTGTGTCCTTGTGCCGCCGTGGGGACGTGAGGCACCCTGCCTGCACACAGCTCCCCGTGGCCAGCCCTGCCGGGACCAGGTGGCACAGAACCATGGGATGGTTTGGTTGGGAAAGGCCTCTGAGCTCACCCAGTCCAAGCAGCAACCCAACCCCCCCATGGCCACCAAACCATGGCCCCAGGTGCCATGGCCACAGGCTCCTTGAACACCTCCAGCCATGGGCACTCCACCACCTCCCTGGGCAGCCTGTGCCAATCTCTGACCACTCTGGCAGCAAAGACATTGTTCCCCATCTCCAACCTAACCCTCCCCTGGCACAATTTCAGGTCATTTCCTCTCCTTCTAGCACCTGAGACTCAGAAGACAGACCAACCCCTACCTGGCTCCAGCCTCCTCTCAGGGAGCTGCAGAGAGCAATGAGGTCTCCCTCAGCCTCCTCTTCTCCAGGCTCAACACCCCCAGCTCCCTCAGCTGCTCCTCCCAGCCCTGTTCTCCAGACCCTTCCTCAGCTTTGTTGCCCTTCTCTGGATGTCAGAGAAGAACCTCTAGACCTCCAGCTCCTCAGTGTCCTTCTTGGAGTGAGAGGCCCAGAACTGACCTCAATACTCAAGCCGTGGCCTCAGCAGTGCTGAATCCATGGTGACAATCCCTGCCCTGGCCACACCATCGCTGCTCCAGGCCAGGCTCCTGCTGCCCTTCTTGCCCACCTGGGCACACCCTGAGCTCATCTCCAGCTACTGTCACCCAGCACCCCCAGGGCCTCTCTGCTGGACATTTCCAATCACTCTGCCGCCAGCCTGGAGCCTTCCTGGGGCTGTTGTGACCCAGGAGCAGGACCCAGCACCTGGCCTTGTTGAACCAATTGGGTGTCAGCTGCAAACTTACAGAGAGAGCCTCAGTGCCCCCACCCAAATCATTGACAAACTGGTCCCAGTCCAGAGCCCTGAGGAACATCACTGGTGACCTGGCCACCAACTGGAGTGAACTCCATTCCCAACACTAACTGGGCCTGGCCATCAGCCAGTTCTTAACCCAGGGAAGCCTCCACCATTCCAAGCCACAAGAAGCCAGATTCTGCAGGAGGCTGCTGTGGGACACAGTGCCAGAGGCTATGGAACTTCAGCAGGCATGCATCACCTTGGAGGGGCTTGCAAGCCGATGTCACCCTAGAGATGGGGCCACCCTGCATTGTCCCTCTCTGCTGTCCCCTTCCTGACACACAAGTGGGTGCTGGGTGGCTTCTAGGCCACTTTTCTGGCTCACTCCTGCAGAAGAGGAGAATGCAGAGCAGTGACAGCCCCAGCACAGAACTAGTGACAGCCCCAGCACAGACCCTGTGACAGCCCCAGCACAGACCTGGTGACAGCCCCAGCCCAGACCCTGTGACAGCCCCAGCACAGACCTGGTGACAGCCCCAGCCCAGACCCTGTGACAGCCCCAGCCCAGACCTGGTGACAGCCCCAGCCCAGACCTGGTGACAGCCCCAGCACAGACCCTGGGACAGCCCCAGCACAGACCTGGTGACAGCCCCAGCCCAGACCCTGTGACAGCCCCAGCACAGACCTGGTGACAACCCCAGCCCAGACCCTGTGACAGCCCAAGCCCAGACCCTGTGACAGCCCCAGTACAGACCTGGTGACAGCCCCAGCACAGACCTGGTGACAGCCCCAGCCCAGACCCTGTGACAGCCCCAGCACAGACCCTGGGACAGCCCCAGCACAGACCTGGTGACAACCCCAGCACAGACCTGGTGACAGCCCCAGCCCAGACCCTGTGACAGCCCCAGCACAGACCTGGTGACAGCCCCAGCCCAGACCCTGTGACAGCCCCAGCCCAGACCTGGTGACAGCCCCAGCCCAGACCTGGTGACAGCCCCAGCACAGACCTGGTGACAACCCCAGCACAGACCTGGTGACAGCCCCAGCACAGACCCTGTGACAGCCCCAGCACAGACCCTGTGACAGCCCCAGCACAGAACTAGTGACAGCCCCAGCCCAGACCCTGTGACAGCCCCAGCACAGACCCTGGGACAGCCCCAGCCCAGACCTGGTGACAGCCCCAGCCCAGACCCTGTGACAGCCCCAGCACAGACCTGGTGACAACCCCAGCCCAGACCCTGTGACAGCCCAAGCCCAGACCCTGTGACAGCCCCAGTACAGACCTGGTGAAAACCCCAGCACAGACCCTGTGACAGCCCCAACACAGACCTGGTGACAGCCCCAGCCCAGACCTGGTGACAGCCCCAGTCCAGATACTGTGACAGCCCCAGCACAGACCTGGTGACAGCCCCAGCCCAGACCCTGTGACAGCCCAAGCCCAGACCCTGTGACAGCCCGAGTACAGACCTGGTGACAACCCCAGCCCAGACCCTGTGACAGCCCCAGCACAGACCTGGTGACAACCCCAGTCCAGATACTGTGACAGCCCCAGCACAGACCTGGTGACAGCCCCAGCCCAGACCCTGTGACAGCCCCAGCACAGACCTGGTGACAACCCCAGTCCAGATACTGTGACAGCCCCAGCACAGACCTGGTGACAGCCCCAGCCCAGACCCTGTGACAGCCCCAGCCCAGACCTGGTGACAACCCCAGTCCAGATACTGTGACAGCCCCAGCACAGACCTGGTGACAACCCCAGTGCAGACCCTGTGACAGCCCCAGCCCAGACCTGGTGACAACCCCAGCCCAGACCCAGTGACAGCCCCAGCACAGACCCTGTGACAGCCCCAGCCCAGACCCTGTGACAGCCCCAGCCCAGACCTGGTGACAGCCCCAGCACAGACCCTGTGACAGCCCCAGCACAGACCTGGTGACAGCCCCAGCACAGACCTGGTGACAGCCCCAGCACAGACCCTGTGACAGCCCCAGCACAGACCTGGTGACAACCCCAGCACAGACCTGGTGACAGCCCCAGCCCAGACCCTGTGACAGCCCCAGCACAGACCTGGTGACAGCCCCAGCACAGACCTGGTGACAGTCCCAGCACAGACCTGGTGACAGCCCCAGCACAGACCCTGTGACAGCCCCAGCCCAGACCTGGTGACAACCCCAGCACAGACCTGGTGACAGCCCCAGCCCAGACCCTGTGACAGCCCCAGCACAGACCCTGTGACAGTCCCAGCACAGACCTGGTGACAACCCCAGCACAGACCTGGTGACAGCCCCAGCCCAGACCCTGTGACAGCCCCAGCCCAGATCCTGTGACAGCCCAAGCCCAGACCCTGTGACAGCCCCAGCACAGACCTGGTGACAGCCCCAGCCCAGACCCTGTGACAGCCCCAGCACAGACCCTGTGACAGCCCCAGCCCAGACCCTGTGACAGCCCCAGCCCAGATCCTGTGACAGCCCAAGCCCAGACCCTGTGACAGCCCCAGCACAGACCTGGTGACAACCCCAGCCCAGACCCTGTGACAGCCCCAGCACAGACCTGGTGACAACCCCAGCCCAGACCCTGTGACAGCCCCAGCACAGACCTGGTGACAACCCCAGCACAGACCCTGTGACAGCCCCAGCCCAGACCCTGTGACAGCCCCAGCCCAGATCCTGTGACAGCCCAAGCCCAGACCCTGTGACAGCCCCAGCACAGACCTGGTGACAGCCCCAGCCCAGACCCTGTGACAGCCCCAGCACAGACCCTGTGACAGCCCCAGCCCAGACCCTGTGACAGCCCCAGCACAGACCTGGTGACAGCCCCAGAACAGACCCTGTGATGGCCCCAGTACAGACCTGGTGACAACCCCAGCACAGACCTGGTGACAGCCCCAGCACAGACCTGGTGACAGCCCCAGCACAGACCCGGTGACAGCCCCAGCCCAGACCCTGTGACAGTCCCAGCACAGACCTGGTGACAGCCCCAGCCCAGACCCTGTGACAGCCCAAGCCCAGACCCTGTGACAGCCCCAGCACAGACCCTGTGACAGCCCATGCCCAGACCCTGTGACAGCCCCAGCCCAGATCCTGTGACAGCCCAAGCCCAGACCCTGTGACAGCCCCAGTACAGACCCTGTGACAGCCCCAGCACAGACCTGGTGACAACCCCAGCCCAGACCCTGTGACAGCCCCAGCACAGACCTGGTGACAGCCCCAGCCCAGATCCTGTGACAGCCCCAGCCCAGACCCTGTGACAGCCCCAGCACAGACCTGGTGACAGCCCCAGCCCAGACCCAGTGACAGCCCCAGCACAGACCCTGTGATGGCCCCAGTACAGACCTGGTGACAACCCCAGCACAGACCTGGTGACAGTCCCAGCACAGACCTGGTGACAGCCCCAGCCCAGACCCAGTGACAGCCCCAGCACAGACCCTGTGACAGTCCCAGCACAGACCTGGTGACAGCCCCAGCCCAGACCCTGTGACAGCCCCAGCACAGACCTGGTGACAGCCCCAGCCCAGATCCTGTGACAGCCCAAGCTCAGACCCTGTGACAGCCCCAGCACAGACCTGGTGACAGCCCCAGCACAGACCCTGTGACAGCCCCAGCACAGACCCTGTGACAGTCCCAGCACAGACCTGGTGACAGCCCCAGCCCAGACCCAGTGACAGCCCCAGCACAGACCCTGTGATGGCCCCAGTACAGACCTGGTGACAACCCCAGCACAGACCTGGTGACAGTCCCAGCACAGACCTGGTGACAGCCCCAGCCCAGACCCTGTGACAGCCCCAGCACAGACCTGGTGACAGCCCCAGCACAGACCTGGTGACAGCCCCAGCACAGACCCTGTGACAGCCCCAGCACAGACCTGGTGACAGCCCCAGCACAGACCTGGTGACAGCCCCAGCCCAGACCCTGTGACAGTCCCAGCACAGACCTGGTGACAGCCCCAGCCCAGACCCTGTGACAGCCCCAGCACAGACCTGGTGACAGCCCCAGCCCAGACCCTGTGACAGCCCCAGCACAGACCTGGTGACAGCCCCAGCACAGACCCTGTGATGGCCCCAGCACAGACCTGGTGACAGCCCCAGCCCAGACCCTGTGACAGCCCCAGCCCAGACCCAGTGACAGCCCCAGCACAGACCCTGTGATGGCCCCAGTACAGACCTGGTGACAGTCCCAGCACAGACCTGGTGACAGCCCCAGCCCAGACCCTGTGACAGCCCCAGCCCAGACCTGGTGACAGCCCCAACACAGACCCTGTGACAGCCCCAGCCCAGACCTGGTGACAGTCCCAGCACAGACCCTGTGACAGCCCCAGCACAGACCTGGTGACAGCCCCAGCCCAGACCCTGTGACAGCCCCAGCCCAGACCTGGTGACAGCCCCAACACAGACCCTGTGACAGCCCCAGCACAGACCTGGTGACAGCCCCAGCCCAGACCCTGTGACAGCCCCAGCCCAGACCCTGTGACAGCCCCAGCACAGACCTGGTGACAGCCCCAGCACAGACCCTGTGACAACCCCAGCAGAGCCCACTCCATCCAGACCCATCAAGGGAGCCAGGGCACGTGCAGCTCACCCCAAAAAGATCCAGAAGGGGACAAAAGGGACGGTGGGGACAGCCACAGGCTCTCAAGGAAGCATAGGCAGAGAAAAAGCAGAGCCAAAGCAGCTGGGAGGGGGACAGGGGGACAGATGGGACAAGGGATGACTGCAGAGCTCTTATGGGTCCAGGTGTCCCTCACCCAATGCCACATTATGTCCCCATGGCAGAATCTTATGGCTTTGTGTCCTCCACGTGGTGTGGGACCCCAGGTGTCCCTGTGCCCTAGAACCAATGTCCTGGCACCCCAGGTGTCACTGTGTCCCTAGACAAGTGTCCTTTGCGTCTACCAAGGGCAAGGTCCTGCAGCTGGCTCAGGGCAATCCCAGGCACTGATACAGGCTGGGCAGGGACTGGCTGGAGAGCAGCCCTGGAGAAAAGGCCTTGGGGGTGCTGGGGGAGGAGAAGCTCAACAGGAGCCAGCAGTGAGCACTTGCAGCCCAGAGAGCCAAGCAGAGCCTGGGCTGCAGCAAGAGAAGTGTGGCCAGCAGGTGAGGGAGGGGATTCTGCCCCTCTGCTCCACTCTGCTGAGACCACAGCTGGAGCTCTGTGTCCAGGTCTGGAGCCTCTGTGCCAGGAAGGATCTGGAGGTGCTGGAAGGTGTCCAGAGAAGGGCCACGAGGAGGAGCAGAGGGCTGGAGCTGCTCTGCTCTGGAGACTGACTGAAAGAGTTGGGGCTGTGCAGGCTGGAGAGGAGAAGGCTCCAGGGAGACCTTCTTGTGGCCTTGCAGGATCTGCAGGGGGCTCCAAGAAAGCTGGGGAGGGACTTTGTAGGGTGTCAGGGAGTGATAGGACTGGGGGGGACGGAGCAACACTAGAAGTGGGGAGATTGAGATTGGCTGTGAGGAAGAAGTTGTTCCCCATGAGGGTGGTAAGAGCCTGGCACAGGTTGCCCTGGGAGGTGGTGGCAGCCTCCTGCCTGGAGGTGTTTGCAGCCAGGCTGGCTGTGGCTGTGAGCAAGCTGCTGTAGTGTGAGGTGTCCCTGCCCATGGCAGGGGGTTGGGACTGGCTGAGCCTTGAGGTCCCTTCCAGCCCTGACACTTCTGTCATTCCATGACTCTATGATTCATGCACAAGGACTTGGTCCTCAGTGTTCCTGGTGCCCCCACAGCAATCCCATCTTCCCTTGTCCTCCTGCCCAATGACAGGGGCTCCACTGGTCCCCATCACCCCATTTCCCATGTCTCCATGTCCCTGTTCTCCTTTCTCCCTGTGTCTCCATGTCCCTGTTTCCCCATGTCCCATCTCCCTATGTGTCCATGTCCCTGACTCCCCATGTCCCTGTGCCCTCCTGTCCCTATCCTCCTATCTCCCTCTGTCCCCATGTCCTCATGTCCCCATGTATCCATGTCCCCATGTCCCCATGTCCTCATCTCATGTCCTTGTGTCACCATTTCCCTAGGTCCTTGTCCTTCTGCCTCCCCATATCCCTGTGTCCCCATGTCCTCCTGTCCCTTATCTCCTGTCTACATGTGTTCCCATGTCCCCATGCCCCGTTTCCCTGTGTCCCCATGTCCCTATGTTCCATTGCTCTTGCCTCCCCACGTCCCTGCTTCCCCAGCTCCCTGTTTCACTGTGTCCTCTCCCTACCCTCCTATCTCACCGTGTCCCCATGTCTCTGTCTCCCCACCTGCCTATATCCTGGCGTCCCCATCTCCCCTAACGACCCCAGAGCCCCACGTCCATGCCCCGGTCCCACCGCACCTGCCAGTTGCGCACCACCAATCCAATAGGTGGAGCAAGTGAGTCAAGGCAGGGGGCGGGGAGTGGCTGGAGCCATGGGCGGGGATTGGCTGGGGCCATGGGCAGGGCTTCCCGCCGTGGGGCGGGGATTGGCTGGAGCCATGGGCAGGGCTTCCCGCCGTGGGGCGGGGAGTGGCTGGAGCCATGGGCAGGGCTTCCCGCCGTGGGGCGGGGATTGGCTGGAGCCATGGGCAGGGCTTCCCGCCGTGGGGCGGGGAGTGGCTGGAGCCGTGGGCAGGGCTTCCCGCCGTGGGGCGGGGATTGGCTGGAGCCATGGGCAGGGCTTCCCGCAGTGGGGCGGGGATTGGCTGGAGCCATGGGCAGGGCTTCCCGCAGTGGGGCGGGGATTGGCTGGAGCCATGGGCAGGGCTTCCCGCAGTGGGGCGGGGATTGGCTGGAGCCATGGGCAGGGCTTCCCGCAGTGGGGCGGGGATTGGCTGGGGAAGGGCGAGGGAAAGGGTGGTGGTGGTGGTGTGGGCGTTCCGGGGCGGGGATTGGCTGGGCAGAGGGTCGGGCGAAAGGGGGGGGCGTGTCCCCGGGGGGGGCGGGGATTGGCTGAGGCGAGGGCGGGGCTGGGGGGCGTGTCCCCGGGACGGGGCGGAGCCGGTTCCGGTAGTTCCGGGGCCACTCACGCTAGGCAGTGGATACCGGGAGCGGGGATCAGGGATCAAGAGTAGCGCAGCAATGCAGCCGCCGCCGCCGCGCAAGGTGAGACCGGGACCGGGACCGGGACCGGGACCGGGACGCAGACCAAGACCGAGACTATAACTAAGACTAAGACTGAAATGGGGATCGGGGCAGGGCTCACCGAAGCCGGTCCCGGCATCCGGACTTGTGATCTTTCCGGTGTTCTCCGTCGGTGCCGGTGGCATCCCGCGCCGGGTCCCGGAGTGGGCGTCAGGGTTCACCACCCCGGCTGGACAATGGCTCCACGCAGCCGGGGTCTGGGGCCGGGGAGGGCAGCGCACCCCTTGCCCCTGCCGTGCGGGGGCCTGAGCCGTGCCGTCCCGTCCCGCAGGTGAAGCTCACGCAGGAGGTGCGGATCCACCTCCTGGAGCAGCTCTCGGGCCTGCAGGGCAAGCAGCAGCGAGACGCAGAGCTGCTGGAGGACATCAGGTAAGGTCCCCACGCCTGTGTCCCAGTGCCACCCTGAGCTGAGACCGAGCAGCTCATCTCATGCGTGGGACTTCAGGTAGGGTCCTCGTGGAGGTGTCCCCTCCCCAGCCAGCTCATCTCCCACGGGGGGCTTGGAGCCAGGCTGCCAGGCACAGCTCACCTTGAACCTGCCACCTGGAGGTCGTGGCCTCCATCACCCAGGGGGGTAGATGGGGACATCCTGGTGGGGGTGTATGGTGGCAGGGGAGTGTGACACTGGCAGGGGATGATGATGGCAGGGGCTTGATGCTTGCAGTGGGGTTGATGGTGGCAGGGGAAGGATGTGGTGGCAGTGGGGTGACCGTGGCAGTGAGGCTGACACTTGCAGTAGGGTGAGTGTGGCATTGGGATTGAGGGGTGTCAGTGGGGGTGATGGTGGCAGTGGGGTTGATGATGAGGGTGGCCTATCCCTGCACGGGTCCTTGCCTGCCCCACATGCCCTCTCCCTCCAGGTCCTACAGCAAGCAGAGGGCTGCCATCGACAGGGAGTATGGCCAGGTAAGGAGGTGCCACTGCTTTCACGACCAACGTGCTGGGGGGGCACAAGCCCTGAGCCCCATCCCTCCTGCGGGGGATGCTGTGGAGCAGAGCAGAGCCTCCCGCAGGCCACCCGCGGCGTCAGGAATTGTCGGAGCAGGCAGGGGCTGGGCTGCTCCGTGCCGGCAGTGAAGGGCCGTGGCAGATGGACTCAGCGTTGTCCCTGCTTGGGGTGGCACCAGGCACGGCAGGGCACCCCCGGGGCTGCTCTGCTGAGCACAGCAAAGCCTGGAGCTTGGCTGTCTGGAGAGAAAACCCCTCGGGGGCGGGGGAAGAAAGCGGCGGGCTCTGCTGTCTGCTGGGTCATGCAGGGCTCTGCTCTGAAATGTCAGCCTGGGTTTGCTCCTGCAGCATCCCCTGGGGACATCCTGCAGCAGAGCTGTGTCCCCAGCTGCACACAGCCAGGCACCACCTCACACTGCTGCCTCTTCCCCCCTCCCCAGCCCGGGGGGTTTGCTGTGTCCCCAGGGTTGGGGTCTTCCCGGGCTTGGCTTTGCAAGGGGGGGGCTCCTCTGCTCTGCCTCTGCAGTCGCTGTCCCTCACTGGTGTCCCCTTCCCAGTCCCCAAAGCCACACCCTGGGGGGGTTCCTGGTGGTGGTGACTGCTCCCCAGACAGCTTTTCCCACAGGGACCCAGCTGGCACCGAGCTGCTGTGGGATGTGTCCCACCCTGCGCCGGGGGCACTCTGGGGTGGGCAGCCAGAGTGGGAGAGCCCAGATTTGGCTCCCAAGGTGGGATGTGGGGTGTGGGGGTAGGGGCCAGGGCTGGGGAGAGCTGGTGGTGACAGGTCTGTCCTCAGGCACTGCAGAGGCTGGCGAGCCAGTTCCTGAAGAGAGACTGGCAGAGGGGCCGTGGCGAGGCCGGCGATTCCAGGTGGGCTGGGGACAGGAATGGGCACAAGGGGCTGGGGCTGGCTGTGCCCATGCACGGCCCAACCAGCTGGGAGATGCCTAATGCCAACTAGGATTCGGGGAGGATGTCCACAGGGATGTGGTAGCTGACTCTGTGTGGAGGACCACAGGGGCTGGGGGTGCTGCTGACATCCCTGAAAGCTGGGAGGGATGTGGCCAGCCCTGACCTCCACCTGCTCTTGGGGCTGCTGGGGGGGCAAAGCTGCATAGCAGCTGGCACTGAGTGCTGCCAGCCCAGCCCCAGCCTGTCTTGGGCTGATCCCCAGCAGGGTGGGCAGCAGGGGCAGGGAGGGGATTCTGCCCCTCTGCTGTGCTCTGCTGAGACCTCCCCTGCAGTGCTGGGGCAGCTCTGGGGTCCTCAGCACAACACAGACAGGGACCTGGTGGAGCAGGGCCAGAGGAGGCCACAGCAATGCTGGCAGGGCTGGAAGCCCTCTGCTGTGAGGCCAGGCTGAGAGAGGTGGGGTTGTGCAGCCTGGGGAAGAGAAGGCTCCAGGGAGACCTTCTGGTGGCCTTGCAGGGTTTCAAGAGGCTGAGAAGAAAGCTGGGGACAGAGTTTTGAGCAGGGCCTGTTGGGACAGGCCAAGGGGGGATGGTTTGAACTGCAAGAGGGAGATGCAGAGTGGAGAGAAGGGAGAAATGTTTGACCCTGAGGGTGGGGAGAGCCTGGCCCAGGCTGCCCAGAGAGGTTGGAGCTGCTCCATCCCTGGCACCATCCCAGGTGAGGTTGTCTGGGGCTGTGAGCATCCTGCTCCAGCTGCATCTGTCCCTGCTGAGTGCAGGATGGGGGTTGGACTGGAAGAGCTTTAAAGATCTTACTCACAGCAGTCTGTGGCTCCATGCTCACCCCCCCTGGTGCCCACAGGAGCTCAGTGGCTGTCTGGAAGGGCATCATTGAGGGCACCGCGCAGGCCGGGCAGCTCCGCGTCACCGCCGCCGACAGCTACCGAGCCCTGGCTGCAGAGGCTGCCCGCAGCCACAGGCTCTCCAAGGAGAGGATGCTCAAGAAGGTACCCAGATGAGGACCTGCAGACAGGTGGCCATGGCACCTGGGGACGTGGTTTGGTGGCCCTGGTGGTGCTGGGTTCGTGGTGGGACTCTGTGGTCAGTGTGATGGAGCCTAGCCAGAGGCCTGTGTCCAGTGGAATCCCTCAGGGGTCAGGACTGGACCAGAGCTGCTCAATAGATTCATCAAGGGCCTGGGTGAGGGCACAGAGAGCACTGGCAGCAGGTTTGCTGATGGCACAGAACTGGGAGCAGGGGCTGGCACAGGAGGGTTGTGCTGCCCTGCTTCCAGACTTAGGCTGAGAGCTGGGCAGGGAGCAATGGAACTCATCAGGGGCAGGGGCAGAGCCTTGCACCTGGGCAAGAACAAGCCCAGGGATCAGCACAGGTTAGGCACTGAGCTGCTGGAGAGCAGTGAAGGGGAAAAGGACCTCTGGGGGTCCTGGTGGAGGGGAGCTTGACTATGAGCCAGCAAAGTGCTCTTGTGGCCAGGAAGGCCAAGGGCATCCTGGGGTGGATTAGAAGGGCTGTGGGCAGTAGGCTGAGAGAGATTCTCCTCCCCCTCTACTCTGCCCTGAGGCCACAGCTGGAATCTTGTGTCCAGCTCTGAGCCCCTCAGTTCAGGAAGGACCTCAGGGAGCTGCTTGAAAGAGTCCAGCACAGAGCCACAGAGATGATTCAGGGAGTGGAAGATCTTCCTTAGAGGAGAGGCTGAGGGAGCTGAGGGCTCTGTAGCTTGGAGAGGAGGAGCCTGAGAGGTGACCTCATTGCTGGGGATAAAGCTGTGCAGGGTGAGTGCCCAGAGGCTGGAGCCAGGCTCTGCTGGGGGATGCCCAAGGACAGCTCAAGGGGCAGTGGTGGAAGCTGAGGCAGAGGAAGTTCCATGGGAACAGGAGGAAAAGTTATTTCCCTGTGAGGGTGACAGAGCTGCCCAGGGGGGCTGGGGAGTCTCCCTCTCTGGAGATATTCAAGACCTGCCTGGATGTGTTCCTGTGTGACCTGCCCCAGGTGCTCCTGCTCTGGCAGGGGGGTTGGACTGGGTGAGCTCTGGAGGACCCTTCCAGCCCCTGGCATCCTGTGATCTCAGAGGGCTTTCCCACCCCAACCAATTCTACACCCCCTGTGCCTGGGGGGTGGGAGGACAGCTGTCCCCCACCACCAGGGCTGACACTCCTCACAGGGCATTGAGAGGCTGCAGAGGGCTCAAGCAGAGCTGCTGGAGACAGTGAAGGAGCTGGACAAGGCCAAGAAGCAGTTCACTCACCTGCAGCGCAGCAGTGAGGTGGCCAAGGACAAGGCAGCTGACGTGGAGGCACGGTGAGCAGGGGTGGGCACCCTGCTGGGGGCTGCCCTGGCATCAGCATGGCCTCACCTCCTCCCCAAACCCGCACCCTGCCCCCACAGGCTGAGGAAGAGCGACAGGAGGATATTCCACACCAAGGCCAGCCTGCAGAAGCTCAGTGCCAAGGTCAGCACAGGGCTGGGGGCTGGGCTGGGCTGGGCAGGGCAGGTGGAATTAGTTGGATGGTGGCAGCCTAAAGGGCAATGGTTGCATGGCCAGCTGGAGATGGGTGACAAGTGGTGCCTCTCAAGGGTCTGTACTGGGACCAGTGCTGATCAATACCTTCATTAATGCTTGATCAATACCTTCATTAATGTCATGCACAGCAAGAGTGAGGCTCCCTCAGTCAGCCTGCAGGTGGCACCCAGCTGAGGGGGGTGGATGGCAGGACTGGGGGATGGGATCCATCCAGAGGGACCTGGGCAGCCTGGGGAAGTGAGCTCAGGAGAACCTCCTGAGGGTCAACAAGGCAAAGTGCAAGGTCCTGCAGCTGGGTTGGGGCAATCCTTGATAGCAATCCAGGCTGGGGTGAGGAGGTTGAGAGCAGCCCTGCAGGGAAGGACTTGGGGGTGCTGGGGGGGAGGAGCTGGGCAGGAGCCAGCAATGGGCACTGGCAGCACAGAAGGCCAAGGGCAGCCTGGGCTGCATCCACAGCAGTGTGGCCAGAGCTGGAGAGAGGGCATCCTGCCCCTCTGCTCTGCTCTGCTCTGCTCTGTGAGACCTCACCTGCAGGGTTGGGTCCAGCTGTGAGACCCTCAACACAAGAGAGACATAGACCTGATGGAGAGGGTCCAGAGGGGGCCACAAAGATGCTCAGAGGCCTGGAGAACCTCTGCTGTGAGGACAGGCTGGGAGACTTGGGGCTGTTCAGTCTGGAGAAGAGAAGGCTCCAGGGAGGCCTCAGAGCAGCCTTCCAGAACCTGAAGGGAGCTCCAGGAGAGCTGGGGAGGGACTTGTGACAAGGGCTGGGGGTGCCAGCACCAGGGGCAATTTTGAGCGGGGAGAGGGCAGATTGAGACTGAAGATGAGGAAGAAATTCTTGGCAGTGAGGGTGGGGAGACACTGGCACAGGTTGCCCAGGGAGGCTGTGGCTGCCTCCTGGCTGGAGGTGTTCCAGGCCAGGCTGGATGTGTCCCTGGGCAGCCTGCTCTGGCTGGAGCTGTCCCTGCTGCCTGCAGGGGCGTTGGACAAGCTGACCTCGGAGGGTCCCTTCCAACCTGTTGCCATCTGTGGATCTGGGTGGCAAGGTGAGGGGGGTGCTGGCCCCATCCCCAGGGCCTGTGTCCTTGTCCCCACAGTTCTCAGCCAGGCTGGCAGAGCACTCGAGGCAGCTGGCAGGGGTGCAGAACGAGTATGGCTTCGCCCTGGCCGCTGCCACTGCCCACCTGCAGCATTACCAGCGGGTGGAGCTGCCGGCAGCCATGCAGGTGGGACCTGGGGACCTCCCCCAACCCTCCAGCACCACCCCCTCCCCTGGGGCCTGCAGCAGGCATCTGCCCAGGGCTGCTAGGGGAGGGTCCCACCAGTGTGGGGGGCAGGGATGCTCCCCTGAGGGAGGTTCTGGAGCAGTGCTGGGGGTGTGGGGACAATGCTGGAAGGGTTCTGGGCAGTGCTGGGGTGGGGTCAGGGCAATGCTGGGGACTGGGGGCAGTGCTGGGAGTGGGTCTGGGCAGTGCTGGGGGGTGGGGGCAGTGCTGGAAGTGGTTCTGGGCAGTGCTGGGAGTGGTTCTGGGCGCTGCTGGGAGTGGGTCTGGGCAGTGCTGGGGGGTGGGGGCAGTGCTGGAAGTGGTTCTGGGCGGTGCTGGGAGTGGTTCTAGGCAATGCTGGGGGGTTCTGGGCAGTGCTGGGGGAGTGTGGGCCATGCTGGGGGTCCCCCCACCTGCTTGTCCCCCCAGGCTGTGGATGGGGACCTGTACGAGCGGCTGCGGGATCACTTGTCCATGGCCAGCAGGACAGAGGTGGACACCTGCAGGGCCACCAGGGACTGGTTCCAGGGGGTAGCAGAGGCCTCAGCAAGGGTAACAGCACCCATCCCATGGGCAGGGAGAGGGCAGGAGGGCACAGGTGACAGCCCCAGCCCCACACTGCTCCTCTGCTGCAGGTATCCAGGGAGCAGGACCTCCTCCTCTTCCTGCAGGACCACCCCAGCTTTGCCCTGACCCCCCACCAGCAGCTGCAGCTCACCAGGGTGGAGGAGGTAGGTTGGGGAGTGGAGATGAGCCAAGGTGTGTCCAAGAAGGCCACCAGCATCCTGGTCTGGAGCAGCAGTGGTGTGGGCAGCAGGAGCAGGGCACTAGGCATGCCCCTGGACTGGGCACTGGTGAGGGCACAGCCTAAGTGCTGGAGTCAGGTTTGGGCTCCTCACTGCCCAAACTGAGGAGCTGGAGCAGGGCCAGAGAAGGGCAACAGAGCTGGGGAAGGGTCTGAAGAACAGGGCTGGGGAGGAGCAGCTGAGGGAGCTGGGGGTGTTCAGCCTGGAGAAGAGGAGGCTGAGGGAGACCTCATTGCTCTCTGCAGCTCCCTGAGAGGAGGCTGGAGCCGGGTGGGGGTTGGGCTCTCTTCTGAGTGTCAGGTGCTAGAAGGAGAGGAAATGGCCTGAAATTGTGCCAGGGGAGGGTTGGGTTGGAGATGGGGGAAAATGTCTTTGCTGCCAGAGTGGTCAGGGACTGTCCCAGGCTGCCCAGGGAGGTGGTGGAGTGCCCATGGCTGGAGGTGTTCAGGAACCCTGTGGCCATGGCACCTGGGGCCATGGTTTGGTGGCCATGGTTGGGGTTGGGTTGCTGGTTGGGCTGGAGGAGCTCAGAGGCCTTTTCCAACCCAAACCATTCTGTGATTCTATGGTTATGGGAGGCTGGGGATCCATGCAGCTGTCCCCTTCTCAACCCCCATGTCCTCCCCCAGGTGTCCCTGCTGCCCCCAGGGGATGATGGGGCCAGCCTGGAGAAGGAGGCTCGGCGCTGGGCTACGCGGGTGGCCAGGGACCGCAAGAACAAGGAGCACAGCGAGGAGGTGACTGCTGACCCTCCCCATGGGGCACAGGGGCGCTCAAGGAGGGGCTGTCAATGTGCCCCCGCCCCCCACTCAAGGCTCCCAGCACCTGGGTGACTTGGGGGGGGTCCTGTCAGGTGCTGCAGAGGCTGGAGGCCAGGAGGCAGCAGGTGCCGGAGGTGGAGGCGGAGAGGCGAATGGAGGAAGCCAGGGAGAGCATCCGGAGGGCAGAGGTGGGGACTGCAGCCTCCAGGCTGGGGGTGGCCTCCCTCCAGGCTTGTGACCCGTGGGGTGGGAGGTGTGGGGAAGGCGAGAAGCTGCACTGCAGATCATGGAATGGGTTGGGAGGGACCTTAAACATCATCCAGTTCCAGCCCTCTGCCAGAGGCAGGGACACCTCACACTGGACCAACATCCTCAGGGTCTCATCCAGCCTGGCCTTGAACACCTCCAGGCAGGAGGCAGCCACAGCCTCCCTGGGCAACCTGTGCCAGAGTCTCCCCACCCTCACTGCCATGAATTTCTTCCTCACCTCCAGGCTCAGTCTCCCCTCTCCCAGCTCATAGCCATTGTCCCTCCTCCTGTCACTCCCAGCCCTTGTCACAAGTCCCTCCCCAGCTCTCCTGGAGCCCTTCAGGCACTGGGAGGCTGCTCTGAGGCCTCCCTGGAGCCTTCTTTTCTCCAGGCTGAACAGCCCCAGCTCTCTCAGCCTGTGCCCATAGGGGAGGTGCTCCAAAGGTGGGGATGCTTTGCCCCCACACTAACCCACTGGGCCATGCCCACCCCCCTGCAGGTGTCCCCACCCTGGCCCCTGACACCGTCTCTGTGTCCCCAGGTCAGCCAGGTGAAGGCGGAGGCACGGCTGGCACTGCTGCGGGCAGCGGGGCTGGATGTGGACTCTTGGCTGGCAGGGGCCATGGTGGGGGCAGGGGAGGAGGTGCCCACTGGGCTGGACCCAGCTGAGTTCAGTGACTCTGAGGACAGCGACGAGCCGGAGGGGGCGCAGGAGGCCGGCCCGGCCGCCCGCACCTACCCCTACACCTGCAGGGTCATCTTTGGCTACCAGGTATGGGCTAGCTGCCAGACCCCTGCCCTGCCGGCCCTCCCGGGGCCAGCCCTCCCCTGCTGGCTCCCTGCCACTCTGTCCCCCTGTCCCCTGCAGGGCTGCCAGGCAGACGAGCTGTCCATCAGCCAGGGCGAGGAGCTGGAGGTGCTGGAGGATGGGGATGCGGAGGAGTGGGTGAAGGTAGGAGCAGGCTCAGCACCCCCACGGCACCCCCTGAGCGACAGGGGTCACGCTGCAGAGGTCCCCAGGGCTGTCCCTACCCCGGGGGCAGGGACAGTCACAGGTTTTCTGCCCTTCCAGGCTCGGAACAAGGCAGGCCAGGTTGGCTACGTCCCTGAGAAGTACCTTCTGTCCCTGGGGGGTGAGGCAGGGGCTGGGGCTGGCCCCCCAGGACCCTCTGCCCTGCACCGTCAGCTTTCCAGCATCATGGCCGCAGAGCTGGTGCTGGAGCCCGGAGGTGGGTGCTGGGGCGGCTCCTGCCCTAGGCAGTGGGGCAGCGGCGCGGGGCTGGCACCCAGGGGGCGCTGAGCCCCCCCAGCAGCAGCAGAGGGGGCGCTGAGCCCTGCCCACGCCGTCCCTCCAGCCTGGCTGGTGCGAGCCCTGTACGACTACGAGGGGCAGAGCCCCGAGGAGCTGAGCTTCCCCGAGGGAGCCATCATCAGGGTGCTGCCCAGGGCCCCTGGGGAGGTGGACGACGGCTTCTGGACCGGGGACTTCGATGGCCGCCTTGGGGTCTTCCCCTCCTTGGTGGTGGAGGAGCTCACTGGGGGCCAAGGGGCAGCTGGGCAGGTGGGTGATGGGGGGGGGGGGGGGGGGGTCAGCGTGGTCCCTGGGAGGTTGATGCCCTCCCTGCTCTGCTCAGCCTTAGAGCCATGGAATGGTTTGGGTTGGAAAAGGCCTCTGAGGTCATCCAACCCAACCCCCCCATGGCCACCAAACCATGGCCCCAGGTGCCATGGCCACAGGCTCCTTGAACACCTCCAGCCATGGGCACTCCACCACCTCCCTGGGCAGCCTGGGACAGTCCCTGACCACTCTGGCAGCAAAGAAATTGTTCCTCCTCTCCAACTTAACCCTCCCCTGGCACAATTTCAGGCCATTTCCTCTCCTCAGATGATAACCTGATGCTAGGCAGCAGAGCCCAACCCCACCTCACTGCAGCCTCCTCTCAGGGAGCTGCAGAGAGCAATGAGGTCTCCCTCAGCCTCCTCTTCTCCACACTGAACACCCCCAGCTCCCTCAGCTGCTCCTCCCCAGCCCTCTTCTCCAGACCCTTCCCCACCTTGGTTGCCCTTCCCTGGCCCTGCTTCATACCCTCAGTGTCCTTCTTGGAGGGAGGGACCCAATCCTGAACCCAGCACTCAAGTTGTAGCCTCTCCAGTGCCCAGTCCAGAGGCACCATCCCTGCCTGCTGCTGCTGCCTACACCATTGCTGCTCCAGGCCAGGCTGCTGGTGCCCTTCTTGCCCACCTGGGCACCCCCTGAGCTCATTTTCATCCACTGCCAACCAGCACCCCCAGGGCCTTTTTTCCCCAGGCACTTTCCAGCCACTCTGCCCCCAGCCTGGAGCCTTCCTGGGGTTGTTGTGCCCCAAGATCAGGTCCCAGCCCTTGGCCTGGTTGAACCTCATCCCCCTGGCCCGTCCCCCCTTACCTTAGCCATCCCCCCCTCTTTGGCTCTCTGTTCACAGGAGCTGCCCTCGCCCTCCCCACCGCCCTTCTCCCCTCCCAGCCTCCTGCCCGAGGCCAGCCTGGACCAGTGCCCCCCTCCTGAAGCACCCCTGGGAGGTGAGTGCCAGTGCTTGGGGGAAGTGGGAAAGGGGCTGGGGGCGTGCAGGGAGCCGTGCTGAGCTGCTGAGCTCTTCCAGGTTGCCGCCAGGATGGCACAGGCAGCGGGCACAGCTCTCCGGACCTGGCAGCCAGCCGCCTGCGGCCGGTAAGCCCCAGCCCAGCCACGCCGTGCCCCCCAGCCCGCCCCCCAGCCCTCCCAGCACGGGGCCTGGTGCCAGCCATGTGCTTTCTGGGGGGCTGCTGAAAGGGGCCAAGCAGCCCCAGCCTGTTGGCACCGCTTTTCCTCTCCTCTCTCCACAGCTGCGGGCGCCCCCTCCCCCGCCTGGCAGAGCCCCCGAGCCTGACCCCGAGCTGCACTTCAGCTGATCCTCTGGGTGCCCCCCACCTGGCACTGCCCCCCAGAAACCTTCACCCAAGCCAGCCCCCGTGGCTGCTGTGCCAGCAGCAGGGACTGGTGCTGCCCCAGGCCCTGAGCTGGTCTCACAGAGGGCCACATCCTGCCCAGCACTGCTTCTGTCCCTGGACACCCCAGCAGGGCATCCTAGCAGCCTTTATCCTGGGGTGCTGAGTGCCATGGCTGTGCCCCCCCACACCCAGCCACCTGTCTGGCATCACCCATGCACCCTGGGGTGCTGAGTGCCATGGCTATGCCCCCCCACACCCAACCACCTGTCTGGCATCACCCATGCACCCTGGGGTGCTGAGTGCCATGGCTGTGCCCCCCCCTCACCCAGCCGCCTGTCTGGCATCACCCATGCACCCTGGGGTGCTGAGTGCCATGGCTGTGCCCCCCCCTCACCCAGCTGCCTGCCTGGCATCACCCATGCACCCTGGGGTGCTGAGTGCCATGGCTGTGCCCCCCCTCACCCAGCCACCTGCCTGGCATCACCCATGCACCTTGGGGTGCTGAGTGCCATGGCTGTTCCCCCCCTCACCCAGCTGCCTGCCTGGCATCACCCATGCACCCTGGGGTGCTGAGTGCCATGGTTGTGCCCCCCCCTCACCCAGCTGCCTGCCTGGCATCACCCATGCACCCTGGGGTGCTGAGTGCCATGGCTGTTTCCCCACTCACCCAGCTTCCTGGCATTGCCTGTTCACCACCCAGTACCCCCCTGGTTCCCTGGCAGTGTGGGGGGCTCTGCCCCAGGGCCCTCTCTGCCTCCCCTGCCCCCGGGGCTGTGCCCCAATAAATCCACTCGGCTGTGCCCAGGGGTTCAGCAGCTTTAATGGTTGTAGCTCATCTATGTACAGTGCAGTCCCACACCACAGCTCCCCGCGGGCACCGGGGCTGCCCACTCTGCCCTGGCTGGGGTTGCCAACCTGCCCCCCTCCCCCGCTCCTCAGCCAGGGCTCCGGTCCCTCCCGTGCCCCGGGGCGGGGGGGGGGGGCTGGAAGCTCTTCTCTCCGTCAGCATCGCCCCCAGGGAGCCGCCGGGGCCCTCGCCGGTGCAGGATTTGTGCCTGTGCCCACGCTGCGTGGCAGGGGTGCCCGGGGCAGGGGTGCCCGTGGCAGGGGTGCCCGGGGCGGGGGGCTGTGCTCTGCGGTGAATGTGCCGGGTGGGCTTGGGGGGAGGAGGGGAGAAAAGTGGTCGGGTGCTGCCCAGCCTCCCCCACCCCCCAGCCCTGGTGAGGGGCTCAAGCTGCTGCCCCCGTCCCTGCCCCTCGCTGCAGCTCCCTTGCGATGCATCCCAGCGCCGGGAGGGGGCTGCGGGGAGCAGGGTGGGCACCGGGTGCTGTCCTGCCCGTGCCAGCCCCGAGGGTGCCGTGCCCCTCCCGTGCCTGTGGGGGGGTCGCTCCGGAGCGGGGGCGGTGGGTGGGGGTCGGGCACCTATTGCCAATGGGATGAGGTCTGGCCGGGCCGCGCTGTGGTGCCCCTGGCGCCTCGCTCTGGCCATGCCAAGCACGTAGCTGCCCCCCCGGGGCCGGCTGCCCCACAGGATCCCCTCTTGGCACAGCCCCCACCCCGAGTCCAGTGTCGGGGGGCCGGGGGCCATTCGCCTCCTGCCCAACGCTCCAGCCGGGAACGGAGAGGAGCTGCAAGGAGAGGAGCAGGATGGGGCTGGTCCCCACGGCCCTGCTGTCCCCCACCGGCCACAGCCGAGCTGGCCTGGCCCCGGGGTCGCCCGCAGGTGGCACTGAGCCACTTGGGCAGGAGGAACTGCCCGGGCAGGAGCCTGCTGGAGCGCCCAGTCCATCAGCAGTGCCTTCCCCTCCCACCCTGGTTGTCACCCCAGGGGCTGGGGACAAGCACTCACATCACACAGTTGCTCCTCGGTCCTGCACCGCGGCGCTGGGCTCCTGCGGGGGGGAGGAAGGATGGGGGTGAAATGCTGCTGGGGGTGCTGAGTGCTTCTGGGGGGGTCTGTCAGTGCTGCTGGGGGTGCTGGGTGCTTCTGGGGGGGGTCTGTCAGTGCTGCTGGGGGTGCTGGGTGCTTCTGGGGGTGGTCTGTCAGTGCTGCTGGGGGTGCTGGGTGCTTCTGGGGGGGTCTGTCAGTGCTGCTGGGGGTGCTGGGTGCTTCTGGGGGGGATCTGTCAGTGTTGCTGGGGTCGCTGTGTGCTTCTGGGGGGGTCTGTCAGTGCTGCTGGGGGTGCTGGGTGCTTCTGGGGGGGTCTGTCAGTGCTGCTGGGGGTGCTGGGTGCTTCTGGGGGGGTCTGTCAGTGCTGCTGGGGGTGCTGGGTGCTTCTGGGGGTGGTCTGTCAGTGCTGCTGGGGGTGCTGGGTGCTTCTGGGGGGGTCTGTCAGTGCTGCTGGGGGTGCTGGGTGCTTCTGGGGGGGATCTGTCAGTGTTGCTGGGGTCGCTGTGTGCTTCTGGGGGGGTCTGTCAGTGCTGCTGGGGGTGCTGGGTGCTTCTGGGGGGGTCTGTCAGTGCTGCTGGGGGTGCTGGGTGCTTCTGGGGGGGTCTGTCAGTGCTGCTGGGGGTGCTGGGTGCTGGGGTTGGGGTCTCTCTTAGCCACAGCAGGGACCCATGGGCTGCTGGGCTGAGGTTCCACCAGCTGCCTCCAGCCCAAAGCACCTCCTCTCTGCCCTGCCTGCCCCAGCACCTGAAGGACACTTTTGAGCAGCAGCTCCCAACCCTCGTGGTAGCTGTGTCTGGGACCTAGGGAATGAGGGAGGGTCTGAATTGTGCCAGGGCTTGGTGACCAACATCCCAGTGAGGTCTCATCACCATTCCCCTGAGACTCCATAGCTTGGAGCACACCAAAGCCTGGTTCAGGGTATGAGGCAAGGGTCTGATGTGCCAAAGAGGGCAGATGAAGAGGACAAAATCAGCATCCCTAGGCTTGTCTTCCATGCTAACCCTTCCCTGGGGTCCTGTGCTGAGGACTCCAGAGCTGCCCCAGCACAGCAGAGGGGCAGAATCCCCTCCCTGCCCCTGCTGCCCACCCTGCTGGGGATCAGCCCAGGACAGGCTGGGGCTGAGCTGGCAGTGCTTGGTGCCAGCTGCTGTCCAGCTTTGCAGCCCCAGCAGCCCCAAGTCCTTCTCCACAGAACATCTCCCATATAAGCCAACCAGTGAGCTGCCTTCTCCTCAGTGTGGGCTACCAGCAGGCTGGGAACTGTCAGGGTGACCCTGTCTGCCCCAGGCATTAGAAAAGGGAGGGGGAGATGCCACCAAAAGCAGGGTCAGGGTGGGCAGGGCAGGGCAGGCTCCATGCCCAGCGTTCAGCCTGGCTGCAGAGCTCACCCCAGCACGCCTGGCCTGGCTGACCTCGCAGGCAGCTGTGCCCTGAGCCCTCAAACCCTCCAGCCCGGGGGCCACATGGGGACGAGGAAAGATGAAGAACCTACCTGCTGCCCCCCATCCTCCCCTCCAGGCTGTTTCCTGCTGCCATCTTCCCTTCCCAGCTCCTCAGGCTGCTCCTGCAGGCTCAGGCTCCCGTGAATATCCGACACCTCATCTGCCGAGCCCAGTCCGGTCTCCTCCAGCGCCAGCTCTCCCGGGATGCTGGGGCTCGACCCTCCCAGCACCCGGTGAAGGCTGAGGAGCTTGCGCTGGCGGCTGGCGCTGCCGGGGGCGGTGCCACTCTCCTGCGGTGCCCCCTTGGGCGCCCGCCGGGCGGAGCTGGCTGGCGTGTTTGGGGTGGTGGAGCGGCTCTGCTCGCCGCTCCTGCCGCTCTGGGAGCCTTTCTGGAGGGTTCCGTTGCGCAGGCCGCCGGCGGGGAGAGTCCCGTTGGGAGCCCGCTCCCGCTGGAGCCGCTCGCTGCTGCGCTCCAGCTCCTCGGTGCTGGGCGGCCGGCTGCCGGCGGGCAGGGCTCCGTCCTGCTGCTCCTGGAAGGTTGGCTTCTTCCCGATGTGTGTGACGCGGAACCTGGCAACGGGGGCAGGAGGCGTCAAAGTCCCTTCCCTCCCTCTCCTTTCCAGCTTGCCTGCGCCTCCAGCTTGGAGATCGGTGATGATGAGGAGGATGTGGTTGTCATTTATGGTAAAATCATTTGTGCCTCAGAATCATAGGATCAAGTTGGGAAAGACCTCAGAGATCATCAAGTCCAACCTATTACCTATCACCCAACACCTCCTGACAGCTAAACCATGGCTCCAGGTGCCACATCCAAGCCTTTCTTGAACACCTCCCTGGGCAGCACATTCCAGTGGCCAATTCCTCTTTCTATGAAGAACTTTCTCCTCACCTCCAGCCTAAACCTCCCCTTATGCAGCTTGAGACTGTGTCATAGTATAGTATCATGGTATCAGTCAGGGTTGGAAGGGACCACAAGGATCATCCAGTTCCAACCCCCCTGCCATGGGCAGGGACACCCCACACTAGATCAGGCTGGACAGAGCCTCATCCAGCCTGGTCTTAAACACCTCCAGGGACGGGGCCTCGACCACCTCCCTGGACAACCCATTCCAGGGCTTCACCACTCTCATGGGAAAGAACTTCCTCCTCACATCCAGCCTGAATCTCCCCACCTCCAGCTTCATTCCATTCCCCCTAGTCCTATCACTACCTGAGATCCTGAGCAGTCCTTCCCCAGCCTTCTTGTAGGCCCCCTTCAGATACTGGAAGGCCACAATTAGGTCACCTCAGAGCCTTCTCTTCTCCAGACTGAACAGCCCCAAATCCTTCAGTCTGTCCTCATAGGAGAGGTGTTCCAGCCCTCTGATCATCCTCTTGTTCTGCTGCCTGGGAGAAGAGACCAACCCCCACCTGGCTACAACCTCCCTTCAGGGAGTTGTAGAGAGCAATGAGGTCTCCCCTGAGCCTCCTCTTCTCCAGGCTAAGCAACCCCAGCTCCCTCAGTCTCTCCTCACAGGGCTGTGCTCCAGACCCCTCCCCAGCTTTGTTGCCCTTCTCTGGACACCTTCAAGAGTCTCAATGTCCTTCTTAAACTGAGGAGCCCAGAACTGGACACAGGACTCAAGGTGTGGCCTAACCAGTGCTGAGCACAGGGCAGAATGACCTCCCTGCTCCTGCTGGCCACACTGTTCCTGATGCAGGCCAGGATGCCATTTGCCTCCTTGGCCACCTGGGCACACTGCTGTCTCATGTTCAGCTGCTGTCCACCAGCACCCCCAGGTCCCTTTCTGCCTGGCTGCTCTCAGCCACTCTGACCCCAGCCTGTAGCACTGCATGGGGTTGCTGTGGCCAACGGGCAGAATCTGGCACTTGGACTTGTATTAAGCTTCATTCATGCCACTGCTCAGAGAGAAAAATAGAATAAGGATGTATTTTTTTCCTCCAGAAAACAGAACTGGAAGGTATGAGTGCCTCAGAGAATATTTGGAGCCAAAGACAGGGCAGGGGGGAGAACCCTCATTCAAACTCCACTTACCCTGTAAGGATCATTTCTCAGTACTGATACAAAAAAACCCAAGGCTCTCTGGATGCCATCTGGATGCCATCCAGAGGGACTTTGACAGGCAGTAGAGGTGAGCCCATGACAACCTCAGGAGCTTCAACAAGACCAAGGGCAAGGTCCTGCAGCTGGCTCAGGGCAATCCCAAGCACAGATACAGGCTGGACAGGGACTGGCTTGAGAGCAGCCCTGAAGAAAAGGCCTTGGGTGTGCTGGGGGATGAGAAGCTCAGCTAGGAGCAGGGAGGATGTGGTGGCAGAGCAAGGAGGAAGAGGAGAGCTCCTGAAGCTTCATCCCTTCCTCTGCTTAACAGCAACATTTGTAGGGGAAGGTCTCCTCCCTCTGGGCACTCAGAAGTGGCCTCAGCATGCCCAGCATCCTGGGCACCTTTAGCTGGCTCCAGTAACACCCAGTGCCCTGTAGTGCAAATCCCCCCAAGCCCTCACCTCTGAGCTTCCAGGCTGCATCCCTGGGGTGCCACAAGCAGCTCCGGGCAGTGGGGGACAGGGAGGGAAAGAAGCCATCCCTGAAGCTCAACAGGAGCCAGCAGTGAGCACTCGCAGCCCAGAGAGCCAAGCAGAGCCTGGGCTGCAGCAAGAGAAGTGTGGCCAGAAGGGGAGGGAGGGGATTCTGCCCCTCTGCTCCACTCTGGTGGCCTTAAAAAACTCCAGCTCCATCTAAACTCTCTCCAAACCCTCTGAGTACCTCTAGAGAGATGCCCTCCCCCACCCTAACATCTTCAGGCTAAACAAATCCTGTTCCTTAACCCTGTCCCCTCACATGCCATAAGCATGTCTTGGTGGACCTCCATCACTCTCACTCCTCAGCTCTGGACCACACTCAGCAGCTATCATAGGGGGCTGGGCCCCACCACTGTGTCCAAGACAAAAGCAATCACAACAACAGAAGAAGAGGGAAGAGGACCAGAGGGTTGGAAAAGAAGAGGTGGGTGAAAGGAGCTTTGTGTCCCTAGGATCAGTCAGGAGTCAAAGGTCTTGGAGCCACCAAGATGTTCATAGTAAATAACGCCCCACAAAGGCCATCCAGGTTCTGAAGGAGCAAAGGGACCAACCAGCCTGGACACCAGAACCCCAATTTGGAGGTCATTTTGTACCTCATAGGCCCCTCAGCAGCTGGACCTCAGCCCAAGGAGATTCAGGAAGGGGAAGGCTCAAATGCAACCTCAGAGGACCATGGTGACTGCCCTGGGGAGAAGGTTGATGTGACACTGGGTGTTGAGAAGGGTAAAGAGAGATAAGAAAGCTTTGAGGGAAAGGAGACCAACTTCTCCAGGACTCAGAGGTGAGTGAGAGGAGACTGAGAAGAGCGTGGAGCAAGGACATGGAGGAGTGGATGGAGCTGGCCACCAGCCAGGGAATGAGATAAGCCAGGAACATGCAGCCACGCAGAGAGCTGACTCAACAGCCACCACCACCACCAAGGACAGCTGATGGCAACAGGCAAAGAGGAAGCAGGAGCTGTTGGTCTCCAGAAGGTCTGATCTTAGCTGGAGCTCAGAATCATAGAATCAGTCAGGGTTGGAAGGGACCACAAGGATCATCTAGTTCCAACCCCTCTGCCATGGGCAGGGACACCTCACACTAGATTAGGTTGGCCAGAGCCTCATCCAGCCTGGTCTTAAACACCCCCAGGGATGGGACCTCAACCACCTCCCTGGACAACCCATTCCAGGGGTTCTCCCCTTCACCAGCCCCCAGTTCACCTCCCTGACTGTGGAAAGCCCACACCCCCCATGATGCCCTCTGTCCCTCAACGTCACCGTGGAAAGGTCTTCAGTCAAGGCCTAAGCCGTAATGAAGCTGCATGGTGTGGTCCAGGGAGAGATTTTGGACCTTTTCTTCATCAAGGTTTAGGCTTTGCCTGAAGACCCACTGCAGGATGTGATCACAGCAGAGCTTTGAGGCTCACCACAGTGGCCACCCACGGGCCAGTAGCTGCTTGTCACCCTGCCCAAGGTCACCGCTGCAGCAGGGAGCTGAGCCCTGGGAGACTTTGCTAAAGCTCCTGGGGGTGCTCAGCCTCTCTGCTGGGGAATGGAGCAACCTGGCCACAACTGCAGATTGTGCTGAATGTCACTGACCACAGGAAGCTCAGCAAGTCCCTTGAGGTGACAGCAAGTGGGGACTGGCACAGGATTTGAGGGTAGTGTCAGGTACACTCCCCTGAGCTCACATTCCTGCTGTGTCATCTAATTGCAGCCAGCATGGCAGGCAAGGACCTGGAGGAGCACAGCCACTCTCATTCTGATTGTGGTGGTGGTGGTGCAAGGCCACCTGAGACCTGCTGTCACCTCCTTGCCCTCCTAACAAGATCCTTAAGACCCTGTAGTTCTTGTCCCAGCTGGGCAGCAAGAGCTCTGTTTGGGTGCAGCTGGGCCAGCAGGCTTGGGGAGGACATGGACTTGGGGCTCAGCCCAGCACTGAGTCAGCAGCACAACCCAGGCTTGAGTCACATGCTCCAAGGAGGAGGGAAGCCACCACCAGCCACCACCTACCAGACAGCTCTTCCCAGGTGGAAGAGGCACCTGGCTCCTCAGGACTTCCAGAGCTGCAGCTGGGGCAGGAGCAAGAGGGTGCCTGGCACGGGGGCAAGGAGCAGGAGAACCGAGAAGCCTCCCCGCGACGCCCCTCCCCAGCAGAGCCAGCTGCAGTACCTGCCCACGGAGAAGACAGTGGTTTCCCCAGGGTGCATCCTGCCTTTGCCTTCCTTGGAGCGGCCTTGGCGCTGCAGGGGGGGCCTCTTCCTCCTGCTGCAGTGGATGCAGGGGGCCTGGGCGGAGCCCAGGTGGACTGTGTGGTGATGCGGTGGGCCCCCGTCCTGGCTGTTGCGGTGAGGACAAAGGCTGCAAGCAGGAGAAGCGCAGCAGAGGTTGGGTTAGCTGGAGGGCAGCTGCCAAGAGCAGCTCTGGAGGGGACTTCCTGTGAGGACAGGAGTGAGGAAGAGCTATTTCCCCTTGGCAGTGGGGTGGAGCAACCATAGAATCATGGAATGGCTCAGGTTGGAAGAGACCTCAGAGGTCATCTCCTTCAAACCCCCTGCTATGGGCAGAGATACCTCTCAACTAGACTCACCTGCCCAAACCCTGATCCAACATGGTCTTGAGCAACCCAGGCAGGAGACAGCCACAGCCTCCCTGGGCAGCCTGTTCCAGGGTCTCACCACCCTCAGACTGGAGAACTTCTCCCTAAGCTCCAGCCTCACCCTGCTCTGCCTCAGCTTCAAACCATTTCCCCTTGGCCTGTCCCTAGACACCCTTAGCAACAGTCCCTCTGCAGCCTTCCTGTAGGATCCCTTCAGCTACTGGAAGGCAGCTCTAAGGTCCCCCTGGAGTCTTCTCTCCTCCAGGCTGAACACCCCTAGCTCGAGCCCTTGGGTCATCATCCCAAGCCTTGGTGGAGCAGGAGGACTTCTGCTTGAGAAGATGCTTTACAGCAAGCTGCAAAGGGGATGGCTGCAAAGTCTCCAGACCATGGTGGTCATAGAATGGCTTGGGCTGGAAGGGACCTCAAAGATCATCCAGTTCCAACCCCCTCTGCCATGAGCAGGGACACCTTCCACTAAAGCAGGTTGCTCAGCACCTCAGTGAGACCCAGAGGCTGCTTCTCCCTTGCTCTGCAGGAGCCTCACCTGGGCACTGGCACTGGGATGTCCCCTTCGGTGTCCCCCAGCATCTCCTTGAGGGCCTCAGCGTTTGCTGAAGAGAGAGGGAAAAGGGAAGGGGTCAGCCCAAGCAGTCAGCACACCTCCAGGCCAGCCCTAGGGGGCTCTCACCTTCATTTTGGATGATGCATCTCACAATCTTCTCCACAGTGTCCTCGTTCAGCTCCTCCTCTTCATCTGAAAAGAGAGAAGGTGGTGCTGAGGGCTGGGATCTGGCCACCCAGTCCCTCCCCAGGAGCAGCCACACTGACAGCAAGGTTGGAGGAGCCTCTTGTCCCCCATCACACTCTGAAGCCCCCAAAGAACAGAAGCTCCCCCAGCCTGGAAAAGGAAGGGCTGAGCCAGCAGCCACGTGTGCAGGGAGGTGGTGTTCCTTCAGCATCAAGAGAAGTGAGTGGGAAGCAGGTCGAGAAGAAGAGGCTCCTTGTGGAGGGACAGCCCAGCCCTGGAGCCCCTGGCTGCAGGGTGCTGTGGGAGCTAAAAGACTCTGGAGGCAAACAGGAGCAGTTCACAGAGGAGGAAAGCCACTGGGGCCTGTTCAGTCTGGAGAAGCCATCAGTGCTGGAGGAAAGCCCTGGAGCTACACCCTGTGAGAAGCATGAAGGCCCATGCTGCAGAAACTTGGCTCGGTGTCTGCTCCGTTGTGGTGTCCATCCCCAGCATCCACTGCAATTCCCTTCTGGCCACAGCTGGAGGCAGGAGGCTTGGCTGGCTGGACCTTCAGCCCGCCCTGCTGTGCTCTGTGTTCCTCTGAGCAGCTCAGAGTGGTGGTCTGGTGGGCAGCTGCCTCCTAGAGCATGGTCCAAGGCTGCTGCTGCCCTCCTGGAAGCCCACAAAGATGGTTGCCCGGGTTGTGGCAACTCCAGCAGGCAAACCCAATCCTGGAAGGTTCAAACAGTCTCCAGGTCATGTTGCAGCCAAGTCAGTGAAGCCAGAGGAGCACATCCAAGGCCACCCAGAAGGTCCTGCTGCATCCATGGGGGAGCTGGAGGAGCCACAGAAGAGACAGCAGGAGGTGCTGGCCCTGCTGAGTACTGCTGATGGCACAGAGGAGCCAGAGGAGTCTTGTAGAACCATTTGGCCATTTTGTGGAGGGGAAGCAGCCAGAAGAAAGTGTCTTCTCCAGTTCAGCAGAGCCTCATGAAACTACCAAACAACAGAGCTTGAACTGAGCTCTGCCTTGAACCCACACCTGACTTCCCAGACTGCTGTCCCAGAGCCAGACAGGGTGGCCTGAAGCAATGAAAAACATCCCTAGATGTCCCCTACCCCCAAGGAAACCCTCCTCTTCCTCTGGGCTGCATGAGTTCAAGTGTCTGGAAGAGGACATGACCTTTAGCAGGCACCCTGGTGGCCCCATGCCAAACCTTCTAACACCAAAGGGACGGAGGGGACAGCTCTTGCCCTGGCTGAAGGATCATAGAATCAGAGCATTGTCAGGCTTGGAAGGGACCTAAAGGATCAGCCAGTCCCAACCCCCCTGCCATGGGCAGGGACACCTCAGCAGGTTGCTCACAGCCACAGCCAGCCTGGCTGCAAACACCTCCAGGCATGAGGCTGCCACCACCTCCCTGGGCAACCTGTGCCAGTCTCTCACCACCCTCATGGGGAACAACTTCTTCCTCACATCCAATCTCAATCTCCCCACTTCTACTTTTGCTCCATGCCCCCCAGTCAGTCCATGACACCCTACAAAGTTCCCTCCCCAACTTTCATGTAGGTCCCCTTCAGACACTGAAGGCCAGCCTGCAGAGCCAGTGGATCAGAGGGTCCTCCAGGCCACACTCTCCTGCTCCTCAGGGAGCCACACTGCTCTCACCACCCCCTCCTTTATTCCCACCCCAGCAGCACACGGTGGGAACCCTCCCACCTCCGGCCCGCAGTCCAGAAGCAGGTGTCAGAGGCGCTGGGTCCATGCCAGGCTAAGGGCAGCGCCTGAAGCCACACTGGGCACCCTCCATCCCCCCCTCCCCGAGTACTCACTGGCCTGGAGCTCTGCCAGCACGTCTTTGTTATCTGGGTCGAGCTCGTCCCGGAAGGTCCGGCATCGGTAACCCTTCTTCTTCAAGACATGGCAGATCAGGAAACCCACCAGCCCCATGATGAAGAAGACAAGGACCAGGAGGAAGATGATAAACAAGCTGTGCTCGGGGTCTGACTCCCCATCTTCGGTGCTGTTCTGGTCTGGCATGCGGATCTAGGAGAAGGGAGGATGGGGGGGACCTCAGCGCTCACCCTCCTGCCAGCCTGCCTGTCCCCATCCTCCTCCTCCTCCTCCTCCTCTTCTTCCTCCCATCCAGCCCAGGCTAGAGCCAGCTCCTGGCTCGGGGTGGGCTCCTTCATGGGGCAACAGGGCAGGCTGGAGGTGGCTTGGCACAGTCCTCACAAGGACACCACTGCCCCACACGCAGCCGGTGAGAGGCATCCCAAGGGCAGCAGCAGAAGAAGAAAAGCAGTAGCAGTAGCAGAAGAAGAAGAAGAAGCAGAAGAAGCAGAAGAAGAAGCAACCCCCCAGCCTCGGGGCTGCGGCTTAAGCCCAGCCCTGGCAGGCGGCTTCCCAAGGGCACCTCTGCCCCGGCCTCCCCGCGGAGCTCTGCGGCATCGCCCCATGCGGGCAGCTCAGCATCCTGCCCCCGTGCCCATCCGCTCCGCACCAACCCTTCCCACTCACAGCCAGGGCCCTCCGGCGGCGAGGGCAAGCGGCAGGGGCGGGCAGGGAGCGGAGGCAGCCGGGCTGGTGAAGGGCCGAGCCGGGCCACCGGCTCCCGCATCGGCCGCCCGCAGAACCCGGCTGGCTCCCTTCTTCCAACCCCTCCCCCGGTTTCCCTCCTGGGCATTCCTGGGGAGGCTCAAATCTTGGCCAGCGACACTTTTCCCTCGTCCCCTCGCCCTCGCGGTGGTACCTGGGCCCGCGGTCGGTTCTCCGCAGCGTTCTCCTCTTCACCTTCACCTGCCTCCTAGCAACCCCGCATCCCTGCGGCTGCCCGCGGCCGCCAGCATCCTCCGGCCTCCCGGCTCCCCCTGCCCTTTTTCCTCCCTTCCCTTTCCTTTCCTGGGAAGGAGCCAAGCCGCTTCTGCCCACCACGGCAGCCTGCAGCTCTCTGCCAGCCTCAGCAGCCGGAGGAAAAAAAAAAAAAGCCAAACACCAAAAAAAAATCCTTCCCGGAGCTGTTCCAGCGGATGGAGGAGCAGAGGGAAGCGAGGGAAACGCCGGCAGCGGGAGCCAACGGGAGCAAACGGGAGCCAACGGGAGCCAACGGGAGCCAGCGGGAGCCAGCGGGAGCCAGCGGGAGCCAGCGGGAGCCAACGGGAGCCAGCGGGAGCAGGGCTGTGGGAAGCAAGCGCTGGAGAGCTGCTGCCCTCCTGGGGCGAAGACCCCAGAGCCAGGTTGGGCTTCCCCCCGGCACCCTCCTTTCTGAAGCTCTTGGTGGGCTGTTTGCTGGCTTTGTTGAGCGTTGAGCCGCGGCAGTGGGAGGGCAAAAGAGGTGGGAGTGGATCTCAGCAAGACCAGGACTGGTCCTGCACCGGCGTGTGGGGTGGAAAGGGTTGCAGCTACCTGTACCATGAGATGGTGGAAAAGCAGCCCCCAGGAGAGCCCCCAGGACAATACTCTGCTCCAGGACAACTCTCTCTCCCTCCTTCCACACGACCATGGTGGTCCCATGACCTCCTTCTCCATCTCCACCACATCATCCCCACTCTGGGAAGCTTCACCCCAATTCCCTTGGCTACTGTTTATCTCCATCCTTTTCTCTTCACCCTGAGCAGCCCGAGCAGCCCTGGATGCCCCTCCCACTCCACCTCTGCTCAGCTAAGTTCCTCTCCATCTACACTTTCATTTGCAGGAGGTGTCTCACCACACTCCACACTGCCAGGAGGCAACCTGCAGCTCCTCCAAGGTTTTGGTTACCTGATGATGAGAGTTCCTCTCCCTCTCAAGTCTCAACTCTCAGAAGCCCAAGAGCCTCCTCCACCATTGTGACTTCAGGAGGTGGCTGCATCACAGGTGACCCCCACATGTCTGCTGTCCTGGCAGGGAGACCCACCCTAAAATGGACCAACTGTGGCAAGATAAAACCATGGGCACCAAGATTTACTCCTCTTGCCATGCTTCCTCCAAGACCATGATCTCAGGAGAGATCTCCTGATGCTGGACTATCATGAGAGATAGGCTGATACAGGGTGTGGAGTGGCTAGAGAGCAGCCTTAAGGAGGACTTGAGGGGTGTCAGCTGGTGACAAAGTCCCCAGGAGCCAGCAATGGTCCCTGGCAGCCCAGCAGGCAGCTGAGTGCTGAGCTGCACCCAGAGCAGGGAGAGCAGCAGCACAGGGAGGGGATTCTGCCCTCTGCTCTGCTCAGACCCCACCTCCAGCCTCCAGCTCTGGGGCCCCCAGCACAGGAAGGACCTGGAGCTGCTGGAGAGGGTCCAGAAGAGGCCATGAAGATGATCAGAGGGCTGCAGAAGCTCCCCTGTGGGGACAGGCTGGGAGAGTTGGGGCTGCTCAGCCTGGAGAAGAGAAGGCTCCAGGGAGAACTCAGAGCAGCCTTCCAGTACCTGAAGAGGCTCCAGGAGAGTTGGGGAGGGACTTGTGACAAGGGCTGGGAGTGCCAGGACAAGGGACAATGGCTGTGAGCTGGGAGAGGGCAGATGGAGATTGGAGGTGAGGAAGATAGTCTTTCCAGTGAGGGTGGGGAGACTCTGGCACAGGTTGCCCAGGGAGGCTGTGGCTGCCTCCTGCCTGGAGGTGTTCAAGACCAGGCTGGATGAGACCTTGAGGATGTTGGTCCAGTGTGAGGTGTCCCTGCCCCTGGCAGGGGGCTGGAACTGGATGATGTTTAAGGTCCCTCCCAACCCAACCCATTCCATGATTCTATGCTCAAGACTTTCAAGCTGGTTTCCTCCTTGCCCTTGCTCCTTTAAACCTTGGCACCTCTCAGGTCTGGGTTTCTGCAGGGCCCTGAGGGCTTGCAGTCACAGCCAGCTTGTTCCCATCCTCCTGCTGCCCACCCACGCTTGGCTGGCACAACGCACAGCTCCTTCTGCTCCCTGGGCACTGCCACCCACCCAGTGCACTACTGCACCCTGCCTACCCTCTGGCAGCCTTTATCCACGCTGGGAAAATCAGCACACACTGCTCAGCCCTCCCTGTTTCCAGGGGCATTCCCGGGGACATTCCCATTTCCCCACAGCTTCTGGAGCCCTTCCCACGAGCAAGAGGACACAGCAGGAGGAGAGCTGGGAGGCTGCAGCAGCCCTCCCTGAGGACAAATCCTGGCCCTGCATGGGGTGAAGTGGGACAAGGAGGAGACTTCACTGCCATCAAGATGCCCATGCCCAGCTCTGCAGCTGGGGTGTCCCTGGCAGCCTCATTTTTCCCCCACAATGTTCCCCCCATGTGCCACATGTGCCCAGTCTCCATCCTGATTCCCCCACCCCCATCCCAGTCCTCCTCCCAGGGCAGGATCTTCTTATCACTTCAAGGTCTGGACCATGACCCTTCTCCCACTCAGGTCACCCAAAAGGACACCACAGTGCCTCAGAGGTGACCCCAAAGGACACCACAGCTCCTCAGAAGAGACCCAAAAGGACAGCACAGCACCTCAGAGGTGACCCAAAAGGACACCACAGCTCCTCAGAGGTGACCCCAAAGGACACCACAGCTCCTCAGAAGCAACCCAAAAGGACACAACAGCTCCTCAGAAGAGACACAAAAGGACATCACAGTTCCTCAGAGGTGACCCAAAAGGACACCACAGTGCCTCTGAGGTGACCCAAAAGGACACCACAGTGCCTCAGAGGTGACCCAAAAGGACACCACAGCTCCTCAGAAAAGACCCAAAAGCACATCACAGCTCCTCAGAGGTGACCCCAAAGGACACCACAGCTCCTCAGAGGTAACCCAAAAGCACACCACAGCACCTCAGAGGTGACCCAAAAGGACACCACAGCTCCTCAGAGGTGACCCCAAAGGACACCACAGCACCTCAGAAGCAACCCAAAAGGACACAACAGCTCCTCAGAAGAGACACAAAAGGACATCACAGTTCCTCAGAGGTGACCCAAAAGGACACCACAGTGCCTCTGAGGTGACCCAAAAGGTCTCCACAGCACCTCAGAGGTGACCCAAAAGGACATCACAGTGTCCCATGGGAACTTCTTGTCCACCAGCACTCCCGGGTCCTTCTCCCCAGGGCTGCTCTCCAGCAGATCACCTCCCAGCCTGTCCTGCTGCAGTTTATTCTTCCTGCCCAGCTGCAGGACTCTGCACTCATCCTGGTTGACCCTCATTAGGATCCTCTCTGCCCAGCTCTCAGCCTGTCCAGGTCTCACTGGGTAGCCACCCAGCCTTCAGGTGTCTCAGCTCTCCAGGAGAGGGTGAAGGGACAGCACCATTGCCCATCACCATTGCCCATCACCACCTTACCTCTCGTCCACACTCTTCCAGCACTTTCCCCACAGCCATTGAAGCTGATGTGCCCCAGCCCTGCTCCTTGGCCACGTGGCAGCTGTAGGGAACTGGTTGCCCAGCTCCAGCAGTCCCACAGGCAGGTTCCTCCTGGGCTCTCCGCTCTGGTCCTCAGCTCAGAAGTTGTCACAGTGTCTGCAAGTCTGCTACATCCCAGGCCTCAAGCAGCTGCCTGGAGCCAAAGCCCTCACTTAAGTTTCTCCAGCAACCTGATGGTCTTCAACCCACAGCCTGCTTCAGTCCTCTGAGCCAGATGGTGGTCTTCAACCCACAGCCTGTTCTGGCTCTCTGAGCAAGCTGATGGTCTTCAACCCACAGCCTGTTTCAGTCCTCTGAGCCAGCTGATGGTCTTCAACCCACAGCCTGTTCTGGCTCTCTGAGCCAGCTGATGGTCTTCAACCCACAGCCTATTCTGGCTCTCTGAGCAAGCTGATGGCCTTCAACCCACAGCCTATTCTGGCTCTCTGAGCAAGCTGATGGCCTTCAACCCACAGCCTATTCTGGCTCTCTGAGCAAGCTGATGGCCTTCAACCCACAGCCTGTTCTGGCTCTCTGAGCCAGCTGATGGCCTTCAACCCACAGCCTGTTCTGGCTCTCTGAACCAGACAATGGTCTTCAACCCACAGCCTGTTCTGGCTCTCTGAGCACCAAGAACATCTACAACTCTCCTCCAACCCTTCTCTGTACCACTCCAAGAGCCATGAAGGTTCCTGGAACAGGCTTCCACCCCTTAAATTCATTCCCACAGGAGGCAGGGACGTGCTGCTTCCCTCGTTTCCCCCAGCTCAGCTGTGCTGCTTGGGTGGCTTGGGTGGCCCCAGGCAGCTGCTATCTGGTGACAACACCTTGCAGAGCTGTGACAGGACAAACGTCACAGCGAGAGACCAGCCCTGGCCAAGACGTCAGAGCTCTCCACCAGCCCCAGACACATTTAAAGCTTCTCTGTTTAAGCTGGGTAGGTGCTGGGCTTGGGGACTGCAGCTCTGAGTGCCCCCAGACACAGCCCTGTGGGGTCTCAGTGTACCCTGATGGATCTTTGCTCCGTGCTCTGGAGCTGGGATCCCAAAGGGAAAAATTCCCAAGGAGTGTGGAGACTGCAGAGCCCCTGCAGTGGGAAGCATCATCTAACTACCCCATGATTTATGCACACCTTAAGCATGAGCCCCAAAATCCCAGCCCATCTTATTCTACCAACCCCATCCCATCCCACCAGCCCCATCCCATCCATTCCTATCCTATCTCATCCCATCCCACCAGCCCCATCTCATCTCAACCCATCCATGCCGTTCCCACCATCTCCATTCCATCCCATTCCACCTGCTCCATCAACCCCATCCATACCATTTTAGCCTGGAGAAGAGGAGGCTCAGAGGAGACCTTATTGCTCTCTACAACTACCTGAAGGGAGGCTGCAGCCAGGTGGGGGTTGGTCTCTTCTCCCAGGCACCCAGCACCAGAACAAGAGGACACAGTCTCAAGCTGTGCCAGGGGAGGTTCAGGCTGGATGTTAGGAAGAAGTTCTTCATAGGAAGAGAGATTGGCCATTGGGATGTGCTGCCCAGGGAGGTGGTGGAGTCACCATCCCTGGAGGTGTTTAGGAAGAGACTGGATGAGGCACTTGGAGCCATCGTTTAGTTGATGAGATGGTGTTGGGTGATAGGTTGGACTTGATGATCTCAAAGGTCTTTTCCAACCTGGTTAACTCTATTCTGTTCTATTCTAATTCTATTCTATCCCACCCCACCAGCCCCATCCAATCCCACACCACCAGCCCCATTCAATCCCATCCCATCCATTCCCAACTCATCTCAACCCATCCATTCCCTTCCCATCCCACCAGCTCCATCCCATTCCACCAGCCCCATCCATTCCCTTCCCATCTCATCCCACTTCATTCCACCAGCTCCATCCACTCCCATCCCATCCAGTCCCATCCCATCTCACCAGCTGCATCCACTCCCACCCCACAGCCCACAATTCCTTCTCTCACATCATTACCCAGCATCAAGATCCCCTCACTGAGAAGTCAGGGAACATCCTGGTGGCCTCCATCCTCAGCTGGCTCCTGGAGTGTCTTGTGGGGGGGATCCTGGCCCTTTCCTGCTCCTCTCTAAAGCCCCATTTTATGGCAGGTGCTCTGGGGATCCTTCACCCCAAGCTCCTGCACATCAGGGAGGAAAGCAGCAGAACCAAGCCCTTGTCAAGCACCCAGTTTTCCAGGCCTTTTGAAAGGCTCCATTGATCCTTTCTTCTTCCCAAGAGGGGACACATTTCCCACCAGGAGAAGCTTTTCACCCCCATGTCACTCCTGCCATGGCCCTGTCCTCATCTCTTTGCCATCTCTGGGTGAGGCTCAGGATTTGCCTTGCTCCTCAGGGTTGGGTTTTCCTTCCACAGCAATTTTTCCACCAAACACCCTTGCCTGGTGCCACCCTATCCCTGCTCCCTGCCAAGCCCAGGAGGCTACCAGCAGCACCTGCACCCTTAAGGGGTGGGATGTGGGGGTCTGCTTGGCCCAGTGACAGACCTGGATGAAGGGAAAGAGTGCCCCCCCCTCCCCCCCGCCAGCTTGTGGGTGATCCCAGACTGGGAGGAGTGGCTGACACCTCCCCAGGTCATGCTCCCATACAACAGACCTGGCCAGGCTGGAGAGTTGGGTGGAGGAAACCTCCTGAAGTTCAACCAGGGCAAGTGTAGAGTCCTGCACCTGGGAAGCAACAACCTTCTGCACCAGTACAGGTTGGGGGTGACCTGCTGGGAAGCAGCTCTGTGGAGAAGGACCTGGGAGTGCTGGTGGGGAACAGGTTTACCATGAGGAGGAAATGAGTCTTTGTGGCCAAGAAGGTCAATGGGAACCTGGGGTACATTAAGAAGAGTGTGGCCAGTAGGTTGAGGGACACTGGGAGTAACTGGGAGCAGCTGGGAGTAACTGGGAGCTCGCTGGGAGTAACTGGGAACTAGCTGGGAATAACTGGGAGTAACTGGGAGCTCGCTAGGAGTAACTGGGAGCTTGCTAGGAATAACTGGGAGCAGCTGGGAGTAACTGGGAACAGGTGGGCGTGCTTTGGAGTAGGTGAGGTGCAGCAAGAGATGCCTGGAGGTAGCTGAAGCCGACGAGGGGCGCAGCTTTCGCGCTACAGAAGAGAATCCAAAGCGCAACAGAGGAGACAGCAGCGCCGGGGGTGGGCAGTAGGACCGCGGGGACACCTCAGCGGTTATCGCCCCGCCCCCAGGCACGGGCGCCGTCTCCACGCACCGCCCCCTGGCTCCCAACGTCACTCTCCCGCGACGTGGCTGCGCCGGGCGCGGTCGATCCACGATGACGTAGGCAGGAGCGCGCGGCGGCGGCGGGTCGCGGCCTGTCCGCCATGGCGAAGACCGTGGCCTATTTCTACGACCCGGACGTGGGCAACTTCCACTACGGTGCGCGCCGGGGCCGGGAGAGGCGCGGGGAGGGCGGCGGAGGGGGGCCCGGGCCTGGCTCAGGGCGGGGCTTGGGCCGTGCCCGGCCTGAGGCCGCTCCCCTCACCTCGGCCTGGGCCCGAGTGGGCCTGGGCGGAGGTCGTCTCGGAGGGGTCCCCGCGCTGGGCCTGGCCGCGGGGGTTGGGGTTTGTTGGTGTTCACTCGTGCCGCTGGTTCTGGTGACTCCCCGGTGTCGTTTCCCATCCAGGAGCGGGACACCCCATGAAGCCGCATCGCCTGGCGCTGACCCACAGCCTGGTGCTGCACTACGGCCTCTACAAGAAGATGATCGTAAGCGGCGCTTCGGGGGGTCGGACGGGGCTCCCCTCCAACCCGGGCGGCGCGGGGAGAGAAGGCTGCGGGCAGGCAGCTGCCGGCATGCGCGTTTTAGGCTTTGACACACGTAAACGGTGCCAGAGAGCTGTGCAGTGTCCTGCTGCCTCCAGTCGTGGTCTCACTATAAGCAAGCCCTTGAGCTGTGTGTCCAGAGAAGAGCATTGAAGCTGGGGAAAGGTCTGGAGGACAGGGCTGATGTGGAGGAGCTGAGGGAACTGGGGGTATTCAGCCTGGAGAAGAGGAGGCTGAGGGAGACCTCATTGCTCTCTGCAGCTCCCTGAGAGGAGGCTGGAGCCAGGTGGGGGTTGGGCTCTGCTCCCAAGGAACAAGTGACAGAATGAGAGGAGTTGCCTAGGGGAGGGTTAGGTTGGAGATGAGGAACAATTTCTTTGCTGCCAGAGTGGTCAGGGACTATCCCAGGCTGCCCAGGGAGGTGGTGGAGTGCCCATGGCTGGAGGTGTTCAAGGAGCCTGTGGCCATGGCACCTGGGGCCATGGTTGGGTTGGGTTGATGGACTGGATGAGCTCAGAGGGCTTCTCCAACCCAAACCATCCTGTGTTTCTTGGAGCAGCACTGGTAGGACACTGAAGGTTCATTTGCTTTTCAAAGGAGGCAGGGACTGCTTGGGGAAGTTCCTCTCTAGGTGTTGTGTTCCCTCTCAGCAGAAGATGTGGAGTGGTCACTTAAAGGCTGTCATGGTGTTGGGCTGATGGTTGGACTGGATGATGTCTGAGGTCTTCTCCACCCCAAACACTTGTGTGGGTCTATGAGTCCATGCTAAAGCTTGGCCCCTCTTAGGTTTCTTCCTGCATTGCTGCCTCTCCTTCAGCTCCCACTTTGGACTTGATGATCTTGGAGGTCTCTTCCAACGTGGTTGATTCTGTGACTTATTGCAGACTGCTGGAGAGGGTCTAGCAGAGGGCTGTGAGGATGATCAGGGGACTGGAGCACTGCCTGGTGAGGAGAGGCTGAGGGACCTGGGGGTGGTTAGTCTGGAAAAGAGAAGACTGAGAGGGGATTTAATCAATGTTTATAAATACCTGAAGGCTGGGGGTCAGGAGGGAGGGGACAGGCTCTGCTCAGTTGTGTCCTATGCCAGGACAAGGAGCAATGGATGGAAACTCCAGCACAGGAGGTTCCAGCTCACCAGGAGGAGGAACTTCACTGTGAGGGTCACAGAGCCCTGGAGCAGGCTGCCCAGAGAGGTTGTGGAGTTTCCTTCTCTGGAGCCTTTCAAGGCCCCTCTGGATGTGTTCCTCTGTGACCTGAGCTGGATTGTATGGTCCTGCTCTGACAGAGGGGTTGGACTTGATGATCTCTTTGGGTCCTTTCCAACCCCTGACGTCCTGTGACCAGGCTTTAAGCAGTCTGAGCCCTTCTTGTTGCCCTCAGCCCCCACCATAGCCTCTAGAGCTGATCTGCAAGGCCTCACCCTTTCCTGTCAGCACCTTGTGTGTGCAGTGCTGCTGGGCACCCTGTGGGCCATTCCTGTGTGGCACCTTCCAAGCAGGACCCTGTGAATGGTGTGGGCTTAGGGCAGTGAGGGGTAGGAAAAACTTCCTGGGGAGGTTTCTGATTCACCTGGATGCCTTGAGAGGCTTCACTGCTGCTGCCTCCTGGCTGCTCAGTGATTGTCCAACCTGCTCTTCAAAGCTTTGCTTGCTCAAGCAGCCCAGCCCAGCTCTTGCTGTCAGGTTTTTCTCTCCTTGCAGTGCAGTCTGTCAGCCCTGATGGCTCAGATCACCAAACAACAGGAAAAGAAGCTGAAATCTTCAATCTTTCAGGAGCTGAACTGCTTTTGGGACCCAGGGAATCACTCTGAGTGGCTGGGGACACACTCTGGGACTCTTTCCTCTCCCTTGGTGCCAGTGGGATTGAATTTAGCTGCTTTCCCTGGAATCCTGGTGCTGTTTGGGGACCCAGGGCATCACTCTGAGTGGTTGGGGACACACTCTGATGCTCTTTCCTCTCCGTTGGTGCCAGTGGGATTGAATTTAGCTGCTTTCCCTGGAATCCTGGTGCTGTTTGGGGACCCAGGGCATCACTCTGAGTGGCTGGGGACACACTCTGGGACTCTTACCCCTCCGTTGGTGCCAGTGGGATTGAATCTTGCTGCTTTCCCTGGAATCCTGGTGCTGTTTTATTCCCTGTTCTGGCAGCACAGAGCAAAGCCAAAGCTCTCAGGACTAACCTCCTGCCTCATTAGACAAGACCAAGGCAGGAATGGTGAAAGTCTTCTCCCATTCTCCCCCTTTTTGAGGTGGGTTTGCCCATTTTAATCTGCAACACCTGGCACCTCCAGCTGCCAGGGCCAGCTTGGTTTTGTCTCCCATGTTCAGTGCAGCAGGATTGCTCCTGAGCTGTTTCAGACCCTTGAGCAACTTCATTCATTCAGTTAGTTTGCTGCCTGGGGTGGCTTCAGGTGGTGCTAATCTCATCCAGAGGCTGCTATTGCTGCTGCCTATTGGCTCCACAGCCCAGGAGCTGTTTGGTGTGCCCTGAGGAAGGGCTGGACTAGAATGTTGTTGGAAGCACAGGCTGCAGCTGCAGGCACCTCTGGTTTGATGCAGCTGTGTGGAGGTGTTTCCACACAGGGAGTACTGAGGCCAGCTCTGGGCATCCCAGTTCAAGGCAGGCAGCTACTGGGGAGAGTCCAGCTGTGGTGAGCTGCTGTTGCACTCAGGAGGATGCAGCTGGAGAGCACTCAGGGCATGGGGGAATCTTTAGGGCCTTTCTCTTGCAGGGTTGTTCAGTGTCTGACCTCCCTCACAGCTGGGGGGGTTGTGCAGGAGCAGCCAAGAGCAGCTTCTGATGGGACACTGGGAAGGGGCAGATCTGTGTCTGAGCTCTGCCCTACACAGTGCTCTGAGCCTTGAAACCCTTTTTCTGATGGTCAGAGTTTCCACATCATGCAGTCCCAGCATGGTGAGGGTGGGAAGGGACCTCTGGAGCTCATCCAGCCCAAGCCCCCTGCTCCAGCAGGGCACCCACAGCAGCTTGTCCCAGCAGCACAATGCCCAGGGGGGGTTGGAAGCTCTCCACACAAGGAGACTCCACAACCTCTCTGGGCAGCCTGCTCCAGGCCTCCAGCACCCTCACACCAAACAACTTTCTCCTGTTCAGATAGAACCTCCTGGGTGCCAGTCTGTGCCCACTGCCCCTTGTGCTGTCCCTGGGAACCACTGACAGGAGCCTGGCCCCAGCCTTTTGCCCCCACAGCTCCTTTCTCTCTTGCTGAGCATTGCTCAGCTCCCCTCTGGGGCTGCTCTTCTCCAGGCTCAGCACCCCCAGGGCTCTCAGCCTTTGCTCCTCCCAGAGCTGCCCCAGGCCCCTCTACTCTCTCTTTTCCAGGCTGAACCCCTCTACCTCTCCCAGCCTGCTGGCTGTAAGAGTTCTCACAGATGTTTTGCAGCTGAGGCAAACACACAGGCTCACAGGGTGTTAGGGTATGGAAGGGACCTCTGGAGATCTTCAAGTCCAACCCCCCTGCCAGAGCAGGACCAGAGAATCCTGCACAGGTCACACAGGAACACATCCAGACAGGGATGGAAAGGCTCCAGAGAAGCAGACTCCACAGCCTCTCTGGGCAGCCTGCTCCAGGGCTCTGTGAGCCTCACAGGGCAGAAGTTCCTCCTCATGTGGAGGTGGAACCTCCTGTGCTGGAGTTCACATCCATTGCCCTTTGTCCTGTCCCAGGGTGCAACTGAGCAGAGCCTGTCCCCTCCCTCCTGACCCCCAGCCCTCAGCTATTGATAGACATTGATCAGATCCCCCTCAGCCTTCTCTCCAGACTAACCATCCCCAGGGCTCTCAGCCTCTCCTCCCCAGGCAGTGCTGCAGGTCCCTTCAGCATCCTCATAGCCCTCCCTTGGTCTCTCTGCAGCAGATCCCTGTTGCTCCTGAGCTGGGGAGCCCAGAGCTGGGTGGGCAGTGACTCTTGGCTCTGTCTCTTGAAGGTCTTCAAGCCCTACCAGGCCTCCCAGCACGACATGTGCCGGTTCCACTCCGAGGACTACATCGACTTCCTGCAGAGGGTCAGCCCCAACAACATGCAGGGCTTCACCAAGAGCCTCAATGCCTTCAACGTGGGGGATGACTGGTGAGTGCTCTGTGCCTCCTGAAGCCCAGCACCCAGCCTCTGCTGCCCCACATCCTGGCCATGGAGACTAGGTGGAGGCCTGGGTCTAGTGGAGCCCCTCAGGAGTCAGTGCTGGGACCAGAGCTGTTCAGTATCAAGATCACCTCCCCCTCTGCTGAGACCACAGCTGGAGCTCTGCGTCCAGTTCTAGAGCCTCTGTGCCAGGAAGGCTCTGGAGGTGCTGGAAGGTGTCCAGAGAAGGGCCACAAGGAGGAGCAGAGGGCTGGAGCTTGGTGGAGCAGGCTTGGTGGTGGTGAGCCATGGTTTCTCTTCCAGCCCAGTGTTCCCAGGCCTCTTTGAGTTCTGCTCTCGCTACACCGGGGCCTCCCTGCAAGGAGCGACGCAGCTGAACAACAAGGTAACCCCGCCCGGCTCTGGCCGGCCGGCTGTCCGTCCCCCCCCGCCCCCTGCCCGGCTCTGGCTGGCTGGCTCCCCCCCCCCCCGCCCCCTGCCCGGCTCTGGCCGGCCGGCTGCCCCCCCCCCCCGCCCCCTGCCCGGCTCTGGCCGGCCGGCTGCCCCCCCCCCCCCGCCCCCTGCCCGGCTCTGGCCGGCCGGCTGTCCCCCCCCCCCCGCCCCCTGCCCGGCTCTGGCCGGCCGGCTGTCCCCCCCCCGCCCCCTGCCCGGCTCTGGCCGGCCGGCTGCCCCCTGCCCGGCTCTGGCCGGCCGGCTGCCCCCCCTGCCCCCCCCATCCTGCTCTGGCCGGCCGGCTGCCAGCCACCAGCCAGCTGGCTTCCAGGTCAGGAGAACCTCAGGGATTTGTTTTGGGAACAAGGACTGCAGCCTGTGAGGAGAGGCTGAGAGCCCTGGGGGTGGTTAGCCTGGAGAGGAGAGGACTGAGAGGGATCTGATCAATGTCTATCAATAGCTGAGGGCTGGGGGTCAGGAGGGAGGGGACAGGTTCTGCTCAGCTGCACCCTGGGATAGGCCAAGGAGCAGTGGATAGAAACTCCAGCACAGGAGGCTCCACCTCAACGTGAGGAGGAACTTCTGCCCTGTGAGGTTCACAGAGCACTGGAGCAGGCTGCCCAGAGAGATTGTGGAGTCTCCTTCTCTGGAGCCTTTCCAGCCCTGTCTGGATGTGTTCCTGTGTGACCTGTGCAGGATTCTCTGGTCCTGCTCTGGCAGGGGGGTTGCACTGGATCTCCAGAGGTCCCTTCCATCCTCTAACATCCTGGGAGCCTGTGATCAGCCAGCTTGAGACCATTCCTGTGCAACCATTCAGGAGATATTTAACCCTGAGGGAGGCAGAAGATCCTCATGCTGCACATCCCAACGTCCTCTCAGTGCTAGGGGCTTCAAACTGGCTGCTTGGAGGCCACTGCTGGGTGGAAGTGCACTGGAGGAGACCCTTGCAGAAGGTCTGAAGAGGGTCCCTCAGGGAACTATCCAAAATGCCCACAGAGCTTTGAGGCTTCTAGAGACCTGAGGAAGGTCTCAAAGAGTGAGAAGAGCAAGTGCAGGAGCAATCTGTGCCTGCTGCTGGTGGTGGGAGATGATCTTTGCTGGCCTAAGTGGGAAGGGATAGCACAGAGCTAACCCAGTATGGGTAAGATGCAACCAAATCTGGGCTAACAGTTGAGGTGGAGCTTTGGAAAGGTCTGCAGAGGAGAAAAAGGCCAGGAAGGTGGCACTGGGGAAGGGGCTGCAAGGTTGTCACCACCTTGTCACCTTTAACTGGGTTTGTTGTGGTTTCTTCTCTCTTAGATCTGTGACATTGCAATAAACTGGGCAGGAGGGCTACACCATGCCAAGAAGTTTGAGGTAATGAAGCCACCCTGGGTGCTGCTGAGCCTTTGGGAGGCTCAGGGCCTGGGATGAGCCCTTTCTGATCCTGGTTTTCTCTCTCCTGCAGGCCTCTGGGTTCTGTTATGTGAATGACATCGTTATTGGCATCCTGGAGCTGCTCAAGTAAGGACATGGGGCAGGGGCCCTGCTGGCCTGGCTCCACTGCTCTGCTCCTGCCTTGTGCTCTCTGTTTCCACCCTGGTTTCTAGAGTCCAGGAAGGCCAACAGCTTGGTTGTTGTCCTGGCCTCCTCTGCAGGCACAAGAAGAGGGTTTGGAGAGTTATAGAATGCTGTGGGCTGGAAGGGACCTCAGGGGATCATCCAGTCCAAGCCCCCAACCCAAGCAGGGCACCCACAGCAGCTTGCCCAGCAGCACAGTGGCCAGGGGGGGTTGGATGCTCTCCACACAAGGAGACTCCACAACCTCTCTGGGCAGCCTGCTCCAGGCCTCCAGCACCCTCACACCAAACAACTTTCTCCTCCTCTTCACATGGAACCTCCTGGGTGCCACTTTGTGCCCACTGCCCCTTGTGCTGTCCCTGGGCACCACTGAGCAGAGTCTGCCCCCAGCCTCTTGCCCCCCACAGCTCCTTTCTCTCTTGCTGAGCATTGCTCAGCTCCCCTCTGGGGCTGCTCTTCTGCAGGCTCAGCACCCCAAGGGCTCTCAGCCTTTGCTCCTCCCAGAGCTGCTCAGGCCCCTCAGCAGCTTTGCAGGCTCTGCTGGCCTCTCTGCAGCAGTTCCCTGTCCCCCTTGAGCTCAGAACTGCACCAGGTCCTCCAGCTGTGGCTGTGCTGGGGCAGAGTAGAGGGGCAGGAGGACCTCTCCTTCCTACCATCCTGCTGACTACAGTAGAGTCTCTTCACCAAGTGCTTCCCAAGACACTTCTGGCTCCGTCTGAAAGCCTTCTGCTGGAACTCTCAGTTCCCCAGCAGAACAGAAGATGTTCTGGTGGTTGAGATCTGCATGGCCATAGAAACATTCTCCTGCCTAACACCCCCGGGGTGTCCCACCCCAGCTGGGCCAGGGCAGTTCTGCTTGGCAGGTGGACGTGGCTGGCGGCTTCCAGAGCACCAGGGGATAACTGAGGCCTGTGGGGAGCGGTGGGGTGGGTTGCAGTGCCTCAGCAGAGCTGTTTTCCTCCTGCCTCCCTCCAGGTACCACCCTCGAGTCCTCTACATTGACATCGACATCCACCACGGGGACGGGGTGCAGGAGGCCTTCTACCTGACCGACCGCGTCATGACCGTCTCCTTCCACAAGTATGGCAACTACTTCTTCCCTGGCACAGGTAGGTCTGGGCCCTGGCCCTGCCTCTCAGCCCCTGGGCAGTTCTGCTGGGCTGCCAAAGGCTGAAAGCACAGACTCAGAGCTGCAGGGAGAAGGGAGGGGAAAAGGGGACGAATCGTGGAAGGGACCTTGGGGATCATCTACTCCAAGCCCCCTGCCAGGGGCAGGGACACCTCCCACCAGCCCAGGTTGCTCAAGGCCTCATCCAGCCTGGCCCTGAGCACCTCCAGGGAGGTATCCTAACCAGAGGACAGCTTCAGTGGTGGAGGCTCCTGCTTGAGTCCAGCGGAAGCTCTGCAGGAAGCTTAAGGGCTGCTTGCAGAGGCCTCTCCTGCAGTGGTTTTGAGTCTCCTGGTGCCTTTGAGTTGCAGCTTCAAGAAGAGTCTGCTCCTTGCAGCTTCACTTTCAGAGATTCACAGAATAGGTTGGGTTGGAAGGGACCTTCCAGAGCATCCAGTTCCTGCCATGGGCAGGGACACCTCCCACTGGACCAAGATCCTCAAGGTCTCATCCAACCTGGCTTTGAACACATCCAGGGAAGGGGCAGCCACAGCCTCCCTGGGCAACCTGCTCCAGTCTCTTTCCCCCCCCTCAATGGAAAGAATTTCTCCCTCCTCTCCAGCCTCAATCTCCCCTCTCCTAACTCCAAGCCATTGTCCCTGGCACTCCCAGCCCTTGTCAAAAGTCCCAAGAGTTGGGTAGTGAGACACTGAAACAGGTTGTTCAGAGAGGTTGTGGATGTCCTCTCCCTGGAGGTGTTGAAGGCCAGGCTGGATGAGGCCTTGAGCAGCCTGGGCTGGTGGGAGGTGTCCCTGCCCAGGGCAGGGGGCTGGAGCTGGATGGCCTTGAAGGTCCCTTCCAACCCAACCCTTGCTGCAAAAACCAGGTAGAGAGGAACAGGAGTTGTTGTTTGTGAGGAAGGGGGATCCCAGCTGGGTTAGGAGGTCTCAGGCCAGAGCAGATGTAGCCTTCCTGCCCCTGTGAAGGCTCAGAGCTGTTGTGACTCCTGCCCTTTCCCTGGGCAGGTGACATGTACGAGGTGGGAGCTGAGAGCGGTCGCTACTACTGCCTCAATGTGCCCCTCCGAGACGGCATCGACGACCAAAGTAGGTGCTCCCTGCTGCCCCTCCCCACCCAGCCCTTGCCTGCTCCCTCTCCCCCAGGGCCATCAGCCATGCTCCTTTCTCTCCCAAGGTTACAAACACCTCTTCCAGCCTGTCATCAACCAGGTGGTGGATTACTACCAGCCCACCTGCATCGTGCTGCAGGTAAGGAACTAAAGCTCTGCACGGCTCCATCCCTCTCAGAGCCTTCTAGCATAGAATTGCTTGGGGTAAAAAGCCCTCTGGGATCATCCAGCCATCAACCCAGCACCACCATGGCCATTCAACCATGTCCCCAAGTGCCATGGCCATGCCTTTCTTGAGCACCTCCAGGGATGGGGGCTCCACCACCTCCCTGGGCAGCCTGTTCCAAGACCTTCTGTTCCTGGGCAGTCATGGTTGGTGTATTCCAGTTGAGCTGCTGTCTGTGTGTACCCTTGGGTGAATGAGGGTGGCCATGGGGTGGGGACACTGCTGTGGCTCTGGAGGCCACCACCAGTTGAGGTTGGTCTGTTTCTGTTCCCCAGTGCGGCGCCGACTCGCTGGGCTGTGACCGCCTGGGCTGCTTTAACCTCAGCATCAGAGGCCATGGGTGAGTGCAGCAGGGCTGGTCTTGGAGCTCTTTGGTTGAATCAGCATCATTAAGGTTGGGAAAGATCTCTGAGATCACCCAGTCCAAGCCTTACCCCAGCACTGCCAGGTCACCACCAAACTGTGGCTGCCAGCACCACAGCTACGGAGGTTTGAAACCACTCCAGGGATGGAGACTCCACCACTGCCCTGGGCAGCCTGGGCCAGGCCTTGGCAACTCTCAAGGGGAAGAAATTGTTCCTCATGTTCAACCTAAACCTCTCCTGGGGCAACTTGAGGCCTTTTCCTCTTGTCCTATCACTTCTTCCTTGAGAGGAGAGCTGACCCCCACCTGGCTGCAACCTCCTTCCAGGGAGTTGTAGAGAGTCAGGTGGTTTCCCCTCAGCCTCCTCTTCTCCAGACCAAATACTCCCAGTTACCTCAGCTGCCTCTCACCAGCCCTGCTCTCCAGACCCTTCCCCAGCTTTGTTGCCTTCTCTGGACACTCAGCAGCCCCACAATCTCCTCCTTGGAGTGAGGGCCCAGAACTGAACCCAGCACTCAAGGTGTGACCTCACCAGTGCCCAGCACAGAGGGACAATCATTGCCCTGCTCCTGCTGGCCACAGACCTCTGGCCAGTGTTGAAAGATCATCCTTTAGTCTGAAGGACTCTGAGTTCCTCTGCTATGGGGTTTGAGGTTTGCCTTCACCCTTCCAGCAGCCACTAGCAGGTTTTGGGTTGGGTTTTTCTCTCTGGCCTGCCAGGAGGGGGTCTCAGAGCAAAGCCTTCAGGCTCTGGCAGGGGAGCAATCGAAATTGTAGCTCCTGGGTGAAAGCTGCCACCTGCAGGTGTATCCCCCCAGCAGTGGTGGTGTCTGGCTGGCACTGGTGACAGGTGGATGTCCAGCCCAGCTGACAGCTCTGGCACCTTTGTTGGCCTTTCTAGGGAGTGTGTGGAGTATGTGAAGAGCTTCAACATCCCCTTGCTGGTGCTGGGAGGAGGTGGCTACACGGTGCGCAACGTGGCGCGGTGCTGGTGAGTCTCTCCTCTGCTGCCTGGAGGTTGAGCACTTGTAGGCTTTGTCACAGTGGCACCACTCTGTGGTCTGAACTCCTCTTCCTCCACCTTTGCAGGACTTATGAGACCTCCTTGCTGGTGGATGAAGCCATAAGTGAAGAGCTGCCCTACAGCGGTGAGTTGGAGTTGGGTCTTTGCCTCTCGTAGCTGAGCTCTGCTGTTTGATGGCAGCTGAACAAGCAGGGAACTGCTTTGGGTGGGAAAGGCCTCAAAGGCTGTTGAGTTCCAACCCCACCATGGCCATCAAACCATGTCCCCAAGCCCCATGGCCACACATTCCTTGAACACCTCCAGAGTGGCCCCCAGCACCACAGCTACACAGGTTTGAAACCTCTCCAGGGATGGTGACTCCACCACCTCCCTGGGCAGCCTGTGCCAATCCCTGACCGCTCCTGCAGGAAGAAATATTTCCTCACCTCCAACCTAACCCTCCCCTTGTGCAGCTTAAGCCACACTTCTACTCCTCATTGACCAGAGATAAGATCAGGTGACAGCACTCTCTGATCTTAGAGATGCCCTTAGTCATCTCCTGCCACCTACGAGGAGATGTTGCTGGGCAGCCACTCCCTTCCTGGGTCATGTAGCACTGACATGGAATGGCTCAGGTTGGAAGGGACCTCAAGAGATCATCTACTCCAACCTCCCTGCCACGGGCAGGGAGACCTTTCCACAAGACTTGGTTGCCCAAGGCCTCATCCAGCCTGGCCTTGAGCACCTCCATGGAGGGGACATCCACAGCTTCCCTGGGCAGCCTGTTCCAGGGTCTCACCACCCTCATACTGAAGAACTTCTCCCTAAGCTCCAGCCTCACCCTGCTCTGCCTCAGCTTCAGACCATTCCCCCTTGGCCTGTCCCTAGACACCCTTAGCACAAGTCCCTCTGCAGCCTTCCTGTAGGATCCCTTCAGCTATTGGAAGGCAGCTCTGAGGTCCTCCTGGAGTCTTCTCTTCTCCAGGCTGAAGCACCCCAGCTCCCTCAGCCTGTCCTCAGAGCAGAGGTGCTCCAGCCCTCCTCTGGACTCTTTAATTTGGGTTGTTTCCTGTTCAGTGACCTCAGTGTGGCTTTGGTGGCTCTGTTTCATTTATCAGAGACTCCCAGGTGGGGAGGGACCTCAAGGATCATTTGGTTCAACCTTTCATGGCAAAAAAATGGTCTAGACAAGCTGGCCAGGGAGGTGATGGAGTCCCCATGCCTGGAGGAGTTTCAAAGCCATGGAGATGTGGTGCTGAGGGACCTGGTTTGGGTGACCTGGCAGTGCTGGGTAAGGGTTGGACCTGATGATCTTAAAGGTCTCTTCCAACAGAAGCAGTTCTGTGATTCCATGATCCTGTGTCATCTGTCCCACTGGGGTTGGTGTCATCAGCTGTACTGATGGGATGCTTATGTGTCAAGGGAGGTTCTTCTCCACTCTGCTCTACTCTAGTGAGGCCACAGCTGCAGTCCTGGGTCCAGTTCTGGGCTCCCCAGTTCAAGAGGAACAGGGAACTGCTGGAGAGAGTCCAGAGGAGGCTACAAAGCTGCTGAGGGGCCTGGAGCAGCTCTGGGAGGAACAAAGATTGAGAGCCATGGGGGGTGCTGAGCCTGCAGAAGAGCAGCCCCAGAGGGGAGCTGAGCCATGCTCAGCAAGAGAGAAAGGAGCTGTGGGGGGCAAGAGGCTGGGGGCAGACTCTGCTCAGCGGTGCCCAGGGACAGCACCAGGGGCAATGGGCACAGCCTGGCAGCCAGGAGGTTCCATGTGAAGAGGAGGAGAAAGTTGTTTGGTGTGAGGGTGCTGGAGGCCTGGAGCAGGCTGCCCAGAGAGGTTGTGGAGTCTCCTTGTGTGGAGAGCTTCCAACCCCCCCTGGGCATTGTGCTGCTGGGCAAGCTGCTGTGGGTGCCCTGCTGGAGCAGGGGGCTTGGGCTGGATGAGCTCCAGAGGCCCCTTCCCACCCTCACCATGCTGGGATGCTGTGCTATAGTTCCTGATGTTCTCAGGGCTGTGCTTTTGGGGGTCTGGTCCCTCCTGGTGTGGTGGGGTCCAGCTCTGCTCCCCCCAGAGCAGTGCTGACTCCTCAGGCTCCTTGCTGTGACTCTGCTCCTTCCCCCTCAGAGTACTTCGAGTACTTCGCCCCAGACTTCACTTTGCATCCTGATGTCAGCACCAGGATTGAAAACCAGAACTCCAGGCAGGTGAGTCCCTGCAGCCTTTGTCCAAGGTCCAGCCTTGTCCTTCCACAGCCCTCTGCTCAGTGCTGTGCCCTCTGAAACCAGAGAGACCCCAGCCAAGGAGTTCTTAGAGGGGCAATAAAGGGCCAAACCCCAAGTATGACCTTGTCCTCTGAGATCATAGAATGGGCTGGGTTGGAAGGGACCTCCAAAGCTCATCCAGTCCACCCCCCTCTGCAGTCAGCAGGGGCATCCCCCACCAGATCAGGTTGCCCAGAGCCCTGTCCAGCCTCACCTCCACCACCTGCAGGGATGGGACCTCCACCACCTCCCTGAGCACCTCGCTGTAGCGTTCCAGCATGCTCACGGTGCAGGACTTGGTTGGAGGGTCTGGTAGCACCTGAGGACCTCGGTGGTTGTCTCTTTTGTGGTGTGTGCAGTACCTGGATCAGATCAGGCAGACCATATTTGAGAACCTGAAGATGCTGAACCACGCTCCCAGCGTGCAGATCCACGACGTGCCCTCGGACCTGCTCAGCTACGACCGCACCGACGAGCCTGACCCGGAGGAGAGAGGCTCTGAGGAGAACTACAGCAGGTACCAGACCATTCTGCCCCTCTGCTCAGCACTGCTTGGGCCACACCTTAAGGAGCTGATCTGTTAGAGCCCAGCAGAGCTCTGCAGAGGGTCCTTGCCAGGCTGCACAGATGGGCCGAGTCTGAGGGCTTGAGACTGAACACATCCAAGTGCCAGGTTCTGCCCTTTGGCCACAACAACCCCATGCAGTGCTACAGGCTGGGGGCAGAGTGGCTGAGAGCAGCCAGGCAGAGAGGGACCTGGGGGTGCTGATTGAGAGCAGCTGAACGTGAGCCAGCAGTGTGCCCAGGAGGCCAAGAAGGCCAATGGCATCCTGGCCTGCATCAGGAGCAGTGTGGCCAGCAGGAGCAGGGAGGTCATCCTGCCCTGTGCTCAGCACTGGTTAGGCCACACCTTGAGTCCTGTGTCCAGTTCTGGGCCCCTCAGGTTAGGAAAGATGTTGAGCTGCTGGAAGGTGTCCAGAGAAGGGCAACAAAGCTGGGGAGGGGTCTGGAGCACAGCCCTGTGAGGAGAGGCTGAGGGAGCTGGGGTTGCTTAGCCCTGTGGGGAGCAAGAGGCTGTGACCAGACTCTGCTCAGTGGTGCCCAGGGACAGCACAAGGGGCAATGGGCACAGACTGGCAGCCAGGAGGTTCCATGTGAAGAGGAGGAGAAAGGTGTTTGGTGTGAGGGTGCTGGAGGCCTGGAGCAGGCTGCCCAGAGAGGCTGTGGAGTCTCCTTGTGTGGAGGGCTTCCAACCCCTCCTGGGCATTGTGCTGCTGGGCATTGTGCTGTGGGTGCCCTGCTGGAGCAGGGGGCTTGGGCTGGATGCTCTCCAGAGGTCCCTTCCAATCCCCACCAGGATGACCTTCTGTGAGTCTCTGCTTCTATCCAAGGAGCCTCTCTGGACATGTGTGGTCTCCTCACCTGGGGTGGTGGTGGTTGTGTGCAGGCCATCTCCTGACCTTCAGCAGCATGTCCCAGGCATTCTTCTCTGGCCCAGGGCTACCTAGGGCTCTCCTCATCCTGGTGGTTGTCTTCCCCTCCAGGCCTGAAGCTGCCAACGAGTTCTACGACGGCGACCACGACAACGACAAAGAGAGCGACGTGGAGATCTGAGGGCACTGCCCCCAGGGGAGGGCCCACACTGGCCATGGGTGCTTGGAGCAGACAGCTGGGGCCCTGCAGGAGCCAGTCAGCCCTCCCTTTTGTATCTGACTGCAGGTGGTGGCAGCAGGAGCACCACCACCAGAGCTGGCCTCTGCTGCCTGGAGAGGCAGAGAGCGGTGAAACCTTCGTCCTGCTCGTCCCACTGCTGGCTCTGCTCTGGGGAGTGGCAGTTCCAAGCAGCACTGCAATCCGTGCTGCATCCTGGCTGGCAGCTGTGCCACTTGCCCTCAGAGCCTTCAGCCACCTCCTGTGACTCCCATCCAGGCTTCTGCCAGCAGGGTGGGACCTGGCCAGGCTCTCCCTCCCCTCTCTGCCCCCCTTCAGCAGCAGCACCCAACCCGTCCTTCTCATCCCAGCCCTCTGCTCAGCTCCTCAGCGACTCCCCTCTGAACCTGCACTGGAGAGTTGCTTCCTGATGTCTTCTTTAACCATCTGATGGTCCACAGCTGGAGCAAAATCACCCTGAGGAGCCAAGGCCTGGTGTAGGATAGGGGTTGGGTGCACCCCTGGAGTGAGGAGGAGCAGCCTGCTGGAGCAGGTGGGCAGGAGCCCTGCAGAGCCTCATGGTGCTCATTCCCCTCCATGCTCAGTTTTGTGTTCACAGAGCAGTTCCACAGCACTTTGAGTTGGACCCATGTCCCCTGCTCTCTCTGGGAGGCCAAAAGCCCGCTGGAGGAGAGGTTTGGCTGCCATGGGGTGCCCTGGCACCTCAGAGGTGGCTTCCAGCTGTGTCTTGCACCTCTGAGGTGGCTTCCAGCTGTGGTTGCCAAGGTCCCACCTGGCCCCTCTGTGTGTGAGCAAGAGGCCAGGGCTGCTGCTGGGAGCAGAAAGCATTCCCTCCTGGTACCTTCTGCTCCTGGCTGAGGGAAACTGCTCCTCCAGAGCCTGTCCCCTTGCCCTCACACAGCAGGGGACTTCCCCTCACCCTCTCCTGACTTTTTGCTGCTCCATCCCCTGGTCCCTGTGACGGTTCTGAGGGTGCTGAGGGAGGGTGGGAGGGTTTCAGCCTCTGGCTGTCTTGTGCTGGGGTTGTTTACTGGTGGCTTTGACCATTAAAGGAAGAGGCAGTATTTTTCTTACCTGACCTGGTGTTTGGCTCTTCCATCCTCACACTTGAGTGGCTCCTGTCCTCCCAAGGATGGACACAACGAGCAGGGCCGTGTCCTTCAGCATCTGAATTGGTGGAGGGCAATCAGCTCCTTGATGTCTACTCTGATGAGTCTTCAGCCTCTGCACTGTGAGCAGAGCCTTGAATTCCCTAACCAGAGGACAGCTTCAGGGGTGGAGGCTCCTGCTTGAGTCCAGCGGAAGCTCTGCAGGAAGCTTAAGGGTTGCTTGCAGAGGCCTCTCCTTCAGTGGCTTTGAATCTCCTGGTGCCTTTGAGTTGCAGCTTCAAGAAGAGTCTGCTCCTTGCAGCTTCACTTTCAGAGATTCACAGAATGGGTTGGGTGGGAAGGGACCTTCCAGAGCATCCAGTTCCCTGTCATGGGCAGGGACACCTCCCACTGGACCAAGATCCTCAAGGTCTCATCCAGCCTGCCCTTGAGCACCTCCAGGGAGGGGGCAGCCGCAGCCTCCCTGGGCAACCTGATTGATTCTATGATTTTATTCTATGAATGCTCAGCAAGAGAGAAAGGAGCTGTGGGGGGCAAGAGGCTGGGGCCAGACTCTGCTCAGCGGTGCCCAGGGACAGCACAAGGGGCAGTGGGCACAAAGTGGCACCCAGGAGGTTCCATGTGAAGAGGAGGAGGAGCCCGAAGCAGCTGGGCAGGGATCTGGGGGTCAGACTGCGGGCGGGGTTCTTCTCTCCCTCTTCCTTTCTTGCTTTAGTCTCCGCCGCCCCCTCCGCCTCTAGCACGCAGGGGAGGCGCGCCCCTCCCTGTGGGCGTGTCCCGGGGTGCTGTGGGCGTGGTTATCATTAATATTCATGAGGCGGCCCCGCTGCCTGCGCGGGCTCCCTGCGGCGGCGGCGGTGAGCGCGGTGGGGCTGGGGGATACCGGGGGGCTCCCGGCATGGTTCTGGGGTGGGGATTCCCGAGGCGTTCCCGCTGGGATGGGGGCCGCGGCTCCTCCTGCCCTGGCTGCGGGGTTCCCACCGGCTTCTCCCGCGCCCGCAGCTCTTGGAAGAGCCCCAAAACCACCCCGTAAGTGATCGCCGATGGATCCCAAAGTAGGTTATTTGGGGGTTAATCTGGGGGGTTTGGGGGTTTCAGGGGCGTTTGAGCGTTCGAGGTGTAGCTACGGAACTTGCAACCTGTGCCTTCTGCTTTCCTTCCTGCGAAATAATCCTGGTTCTTCCCTCAGTGTTCTCATTTTGCCCTCAAATGTGCATTTCCAGGAGCCCCCCAGCACCGTCGAGCTCTCGCCCCTCGGTGATGCTCCGTTGTGGAGTCGTGCCTCAAGCCCGGGCTCCCCAGATCTCCGCGCACCTGAGGCTGGGCTTCAGGAGCCGCTCGGATTCCCGATGACAGCTCCCGGCTGATGGATAGACTTGAGAAATCCACCCCTGGAAGCTCAGTAAACCTCCGTCTGAGCCTGGTAAGACTCGAAGTTGTGTCCACGGAGTAATTGGTGTGATTTACAGGTGCTGGGGGATGGAGGGACTCCAAGGCTGAGCAGGGCTGCGCTCGCAGCGCGGTGCTTGCTTTGTGCTCCTCATTGTCCTGCGGCCGTTGGGATTTGGCGGTTAATGAGGCTGCTTTGAAGGGGTTGGTTCTCCGGGCTGCGCTGAGGGTGAAGCCTTTGTCCTCTCTGAGGAGGGGCAGGAATGTTGATGCCTGGCTGAGCTCCTGCTTTGGCCTCCGGAGGAGTGCCTTGGGAGTTTGAAATCTCCCTCTTTTGAAGGAGCTTTAAGGTCTCGCTGGATGCTTTGGGTGGGGAGAGAGCTTTCAAGCTCATCCACCTCGCCCCTGCTGCCAGCAGGGACAGCTGCACCCACAGCAGGATGCTCACAGCCCCAAACAACCTCACCTGGGATGGTGCCAGCCATGGGGCAGCTCCAACCTCTCTGGGCAGCCTGGGCCAGGCTCTCCCCACCCTCAGGGTCAAACATTTCTCCCTTCTCTCCACTCTGCATCTCCCTCTTGCAGTTCAAACCATCCCTCCTTGGCCTGTCCCAACAGATCCTGCTCAAAACTCTGTCCTCAGCTTTCTCCTCATCCCCTTTAAGCACTGGAAGTACTAAATCTCCTCTCTTTCACTTCAATAATTACTATTATTAGGGTCAGGTGGGGGTTGGCCTCTCCTCCCTGGTATCAGGTGACAGAAGGAGGGGAAATGGCCTCAGGTTGCGCCAGGGAAGGGTCAGGTTGAAGATAAGGAAAAGTGGTCAGGGACTGGCACAGGCTTCCCAAGAAGGTGGTGGACTCCCCATCCCTGGAGGTGTTCAAGAAACCTGTGGCCATGGCACTTGGGGACGTGGTTTAGTGGCCATGGTGGGGTTGGACTGATGGTGGTGTTGGCAAGTGGTGCCCAGGGACAGCACAAGGGGCAATGGGCACAAACTGGCACCCAGGAGGTTCCATGTGAAGAGGAGGAGAAAGTTGTTTGGTGTGAGGGTGCTGGAGGCCTGGAGCAGGCTGCCCAGAGAGGTTGTGGAGTCTCCTTGTGTGGAGAGCTTCCAGCCCCCCCTGGGCATTGTGCTGCTGGGCATTGTGCTGTGGGTGCCCTGCTTGGGCTGGGGGCTTGGGCTGGATGAGCTCCAGAGGCCCCTTCCAGCCCTCACCATTCTGTTGTTCAAAGAAAGGAAAAGGTCCAGCTCTATTCTGCTCAAAGCCAAGAGTCCTTTGATCATCCATGTGTGGCTCAAGTCCTCTTCTGAAGCCACTCAAGCAACTGAAGCCAAATTGGAGTCGTCAAAGCTCCTCCAGTGAGCCCTAATTGGCATTTCCCTACAAAGGGCTCTCTGTGCAGCACTGCTGAGACCCAGCAGGGCCTGAAATTTGCCTTTCACAGAGGGATGAGAATTTCTTGGGTTGGAAAAGACCTCCAAGATCATCCAGTTCAACTCTTCTCTGACCCTGGCAAGGCTGGGGCTAAACCATGGCCCTCAGCACCACAACTCTTTGTGCTTGAAGCACCTCCAGGGAGGAGGATTCAACCACCTCCCTGGGCAGCCTGGGCCAGGCTTTGAGAACCTTTCCACAGTGAAGAAGCTGCTTCTGCTGTCCAACCTGAACCTCCCCTGGTTGAGGCTGGATATCTCCAGAGGTCCTTTCTGTTGTTCTGTGATGGATGCTGTCAGGGTGGATTACAGCTTTCTAAGGAGACTCAGCCCCAATGGGTGCTTGCTGAGCTCAACAGCAGCTGTGTTTGCCACCCCCCTGGTGCTGGCCATGGAGCTCTGCTCACTCCAGTCCACAGGGGTGGATAATTCAGAGCTGTTCTGCTTTCTCTCAGCAGCTGGAGATGGACCTGGGCAAAGAGAAGCAGCAGCCTCCAAGGGAGAAGGATGAGATGATCCAGGCAAAGAAGCCTTGCTGTGCCCAGTGTTGTGAGTACTGCTGACCCCCACTGGCATCTCCAGGAGACATTCTGTGCTCTGCAATGGCTGCAGCCCAAAACCTGCCTTTGATAGGATCACAGGCTCCCAGGGTGCCAGGGATTGGAAGGGACCTCTGGAGATCTTCCAGTCCAACACCCCTCATGTTGAGGTGGAACCTCCTGTGCTGGAGTTTATATCCACTGCCCCTTGGCCTATCCCAGGGTGCAACTGAGCAGAGCCTGTCCCCTCCCTCCTGACCCCCAGCCCTCAGATATTGATAGACATTGATCAGATCCCTCTCAGCCTTCCCCTCTCCAGACTGAACACCCCCAGGGCTCTCAGCCTCTCCTCACCAGGCAGTGCTGCAGTCCCTTCAGCATCCTTGGAGCCCTCCCTTGTACTCTCTCCAGCAGATCCCTGTCCCTCTTGAACTGGGCAGCCCAGAACAAATGCACTATTCCAGGTGAGGTGGGAAGGACAACCTCCCTGGATCTGCTGGCCACACTCCTCTTAAGCTCAGAAGCATTCCCTAAGTTTCTGAAGCTAAAACAGGACTCAAACCAGTAATTCCTTGAGTAAACTGGAAGTCCACACCCAGAGAGTGCTGAACCTTCCTGGTGGCAGCATCACACAGCAGACCTTCCATTGATTCCTTACTGAAGCCTTGCAGGGACCTGCTTGATCAGGCTGGGGTTAAGGCAACCTTGAATTGTCATGAAGGGGCTCCAGGAGAGCTGGGGAGGGACTTCTGACAAGGGCTGGGAGTCACAGGATGAGGGACAATGGCTTTGAGCTGGGAGAGGGGAGACTAAGACTGGAGATGAGGAAGAAAATCTTTGCAGTGAGGGTGGGGAGACTCTGGCACAGGTTGCCCAGGGAGGCTGTGGCTGCCTCCTCTCTGGAGGAGTTCCAGGCCAGGCTGGATGAGGCCTTGAGCACCCTGGGCTGGTGGGAGGTGTCCCTGCCCGTGGCAGGAGGCTGGAGTTGGATGATCTTGAAGGTCCCTTCCAACCCAAACCCCACCTGGACCATTGTGTCCAGGTCTGGAGCCTCTGTGCCAGGAAGGATCTGGAGGTGCTGGAAGGTGTCCAGAGAAGGGCCACGAGGAGGAGCAGAGGGCTGGAGCTGCTCTGCTCTGGAAACAGCCTGAGAGAGTTGGGGTTGTGCAGGCTGGAGAGGAGAAGGCTCCAGGGAGACCTTCTTGTGGCCTTGCAGGATCTGCAGGGGGCTCCAAGAAAGCTGAGGAGGGACTTTTGAGGGTGTCAGGGAGTGATAGGGCTGGAGGGGATGGAGCAAAACTAGAAGTGGGGAGACTGAGATTGGATGTGAGGAGGAAGTTGTTGCCCATGAGGGTGGTGAGAGCCTGGCACAGGTTGCCCAGGGAGGTGGTGGCAGCCTCATGCCTGGAGGTGTTTGCAGCCAGGCTGGCTGTGAGCAAGCTGCTGTAGTGTGAGGTGTCCCTGCCCATGGCAGGGGGGTTGGGACTGGCTGAGCCCTGAGGTCCCTTCCAGCCCTGATACTTCTGTGCTTCTATGATCCTAAGGGAAGGAGGCAGCAACTTGTGGAGGGAAGGAAGGGGGTTTGAGCTCAAGCTGATCATCTGGTTCATGGTCCAGGGTGGGTCCCTCTGTGCTTTGGGTAACTGAGCCCAAAGTGACCCCTGGCATGTACTGTGCTTCTGCTTCAGGTGGAGAGGCTGAAAGAAGAGCTTGGAGACACCAACAAGGGAAACAGCTTCACACTCTTCTTCCCTGCCAGCAGCTCCAGTGCCAGGCACCACAGAGAACAGCCAGCCAGCACCACTGACAGTTCCTGGAGGCATCCCAGCAGCAGCTTCTCTCCCAGGCTGCTCTGCATTCCTACCACCTCCATCAGGAATGGGTCTTGGCTTCAGATGCAGGACAGCCTGTGGCACTCCACTGCTTCCATGAGGGTTGCCTCCAAAGAAGCTTCTCAGCAGCCATGCAGCTGTGAAGACCACACTGCACCAAGGTAGGACCTGCATTCTCAAGGGCACCTTACACCCTGCTCTCTCACCTCAACAAGCTTCTCCTTTCCTTTGTGTCTCCTCTCCTCACAGCAGCCTAGCTGAGGGCTTTCATGGCCCTGCTTGCAGCACTCTGCAGAGGGAGATGAGTTCACCTTGGCCTTGCTGGGCAGGGAAAGCACCCAGGGACCTGAGGGGCTTGGTCCACCCAAAGCCAAGCAGGAGCCCTGGCTGGTAGGATGCTGGCATCACAGTATCACTAAGGTTGGAAGAGACCTCAAAGATCGAGTCCAACCTGTCACCACAGACCTCATGACTAGACCATGGCACCAAGTGCCACATCCAGTCCCCTCTTGAACTCCTCCAGGGATGGTGACTCCACCACCTCCCTGGGCAGCACATTCCAATGGCCAGCAACTCTCTCTGGGAAGAACTTTCTCCTCACCTCAAGCCTAAACTTCCCCTGGCTCTGCCACCTTTGAAGGTGGTGGTGGCCTGGAAGGTCTTCACTGCTGCCCTGAGTGCCTGTCCTGTGTAAGCTCCCTTCATAGGCTGCCAGGACCTAAGGAGGCTCTTGTGAAGACCTAAAGGCCCTTCCAGATGATGAAGTCTTCTTTAGCTCTGAGGAATCTCCTGGCTAAGCAATGGCAGCAGCAGCATGGAAAGGTTTGGGTTGGAAGAGACCTTTAAAGCTCATCCAGTCCAACTCCCCTGTAGCCAGCAGGGGCAGCTAGAGCCTGAGCAGTTTGCTCAGAGCCCCAAACAACCTCACCTGGGATGGTGCCAGGGATGAGGCAGCTCCAACCTCTCTGGGCAGCCTGGGCCAGGCTCTCCCCACCCTCAGGGTCAAACATTTCTCCCTTCTCTCCACTCTGCATCTCCCTCTTGCAGTTCAAACCATCCCCCCTTGGCCTGGCACCACAAGCCCTGCTCAAAACTCTGTCCCCAGCTTTCTTCTGACTGTTGGAAGGTCTCAAGGTCTCCCTGGAGCCTTCTCTTCCCCAGGCTGCACAACCCCAACTCTCTCAGCCTGGCCTCACAGCAGAGGGCTTCCAGCCCTGCCAGCATTGCTGTGGCCTCCTCTGGCCCTGCTCCACCAGGTCCCTGTCACTCTTCTGCTGAGTCTCCAGCACTGCAGGAGGCTCTCCCCCATCTCTCAGAGCTCTCTGTGACATCTCTTCCTGTGAAACACTCCTGGAGCCCTGTCCCCCCTTGTCCCTGCACCCAGAGCAGGCTTTGGGCTGTGTGATGTCCTGGGGTGTGAACAGGAGGGGCTGGAGAGGAGATGTCCACAGGCTCCCCAGCCTTAGGGTCCTTACAACAGTGGAATGGGAGCAACATCTCCAGGCTTTGAGCTTGTCCTGTGGAGCAGGGGATGAGAGCTCCATGTTCTCCAGATGCTTTTTGAGGGCAGGCTGGCTGTGTGTGAGCAAGCTGCTGTAGTGTGAGGTGTCCCTGCCCATGGCAGGGGGCTTGGGACTGGCTGAGCCTTGAGGTCCCTTCCAACTCTGGCAACTGATTCTGTGATTCTAAGTGTGAGGCTCTCCTTGGTGCTTTGGGGGATGCCCTTCCCTGACCCTTCAGGGATTTGAGGGGGGCAGAGAAGTGGCTGCAAGTTGTCTCCCTCCCTTTGTGCTGAGGGAAGGGACAACTTGGCAGGTGACAGCCCAGAGGGTTGATTCTCTTCACCTGCTTCAGGGGTGGCTCTGGGAGATCAGCCCTGCTCTGTGTCCTGCTTCTGCTGCACCTGGCTGGGAGCTTTCTCCAGCTCTCTCCCTTTCTCCAGGTTGTTTCTTTCTTAAACCTCCTTTGCTCTCCTTCCTTTAAGCTTCTGGAGTTTGGCCTTTCACAGGCAGGCACCAAGGAGCTTGTTCTGATCCCTGCTGGAGGTCAGGGCACTGCCAGAGGGTTGTGATGGGATCAGAAGGTCTCCCTTGAGGTTGCCTGAGAAGCAGGGTGGCTGTGGGAGCACTCTGTGCACCCCCTGTGGGTGTTCTAGGACCAGCTCAGGGGCAGGGAGGGAGTGGTAGAACCTCTTGCTTGTCCTCTGCTGTCCCAGTGCCACCTTCCTGGCTTCTTGGTTCTGCAGCTGCCCCAACACAGATGTGCTTGGGGTCAGTTCTATAGGTTCTGGAGCTGCCCAGCACCTCTGCTCTGCAGCTCCTCCACTTGCAGCCACACCACAGGGTCAGCCCTGCCCCCTCAGGGTGCTGCTGGGCCTGGCTCAGGACTTGCCTCGCTGGTGTCCTCAACTGCAGGGCCAGCAAGATGTCACCATCAGGCCTCAGCAGCTCCTGGCTCTGCTCTGTGTCTCCCTCTGCTTTTGGCTGCCCAGCTGAAGGAGGGTTCTGAGGGTCCTGCTCATGTTTAGTCACCTCAGTTTCCCAGCCTATGGTGTCCAGAGGACTTGGGAGCCTGGCAAAGAGTTTTCTGCTGGGACAGAAAGACCCATTTGCGTGTCTCTGCAGCTAGGGGGGTGCTGGATCCTGAGCTGGGGATGCTGGGGACAGGCCAGGTGGTACTCAGGCTTTCATAGATTCCCAAATTCCCAGGGTTGGAAGGGACCTTAAAGCTCATCCAGCTCCAATCCCCCTGCCGTGGGCAGGGACACCTCCCACCAGCACAGGATGCTCAGGGCCTCATCCAGCAGAGTCGGTGCTGCTGGTCCCCGTGGTGCCCCTGGGTCGCAGTTAGAGGGGTTGCAGAGTTGGCCCCCGGGCGGTTGGGTCCCGGTGCAGAGCTGCTCTTGGCCGCCAGGTGGCACCAGGCTCGCTGGGCTCTGCCGCAGCTTTGTGTCTGCTCCAGAGCCTGGCCCAGACCCCAGGCAACTGCCAGGGGGAATTCTTTGGGGGAGCAGAGTCCTGGCCGTGCTCTGGGACAGGTCTGGTCTGTGCCAGCTTTGGAGTTAGGAGGCACAGCCCAGCAGAGAGTTCTGCTTGGCACCGTGGGCAGCCAGGGACTGCTTTTCTTAGGGCTCACAGGGTGTCAGGGGTTGGAAGGGACCTCCAGAGATCTTCCAGTGCAACCTCCCTGCCAGAACAGGACCAGAGAATCCAGCACGGGTCCCTCAGGAACACATCCAGACAGGGCTGGAAAGGCTCCAGAGAAGGAGACTCCACAACCCCTCTGGGCAGCCTGCTCCAGGGCTCTGTGAGCCTCACAGTGCAGAAGTTCCTCTTCATGTTGAGGTGGAACCTCCTGTGCTGGAGTTTATATCCACTGCTCCTTGTCCTGGCACAGGACACAGCTGAGCAGAGCCTGTCCCCTCCCTCCTGACCCCCAGCCCTCAGCTATTGATAGACATTGATCAGATCCCTCTCAGCCTTCTCCTCTCCAGGCTAACCACCCCCAGGGCTCTCAGCCTCTCCTCCCCAGGCAGTCTCCAGTCCCTTCAGCATCCTTGGAGCCTCCCTTGGACTCTCTCCAGCAGATCCCTGTCCCTCTTGACCTGGGGAGCCCAGAGCTGGATGCAATATTCCAGGTGAGGTCTCACCAGGGGAGTAAAGGGGCAGGAGAACCTCCCTGGCTCTGCTGGCCACACTCTTCTGAATGCAGCCCAGGACCCCAGTGGCCTTCTTGGCCACCAGGGCACATTGCTGTCCCATGCAGAACTTGTCCACCAGCACTCCCAGGTCCTTCTCCCCAGGGCTGCTCTCCAGCAGATCCCCTCCCAGCCTGTCCTGCTGCAGTTTATTCTTCCTGCCCAGCTGCAGGGCTCTGCACTCATCCTGGTTGAGCCTCAGTAGGATCCTCTGTGCCAGCTCTCAGTCTGTCCAAGTCTCACTGGGTGGCCACATAGCCTTCAGGTGTCTCAGCCAAGCCTCTCAGTTGTCAGGGGTTGCCCTCCTCCGCCCTCCCACAGCCCCAGGCTCTTGCCCCCACCCTGGAGTCCTCTCTGGAACCTCTCTGTGGCTGTTAGACAGGTCCAGCATGAGCAGTGCAGGGACAAACCCAGTGCCAGGGCCCACAGCTGGCTGTGGGGAGGTGAAGAGATGGCTGCTGAAGCTGGAGGAGCATTTCTGCAGTCCACCTGCCTGTGGCTGGGACCTGCTGCTGGTGTCAGGGCACAGCAGTGGCTGCTGGCACTTTGTGCTGGATGACAGACTCTGGGTGGAGCAGGCTGCTGGCTGTGATCTGGAAGAGGTCTGGGCATACCAGAGGCAGGGTTTTGGCAGCCCTGTCACTCAGTGCTGTCCCCTCCATGGCTTCCATTCCTTTCCTTTCTGACCTGCTCATAGAATCAACACCTGAGGTCCTTTTCTTCCTCATTCTGGGTGGTGCAGCCCCTGGGAGCTGAGCTGTGCTTGTCCTGCATGGGTTGGGCACACAGTGCTGGGTGCTTCATCTTCAGGGGTGCTGCTCATCCAGTGCCAGCCCCCTGCCATGGGCAGGGACACCTCCCACCAGCACAGGCTGCACAAGGCCTCATCCAGCCTGGCCTTGAACACCTCCAGGCAGGAGGCAGCCACAGCCTCCCTGGGCAACCTAGCCTCACTGCCATGAATTTCTTCCTCATCTCCAGTCTCAGTCTCCCCTCTCCCAGCTCAAAGCCATTGTCCCTCCTCCTGGCACTTCCAGCCCTTGTCACAAGTCCCTCCCCAGCTCTCCTGGAGCCCCTTCAGGTACTGGAAGGCTGCTCTGAGGTCTCCCTGGAGCCTTCTCCAGGCTGAACAGCCCCAACTCTCCCAGGCTGTCCCCATAGCAGAGGTTCTCCAGCCCTCTAATCAACTTCATGGTCTCCTCTGGACCTTCCAAGTACTGGAAGGCTGCTCTAAGGTCTTCCCTTCCTTCTGCACTGAGATGCTTTATTTTCTGGCAGGTGGAACCTAGAGAGGCAGGGGTTGGACTATTTATAGACCATGGAATGGTTTGGGCCAGACTAGAAGGACCTTCTAAAGCCCCTGCAGCCAGCAGGGACATCTGCAACCAGAGCAGGTTGCTCAGAGCCTCAACCCACCTCACCTGGGATGGTGGCAACCTGGGCCAGGGTCTCACTGCCCTCACAGAGAAGAATTTCTTCCTTCTCTCCAGTCTGGCTCACCAGAAAGCAGTGAGTCCTTAGCCCCAGAAGGGCAGGTCCAGAGAGCTCCTCCTGTATGGAACTGTAAAACACCACCAAGGGACAGGGAGACCTTCTGCACCCATCTGGGAGTCAGGGCCTTGACCCCCTTGTGTGGACCCTAACCAAGGGTTCTGTTGAGGCTGTAGCATTGGGGTTCTACTGAAAATGCTGCCCAGCACTCACAAAATGCCTGAGCCCCCCCCAGGTGCTCACAAACACCTTTCAGCCATCCCCACCTGCTCCTCCTGTCTCCTCAGAGCTCCAGGCTGCTGGAGGCATCACTCCTGCTCGTGGAGGTCTTGCTAGGCACAAGGGTCCCCTCTGCCTGACACCTCTCTCGCTTTATCTTCTCAGTGGCCACAGCTCCATCCCTCTCCCTAGTGAGGATCCCCTCTCTCAGCTGAGGGTCCCTCTCCATCTCCTCTCTCAGCTGAGGATCTTCTCTTCCTCCCCTTACTCGGGTGATAATCACCTCTTCATTCCCTGTCTCTCATGAAGATCCACTCTCTGTCTCCTCATCCTGCTCAGGATCCTCTCTCTAGTGAGGGATCTCTTTCTCTGGCCCAGGATCGCTTCTCTGTCCTGTCTCTAGTGAGGATCCCCTCTGCCAGCTGAGGATCACCTCTTCATACCACCTCTCTGCTGAGAATCATCTCTCCATACCCTCTTGGGTTGGATCCCCTCTGTCTGCTGAGCATCACCTCTCCATCCCCTCTCTCGGCTCAGGATCCCCTCTCTCTGGTTCAGGATCCCCTCTCTCTGGTTCAGGATCCCCTCTCTCTGGTTCAGGATCCCCTCTCTCTGGTTCAGGATCCCCTCTCTCTGGTTCAGGATCCCCTCTCTCTGGTTCAGGATCACCTCTTCATCCCTTCCCACAACTGAGCATCACCTCTCCCTCCTCTCCCTGTGCTCCCTCCTCTCAGGTGAGGACCACCTCTCCCCTGCCTGTCTCTCCTGGCAGTCACCTCTCCCTCCTTTCTCTGGTGAAGGTCACCTCTCCATCCCCTTTGTGGTAATGATCCCCTCTCTCAGGTGAGGATCACCTCTGCATACCACCTCTCTGGTCAGGAGCAACTCTCCCCTCCCTCTCTCTGCTGAGGAGCACCTCCCCATACCATCTCAGGATCCTCTCTCTCTGTCAGAATCCCTTCTCCCTCCACTGTCTCAGGTGAGGATGACCTCTCCTTCTCTCTCTGATGAGGACCACCTCTCCCTCTCTGCTCTGGGCTGACCACAGAGGGTCACCTCTGCCATCCCTCGCGCTGGTGAGGATCCCCTCTCCGTCCCTCGCTCCGGTGAGGATCCCCTCGCGCTGGTGAGGATCCCCTCTCCGTCCCTCACGCTGGTGAGGATCCCCTCTCCGTCCCTCGCTCTGGTGAGGATCCCCTCTCCATCCCTCACGCTGGTGAGGATCCCCTCTCCGTCCCTCACGCTGGTGAGGATCCCCTCTCCGTCCCTCGCTCTGGTGAGGATCCCCTCTCCATCCCTCGCTCTGGTGAGGATCCCCTCTCCGTCCCTCACGCTGGTGAGGATCCCCTCTCCATCCTTCACTCTGGTGAGCATCCCCTCACTCTGGTGAGGATCCCCTGTCCGTCCCTCGCTCTGGTGAGGATCCCCTGTCCGTCCCTCGCTCTGGTGAGGATCCCCTCTCCGTCCCTCGCTCTGGTGAGGATCCCCTCTCCATCCCTCACTCTGGTGAGGATCCCCTCGCTCTGGTGAGGATCCCCTCTCCGTCCCTCACTCCGGTGAGGATCCCCTCTCCGTCCCTCGCGCTGGTGAGGATCCCCTCTCCATCCTTCACTCTGGTGAGCATCCCCTCACTCTGGTGAGGATCCCCTGTCCGTCCCTCGCTGTGGTGAGGATCCCCTGTCCGTCCCTCGCTCTGGTGAGGATCCCCTCTCCATCCCTCGCTCTGGTGAGGATCCCCTCTCCGTCCCTCGCTCTGGTGAGGATCCCCTCTCCGTCCCTCGCTCTGGTGAGGATCCCCTCTCCATCCCTCGCTCTGGTGAGGATCCCCTCTCCATCCCTCGCTCTGGTGAGGATCCCCTCTCCGTCCCTCGCTCTGGTGAGGATTCCCTCTCTGTCCCTCGTGCTGGTGAGTATCCTCTCACGCTGGTGAGGATCCCCTCGCTCTGGTGAGGATCCCCTCTCCATCCCTCGCTCTGGTGAGGATCCCCTCTCCATCCCTCGCTCTGGTGAGGATCCCCTCGCTCTGGTGAGGATCCCCTCTCCATCCCTCGCTCTGGTGAGGATCCCCTCGCTCTGGTGAGGATCCCCTCTCTGTCCCTCGCTCTGGTGAGGATCCCCTCGCTCTGGTGGGGATCCCCTCGCTCTGGTGAGGATCCCCTCGCTCTGGTGAGGATCCCCTCGCTCTGGTGAGGATCCCCTCTCCGTCCCTCGCGCTGGTGAGGATCCCCTCTCCATCCTTCACTCTGGTGAGCATCCCCTCGCGCTGGTGAGGATCCCCTCTCCATCCCTCGCTCTGGTGAGGATCCCCTCGCTCTGGTGAGGATCCCCTCGCTCTGGTGAGGATCCCCTCGCTCTGGTGAGGATCCCCTCTCCGTCCCTCGCGCTGGTGAGGATCCCCTCTCCATCCTTCACTTTGGTGAGCATCCCCTCACGCTGGTGAGGATCCCCTCTCCGTCCCTCGCGCTGGTGAGGATCCCCTCTCCGTCCCTCGCGCTGGTGAGGATCCCCTCTCCGTCCCTCGCTCTGGTGAGGATCCCCTCGCTCTGGTGAGGATCCCCTCGCTCTGGTGAGGATCCCCTCGCTCTGGTGAGGATCCCCTCTCCGTCCCTCGCGCTGGTGAGGATCCCCTCTCCATCCTTCACTTTGGTGAGCATCCCCTCACGCTGGTGAGGATCCCCTCTCCGTCCCTCGCGCTGGTGAGGATCCCCTCGCTCTGGTGAGGATCCCCTCTCCGTCCCTCACTTTGGTGAGGATCCCCTCGCTCTGGTGAGGATCCCCTCTCCATGCCCTTGCTCTGGTGAGGATCCCTGCTCCATGCCCTGTCCCTGGTGAGGATCACTTCTCTATGCCCTCTCTCAGGTGAGGATCCCCTCTCCATGCCCTCTCTCTGGCCTTCAGCATTCTGCATCTGTAGCTTCTCTCCTCCTCAAGTGTCCCTGTGTGTTGTGGCCACCTTGGCTGAGGAGCAGCAGGGAGCAGGCCCAGAAACTCCTCTCTTCTCCTGTTCCTCAGGAATATTCTTGGATGGGACAGAGATGTCTGCCTGCAGCCCTGGGAGCCTTCACATCCTGGTTGAGAAGTTCCTGCTGGGGAGAGCAAACCTGAGGAGCTCAGAGTGATTTGGGTTCAGGAGAGTCTTCTGGTGGCCTCAAGTTCTTCCACCCTGCTCCAGGTAAGGCTGACCTGAAAGTCTGAGATGGCTCAGGGTTTTTTGCAGTCCCTTCAGAGTCTCTCCAAGGAGAGAGGTTGCTGCTCTGGGTGTAGCCTGGTTCCTTTCTGTCATGTTGGACCACCCCTGATGTCAATACTCTCCTTGTATGAAGTCAGTGTCCCTGTGTGTTTTGCTCACCCTAGCTGCTGAGAAGTGGCTGTGAGAAGTGTCACTGAGAAGTGGCAGTGAACAGGGACAGGGAAATGATCTCCAGGCTGGGAACCTCCTCTCTGGACCTCGTGGCTGTTATCTCTTGACCTTCTCCCTGCTCTCCCTTCCTTGTTTCTCCTGGAATGGGGGTGGGAAACACACCTTGATGGCATCAGTGTGTTTGGATGTGGCTCCTGGATGTGTCACTCTCTCTGAGGGATCTGGGGGTGTTTAGTCTGGAGAAGGGGAGGCAGAGGGGAGACCTCATGGCTCTCCCTGAAAGGAGGTTGGACTGAGGTAGGGGTTGGTCTCTTCTCCCTAGTCCCAGGTGATAGAAGGAGAGGCAAGGGCCTGAAGTTGTGCCAGGAGAGGGTTAGGTTGCAGATTAACAATTCCTTTGCTGCCAGAGTGGTCAGGGATTGGCACAGGCTGCCCAGGGAGGTGGTGGAGTCCCCATGCCTGGAGGTGTTCAAGGAGCCTGTGGCCATGGCACTTGGGGCCATGGTTTGGTGGCCATGGTGGGGTTGGGTTGCTGCTTGGACTGGATGAGCTCAGAGGCCTTTCCCAACCCAAACCATTCTGTGGTTCTTGGAGCAGCACTGGTAGGACAGGGAAGGTCCATTTGCTTTTCAAAGGAGGCAGGGACTGCTTGGGGAAGTTCCTCTCTAGGTGCTGTGTTTCCTCTCTGCAGAAGTTGTGGAGTGGTCATTTTATGGCATGTCCTAGGAGAGGGCTTTGAGTGTGTGCCCTGCAGTGTCTTCATCACACACACCTGGCCTATAAGTCCAGGGGCAGTGGGAGCTGCTCTGGGAGGGCTTTTCACCTTCCTGCTGTTTCTTCAGAGCCTGGAGAGGACAACCCAGGCTCACCCAGACCAGCTCAGGACCTTTCTGTAGGCCAACTGTGTCCTTTAGCAAAGTTCTCACCTCACATAAGGTTGATGGTGTTGCTTTATTTGGCTTGGCCTGACCTTTCCTCATGCTTTAGGGCAAGCAGCTCTTCTCCTGCCACAGCAGTGCCACCCCTGGTGCCCCCAGCTGCTGCCCAGGTGCAGGAGATGTCCCGGTGTGGATGTGTTGCCAGGTGGAGGTGAGGTTTCTAACAGAAACATGTAGAAAAGTCGGTGAGAACAAGCTTGGGCTGGGTCCTGGGGGTGTCTCCTGAGCACTGAGGAGCTGCTTCTGTCCCCTTGGCTGCTGGCACTGCTGCTGCTCACTTTTTGGGGGGCTCTGGGTGGCGGGGGAGCACCCAGCTCTGGAGTGTCCCAGGCTGCTGTGGCTGCAAAAAGCACTTGGGAGAGTTACTGGTGGGCTCTCCGCAGGTGTGTTGGTGCTTTTTGGGTGTGCTGGGCGCTGGCCTGTGCCTGCAGTGCCCACGGGGCACATCCCTGCTGTTCACACTGCAGGGGGGGTCAAAGCCGGGCAGCTGTTTTATTGGTGATTGGAGCTCTGAGCAGCTTGGAGCGGCCAAGCCAAGCCCAGGGGCGCTGGAGGGATTTTTTGGGGCCGGGTGTGGGTCGGGGGGGGCCCGGGGGGCCTGGAGAAGGAAGGGTTTTTCCCTGGACCCCCTTTGGTGCCGGTGAGGAGGCTGCGATGCGCTTTTCGTCCGCCAGGTGTGCGCAGTTGAGCCGGGCTGGCGCCGCGCCCGGGGATGAGCTCAGAGCGCTGCGATTGGCGGCGGGGAATCAGCTGCCGGTGACGCGCGGGTGACGCAAGCGCCCCCGGCCCGCCCGCAGCCCCCCCGCCTCCTCCCCAGCCCACCCGCGCCCCCCCCCCGTGACCTCCTTTGCAGACAAAGGCGGGCTGCGCGCGCACCCCGCGCTGCGCCAAGCGCGGCTCGCGGGCCCCTCCCCCCTCCTGCCCCCTCCCCCCCCCCCCCCCGCTCAGCACCACCCCCCCTTCCTGCTCAGCACCATCCCCCCCTTGCTTCTGCTCAGCACCATCCCCTTCCTTCTTCTGCTCAGCACCCCCCAATTCTACTCAGCATCTCCCTCCTTCTGCTCAGCACCATTCCCATTCTGCTCAGCACCTTCCCCCCAATTCTGTTCAGCACCCCCCCCTTGTGCTCAGCACCATCCCCCCTCCTTCTACTCAGCATCCCTCCAATTCTGCTCAGCACTGTCCGTCCCCGTTCTGCTCAGCACTGTTTCCCTTTCTGCCCAGCACCCCCCCCCCCTTGTGCTCAGCACCATCGCCCCCCCAGCCTCTGTCCCCAGTCTGAAGGTGGCTAAAGCTCAGCTCCCATCTCAAGGAGCCTTTGTGCTGCCTGGCAGCTCCCTTGGGGTGATTTGTGGCTGCTTTTCTTTGCCTCTGACAAGGCCACAATTGGGGCTGGGGGTCTCCATCTGCCGCTGGGGCACTGAGGGGGTGGCAGGCAGAAACCACCTGCCCCAGCCTGGCATCTGCAGCATCCTGGGATGCTTTAGGGCATCTGGAGAGCAGGAGCAGGGATTAGCAGGGGGGGGACACAGGGCTGGCAGGAGCCTGGTGCAGCTCCTTCACTCTTCTGCAGCCCTCTGCTGTGAGGCTGCTCACAGCCCTCCCGGTGCTCACCCCCTCCCCATTCCTGCCCCATGCTCCCAGCACATCCCTGGGGTGCTGCTGGAAGGCTCCTCTGATCCTAACCCCCCTGAACAAGGGGGTGGAGCAGGGCCAGGGGAGGCCACAGCAGTGCTGGCAGGGCTGGAAGCCCTCTGCTGTGAAGCCAGGCTGAGAGAGTTGGGGTTGTGCAGCCTGGGGAAGAGAAGGCTCCAGGGAGACCTTCTGGTGGCCTTGCAGGGCTTGAAGGGGATGAGAAGAAAGCTGGGGACAGAGTTTTGAGCAGGGCCTGTTGGGACAGGCCAAGGGAGGATGGTTTGAACTGCAAGAGGGAGATGCAGAGTGGAGAGAAGGGAGAAATGTTTGACCCTGAGGGTGGGGAGAGCCTGGCCCAGGCTGCCCAGAGAGGTTGGAGCTGCTCCATCCCTGGCACCATCCCAGGTGAGGTTGTTTGGGGCTGTGAGCAACCTGCTGTGGGTGCAGCTGTCCCTGCTGGCTGCAGGGGGTTGGACTGGATGAGCTTTAAAGGTCTCTCCCCATCCAAACCATTCTGGGGTTCTCTTCCTGCCCCCCTTCCCTGCAGGCACTACAGACCCCACAGTGCCAGGGTACCCCAGGCTGGAGCTCCCCAGAGCTCTTCCCAGCTCCATCATTCCTGCCCCATGGCATTATCCTCCCAGGCTGGGATCCAGCCTCATGTCTCACACTCCCAGCCTCCCCAGTCTGACTCACTGGGGCTCACACCCATGCTGAGGAGCCCCAGGGCTCTGCTGGGCAACAGCTTGGGCCCTCTGCTGCTCCTGGCATCAGAGGCTCTGGCACCTCAGCTCTCAGCTTGCATCCCCTGCCTCTGGAGCAGCACCACAGAGACCTCCTGCTTCTCCTGCCCCCTGCTGCTGCCCCCTGCCCAGCTCCTGCTTCTCCTGCCCCCTGCTGCTGCCCCCTGCCCAGCTCCTGCTTCTCCTGCCCCCTGCTGCTGCCCCCTGCCCAGCTCCTGCTTCTCCTGCCCCCTGCTGCTGCCCCCTGCCCAGCTCCTGCTTCTCCTGCCCCCTGCTGCTGCCCCCTGCCCAGCTCCTCCTTCTCCTGCCCCCTGCTGCTGCCCCCTGCCCAGCTCCTGCTTCTCCTGCCCCCTGCTGCTGCCCCCTGCCCAGCTCCTGCTTCTCCTGCCCCCTGCTGCTGCCCCCTGCCCAGCTCCTCCTTCTCCTGCTCCCTGCTGCCGCCCCCTGCCCAGCTCCTGCTTCTCCTGCCCCCTGCTGCTGCCCCCTGCCCAGCTCCTGCTTCTCCTGCTCCCTGCTGCTGCCCCCTGCCCAGCTCCTGCTTCTCCTGCCCCCTGCTGCTGCCCCCTGCCCAGCTCCTGCTTCTCCTGCCCCCTGCTGCTGCCCCCTGCCCAGCTCCTGCTTCTCCTGCTCCCTGCTGCTGCCCCCTGCCCAGCTCCTGCTTCTCCTGCCCCCTGCTGCTGCCCCCTGCCCAGCTCCTCCTTCTCCTGCCCCATGCAGGTGGCCTCCTGCTGCTTCTGCCTCTACCTTTTGCTCACCAAACCTTCCCTAGGGGACAGGATTTGGTCACCCCCAGTGCAGGGAGGGGCAAGGGGGTGCTGGGCTTGATGTTTTCATCTGGTCTGGGAGCAGAGGCTCTGCTTTCAACCCTTTCTTCCATCCCAGGGCCTGGACCTACTCCCATGAGGGGCTGACACCAGGCTCTGGGGTGCCCACCATGGTGGGCACCATGCAGGTGAAATCCCTGGGGGGGGTCTCATACCTGGACAAAGAGATGAACCCGGGGGTGGGTGGCATTAGTTTGGAGGGGAGCTCTTGGTGTGAAACTTGCTGGATTTGGGACAAAACTCTGACTCTGAGGCTTGGGGATGCTCCAGAGAGAGGAGAAGCAGGAGGTGGTGGGGGAGAAGCCAGCTCAGGGAGGCACCCAAGCTGCTGCCAGGCAGTTGAAGGCAAAGTTTTGGCTGCCCCAGTGATTTAAATGGCCCTGGGAAAAGGGCTGGTTGGGGGTTTGTGTCTGTGTGTGTGCTGCAGCCTGTGGGGCTGCAGGGATTTTGTGGTGTGCCCCCCCCCCCAGCTCTTCCAACAGCAGAGGGTGCTCCTGCATCATCCTGCAAGCCCTCCTCATCCTCAGCCATCTTAGGCAGCAGGACCCCTCCCTGCAGGCTCCATTTTATGGGAAGGATGCAGGAAAGAAAGAGGTCAGCAGAGGGAGGGGGGAGAGGAGGGAAGTGGGGGAGGGAGAGGGGGAGCAGGATGTGCTGAGGCAAAGCCTGGCACTGGGGCAGGATGTGGGGCTGGGGAGGGGGAGGGAGGCAGGCAGCAAGCCCCAGGGGGGTGAAAGAGGGAGGGGGGGCTCTGGGGGGAGGATGTCAGAATTGGGGAGGTGGGGGGAGGGCAGCAAAGAGATGAAACAATGCTTGGAGCCCCCCCAGCACAGCCCTGCCAGCCCCCAAGGCAGGATGGTGCCCACCCAACCCCTCCCTGCTTCCATCCCAGCTTGTACCCAGGGGGAGGCAGAGCAAGGGGGTCTCAGGGAGGGGGATGCCAGACCTGGCATGGGGTGGGGGAGGGTCTGCAAGGAGAGCTTCTATTTAGGATGGAAAAGTGCTGGGACCCTCCCCCCCCCCCCCCCATGCCCCTGCCAGCCCCTGAGGCTGGGTGGTGCCCACCCTCCATTCTTCCTTCTCTCCATCCCAACTTGGAGATGCAGAGCAAGAGGAGGGCTCAGGGGAAGGTGATGACAGAATTGAGTGTGGGGAGGGAGGTCAGCAGAGAGATGAAATAGTGCTTGGAACCCTTCCACCACAGCCCTGCCAGCCCCCAAGGCAGGATGGTGCCCACCCCACCTCCCTCCTTCCATCCAGGCTTGTACCCAGGGGGATGCAGAGCAAGGGGGTCTCAGGGAGGGGGAAGCCAGACCTAGGGAGGGGGATGCCAGCCCTGGGGAGAGGGGATGGGGGAGGGTCTGCAAGAAGAGCTTCTAGTTATGATGAAAAACTGCTGGCAGCCCCCCCATGCCCCTGCCAGACACACACACACCCCCCATGCCCCTGCCAGCTGCTCCTGCTGGGGGCTGCCTGGAAGCCAGAGGGAGCTGAGGAGGTTCTGGGGCAGAGCAGCTCTGCTGGGGGCTGCCCAGAGGGAGCTGAGGAGGTTCTGGGGCAGAGCAGCTCTGCTGGGGGCTGCCCAGAGGGAGCTGAGGAGGTTCTGGTGCAGAGCAGCTCTGCTGGGGGCTGCCTGGAAGCCAGAGGGCGCTGAGGAAGTTCTGGTGCAGAGCAGCTCTGCTGGGGGCTGCCCAGAGGGAGCTGAGGAGGTTCTGGGGCAGAGCAGCTCTGCTGGGGGCTGCCCAGAGGGCGCTGAGGAAGTTCTGGTGCAGAGCAGCTCTGCTGGGGGCTGCCCAGAGGGAGCTGAGGAGGTCCTGGTGCAGAGCAGCTCTGCTGGGGGCTGCCCAGAGGGAGCTGAGGAGGTCCTGGTGCAGAGCAGCTCTGCTGGGGGCTGCCCAGAGGGAGCTGAGGAGGTTCTGGTGCAGAGCAGCTCTGCTGGGGGCTGCCTGGAAGCCAGAGGGAGCTGAGGAGGTCCTGGTGCAGAGCAGCTCTGCTGGGGGCTGCCCAGAGGGAGCTGAGGAGGTTCTGGTGCAGAGCAGCTCTGCTGGGGGCTGCCCAGAGGGAGCTGAGGAGGTTCTGGGGCAGAGCAGCTCTGCTGGGGGCTGCCCAGAGGGAGCTGAGGAGGTCCTGGTGCAGAGCAGCTCTGCTGGGGGCTGCCCAGAGGGCGCTGAGGAGGTTCTGGTGCAGAGCAGCTCTGCTGGGGGCTGCCCAGAGGGAGCTGAGGAGGTTCTGGGGCAGAGCAGCTCTGCTGGGGGCTGCCTGGAAGCCAGAGGGAGCTGAGGAGGTTCTGGGGCAGAGCAGCTCTGCTGGGGGCTGCCCAGAGGGAGCTGAGGAGGTTCTGGGGCAGAGCAGCTCTGCTGAGGGCTGCCCAGAGGGAGCTGAGGAGGTTCTGGGGCAGAGCAGCTCTGCTGGGGCTGCCCAGGCCAGAGGGACTTTCCTGTTGCCATTGTTCAGGACACTCAGATCTATTCCTGCTCCTTTTTTCCTTCCTGCCTGTTGACCAAGGAGGTCTGGGGGGGTGAGGGGGAGGTTGTTGCTTGCTCCAGGTTTGTTTCCAACCAAAGCAGTGGTGCTTGTCCCAGCTGCCTGCAGAGCCCCAGGGGAGCTGCCAGGCTCTGCTGTTGAGCAAGCATTGTGCAGGGCTCTGTTTCTGGGAACCATTGCTGTGGTGTTGCTCACAGAGCCCACTGGGTCCTGCAGTGAGGAGCCTGGGGCCAGCAGGCATTTCCCAATTCAGGCTATGGAGCAAGCTGCAAACTCTGAGCTGCTGGGGGCTTCTCCATCAGGGATCTTCCCTGACCCAACCAAAGCAGAGGGCTGCAGGCTCAGAGGAGGACTTGGATGTGGTCTATGGGCTGCTGGCTCTTGCTCTGCCCCCCTGCCTGGGACCATTCCAGGTGAAGCTGGATGGGGCTCTGAGTAACCTGCTCTAGGCTGCCCAGAGAGGTGCCCAGGCTGAGAGGGTTGGAGTTGTGCAGCCTGGGGAAGAGAAGGCTCCAGGGAGACCTTCTGGTGGCCTTGCAGGGCTTGAAGCGGCTGAGAAGGAAGCTGGGGACAGAGCTTTGAGCAGGGCCTGTTGGGACAGGCCAAGGGAGGATGGTTTGAACTGCAAGAGGGAGATGCAGAGTGGAGAGAAGGGAGAAATGTTTGACCCTGAGGGTGGGGAGAGCCTGGCCCAGGCTGCCCTGAGGGCTGGGAGCTGCCTCATCCCTGGCACCATCCCAGGTGAGGTTGTTTGGGGCTCCAGCTGAAGGCTCAGGTAGCTGAATCCTGGTCACTGCTGTGCTCCTCAAGCCCTGGGCCTGCTTTATGCTCCTGCTTTAGATCCCTTTTTGTTAGCTTCCTAGAAATGGGATTTGGGAGCTTTTTGTTGGGCTGTTACCCAGCTGCTCTGGGCTCTCATCTTGCCAGCTTGCAGCACAATCCCAGCAGGGTGTGGTTTGGAAGGGACCTCTGGAACTCATCCAGCCCAAGCCCCCTGCTCCAGCAGGGCACCCACAGCACAATGCCCAGCAGCACAATGCCCAGGGGGGGTTGGAAGCTCTCCACACCAGGAGACTCCACAACCTCTCTGGGCAGCCTGCTCCAGGCCTCCAGCACCCTCACACCAAACAACTTTCTGCTCCTCTTCACATGGAACCTCCTGGCTGCCAGGCTGTGCCCATTGCCCTTTGTGCTGTCCCTGGGCACCACTGAGCAGAGTCTGCCCCCAGCCTCTTGCCCCCCACAGCTCCTTTCTCTCTTGCTGAGCATTGCTCAGCTCCCCTCTGGGGCTGCTCAGCACCCCCAGGGCTCTCAGCCTCTGCTCCTCACCGAGCAGCTCCAGGTCATTCTGTGTGTCCCTTTCCCACCCCCAGGCAGGAGGACACTTCTTGTGGGCCAGGAGAGCTGCTGTGCTGCCTGGGGACAGCTGGGTGAGGATCTTTGCCTTTAAATACCCTGAGCCAAAGCTGCCTTTGTTTGCCAGCCTGGCTCTTCTCCTCTTCCAGGAAAATAGGTCAGGGCTTCAGCTCCTCCCTGGCTGCTGGCAGCCCCAGGCGCAGCGCAGCAGCAGCACAGCCATAGGTCAGCTCACAGCCAGGGAGCTCAGCACCCCCCCTTGTTACTGGGCAGCAGCTGGCTGTGGGCACTGGGAGGAGAGGGGACTACAGCCTCCTGCAGCCCTTTCACCCACAGGACCCAAGGGGGAGCACCCCAGAGCTGGTCAGGGTTGGGGGTTGTGTGGCCTCTGGCTCAGGGCAATGCCAGGCACTAGTACAGTCTGGGCAGGGACTGGCCTGAGGGCAGCCCTGGAGGAAAGGCCTTGGGGGGGCTGGGGGAGGAAAAGCTCAACAGGAGGCCAGGATGCTCTTGGCCGTCTTGGCCACCTCAGCACACTGCTGGCTCATAGTCAGCACCCCCAGGTCCTTCTCCCCCCTAAGGGTCACCCTGTAGGTCTCAGCCAGCTGCTGCCAGCTGCTGCCTTTCCTAGATTTGGGCTATTTTCCCCCCCATTCCCTCTCGAGGCTGTGGACTTTCTGCCCTTCCAGAGGAGCATCAAACCTCTCTGGATTCCTCCTGGGGGCTGTTTGGCTTCTTCCCTGGCCATCAGGAAGGAATCCATCCAGAGGGACCTTGATACACAGCAGAGGTGAGCCCATGACAACCTCAGGAGGTTCAACAAGACCAAGGGCAAGGTCCTGCAGCTGGCTCAGGGCAATCCCAGGCACTGATACAGGCTGGGCAGGGACTGGCTGGAGAGCAGCCCTGGAGAAAAGGCCTTGGGGGTGCTGGGGGAGGAGAAGCTCAGCAGGAGCCAGCAGTGAGCACTTGCAGCCCAGAGAGCCAAGCAGAGCCTGGGCTGCAGCAAGAGAAGTGTGGCCAGCAGGGGAGGGAGGGGATTCTGCCCCTCTGCTCCACTCTGCTGAGACCACAGCTGCAGCTCTGGGTCCAGATCTGGAGCCTCTGTGCCAGGAAGGTTCTGGAGGTGCTGGAAGGTGTCCAGAGAAGGGCCACGAGGATGAGCAGAGGGCTGGAGCTGCTCTGCTCTGGAGACAGCCTGAGAGAGTTGGGGTTGTGCAGGCTGGAGAGGAGAAGGCTCCAGGGAGACCTTCTTGTGGCCTTGCAGGATCTGCAGGGGGCTCCAAGAAAGCTGGGGAGGGACTTTGTAGGGTGTCAGGGAGTGATAGGACTGGGGAGGGTGGAGCAAAAGTAGAAGTGGGGAGATTGAGATTGGATGTGAGGAAGAAGTTGTTGCCCATGAGGGTGGTGAGAGCCTGGCACAGGTTGCCCAGGGAGGTGGTGGCAGCCTCATGCCTGGAGGTGTTTGCAGCCAGGCTGGATGGTCTCAGCAGAGTGGAGCAGAGGGGCAGAATCCCCTCCCTCACCTGCTGGCCACACTTCTCTTGCTGCAGCCCAGGCTGTGGCTGATGAGATGCTCCCTGTGGCTCCTGAGCAGGGCTTTGGATCTCAGCTGCTCTGAGCAAAGACACTTTGGGCTGATGGCAGAGCCTGGGGCTGCATCCCAGAGTGCCTCATTTGTGGTGCTCCGGTGGGAGCCACCTTCCTGTTGGAGCTGTGGGTGGTGAGGGGGAAGAAACCTCTCTGGAACAGCAGCTGTGTTGGCTGGAAGGAAGGATATTTATTGTTCTGTGCTGGGATGAAGGGCTGGTGGTGCTGAGTCAGTGTCCAGGGAGGAAGGAAAGGCAGAGGCAGCCGCAGGATGTGGCTGCAGATGCATCCGTCCAGCGCTGCCCAAGGCCAGGCTGCTCCAAACACACCTCTGCTGGGCTCAGCTTTGGCCTACCTGGCCTGGCATTTCAGCAGCCTCCTTGAGTCCTGTGTCCAGTTCTGGGCTCCTCAGTTTAAGAAGGACACTGAGACTCTTGAAGGTGTCCAGAGAAGGGCAATGAGGCTGGGGAGGGGTCTGGAGCACAGCCCTGTGAGGAGAGCACCTACAGTGTGAGGATCCCCTGGGTTTTGCTCCATACCTCCAGGAGAGACAGGGAGGAGCAGGACAGGGAGAACTCAGTGTCCCTTTCCATGACCCAAAGTGAGCTGCTCCTCACAGAGCCTCCAGGAAGGCTCCCAGCTGATGGAATCACAGAATGGGCCAGGCTGGAAGGGAGCTCCAGACCTCATCCAGTCCAACCCCCTGCACTCAGCAGGGGCAGGGAGGTCATCCTGCCCTGCGCTCAGCACTGCTGAGGCCACACCTTGAGTCCTGTGTCCAGTTCTGAGCCCCTCAGTTTAGGAAAGATGTTGAGCTGCTGGAAGGTGTCCAGAGAAGGGCAACAAGGCTGGGGAGGGGTCTGGAGCACAGCCCTGTGAGGAGAGGCTGAGGGAGCTGGGGTTGCTTAGCCTGGAGAAGAGGAGGCTCAGAGGTGACCTTATTGCTGTCTGCAACTACCTGAAGGGAGGTTGTAGCAGGGAGGGGTTTGGTCTCTTCTCCCAGGCAAGCAGCACCAGAACAAGAGGACACAGTCTCAAGCTGTGCCAGGGGAGGTTTAGGCTCAAGGTGTGGAGAAAGTTCTTCCCAGAGAGAGTTGTTTGCCATTGGAAGGTGCTGCCCAGGGAGGTGGTGGAGTCACCATCCCTGGAGGTGTTCAAGAGGGGATTGGATGTGGCACTTGGTGCCATGGTTTAGTCATGGGGTCTGTGGTGACAGGTTGGGCTCGATGATCTTTGAGGTCTCTTCCAACCTGGGTGTTTCTGTGATAACAGCCAGGAACAGCTCCAGGATAGCTCCATCCCCTCCCCTGTCCCAGGCTCTGCAGGTGGTGGAGTCCCCATCCCTGGAGGGGTTTCAAAGGTGCAGGGATGTGGTGCTGAGGGATGTGGTGGCATAGTAGTAGCTTAGCTCAGCAGATTGAGAGCTCTTGGTGAGTGTTGGACTTGATGGTCTCCAAGGTCTCTTCCAACCTCGACAGTTCCATGGTTCTGTGATCCTCTGAGGCTATCTTCAGTGATGGGCAAAGCCTCCTAAGGGGCTAAAGGACCTTACCAGATCTGGAGGCCTTCCTGAGAGGCTTTTTGCCTCCATGAAATGCAGCTGTTGGACATCCCAGAAGCCTGTGGGGTCCTTCAGTGCTGGTCCTGTGCTCCATCCTCTCCCTTGTTTCCTTGGAGGCCTGGTGGGTCTTAGCCTCAGGGCTCTCCTCCCTCCTTCCCAGATGCAGAGCCTGGCATCAGCTTCCTCGCTTCCAGCCACATGTGCTTCAGATTCCTTTCCAGATGTGCTTTAAAAGGGGAGGGGAGAGGCCAGAAAAGTCCTGCAAGTTTTCCCAGCATGTAGCCTGAACCTGAGAGAACCTAAAGAGTGGGACAGCCTCTGTGGGGTGGCCTTGGGATGATGTGCAGAGCCAGGTTCCTCATCCATCACCATGTCTGTGCCCTCATCCCTGAGTGAATCCTGGAAGAGCAGGTAAAAATCATGCAAGGGATTAGAAAGGACCTCCAAAGCTCATCCAGTCCAACCCCCCTGCAGCCAGCAGGGACAGCTGCACCCACAGCAGGATGCTCACAGCCCCAGACAACCTCACCTGGGATGGTGCCAGGGATGAGGCAGCTCCAACCTCTCTGGGCAGCCTGGGCCAGGCTCTCCCCACCCTCAGGGTCAAACATTTCTCCCTTCTCTCCACTCTGTTTCTCCCTCTTGCAGTTCAAACCATCCTCCCTTGGCCTGGCACCACAGGCCCTGCTCAAAACTCTGTCCCCAACTTTCTTCTTGTCCCCTTCAAGCTCTGCAAGGCCACCAGAAGGTCTCCCTGGAGCCTTCTCTTCCCCAGGCTGCACAACCCCAACTCTCTCAGCCTGGCCTCACAGCAGAGGGCTTCCAGTGCTGCAGTCTGTGCCCATTGCCCCTTGTGCTGTCCCTGGGCACCACTGAGCAGAGTCTGCCCCCAGCCTCTTGCCCCCCACAGCTCCTTTCTCTCTTGCTGAGCATTGCTCAGCTCCCCTCTGGGGCTGCTCTTCTGCAGGATCAGCACCCCCAGGGCTCTCAGCCTTTGCTCCTCCCAGAGCTGCTCCAGGCCCCTCAGCATCTCTGTAGCCTCCTTTGGACTCTCTCCAGCAGTTCCCTGTCCCTCTTGACCTGGGCAGCCCAGACCTGGACCCAGCTCTGCAGCTGTGGCCTCCCCAGGGCAGAGTTTGTGCTTAGGCTTGGAAGCCTCCTGGCTCTGTAGCTACTCCAGGGCAGAGCTGACAGCCCAGAGCAGAGCTGACAGCCCAGGGCAGTGACAAGTGCCCTGCCTCAGCAGTTGTGGCTTAGTCCAAATTCAACCTTCTGCTTGCTCCAGGAGGCTAAGGTTGACTCCTTGCTGTCCCCCCAGCGTGGGCTGTCTCCCTCAGTCTGCTCCCTGCTACCAGATTCCTCCTTCCCTTCCAGCATCTGGAGTCAATCAGTGTCCCTCTGCCTTCATTTCCTGCCTTTGCCCTCCCTGGAGCTCGTCCCCTCCCCCTGCCAGCTCCGGATCCTGCAGGCAGATGCTCTGCAAGCTCTCACATTCCTCCCTCCCTCCTGCTGCTCTGCTGCCTCAACAAGGTGGTCCTGACCCAGAGTCCCTCCCAGACAGGGCTGCAGACCCTTTGGCGCTTGAGCTGAGCCCAAGAAGCCCCAAGGGCTCAGCCGGGTCCCAGCAGAACTCCCCAGCCCTCTGCTCAGTGCCTGGCAGGGCTGCTGTGTCCTGCCTTCTCCTGGCCAAGGTCCCCACCCTGCCTCTGCAGGGCTCCTGGGTCAGAGAACAGAACCACAGAGCTGTTGAGGTTGGAAGAGACCTTTGGGATCATCAGGTCCAACCCTTGCCCTACAGCTCCCAGTGCTGCTGCTCAGCCACCAGCACTGCAGCACCTCCCTCAGCACCACACCCAGATGGCCTGGAAACACCTCCAGGGATGGAGACTCCACCAGCTCCCTGGGCAGCCTGGGACAGGGCCTGAGAAATGTCTCCTAACATCCAACCTGAACCTCCCCTGGGGGCAACCTGAGGCCATTTCCTCTCATCCTGTCACTTGCTGCATGTGAGAAGAGCCCAACCCCTACCTGGCTCCAGCCTCCTCTCAGGGAGCTGCAGAGAGCAATGAGGTCTCCCTCAGCCTCCTCTTCCCCAGGCTGAACACCCCCAGCTCCCTCAGCTGCTCCTCCCCAGCCCTCTTCTCCAGACCCTTCCCCAGCTTCATTGCCCTTCTCTGGCCCTGCTCCAGCTCCTCAATGGCCTTGGAGTGAGAAGCCCAGAACTGAGCCCAGCACTCAGGCTGTGGCCTCCCCAGAGCTGAGCCCAGGAGGACAATCACATTCCTAGACCTGCTGGCCACACTCTTGCCTCCTGCTGATCCAGGCCAGGATGCTCTTGGCCTTCTTGGCCACCTCAGCACACTGCTGGCTCATAGTCAGCACCCCCAGGTCCTTCTCCCCCCTAAGGGTCACCCTGTAGGTCTCAGCCAGCTGCTGCCAGCTGCTGCCTTTCCTAGATTTGGGCTATTTTCCCCCCCATTCCCTCTCGAGGCTGTGGACTTTCTGCCCTTCCAGAGGAGCATCAAACCTCTCTGGGTTCCTCCTGGAGGCTGTTTGGCTTCATTCCTGGCCATCAGGAAGGAATCCATCCAGAGGGACCATAACAGGCAGCAGAGGTGAGCCCATGACAACCTCATGAGGTTCAACAAGGCCGAGGGCAAGGTCCTGCAGCTGGCTCAGGGCAATCCCAGGCACTGATACAGGCTGGGCAGGGACTGGCTGGAGAGCAGCCCTGGAGAAAAGGCCTTGGGGGTGCTGGAGGAGGAGAAGCTCAGCAGGAGCCAGCAGTGAGCACTTGCAGCCCAGAGAGCCAAGCAGAGCCTGGGCTGCAGCAAGAGAAGTGTGGCCAGCAGGGGAGGGAGGGGATTCTGCCCCTCTGCTCCACTCTGCTGAGACCACAGCTGCAGCTCTGGGTCCAGGTCTGGAGCCTCTGTGCCAGGAAGGAGCTGGAGGTGCTGGAAGGTGTCCAGAGAAGGGCCACGAGGATGAGCAGAGGGCTGGAGCTGCTCTGCTCTGGAGACAGCCTGAGAGAGTTGGGGTTGTGCAGGCTGGAGAGGAGAAGGCTCCAGGGAGACCTTCTTGTGGCCTTGCAGGGTCTGCAGGGGGCTCCAAGAAAACTGGGGAGGGACTTTGTAGGGTGTCAGGGACTGGGTGGAATGGATCCAAGCTAGAGGAGGGGAGATTTAGATTAGACATTAGGAAGTTGTTGCCCATGAGGGTGGTGAGAGCCTGGCACAGGTTGCCCAGGGAGGTGGTGGCAGCCTCACCCCTGGAGGTGTTTGCAGCCAGGCTGGCTGTGGCTGTGAGCAACCTGCTGTGGTGTGAGGTGTCCCTGCCCATGGCAGGGGGGTTGGGGCTGGCTGAGCCTTGAGGTCCCTTCCAGCCCTGACACTTCTGTGGTTCTGTGATCACTCCTGCCGGGCAATCAGGCTCCCATGGCTTCTGCTTTGGGAAGCACTTGGGGAGGAGGAGGAGGGGAGATGGAGCCCTGCCTCCCTTCGTGCTTCCCCCAAGCCCTGCCTGCTGCTCAGGGGGGCCCAGGAGCTGGAACCCCTCCAACAATAGAGCTTGCTGAAGGGCCAGGGGGAAATGGAACTGGTTCAAAGCCTACCAATGAAGATGTTAATGGTTTCCATCCCCTTCTTGCTGGGCATGCTCCAGGCTTTCAGGAGGGGGTCTGGCCAGCAGCTGTGCCAACAATTGGAGCTCCAAGTGTTTTCTCTCCGTGTCAGCTTTCATCCCTGGCCCCTTTGGAGTCCCCCCAGCTCCAGCAGATGCCAGAGTTTCCCAGGGCTCCTGCTGCTGCCAGTCCCTGCACTGTTTCCCCACACCACACACACAGACACAGAGCAGTGGAGTTGGATGATGAGGATGAGATGAAGGCAGCACTCTCTGCTCCCAGCTTGCTTCTGGCCCCATCCTTCTCCAAGCAGAGGAGGTGATTAGGGTTTTTTTTGTTCCAAGCTGGAGCTGAATTCTTCTGCACCTCTGAGCCCAGGAGTGCAGGGGAATGACTTGGGGTACAGCCTGGGGGGGATTAGAGAGCCCACAGATCAATATCTGCAGCTCCTGCTTCAGATCATAGAATCAAGGAAGGGGTTAGGATGGAAGGGAGCTTAAAGCTCATCCAGTTCCAACCCCCCTGCCATGGGCAGGGACACCTCCCACCAGCCCAGGTTGCTCAAGGCCTCATCCAGCCTGGCCTTGAAGGCTTCAGGGGTGAGACACTGAAAGAGGTTGCCCAGGGTAGTTGTAGATGGCCCCTCCCTGGAGGTGTTCAAGGCCAGGTTCTTGGTGCCCAGTAATAAGACAAGGACCAACAGGAGTAAGCTGGAAGCCAGGAGGATCCATCTGGACCTGAGGAGAAAGTTGTTTGGTGTGAGGGTGCTGAGCCCTGGAGCAGGCTGCCCAGAGAGGTTGTGGAGTCTCCTGGTGTGGAGGCTTTCAAGACCCCTCTGGATGTGCTCCTGTGTGACCTGCCCTGGGTGCTCCTGCTGTAGCAAGGGACTTGGACTCTGATCTCTGGAGGTCCCTTCCAGGCACTAATGTTCTCTGATTGCAGGTTTCCTGCCATGGGGCAGCTCAAACCACTCTGGGCAGCCTGGGCCAGGCTCTCCCCACCCTCAGGGTCAAACATTTCTCCCTTCTCTCCACTCTCAGTCTACCTCTTTCAGTTCAAACCATCCCCCCTTGGCCTGGCACCACAGGCCCTGCTCCAAACTCTTTCCCCAACTTCCTTCTCATCCCCTTGAAGGCCACCAGAAGGTCTCCCTGGAACCTTCTCTTCCCCAGGCTGCACAATTCCAACTCTCTCAGCCTGGCCTCACAGCAGAGGGCTTCCAGTGCTGCAGTCTGTGCCCACTGCCCCTTGTGCTGCCCCTGGGCACCACTGAGCAGAGTCTGCCCCCAGCCTCTTGCCCCCCACAGCTCCTTTCTCTCTTGCTGAGCATTGCTCAGCTCCCCTCTGGGGCTGCTCTTCTGCAGGCTCAGCACCCCCAGGGCTCTCAGCCTTTGCTCCTCCCAGAGCTGCTCCAGACTCCTCAGCATCTCTGTAGCCTCCTTTGGACTCTCTCCAGCAGTTCCCTGTCCCTCTTGACCTGGGGAGCCCAGACCTGGACCCAGCTCTGCAGCTGTGGCCTCCCCAGGACAGAGTTTGTGCTCCTCTCTGGCTAACCTGGCCCAGGCTCTTCCCACCCTCAGTGCCCAACATTTTCTCCTCAGGACCAGTCCAAACTGGGCATTGAAAACCATTTCTCTCTAGAACCATCCCAGGCTCCCTTCACTAGCCCAGCAGCCAGGTCTGGTAGCCAACTTTGATGCCCCAAGCTTCTCCCCTTCATGGTGCTGTCCCTGCTCCCCTCAAGCTGGGGAGGGATTTTTTCTGGGGGGATACTGGGTGGCAGCAGCTGTGCCTTGGGGCTGGGAGAGGGCTGGGAAAGCAAATCACAGCCTGGGCTGCAGCAAGAGAAGTGTGGCCAGCAGGGGAGGGAGGGGATTCTGCCCCTCTGCTCCACTCTGCTGAGACCACAGCTGCAGCTCTGGGGCCAGCTCTGGAGTCTCTGTGCCAGGAAGGATCTGGAGGTGCTGGAAGGTGTCCAGAGAAGGGCCACGAGGAGGAGCAGAGGGCTGAAGCTGCTCTGCTCTGGAGACAGCCTGAGAGAGTTGGGGTTGTGCAGGCTGGAGAGGAGAAGGCTCCAGGGAGACCTTCTTGTGGCCTTGCAGGATCTGCAGGGGGCTCCAAGAAAGCTGGGGAGGGATTTTGGAAGGTGTCAGGGAGTGATAGGACTGGGGGGGATGGCTCCAAGCTAGAGGAGGGGAGATTTAGATTAGACATTAGGAAGTTGTTCCCCATGAGGGTGGTGAGAGCCTGGCACAGGTTGCCCAGGGAGGTGGTGGCAGCCTCCTGCCTGGAGGTGTTTGCAGCCAGGCTGGATGTGGCTGTGAGCAAGCTGCTGTAGTGTGAGGTGTCCCTGCCCATGGCAGGGGGTTGGGGCTGGCTGAGCCTTGAGGTCCCTTCCAGCCCTGACACTTCTGTGATCCCCTGTGCGTCCGGTGGGAGATGTGGGTCAGGCTGGCACGCAGGGGGCTGCCAGCAGGGGGCAGCCGGAGCAGGCAGCAGGGGCCTGGAGCCGGCAGCTGCTGGCAGATGTTGGAGGGGATTTGCCTCGGCTGGGGTCCGCCGGGAGCTGTTGCCACGGAAACCGGAGCTGGAGACAGCCCTCAGCAGCCGCAGTTAACCATCTCGGCGCCGGGGCCGAGGGAGGAGGAGGATGGCTGAAAGAGGAGGGTGGTGAGGGAGGAGGAGGAGAGTGGCTGAGGTAGGAACTGGAGGATGGCCAAGGGGAGAAGAAGATGGCTGAGGCAGGAAGATGACAAAGCCCAAGGGGCAGGGAGGAGGATGGCTGAGGGAGGAGGAGGAAGAGGATGGCCGAATGAGGAGGGTGGTGAGGGAGGAGGAGGAGAATGGCTGAAAGAGGAGGAGAAGGAGAATGTCTGAGGTAGGATCTGGAGGATGGCCCTGGAAGGAGGAGGATGGCCAAGGGGGGATGAAGATGGCTGAGGCAGGAAGATGACAAAGCCCAGGGGGCAAGGAGGAGGATGGCTGCGGGAGCATGCTGATGGCTGAGGGAGGAGGATGGCTGAGGGAGCATGCTGATGGCTGAGGGAGGAGGATGGCTGCGGGAGCATGCTGATGGCTGAGGGAGGAGGATGGCTGCGGGAGCATGCTGATGGCTGAGGGAGGAGGATGGCTGCGGGAGCATGCTGATGGCTGAGGGAGGAGCATGGCTGAGGGAGCATGCTGATGGCTGAGGGAGGCTGCCCAGGGCAGGCAGCAGCCCCAGGAGGCAGCTCTCAGAGGAGTGCTGAGTGGCTTTGTGCATGCAGCTCCCAACCTCCTGCTGGCTCTGCAGGGCCAGGGCTGTGTTGGCTCATTTGGGGCTGGGGGAGCATTGCTGGCCTCTTAAAATCTCTTGCTGTCCTGTCAGGGCACAAAGCTCTGCCCTGGGGGTGAAGACAGAGGGGGTTCCATCTTCTACCTACCTGTCCTGACCCTTTTCAGCCTTGGCAAACAAACAAGAGGGGAGAGCAGGAGAGGGTGGGTGCAGGTCTCCCAGCTTCCCATCTTGGGGTTAAAAATTGTAGAATCAGAGAAGTGTCAGGGCTGGAAGGGACCTCAAGGCTCAGCCAGTCCCAACCCCCCTGCCATGGGCAGGGACACCTCACACTACAGCAGCTTGCTCACAGCCACAGCCAGCCTGGCTGCAAACACCTCCAGGCAGGAGGCTGCCACCACCTCCCTGGGCAGCCTGTGCCAGTCTCTCACCACCCTCATGGGGAACAACTTCCTAATGTCTAATCTAAATCTCCCCTCCTCTAGCTTGGAGCCATCCCCCCCAGCCCTATCACTCCCTGACACCCTACAAAGTCCCTCCCCAGCTTTCTTGGAGCCCCCTGCAGATCCTGCAAGGCCACAAGAAGGTCTCCCTTGAGCCTTCTCCTCTCCAGCCTGCACAACCCCAACTCTCTCAGGCTGTCTCCAGAGCAGAGCAGCTCCAGCCCTCTGCTCCTCCTCGTGGCCCTTCTCTGGACACCTTCCAGCACCTCCAGCTCCTTCCTGGCACAGAGACTCCAGACCTGGACCCAGAGCTGCAGCTGTGGTCTCAGCAGAGTGGAGCAGAGGGGCAGAATCCCCTCCCTCCCCTGCTGGCCACACTTCTCTTGCTGCAGCCCAGGCTCTGCTTGGCTCTCTGGGCTGCAAGTGCTCCCTGCAGGCTCCTGCTGAGCTTCTCCTCCCCCAGCACCCCCAAGGCCTTTTCTCCAGGGCTGCTCTCCAGCCAGTCCCTGCCCAGCCTGTATCAGTGCCTGGGATTGCCCTGAGCCGGCTGCAGGACCTTGCCCTTGGCCTTGTTGATCCTCATGAGGTCCAATGTCCTACAAAATCCTGGGCCAAGCACATCCTACCCCACACTGCAGCTCATGGACCCTCTCGGTGCCTGGACAAGAGAGGCCAGCAGCAGAGCATCCCTGCCAGCACATGTGGCACCCCCACACGTGGCACCCCGAGGGTGAGAGCCCTGTTGCTGGGCAGGGTGAGCAGCTGAGGCCAGGCTAAGCTCCTTAGTGGGCTGAGCACCAGCAGGAGAGTGAAAGGGAGATTAGAGGCAGGGTGGCATTAGCAGCCCAGGGTGCTCATTGGAGGGGAGCCAGCAGCCAACTGAACCCAGCAGAGAGGGAGAAGACCCCAGGGCAGATCGTGGGGGAGGCAGAGGGGCTCTGATTGGCAGCAAATGAATAACCCAACAGCTGGGATCCCTGAGCAAGGCTTCAGACAGCTCCAGGGCCTGGGGCAGCCATCCCTGCCCCCTCCTTCCCAGCAGGAATGTGTTGCCAGGCAGTCTGGGTCCTAATCCAGCCCTTCCCATCGGGGGGGGGGGGGGTAAGGGTGGGGGGAGGCGGGTGCCTTCCCACCACCCATCATACCCACAGGGGAGGAGAACATTCCCTTGAAGCACCTACAGCGTGAGGACCCCCTGGGTTTTGCTCCATGCCCCCTGGGTTTTGCTCCATGTCCCCTGGGTACTGCTCTCTACAACTACCTGAAGGGAGGTTGTAGCCAGGAGGGGGTTGGCCTCTTCTCCCAGGCAAGCAGCACCAGAACAAGAGGACACAGTCTCAAGCTGTGCCAGGGGAGGTTTAGGCTGGAGGTTAGGAAGTCCTTCATAGAAAGAGAGATTGGCCATTGGAATGTGCTGCCCAGGGAGGTGGTGGAGTCCCCATCCCTGGAGGTGTTCAAGAGGGGATTGGATGTGGCACTTGGTGCCATGGTTTAGTAGTCATGAGGTGTTGGGTGCCAAGTTGGACTTGATGATCTTTGAGGTCTTTTCCAACCTTATTGATTCTATGACATCCCCTACTAGATCAGGTTGCCCAGAGCCCTGTCCAGCCTCACCTGGAATATCTCCAGGGATGAGGCCTTAACCACCTCCCTGGGCAACCTCTTCCAGTGCTCCACCACCCTCCTGCTGCAGAACTTGTTCTTCACATCCAATCTCAGTCTGCTCTGCTCTAGGTTGAAGCCATTGTCCCTGGTGCTGTCCCTGCAGGCCTTTGGGAACAGTCCCTCTGCAGCCTTCTTGTAGCCCCTTCAGGGACTGGAAGCTGCTTTAAGGTCTCCCTGGAGCCTTCTCTTCTCCAGGCTGAACACCCCCAGCTCCCTCAGCCTGTCCCATGGCAGAGCTGCTCCAACCCCCTGAGCATTTTCATGGCCTCCTCTGGACCCTCTCCATCAGGTCCAGGTCCTTCCTGTGCTGAGGGCTGCAGAGCTGGATGCAGTGCTCCAGGTGAGGTCTCCCCAGAGCAGAGCCAAGTGTCAGAATCACCTCCCTGGCTCTGCTGGCAGCACTGCTTTGGATGCAGCCCAGGCTGTGATTTGCCTCCTGGGCTGCAAGCTCACACTGCCTGCTCCTGTCCAGCTTCTTCTCCTCAGCACCCCCAAGTCCTTTTCCCCAGGGCTGCTTTCTATCCCCTCCTTCCCCAGTCTGTACTGACAGTGAGGATTGTTCTGGCCTAGCTGCAGGACCCTGCACTTGCTCTTGTTGAGCCTCATGAGGCTCACCTGGGCACCACCTCTCCAGCCTGTCCAGGTCCCTCTGGGGTGCCAACAGCACCACTCAGCTTGGTGCCATCTGCACACTGCTGCTGGTGCCTGGATCCCTCTGTCTATAGCATGGATAAAAATATTAAGCAGCAGATATCCCAGCACAGAGCCCTGAGGGCCACCACTGTCACTGCTCTCCAGCTGGACTTTGAGCCACTGAGCACCACCCTCTGGGTGCAATCACCCAGCCAATTCCTTACCCACTGAGCAGTCCACCCAGCAAATCCATCCCTCTCCAACAAGGCCAGCAGGATGCTGTGGGGACAGTGCCAAAGGTTGGGCTCTGGTCCCTGTTCCTCCCTGTGTGTGTCTCAGGGCCCTGTGATTCCTCTGAGGGTGGCTGATGTGGCTGGAGGGAGGGGAGCCTTGCAGGCTGGTGGCTTGTCCCCTCCCTGGCAGGGCAGCAGCCGCTCACCAGGCTATGCCACCTCCATGCTCCTTCCCACAGGGAGCTCCAGGGATGTCAGGGAAGGAGGAGAAGGTGCCTGCTCTTGGGACTGTTCTTGAGGATGAGGAGGGGGCTGGAAGCCCTCTGCTGTGAGGCCAGGCTGAGAGAGTTGGGGCTGTGCAGCCTGGAGAAGGGAAGGCTCCAGGGAGACCTTCTGGTGGCCTTGCAGGGCTTGAAGGGGATGAGAAGGAAGCTGGGGACAGAGTTTTGAGCAGGGCCTGTTGGGACAGGCCAAGGGGGGATGGTTTGGACTGAGAGAGAGAGATTGAGAGTGGAGAGAAGGGAGAAATGTTTGACCCTGAGGGTGGGGAGGGCCTGGCCCAGGCTGCCCAGCGAGCTGGGAGCTGCCTCATCCCTGGCACCATCCCAGGTGAGGCTGGGCCAGGCTTTGAGCCACCTGCTCCACTGGGAGGTGTCCCTGCCCGTGGCTGGAACCAGATGATCTTTAAGGTCCTTCCAAGCCAAACCATTCCCTGATCCTCTGCTTCCTCCTCAGTGTTCATTCCATCCTCTCAGCTGTCAAGGGAACCCTGGCATGGCTCTCACAGCCAGCTGGTAGTGCTGCAGCTGCTGACGTGTTCTGCCCTTTGAATCCACGTCCAAAACAGCTTCTCCACCCCCTCCATTCCTGCTGCCTTAAGCAGCACCTTCCACTGTGCACTCCTGGCCTGCCACTGCCTCTTCCCCTGCCCAGAGATCTGGACCAGGGCACCACACTTTGCCTTAGAACCATCAGCTGGCTTGGGTTGGAAGGGACCTCCAAGGCTCACCCAGACCAATCCCCCTGCAGTCAACAGGGGCATCTGCACCCAGAGCCCCTTCCAGCTGCTCACCAGGAGCCCAGCAGCTTCTCCCCCTCCTTTAGCCTAGGGCTGGAGCTGCTCCTGGCTGCACAGAACCAAGCTGCCTGGGCAGGGTGGGAGCTGGAGAGCAGAGCTGCCAAGGTTCACCCACGGAGCTCCTGTGTTCTTTGGCAGCTGGGATGGGGCATGGAGAAAGGGTCTGAGAGCTGGTGATGGAGAAGGAGAGCTGGGAGAGAGAGCTCCTGGGGGCTGCAGAGCATCAGGCAGGTGGATCATAGGGTTGGAGAATGGTTTGGGTGGGAAGGGATCTTTAGAGCTCATCCAGTGCAATCCCCTGCAGCCACCAGGGACAGCTGCAGCCAGAGCAGGATGCTCACAGCCCCAGACCCCCTCACCTGGGATGGTGCCAGGGATGAGGCAGCTCCCACCCCTCTGGGCAGCCTGGACCAGGCTCTCCCCACCCTCAGTGTCAAACATTTCTCCCTTCTCTCCACTCTGAATCTCCCTCTTTGAGTTTCCACCCATCTCTCCTTGGCCTGGCACCACAGGCCCTGCTCAGAAGCCTTCTCCCAGGCTGAGGAAGCAGAATGGTCCCTTTTGTGTGCATGAGTGTGGCCAAGGCAGGGCTGTTAGACTTCTTCCAGAAGGGCTTGCAGGGAGATGGAAAGAGCTGAAGTGGTGGTGGGACATATGGGGAGACCCCCGGGTCCCAGCAGCTGCAGGAGCTCGTGGAGAGAAGAGCCTCCTGCCATGCTAAGGAACAGATGGAGGAGAGATCAAAGGGGTTGGAAAAGCAGACAGCTTGAAAGCAGGTTCAGAGGGGACTGGGTTTGAGGAGAGCAGTGTGAGGAGCTGGTGGAGCAGCTTCTGTGCTGCTGAAAGTGGTCCTGGATGGCAGAGACTGCATGGGAGCCGCTGGCTAGAGGGGATGTGATGTGCTCAGGCTGGAGAAGACAGCAGAGCAAAGCAGAGGGGAGGGCAGCCAGGTGGGCTTAGGTCTGTGCCACACAAGTGGCCACAAGCCTGGGAGCAGGCCAGAAGAGTGGGGGAGGTAGATCCCTCAGCCAAGCATTGGGAAGAAGAAAACCAGAGTGGAGATAACGGAGAGGCAAAGCTACAGCTCTGGTGCCTCAGCTATAGGTGCAGGAGGCTCAGGAGAAGCATGGAAAGAGATCTCCAACTTATTTTCAGCAGTGGAGCTGCTTTTCTCTGCTGCCTTCTGCACCCTGAGCACATCAGATCCTCTCTAGCCAGAGCCTCCCATCCAAGGACCACTTTCAGCTGCTCCACCATCCCTTCACACTACTCTCCTCAAACCCTGTCACCTCTGGACCTGCTTCCAAGCTGTCTCCTTTTCCACACCCTCAGGATCTGTCTCTTCCACCCATCCCTAGCATGGTCTGAGTCTGCTCTCCTTGGCAGGAGCCAAGGCTGCTGCATGGTTGCTACATGCATCTGGGTCAGGGCAATCCCAGGCACTGATACAGGCTGGGCAGGGACTGGCTGGAGAGCACCCATGGAGGAAAGGCCTTGGGGGTGCTGGGGGAGGAGAAGCTCAGCAGGAGCCAGCAGTGAGCACTTGCAGCCCAGAGAGCCAAGCAGAGCCTGGGCTGCAGCAAGAGAAGTGTGGCCAGCAGGTGAGGGAGGGGATTCTGCCCCTCTGCTCCACTCTGAGACCACAGCTGCAGCTCTGTGTCCAGGTCTGGAGCCTCTGTGCCAGGAAGGATCTGGAGGTGCTGGAAGGTGTCCAGAGAAGGGCCACGAGGATGAGCAGAGGGCTGGAGCTGCTTTGCTCTGGAGACAGCCTGAGAGAGTTGGGGTTGTGCAGGCTGGAGAGGAGAAGGCTCCAGGGAGACCTTCTTGTGGCCTTGCAGGATCTGCAGGGGGCTCCAAGAAAGCTGGGGAGGGACTTTGTAGGGTGTCAGGGAGGGAATAGGAGTGGGGGGGATGGAGCAAAAGTAGAAGTGGGGAGATTGAGATTGGATGTGAGGAAGAAGTTGTTCCCCATGAGGGTGGTGAGAGCCTGGCACAGGTTGCCCAGGGAGGTGGTGGCAGCCTCATGCCTGGAGGTGTTTGCAGCCAGGCTGGCTGTGGCTGTGAGCAACCTGCTGTAGTGTGAGGTGTCCCTGCCCATGGCAGGGGGTTGGGACTGGCTGAGCCTTGAGGTCCCTTCCAGCCCTGACACTTCTGTGATCTTGGCCCTGGCTGTTTGCTGCCCCCCAGCAAAGGCTGCAGCCTCTGATCTCCCAAAGGTTCCTCCCAAGCCCAAAGCATTGTGTGCTGGCTGCAGTTCTGCTTCCCCTGCCAGAGGAGGGACATCAAGAGCTAGAGAAGAATCCAGGTGGGGGCAGTGAGGACAACTGGGTAGAGCCAGGAGCTGCTGCAGTCAGCAAAGGGACATGAGGGAGGAGTCTGAAATCCTAACCTGGAGCTGTTGGTGTCTCTTCTGCAGGAGCTTGAATGAACTCAGCCTTAAATGCCAAGCTGGAGCTTCACAGCTTTCCTCCTCCTCCTCCTCACAGGATGCTGCAAGGGATAAAAAAAGCAACCTGAGAACGTTTGTGCAAGGAAAAGGTGGGAGGATGTGGGAAACCTCAGTGCCTGAGGAGAGGGAAGGTTTGGGAGCTGCAAGGAGCTGAGGTGGGGGTGAAGCAGGGAGGGAGCAGCCTGCCGGGTTCAGGCTGTGGGTTGGGAAGGGGAGAGCTGAGGCTGCAGGAGAGGGAGGGCTGTGGTGAGAGCAGGGAGAAGCTTCTGGGGGTTGATGGCTTTGGGCAGAGCAGGGAGAAGCTTCTGGGGGTTGATGGCCTTGGGCAGAGCAGGGAGAAGCTTCTGGGGGTTGATGGCTTTGGGCAGAGCAGGGAGAAGCTTCTGGGGGTTGATGGCCTTGGGCAGAGGGAGAAGCTTCTGGGGGTTGATGGCTTTGGGCAGAGCAGGGAGAAGCTTCTGGGGGCTGATGGCTTTGGGCAGAGCAGGGAGAAGCTTCTGGGGGCTGATGGCTTTGGGCAGAGCAGGGAGAAGCTTATCATAGAACCCCTCAAGGGACCCCAAGGATCTAGTGCAGCCTTTCTAGGTCACAGCAGAGTCTGGATGAGGTGGCCCAGCACCCTGTGATCCATTGCTTCCCTTGGGAGATGGTTCCAATGTCCAACTGTTCTCATGGGAAAATGTTTTCTTCTGTGGGTTGAGGCTTGGGAGAGGGTTTGGGGGATGTAGGAGAGCCTGGGGGGCAGCCAGGGCTGCTGGATCAGAGGAGGGTTTGCAGGAGGAGGAGGACAAGAGGTGCATTGAGTGCATGCCCTTTCTGTCTTTTCTTTCTTTCTTTCAGCTCTTTCTAGCTCAGCCATGGTCCAGCTGGCAGCTGGGGGGGGGACATTTCTCCTCCACCCCCCTCCCCACCCCTTCCCTTTCTGCTGGAGCCCTGAGGGGATCAGCACACAAAGCCTGGCAGCTCTGAATGCTCCCTGTGTTGTCTGCACAACCCAAATGCTTCATCCCTGCTCACTGCTGGACTGAGAGGGGAGAGCAGCTCTTGGGCAGCCTGGCAGCAGGAATCTGAGACCACTTGGAGGGGTCTGACCCACCAGCAGCACCCACACAGGGCCCAGTGCTGGAAAATGCCCCTACCCCCTGCCCAGGAGACATGTGAACCCCAGAGTGGTTTGGGAGGGAAGGGACCTTCAAAGCTCATCCAGTCCAAGCCCCCTGCAGCCAGCAGGGACATCTCCAACTGGAGCAGGTTGCTCACAGCCCCAAACAGCCTCACCTGGGATGGTGCCAGGGATGAGGCAGCTCCAACCTCTCAGGGCAGCCTGGGCCAGGCTCTCCCCACCCTCAGGGTCAAACATTTCTCCCTTCTCTCCACTCTCCACCTCCCTCTTTCAGTTTCAAACCATTCCCCCTTGTCCTGTCACAACAGGCCCTGCTGAAAAGCCTGTCCACAGCTTTCTGATCAGCCATTTAAGTCACCAGGAGGCCTCAGGAAGGTTTCATCTTGCCAGCAGATGTGGAAGGAGAAGGGAGATGGTTGGTGCCTGGGTTTGGAGGCCCTTGGTCCCTTCCCTGTCTGCACCACCTGTGTGTGTCAGAGCTGCACAGGGCAGAAGAGCTGTCCCAGCCCTCTGCTCTACACACCTCATGCTCCTCTTGCTTTGCTGCTGTGGGGGGAGGAGGACAGACCCAGCAGTGATGGCTCCTGCCCACCAGTGAACAGAAGCCTGTGTGGCACTGCAGGTGGGCAGCAGGGGAGAAAGGCAGCTGCAGCAAGGAGAGGTGAGGGCTAGCTCCAGAGGTGCTCCAGGGCATGGAGAGGCTGAGGGAGGGCTGCTGGCTTTGTCCCTTATTTAGCAGTCCCCAAACCACTTTTACATCCCCTAGCTTGTGTCCTTGCACTGCTGAGGCCACACCTTGAGTGCTGGGGGCAGGTTTGGGCTCCTCAGTCCAAGGAGGATGTTGAAGAGCTGGAGCAGGGCCAGAGAAGGGCAACTAAGCTGGGGAAGGGTCTGGAGAAGAGGGCTGGGGAGGAGCAGCTGAGGGAGCTGGGGTTGGTCAGCCTGGGGAAGAGGAGGCTGAGGGAGACCTCATTGCTCTCTGCAGCTCCCTGAGAGGAGGCTGGAGCCAGGTGGGGTCTTTTCTCCCAAGGAACAAGTGATAGGACAAGAGGAAATGGCCTCAAGTTGTGCCAGAGGAGGTTTAGGTTGGATATGAAGAACAATTTCTTCCTCCAAAGGGTTGTCCAGGCCTGGCCCAGGCTGCCCAGGGTGGTGGTGGAGTCTCCATCTCTGCTGGGGTTTCAGAGCTGTGTAGCTGTGGTGCTGAGGGCCATGGTGTTGGTGCTGTCTGACAGCAGGGCCTTGATTTCTCTGCTCTCTTTTCCTTCCTCATCCTTCTTCCTGCTCCTGGCTTTGATCATGTTGCTGAAAGACCAAAGAAGCCTCAGAGAAGAGCAAAGCCACCACGAGGGGACCTGCAGAGCTCTGGTGCTGAGGGCCATGGTTTGGTGGTGCCCTGGCAGTGCTGGGGTGAGGCTTGGTCTGGATGCTCTTGGAGATCTCTTCCATCCACACTGACTCCTCTGTGCCTGCCCTCAGCGTCTCAGGCTGACACCTGAGAGGCTTTTGGTCCCGAAAGGGTTAACCTCTGCTGCCTGCAGTCATTCAGCTGCTGCTGGATACCCCTCAGCCCTCCCCCTCCCTTCTGCCTCCTCCTCCAGCACACAAACTCCCCCTGGGAAGGAGGCAGTGGAGGGGCAGGGGCAGGAGCTGCGGCTGCTGCCTGTCCCCAGGTGCCCTGCCCGCGGCCATGCCACAGCCACCCTCAGCCCTGTGCCCTCAGCCACCGAGTGCCCCAGTGCCCCCTGGCTGCTCTAATTCAGGCCTGGCCACGTCATGAGCTGGATGAGCTCAGGCTCTAAGCTGTGAAGGCTTCTTCAGGGCAGGAGCTGTCTGGACCTCTTAACTGGGACACCAGCACTGGGCTGCAGCTGGAGGGCAGTGCCAGGCTTGACTGGATGGGGCCAAAGTTATGGGGGGGAAGGGCTGAGGGGGGGTCTAATCCTGACAGTTGGTGTGTACAAAGAAATGGGGAAATAAACAGCATTTTGGGGTACCAACTGGGATCTTGGCTTGCTTTGCTTCCATACTGGTCTGTACTGGGACCAGTTGCTGCTCAAGGTCTTCATCAAGGACACAGAGAGCGAGGCTGAGGCAGCCTCAGCAGCTCTGCAGATGGCCCCAGGCTGAGGGGGTGGTTGGTGAGGCTGAAGGGTGGGATGGAGCCATCCAGAGGGACCTGGGCAGCCTGGGGAGGTGTGGTGAGGAGAACCTCCTGAGGGTCAACAAGGCAAAGAGCAAGGCCCTGCAGCTGGGTTGGGGCAATCCTTGATAGCAATCCAGGAGAGCAGCCCTGCAGGGAAGGCCTTGGGGGTGCTGGTGGGGGAGAAGCTGGGCAGGAGCCAGCAATGGGCACTGGCAGCACAGAAGGCCAAGGGCAGCCTGGGCTGCATCCACAGCAGTGTGGCCAGAGCTGGAGAGAGGGATCCTGCCCCTCTGCTCTGCTCTGTGAGACCTCACCTGCAGGGCTGGGTCCTGATATGGGACCCCCAACACCAGAAGGACCTGGAGCTGATGGAGAGGGGACAGAGGGGGCCACAAAGATGCTCAGAGGCTGGAGAACCTCTGCTGTGGGGACAGGCTGGGAGGGTTGGGGCTGTTCAGCCTGGAGAAGAGAAGGCTCCAGGGAGACCTCAGAGCAGCCTTCCAGTACCTGAAGAGGCTCCAGGAGAGCTGGGGAGGCACTGCTCAGGAGGGGCTGTGGGGATAGGATGGGCAGCAATGGTTAGAAACTGGAGCAGGGGAGGTTGAGGTTGGGCATCAGGAGGAAGTTCTGCACCATGAGGGTGGTGAGACACTGGCATAGGCTGCCCAGGGAGAGGGTTGAGTTCCCACCCCTGCAGACATTGAAGATCAGCCTGGATGTGTCCCTGGGCAGCCTGCTCTGGTTGGAGCTGTCCCTGCTGCCTGCAGGGGCATTGGCCAAGATGACCTTGGAGGGTCCCTTCCAACCTGATGCAAGCTGTGAATTTTGGTGGCATGGAGGTGAACCTGAAGCCTTGTGGCACTGAGCAGGGGCCTCCCCCAGGCTTGGGTGGGCATCACAGCTGCCTGTGGTGAGCTCTGCTGCCAGGAGGAGGCTGGAAGTCCTGTTCACTGCACAGAAAGTCCACCTTGGCAAACCTGGGCTGGTGCCTGGGAGCTCCCCTCTGAGCCTGGGAGTGGGCTCTGGGGGCTGGAGACATCCCTCCTAACCCTAACCCTAACCCTTGCCCTGAAAGCCAAGCAGGGGGGAAGCTGGTGGGGATGAGCCACCACCACTGTCCAGGTACTTGCCCTGATGGATATTTCCTGGGGATAAAACCAAGCAGAGCCCTGGTCACCCTGTCTGAGCCTTTCCTGCCCCCCAGAGGTGTCCATAGCTGTGTGACAGCTCTGTGACAGCAATGTCCCCCCCACCGTGGTGGCCCCATGGAGGGCTCCTCCTGCCCTTGCTCTCCTGTGAGCAGCACCAGCCTGGCCAGCAGCTGAGTTTAGAGGCTGACCCAGGCAGAACTGGGCCAGGTTGCAGCTCCCTGCTGCTCTGCTGGGACCAAGGACATCTTCTCCCAGATGGCCACTTGGGAGGGACAAATGCTCTGCCATGTGCTGGTGGCCCTGGCTCTGGCTCACTGGCACAGGAGCCCTTATGGAATCATAGAATCAGAAGGGTCAGGGCTGGAAGGGACCTCAAGGCTCAGCCAGTCCCAAACCCCTGCCATGGGCAGGGACACCTCACACTACAGCAGGTTGCTCACAGCCACAGCCAGCCTGGCTACAAACACCTCCAGGGGTGAGGCTGCCACCACCTCCCTGGGCAACCTGTGCCAGGCTCTCACCACCCTCATGGGCAACAACTTCTTCCTCACATCCAATCTCAATCTCCCCACTTCTACTTTTGCTCCATCCCCCCCAGTCCTACCTGACATCCCCAAAAGTCCCTCCCCAGCTTTCCTGTAGCCCCCTGCAGATCCTGCAAGGCCACAAGAAGGTCTCCCTGGAGCCTTCTCCTCTCCAGCCTGCACAACCCCAACTCTCTCAGTCTGTCTCCAGAGCAGAGCAGCTCCAGCCCTCTGCTCCTCCTCGTGGCCCTTCTCTGGACACCTTCCAGCACTCAGACCTCTCCCAGCTGATGCTCTGCCCACCCACTGCTCTTGCTGCCCTCTGGGATGCCAGGCTCTGCCCCTTGGCTGTGTGCTGGCTCACCTGGGACCAGAGCTGCCCTTCCTCTTGCAGCTAGAAGTTGTCCAGAAGTGAGGTGGGGGTCCCTGAAAGCCCTTCCCCTTGGAGAGAGCTGAGCCCTTTCCCCAGGCAGGTGTTCAAACCACCAGGCTGCAAGGCACCAAGGTGGCTTCCTCCACCACCATGGTCCCAGCCTTTACACCCTACAGCAGGCTGCTCACAGCCACAGCCAGCCTGGCTGCAAACACCTCCAGGGGTGAGGCTGCCACCACCTCCCTGGGCAACCTGTGCCAGGCTCTCACCACCCTCATGGGGAACAACTTCTTCCTCACATCCAATCTCAATCTCCTCACTTCTACTTTTGCTCCATCTCCCCAGTCCCACCATGTCCCTGAATGTCCCTGCCTCTTCCCCTGCCCCTTTACCCTTCCAGAGGTCCCCATTGCTGCAGTGGGTGTGGGACAGGGCCAGCCAGGGCTGGCACCAGAGGGCTCTCAGGAGCTGGTCTCTGTGGGCATGGGCACACAGGGGACTGCTGAGACCATCTGGAAAGGAGGGCAGAGACCTGATTCTTGCCCTAGTTTGTGACAACTCTTCGTTCTCTTCGCTTTGGGGTCTGTTTTTAGCAGCCTCTTGAGGAGCTGCCCCATGCCAAGCTGCTAATTGAGGAGCAGGAGGCCTCAAACTGGGCCAGTGGGGCAGGGCTTGGGGTCTCCTGGGGCACCCTCATGGCTCAGTGCCCCCCCCCACATTGTCCTGTGAAAAAAAGAGGGGGCCAAAAAGAGTCACCAAGTAATCATCTGAGCCTGGCACTGGGCCTGGCCAGGGGGATGGAGGAAAGCCAGGCTTGGGGTGACCTCAGCAAGGACACAGAGCTGATGCTTTGTTTTAGGAGGAGGGAACACACACACCCCCCTCCCCTGGGGACACCCCAGAGCTCTGCAGAGACCTTTGTGAGCTTCAGTGGGGAGAGTGCTGTATGAGCCTGGAGTGCTCAGCCTGGGGGAGGGGGGGAGGAGGAGGGAGGATCTCTGGTTTCTAACAACGTGATGGGGAGCAGTGGGCTCCACATTTTGAGGTTGCACCACACCCCCCTGGGCTACAAAAGGACGGGGCAGAGGTAACAGAAATTCTCTTTTCAGTCCTTGTAAATTGAGGAACAGGACAGCAGCTATTGTCTCCCCACACCCCCACAGGCTACCTCCTGCACCCCCACTCTGGGGACCATGGGGATGGAAGGAGCCAGCTCACACACACACACACATACACACACACACCCCTCATGCTCCTCAGGCTGGCACCAGTGAGCCCAAGGCCTCCCCTCCCCCCTCCCTCTTTCCGCTCTCATTGCTGCCCAGCACAAAGCAGCTTTGTCTGCCTCTTCCTCTTCCTCTCCTCCATCTGGCTGCTCTCCCTCCCTGGCACCCATCCAGTCTCCAGCTCCAGCCCAAGGACCCTTCTTTATTGATCTCTGGGGTAGGGAGGGCCAAAGCCCCCCTTGCCATCCCCACTGCAGCTCACAGGGAACCCTCCTGGCTGTGCCCTGGGCCAGAGGTGATGGGGACAAGGGCAAGGGGAAGGATCCCCAAGGCCCACCAGCCCTGGCACCCCTCCTGGCTCCATCTTCTCTATTGATCTCTGGGGTGGGGAGGGTTCAAATCCCCTTTTCTCACCCCCACTGCAGCTCACAGGGAACCCTCCTGGCTGTACCCTGAGCCAGAGGTGATGGGGACAAAGGGAAGGGTCCCCAACCCACCAGCCCTGGCACCCATTCACAGCCTGGCTGCTGCTGCCCAAAGCCCTTTGGAGCTAGGGTGGCACAGGGGGGAGCCCTTTCCCTCCAGCATGGCACAGCTTCACCAGCTGCTCTCCCTCCCCCATGCCAGCAGGGTTGTGCCACTTGGGGGTCACCATGAGGAATTCTCCCCCCCCCCCCCATCCCCCAGTTCCATGTTGGGAACCCTGTGGGAGAGGAAGAGAGGTCCCCAGAAGTGCCAGCAGCTTCCAGACCTCAACCAGGGGAACATCCCCAGCGCTGTGCTCCCCACACCCCTGTGCCCTGCAAGGGGACATTGTCCATCACAGCCACCTCCTGCCCCCTTCCTGCTCCCAGCTGGCCTGGCAAAGCCCTGGGAGGTTTGCCATTGCTGTATATTGACCGAAGGGGGGTGGGTTGCCAAAAGCCCCCTCCCCACACTGGGCACTGCCACTCTGGGTATGTGCCAAGGGGAGCAGGGCTGGGCAGGCCGGGCTGGGCATGGGCAGCCCCTGCCCCTGGCTCTGTGTGCTGCTGGAGGAACATTTTTGGCCCCCAGAGGCTTTTCTTGACCTTTTCATTTTCCTCCTGGGGTTTCCCAAGGCGCTGCTGCCGCTGCCCAGATCCCTGGGGACTGGCGTGGGCTGAGGGCATCCAGGAGGGAATTAGCCCTCTGTGACCCCCAGGGGCTTCCCAGGATGGGGGTGGGGAAGCCAGCACTGGGCTGGGAGCAGAGAGGTGTTCCTGCCTGCTGAGTCAGCACCAGACCCTGGGTCCAACCCTATGGGCTGGGTCCTCCAGCAGCAGCTCGGTGACACTGGCCATGGCTGGTCCCCATCCCAAGGGCACCAGCAAGCTCCAGCACAGCCTGGGGGCTCTGGAGGGGGGGCTCTGGAGGGGACAGAGGTGTCCCCATGAAGCTGAGCCCCTGCAGCCACACCAGGACCCGACAGCAGTGCCCACAGCCTCTCCCCACTCTGCCCAGTTTGCCTTTGTCCCACCTGGCATCCCTCTGCTTCCCCTCCCTGCCCTCCCCTGGCCCTGGCCCCATGGCATCAGCCCTTGGCCGCAGCCACCAGCCCGAGGCCAAGCTCCCCGGGCACACAGCCACCAGCCTGGCCAGGGCAAGGGCTCTGCCCTGCGGGGGAGGACAGACAGACAGACAGACAGAGAGGGCTCCGAGCAGCTCCTGGCACTGCAGGGCAGAGGCCACCGTGAGGTCAGGCAGGCTGCTGAAGGGAGCAGTGCCACCACGTCCTCTTCTGTCTGGTGCCCTGCAGCCTGCAGAGGGGCTGAGGGGCTGGGCCTGGCCCTGCAGGGCTGGTAGTGCTGTCCCCCTCTGCCCTCTCCTTCACCACAGTCACAAACGTTTCGGTCAGCAAAAGGAGGCAAATCCTGTGGTGTGTCCTCAGGCTGGGCTCCAGCTGCCCAACAACGACACAAATCCAAGCGCTGGGAAGTGGCTTCGTGGAGCAGGAAGGGACCTGGAGGGAGGATGGTGAAACACCCTCCTGAGAGGGGCTCCCAGCTGGGAAGGTGAAGGCTGTGAGAGTCCAACCCTGCTGCCAAAGCAGAGTCACCCAGGGCAGGCCACACAGAAATGTGTCCAGGTAGGTCTGGAAAGCCTCCAGACAACCTCTCTGGGCAGGCTGCTCCAGGCCTCCAGCACCCTCACACCAAGCAGCTTTCTCCTCCTGCTCAGATGGAACCTCCTGGCTGCCACTTTGTGCCCTTTGCCCTTGGGCACCACTGATAAAAGTCTGGCCCCAGCCTCTTGCCCCCCAGCCTTTAGCTTTTGCTGAGCATTGCTCAGCTCCCCTCTGGGGCTGCTCTCCTCCGGGGCTGCTCTCCTCCAGGCTCAGCACCCCCAGGGCTCTCAGCCTTTGCTCCTCACAGAGCTGCTCCAGTCCCTTCATCACCCCCATAGCCTCCTTTGGCCACTCTCCAGTGTATCCCTGTCCCTCTGGAACTGGGAAGCCCAGCACTGCAAATGTGGGCTGGTGGGGAACCAGGAGGTGAGGGCTGTGGGAAGGACTTTCCCATAGTATCATAGTATCATTCAGGGTTGGAAGGGACCACAAGGATCTTCTAGTTCCAACCCCCCTGCCATGGGCAGGGACACCCCACACTAGATCAGGCTGGCCAGAGCCTCATCCAGCCTGGGCTTAAACACCTCCAGGGACAGGGCCTCAACCACCTCCCTGGACAACACATTCCAGGGTTTCACCACTCTCATGGTGAAGAACCTCCTCCTCACATCCAGCCTGAATCTCCCCACCTCCAGCTTCATTCCATTCCCCCTAGTCCTATCACTACCTGAGATCCTGAGCAGTCCCTCCCCAGCCTTCCTGTAGCCCCCTTCAGATACTGGAAGGCCACAATGAGGTCACCTCGGAGCCTTCTCTTCTGCAGACTGAACAGCCCCAACTCCTTCAGTCTGTCCTCACAGGAGAGGTGCTCCAGCCCTCTGATCATCCTTGTGGCCCTTCTCTGGACACCTTCCAGCACCTCCACATCCCTCTTGTAATAGGGGCTCCAGAACTGGACACAGTACTCCAGGTGGGGTCTCACCAGGGCTGAGCAGAGGGGGAGGATCACCTCCCTTGCCCTGCTGGCCACACTTCTCCTGATGCAGCCCAGGATCTGATTGGCTTTGCGGGCTGCAAGTGCACACTGAGAGCTCATGTTGAGCTTTCTGTCCACCAGCACCCCCAAGTCTCTCTCCTCAGGGCTGCTTTCCAGCCAGTCACTGCCCAGCCTGGATTTGTGCCTGGGATTGCCTCGACCCAGCTGCAGGACCCTGCACTTGCTCTTGTTGAACCTCATGAGGTTGGCTTGTGCCCACCTCTCCAGCCTGTCAAGGTCCCTCTGGATGGCCTCCCTTCCCTCCAGCGTGTCTGCTGCACCACACAGCTTGGTGTCATCATGTCACCCTGCCATGGACACCTGCTCTGCTCTCCCCTCCTCACCCTTTTCCACCTCCTGCCCCTGCTGAGTCCCTTTTAGACCTTTCCTGTCCCAAACACCAGGATTTTCAAGCTGTCAGCCTCAGCTCCCCACCTTCTCCCTGATTCACTGTGGGGAGGAGAAGCTCCCCCACAGCCAGCAGCTCCCCAGGGTTTTCTTCAGCTCAGGGCAAGCTCAAACTCCAGCCGCAAGCTCTTGGCACAGGCCTGCACAGAGCTCTGTTAACCCAGCAGAGCTCACAGTGCCTGTGCCAGGCCTGGAGAAGCCTCCTGCCAGCCTTGGAGGACCTCAGAGGAGTGGGTGAGAGGGAGCAGCGTGACAACTCAGCTTTTGGGTGATGTTTTTGTTTCCCCTGCTCCTTGCTGGGTGAGCTCACCGCTGGAGGAGCTCCCTGGTGGGACCCAGCCTGTGACCACAGCCCGATGCCAAGGAGCACGTCAGCAGGCAGGGTGCCAGCTCCTCCCAGCCAGCCCTCCCCAGGGCCCAGCCACCTCAGCTCATAAATCCAGTTGCAGACTCGGGCTGGCTCAGTCCTGGCTGCTTTTGTGCTGTTGTTGTTGGGCTTGGTTTGGGTTTTTCCAAGGTCAGCTGGCTTCAAAACGTGACCTGCTGTGAGCAAGAGCCATGCAGGCTGGGCACGTGGGGACAGCACTGCCCCTGGCATCTGCAAGGTTCCAGCCCTGCCAGGAGCAGGTGAGGAGCTGAGGACAATCCCCAGAGGAAGGACAATGAGGATTGTGTCCAGCAGATCCAGGGAGGTTCTCCTGCCCCTCTTCTCTGCCCTAGTGAGACCTCACCTGGAGTATTGCACCCAGTTCTGGGCTCCCCAGGTCAAGAGGGACAGGGATCTGCTGGAGAGAGTCCAAGGGAGGGCTCCAAGGATGCTGAAGAGACCTGCAGCACTGCCTGGTGAGGAGAGGCTGAGAGCCCTGGGGGTGGTTAGTCTGGAGAGGAGAAGACTGAGAGGGATCTGATCAATGTCTATCAATAGCTGAGGGCTGGGGGTCAGGAGGGAGGGGACAGGCTCTGCTCACTGCACCCTGGGACAGGCCAAGGGACAGTGGATAGAAACTCCAGCACAGGAGGCTCCACCTCAACATGAGGAGGAACTTCTGCCCTGTGAGGCTCACAGAGCCCTGGAGCAGGCTGCCCAGGGAGGTTGTGGAGTCTCCTTCTCTGGAGCCTTCCCAGCCCTGTCTGGATGTGTTCCTGTGTGGCCTGTGCTGGATTCTCTGGTCCTACTCTGGCAGGGGGCTGCACTTGAAGATCTCCAGAGACCCCTTCCAAACCCTAACACCCTGTGAGCCTCTGATCCTGTGTCTCTCCAGCAAGGTGTGACCTGTTCCTGCGCCACCAAGGGCTGGAGCTCAGCTGCCTGCAGAGCAGCCTGGGGCTCCTGCAGGCCTCTGCCAGGGACGCACCTGGCAGAGTGATGAGGAACAGTGGGAGTGGGGGAAGAGGCACTGAGCTGCTCCCCATGGGAAGAAAGAAGGAGATGGAGGAGGAGGAGGAGGAGAAGCAGAGGGAAGCAGCATCAGGAGGGGACCAGCCTGGAGAAGCCACTTCTGGCTGTCGAGAGATGTTCAGAGCATCCCAGCACAGACACCACTGCACAGATACCCACTGCAGCATGCTTCTGCTGCCTTCCCATTGCTCACCCCCCCAGCTCAGAAGCCCTCCATGCTGCAGTGGGCATCTGTCCCTGCTGATCAGCACAGCTGGCTGGCTTCCTTTCCTCAGCACTAATTGGGCAGGTTTCCACCTCCATGCATGTCCTTTCCCCACTCCTGCACTGCCCTTGGGTGGCTTTAGTGCAGCAGAGAGGAGAAAGAAAATGACCCTAACCATGCACCCTCCTCATCCTCACACTGCCACCAGCAGCTGGGGACAGGGCTGAGCTCAGTGGAGGCTCTGGGTGCCTGCAGCCAGCCTCACAGCTGCAGCTCTGCAAGGCCTCTTTGATCCCTACCAGCAGCGGCCAGTAGCCAGCCAGGGACCTGCTGGCCTCACCATCTCCTCTTCCTCCATCACCACTCTGCTCTAGGTTGGCATCAGTGGCAAAAGAGATGCCCAGTGTGCCCAGGGCTGATGTGGGTGGTGGGGGCAGCTCATGGGTGGCACAGAATCATAGAACTGTGAGGGTTGGAAGGGACCTCAAGGGGGAGAATCCCCTCCCTCCCCTGCTGGCCACACTTCTCTTGCTGCAGCCCAGGCTCTGCTTGGCTCTCTGGGCTGCAAGTGCTCACTGCTGGCTCCTGCTGAGCTTCTCCTCCCCCAGCACCCCCAAGGCCTTTTCTCCAGGGCTGCTCTCAAGGCAGTCCCTGCCCAGCCTGTATCAGGCCTGGAATTGCCCTGAACCAGCTGCAGGACCTTGCCCTTGGTCTTGTTGAACATCATGAGGTTGGCATCTGGATGTGCTCAACCCTGGTCCCTGTTGGCAGTGGTTCAGGGTGATTGATGCCCATGGAGATGCTCCTAACATGCTCCAGGTGCTGCAGGGTGGGAGGGGTGGTGGCCCTGGGGCTGGGGGCAGAGGGTATGGGGTGACAGAGACCCCTGGGCGGTCACCACTCTGCCTCTCCTTCCTGCCTTAAAAGAGGATGCTCTGGTTGGAATCTCCTCTGTGTGTGTGTGACCAGGGCTGTCCCCAAGTGAACAGGGAGAGGGTTGGGCTCTGGGGGGGATGTAGGGGTATTTGGGGGGGTGGGAGGGGCGTCCCTGTGAGAGCTGCATGGAGATTTCCAGGGCTCTTTGTGGGGCAGGATAGGATTTAGGGGGCACAAAGGGGGAGCAGAGCAGAGAAAGATCTAGGGGAGGAGAATAGGGGGGATGGGGAGCAGGATAGGACTGGGGGGAGTGGGGGTGAGGGGAGTGGAGCAAGATAGGATTGGGGGGGGTAAAGAGAGGTGCAAGGAGATTTGGGGAGTGTTTGTTGGTCTGCAAAGGGCTGGGGGGAGGTGGTCTCTGGGGGGGGTCGGTGCAGGTTGGGGGTCAGGAAGCTGCAGTGCCGATGGAGGCACTGATTTGGGGGGGAGCAGGATGGGATTGGGGGGGGAGGGGAAATGGGGGGGGAGAGTGTAATGTGTGCTGACCTTCCAACCACGTCCCGGGCTGTCTGTTTGTCTGTCGGTCTCCCGGGGCTCCTCTGTCCTCACCCCCTCTCACCCTCCCCCTCACATCTGGGCAGCAGCCGCAGCTCGGTTCTCCCCTCCCGGTTGCGACACCCCCCGGTCATGGGATGTTTCTCGCTGGCCTGGGTCACCCCCACCCCCTTCCCCCGCAGCGAGAGGGCAGCAGGGGCTCGTCCTGGCCGGGGGGGTGTTGGGCACAGAGCCTGAGCCACCCCCACCACCGCCTTCCTCACCCACAGCACCCAGGTGCGGAGCGGGGAGCCCGAGCGCCAGGAAAAGCAAATCGGTCACCCCGGGGCTGGAGAAGGGAGGTGGAGCCCTGATGGGGAAGGGTGACCAGATCCCCACTGGTGCTGGGGATGGATGACCACATCCCTGCTGGGGCTGGGGAAGGCTGACCAGATCCCCACTGGTGCTGGGGATGGATGACCACATCCCTGCTGGGGCTGGGGAAGGCTGACCAGATCCCCACTGGTGCTGGGGATGGATGACCAGATCCCCACTGGTGCTGGGGATGGATGACCACATCCCTGCTGGGGCTGGGGAAGGCTGACCAGATCCCCACTGGTGCTGGGGATGGATGACCACATCCCTGAAGGGTGACCAGATCTCTTCAGCTATTGTAAGGCAGCTCTAAGGTGTGTCCCCCGCAAGTCTTCTCCAGGCTTAACACCCCCCCAGCTCCCCCAGCCTGGCCTCACAGCAGAGGTGCTGCAGCCCTTGGATCATCTTTGTGGCCTTCTCTGGACTCACTCCAGCAGCTCTGTGTCCTTCTTGTGCTGAGGACACCAGAACTGGAGGCAGGATTGGAAGTGAGGTCTCAGCAGAGCAGAGCCAAGGGGCAGAATCCCCTCTCCAGGCCTGCTGCCCATACTCCCCTGGCTACCTGAGGGCACTGCTGGCTCCTGGGGAGCTGCTCAGCAACCAACACCCCCAAACCTTTTTCTTCAGGGCTATCTTCAACACCTCCAGGCAGGAGGCAGCCACAGCCTCCCTGGGCAACCTGTGCCAGAGTCTCCCTACCCTCACTGGGAAGAATTTCTTCCTCATCTCCAGTCTCAGTCTCCCCTTTCCCAACTCAAAGCCATTGTCCCTCATCCAGTCACTCCCTGTCCTTGTCTATGTCCCTGCCCAGCTCTGCTGGAGCCTTCAGCTGCTGGGAGGCTGCTCTAAGCTCTCCCTGGAGCCTTCTCTTCTCCAGGCTGAACTCTCTCAGCCTGTTCCCATGGGAGAGGTTTTCCATCCCCCGATCATCTTCGTGGCCTCCTCTGGACCCACTCCAGCAGCTCCAGGTCCTTTCACCAGGCTCTGCTTCTGCTGGCTTCCCTTTGCCCATCATCCCCACCCCCTCCCCCTCCCCCCCAGCTCTGAAGCCCTCCATGCTGCAGCAGCAGGCATCTGTTCCATCATCACCCCAGAGGGCTGCAGAGGGAGAGAACCAGCCCAAACCAGCGGCGAGTCAGAAGAGAACAGATTTTATTGGGGTGGTTTTTTAACTGATTTCTTCCCTCCCCCCCCCCCCCCCCCAAAAAAAAAAAACCAAAAGAAAGAAAGGAAAGGAAAGAAAAAACCCAAAGCCACCCTCCCCAACCCCCCAACAACAACAACAAAAAAGAAACCAACCAAAAAACCAAAGCCATATAAATATTAGAGTATAAAACTTGCGTGGTAACACATCGACCCTGGGGCTCTAAGGGGTAGAAGAAAGAGGAATATTAAGCATTATATATATAATATATAAGTAGAATTCCATAATTAGACACACACATGGAGAAAGGAGGAGGAGGAGGAAGAGGGCAGGGGGCAAATGTGGTTTGTGTCACTTACACTTTGAGGAGGGGGTGGGGGTGGGGGGGAAGAGAGAGGGGAGCACAGAGCACGGGGTGGGCGTGGGGGGAGGGTGAAACCAGGCATTACCGGTGGGCCACAAGGTTAGTCAGGGTGGTTAAAAACCAAACAAACCCCAAAGCAAACAGAAAGACCACGGCACTAAAATAGCACAACACTCACTAAAGGCTCTACCTCGGCGGCTCTCAAAGGAAATAGAAAGACTACAGCTCGGCTACGGCGTTAAAAGGGGGGGGGGGGGGAGGTGGTCGGAGGGGGGGAGGGGGAGTGAGGGGACAAGGTGGCAGCTGCAGGGGGACATGGGGCTGGGAACTGGAGGTGGCCCTCGTCTGGCTGATGAGCTCCCAGCGCAGTGCTCCTCCTGGGGTGAGTGGGTGATTGATGCCATGCCCCAGCTGGGCTGAGAGGGTTTGGCTGAGTGAGGTGTTAGGGGTTAAAAAAAAAAGGGAGGGGGGGTGGGGGGGAAACCCAACACAACTCTCCCCCCCCCCTAACCCTGCCCTGGGCAATGTGGTGTGGTCCCTTCCTGGCCACCCTGCAGACCCTCTTACTCACTCTGGTTACACAAAGTTTCCCTCCCCCACCACCTCTGCCTCCCCTGTTGGGCTCTGGGAAGCTGGCCTGGTGCAAGGGCATGTGGAGGAACTTTGGTCCTCACCCTTCACTTCCCTCTGTAAAGCAGAAAGCCCAAAGCTTGCAGGAGCATCACCTCCTCCAGGCTGGCCTGCTGTGGTCCCACGGGATGCTCCCACCCCCAACACCCTCTTACCACCCCAGCTCTCTGGCTTTGCAGCATCACCTCCAGCTCTCAAGTCCCTTTCCCTCTCTGGGTCTGGTCCCCCAAATGCCACCAACCTCACTGTCACTTACTCAAGTCACCAACTTGGCACCAAAGCCATGCACCAGCAGCTCCATGGATCCCACCCCTTTGGATGAGATTCCCCCCCCCCCAAACAAACCTTAGTTGAGGTCTATACCCCAAGTAAGAAGAAATGAGTTTCCCCCTCCCTCTGAACTGATCCCACCCCCCAACCCAACCCCACCACCCCCACTACTTCCCAAGGCAGCCCCAGCCTGGAGGGGTTCTGCTGGGGCATGCAAGGACCTCTCCAGGTCGGTGGAGCTGACTGCTCAAGTGCAGGTGTGAGGTGCAGGACATGCATGCAGACACGGTGTGCAGGACAGGTGAAGCATCATCATCATCATCATCATCCCCTGGGGTCCCCTTGGCGGGGGGGGTGGGGACACAGGGGAGTGAGGTTCTCTTAGCTTCCATTGCAGCAGAAGGTGGACTGTACAGCTCAGGATTTACTGCAGACAAGGGATGAGATGTGGCTGCTCTTGGAGACCTCCTAGAACTGCTGGGGCAGCTGCTCCACGGGGTGGGGGGTGGGGGGTCCCTACCTCTCAGAGGTGGAATTCCTTACCCCTCAGAAGTGGAATTCCCTGCTTCTCAGACATGGGTTTCCCTACTTCTCAGAGATGGAATTCTCTGCTTCTCAGACATGGATTTTCCCTACCTCTGAGACGTGGAACTTCCTCCCTCTCAAGAAATGGAACTCCCTACCTCTCAGAGATGGAATTCCCTGCCTCTCAGACTTGGAATTCCCAACCTCTCCTCAGACATGGAATGTCCTACCTCTTAGATATGGATTTCCCTACCTCTCAGAAGAGGAATTCCCTAGCTCTCAGACATGGAACTCCATGCCTCTCAGAGATGGAATTCCCTACCTGTCAGACATGGAACTCCATACCTCTCAGAGATGGAACTCCATACCTCTCAGAGATGGAATTCCCTACCTGTCAGACATGGAACTCCATACCTCTCAGAGATGGAACTCCATACCTCTCAGAGATGGAACTCCCTACCTGTCAGACATGGAACTCCATACCTCTCAGAGATGGAACTCCATAACTCTCAGAGATGGAATTCCCTACCTGTCAGACATAGAACTCCATAACTCTCAGAGATGGAATTCCCTACCTGTCAGACATGGAACTCCATACCTCTCAGAGATGGAACTCCATACCTCTCAGAGATGGAATTCCCTACCTGTCAGAGATGGAACTCCATACCTCTCAGAGATGGAATTCCCTACCTGTCAGACATGGAACTCCATACCTCTCAGAGATGGAACTCCCTACCTCTCAGAGACAGAATTCCCTACCTGTCAGACACACGGAACTCCCTACCTCTGAGAGGTGGAATTCCCTACCTGCCAGAGGTGGAACTCCCTACCTTTCAGAGATTGAATTTCCTGCCTCTCAGAGATGGAATTCCCCATCTTTCAGCCATGGAATTCCCTACCTTTCCAGCCATCAGGATGGGGGGAAATGGAGATTTCTATTTATATAGAGATTTTTTTTTTGTCTCAGGCCATCAGCAGCTGCAATCAAAACCAGAAACTGAAATGCTTGGGATGCAGCTTTGCCATTTTTTCTCTTTGCCTCATGCAACACAAACACTTTTTTTTTTTTGTCCCTGGTTAACAGGGAAGCAGGAACTGGAGCACTCCCTCCCAACTCCTCAGCAACAAGCCTCCTGCTGGCACTAAATGGGGTGGGGGGGAATGACTGTTCCCAATGGAAAGTTTGAAAGCAATGACCTGGAGCGTGAGCTCTAAGCTAGGATCTGCCTTTTCCTTCCCCCCCTCCCTCCCCCCCCCCCCCAAAAAAAAAAACCCAAACCACTGGATGGAAGGTCTAGAAGTTAAAAGATCCACCTTCAAACTATTTACACTGGGCAAAGCCAAGCACAAACTTTGTGCCATTCTCAGGCTGTCTGGGAGCAGACTGGATCCAAGGAGGTGATAGGAGACCTTCCACCCTTGCATAGGTTGGATGAGGCCTTGAGCACTCAAGACTAGTTGAGAGGCATCCCTGTCCAGGGCAGGGAGGTTGGAGTAGGTCATCTCTAAGGTCCCTTCCAACCTAAAGCATTGTAGGGTTCTGGGATACACCCAAGGTAGGGGGGAGGGGGTGGGAAGGGGGTGGGGGTCGTATAAAACATTAGCAAATATTCACAGGGCACTTTGTTTGCCTTCTGGATGGGTTTCTCATCAGGAGCTCCAGGGGCAGCAGCCAAAGCCCTGCTGTCCCTAGCTCTGACGAGGACAAAGATACATTCGCAGCCTTCCCTACTTTGTTGCATCGCAAAGCAAAACAAACCCGACAAAAACCCCCACCCAAGCCCCCAAAGGGAAAACAAAATCCCAAATCCCAGCAACTGAAAAAGCCAAACCCCCCCCCAAGGGATTCACATTCATCCTCCAATCCTGGGCTGTGATTTGGGGAGAGAGAGGGAGGGGGGAGAGAGAGTGCTGGAGCCAACTGCCCTGTAAGCTCTAAGGTCTCCTTGCTTCTTTTTCTATCTTTTTCTTTCTTTCTTCTTTCTTGCTTTCGCTTCTTCTCCTCCTCCTCCTCCTCTACTTCTTCTCCTTCTTGCCGGCTTTCTTCTTGTTGCCGCCCGAGGCGCCGGCGGCCTTGGGGTCGCGCTTGCCGGCGGCGTTGGTGAGGGTGGCGGTGCTGCCCGGGATGTAAACGTTCTGCCGGTAGTCCGGGACGTGCTGCAGGGTGAACTGCGGCCCGTAGCGGGCGCTCAGCCCCATGGTGCCCGTCCCGCCGCCCAGGGTCGAGTTGCCGTCGGCAGCTTCTGCCAAGAGGGGGAAAAAAAGGCGGGGTGGGAGGGGAAGAGAAGGGCAGGTTGTTAGTACCCAGCACAGGGTATCACCGGTCCCAGCAGCACCAAGAATCGACTCCAAATGACCCCAAACCAAACCCCAGTGACTGCAACCCAGCTGGTGGGGCAAAGCCTGGGGAGCCCAGGGCTCCATGGAGGGAGCTGCAGTGAGCAAGGAGCACACATTGGTGTCTCTGGACATGAGGGTTGCTGGGGACACTGAGTCAGGCTGTGTTCCTGGCCCAGCCTCTAGCCACAAGCAAATCATAGAAGCCCAGAAGTGTCAGGGCTGGAAGGGATCTCAAGGCTCAGCCAGCTCCAACCCCCCTGCCATGGGCAGGGACACCTCACACAGCAGCAGGTTGCTCACAGCCACAGCCAGCCTGGCTGCAAACACCTCCAGGCATGAGGCTGCCACCACCTCCCTGGGCAACCTGTGCCAGGCTCTCACCACCCTCATGGGGAACAACTTCTTCCTCACATCCAATCTCAATCTCCCCACTTCTAGTTTTGCTCCATTCCCCCCCAGCCCTATCACTCCCTGACACCCTACAAAGTCCCTCCCCAGCTTTCTTCGAGCCCCCTGCAGATACTGGAAGACCACAAGAAGGTCTCCTGGGAGCCTTCTCTTCTCCAGACTGAATAGCTATGGCTGGGTGGGAAAGGCAGGTTTGGGTGGCACCGATCCTCACTCCCACCCCCCTTGGTACTCTCCAATTGCTGTCACACCACAGGGTGGCTGAGCTGCTCTGGCAGGGGGGGTGGACTAGATGATCTTTCAAGGTCCCTTCCAGCCCCTGAAACTCTGTGATTTTGTGATCTGTACCACGAGGGTGGTGGAACACTGCAACAGGATGCCCAGGGAGCTGGTCAGGGCCCAATCCCTGGAGATCACAGAATCACAGAAGGTTAGAGGTTGGAAGGGACCTCCAGAGACCATCCAGCCCAGCCCCCTGCCAGAGCAGCATCACCCAGGGCAGGGCACACAGGAATGCATCCAGGAGGGGTTGGAAAGGCTCCAGAGAAGGAGACTCCACAACCTCTCTGGGCAGCCTGCCCCAGGCCTCTCTCACCCTCACTCTGGAGAAGTTTCTCCTCCTGCTGAGCTGAAACCTTCTCTGTTCAAGTTTGTCTCCATTGGTCCTTGTCTCACTCCTGTGCACCACCCAACAGAGCCTGGCCCCCTCCCCTTGCCCCCCACCCCTCAGCTATTGATAGACATTGATCAGATCCCTCTCAGCCTTCTCCTCTCCAGACTAAACAGATATTCAAGGTGAGGCTGGACAGGGCTCTGGGCAACCTGACCTAGTGGAGGATGTCCCTGCTGACTGCAGGGGAGTTGGACTGGATGAGCTTTGGAGGTCCCTTCCTACCCAGACCGTTCTATGATTCTGTGATTCTGTGATTCAATGTCCACAGCCCAGCTGATACCACAACCATTGAATCACAGAACCACAGGACTGTTGAGGCTGGAAGAGACCTTTGGGATCACCAAGTCCAAGCCCTCCCCTAGAGCTCCCAATGCCACCACTGCTGCTAAGCCACCACCACTGCGCCACTTCCCCCAGCACCACATCCACACATCTTCTAAATGCCTCCAGGGATGGGGACTCCACCACCTCCCTGGGCAGCCTGGGCCAGTGCCTGAGAAACCTTGCTGGGAAGAAATTTTTCATAACATCCAACCTGACCCTCCCCTGGCACAACTTGAGGCTGTTTCCTCTACTCCTGTTGCTTGTTTCATGTGAGAAGAGCCCAACCCCCACCTCACTGAAATCTCTTCTCAGGGAGCTGTAGAGAGCAATGAGGTCTCCCTCAGCCTCCTCTTCTCCAGGCTCAACACCCCCAGCTCCCTCAGCTGCTCCTCCCCAGCCCTCTTCTCCAGACCCTTCCCCAGCTCTGTTGCCCTTCTCTGGCCCTGCTCCAGCTCCTCAATGTCCTAGGTATGAGGAGCCCAATACTGAACCCAGCACTCAAGCTGTGGCCTCCCCAGTACCAAGTACAGAGGGATGATCACATCCTGCTCCTGCTGCCCACACCATTCCTGCTCTAGCCCAGGCTGCAGGTGACCTTCTTGCCCACCTGGGCACACTGTTGGCTCATGTTCAGCTGCTGTCAACCAACACCCTCAGGTCCTTTCCTGCTGGGCAGTTTCCAACCACTCTGGCCCAAGCCTGGAAGCTTCATGGGGTTGCTGTGACCGAAGTGCAGCACTCAGCACTTGGCCTTGCTCAACCTCACAATGTTGGCCTCAGCCCATCCATGGATCCAGCCTGGACAGACCCCTCTGTAGAGCCTCCCTCCCCTCCAGCAGATCGACATGCCCTCCCAGCTTGGTGCCTGCATCCCCTCATCCAGATCACTGATGCAGATGTTAAACTGGCCCCAGCACTGAGCCCTGGGGAGCTCCACTTGTAACTGGGGCTCCTTTCCATTTCACACCATGGCTAAAGGTTGCAGATTTGGGGCTGCCTGGGGTAGGGCAACTCCTCCTGGAGCACTGCTGTATGAGGAGAGGCTGAGAGCCTTGGGGCTGATCAAGAGAAGGCTGAGAGAGGATCTGATCAATGTCTATCAATATCTGAGGGCTGGGGGTCAGGAGGGAGGGGACAGGCTCTGCTCAGCTGCACCCTGGGATAGTACAAGGGCCAATGGATATAAACTCCAGCACAGGAGGTTCCACCTCAACATGAGGAGGAACTTCTTCACTGTGAGGCTCACAGAGCCCTGGAGCAGGCTGCCCAGAGAGGTTGTGGAGTCTCCTTCTCTGGAGCCTTCCCAGCCCTGTCTGGATGTGTTCCTGTGTGACCTGTGCTGGATGCTCTGGTCCTGCTCTGGCAGGGAGAATGGACTCAGTGATCTTTGGAGGTCCCTTCCAACCCCTAACACCCTGTGAGCCTCTGATCCTGTGTCTCTCCAGCAGGGTGTGACCTGTTCCTGCACCACCAAGGGCTGGAGCTCAGCTGCCCGCAGAGCAGCCTGGGGCTCCTGCAGGCCCCTGCCAGGGACACACCTGGCAGAGTGATGAGGGACAGTGGGAGTGGGGGAAGAGGCACTGAGCTGCTCACAATGGGGAGAAACAAGGAGATGGAGGAGCCCATCCAACCCCTAAGATCCTGGGAGCCCGTAAAGGTTGCAGGTTTGGGGGTTGCCTGGGGCTAGGGCAACTTCTCCTCTGCCTTCAGCAGCACCGGAGCTGCCTGGCCCTGCCTGGCTGGCTGCTGCCTCCACAAAATAACACAACCCCCTCTCCCCCCACCCCTACTCCTTGGAAGCTGGCCCATGACAGCCACGTTGTGCAACCACAACCATTAGTGCTGCATTAAAGGAAATCCAATAGTAGGGGTTTGTTTATCTTCTTTTGTTTTTTTCCACTGCCATTTACAACCCTGCCCCCAGCCCTGCTCCGGCCAGGTTTCATTCAGGGAGCACAGCACCGGAGAGAGGAAACAATCCAAACACCACCCCCCACCCCTGCAGTACCACAAAATGGCTCTAGGAAGCTGAGCACAAAGCAGATCGATGATGAAGCTCCGCTGATGGTTCAGAGCTGGGAGCGGGGGGGGGGGAGGGGAAGGCAAATTCATTCCTGTGTGGCTGTGCAAAAAGCTCCAGCACGCAAGAGAGCAAGCGCCGAGAGGGGGAAGGGCACTGGGGCCCCCCCCCGGGATGCTGGGGAGCTGCTGGAAGGAGCAGATGGAGGCAGGGGGGGATGTGCAGAGGCAGGGGGGCGAATGAGCAGGGAGGAGATGGCAGAGCACAAGGGATGCTGTTGCCATGAGCTCTGCGAGATCTGCTCTGGCATCGCTGCCTCGGCAGGGCTCAGGGTGGGAGCCTTGCACAGCCCTGCTCAGAAATGGTTTGCTGAAGCCCTGCCTCTGCCTTGGTCGTTGAGAAGCCATCCCAGCATTTTAACTGATGCTTGGTGCATCTGACTATGGACACAGAACCCCAGCAGGGTGGGGATTGGAAAAGACCTCTGGAGAGTATCCAGCCCAAGCCCCCTGCTCCAGCAGGGCACCCACAGCAGCTTGCCCAGCAGCACAATGCCCAGGGGGGGTTGGAAGCTCTCCACACCAGGAGACTCCACAACCTCTCTGGGCAGCCTGCTCCAGGCCTCCAGTACCCTCACACCAAACAACTTTCTCCTCCTCTTCACATGGAACCTCCTGGGTGCCAGGCTGTGCCCACTGCCCCTTGTGCTGTCCCTGGGAACCACTGACAGGAGCCTGGCCCCAGCCTCTTGCCCCCCACAGCTCCTTTCTCTCTTGCTGAGCATTGCTCAGCTCCCCTCTGGGGCTGCTCTTCTCCAGGCTCAGCACCCCCAGGGCTCTCAGCCTTTGCTCCTCACTGAGCTGCTCCAGGCTCCTCAGCAGCTTTGTAGCCTCCTCTGGACTCTCTCCAGTAGCTCCTTTGAACTGGGGAGCACAGAACTGGACCCAGTCCTCCAGATGTGACCTGACTAGGGCAGAGACAGGGTCTGTGAGAGTGAGGAGAGCCTCCCAGTGCTCTCCTGGGAAGCTAAAGAAACACAGCCAGGACCCAGGGCAGAGCCTGTGGCTGCTGCTGTTCCCTCTCTTCACTGAGGGAATAAAGAAGGAGAGTGAGCAGGGAGCGTGGGCTGCTCCTCTCACGTTTTCCTTCCCTCCAGACCAGATGTGCCCACGCCTCCATGTTGCCTTAGCTCTCCCCTGAGCAGATGGAGGTGGCTAAGCCAGCCAGAGAGTAAGAAAAAAGCTGGGCCACAGCCCCCCAGCCCCCCTGCAACACTGCTGCCTGCACGGCCCCCTGGCAGAGGTCAGAAGCGTGAAGCAACTGCAGCTTGAAAAGTTCCAGCTGCTCTGCTGGAGCAGGAGGAGGAAAACAGGACACTGAGTCCAAAAACAGGCAGGACATGATGCACCCAGGGTGGAGGATGAGCAGGAGGAGGTCCAAGCACAGCGTGGGGAAATGCTGTTGTGCTTCGCGCTGGGGAAGCAGCCAGCAGCAGCAGCACCTCCACAGGCTCCACGGGATTGGGACACAGCCATGGTGGGGAGCTGAGAGCCTGGGGCTGGAGAAGATGTGCAGGGAGAGTCCACAGAATCACAGAATGTTAGGGGCTGGAAGGGCCTCCAAAGCTCATCCAGTCCACCCCCCCTGCCAGAGCAGGGTCACCTAGAGCAGGTCACACAGGAACACATCCAGGCAGGTCTTGAATGTCTCCAGAGAAGGAGACTCCCCAGCCCCCCTGGGCAGCTCCGTTTTTTCCTCCTGTTCCCATGGCACTTCCTCTGCCTCAGCTTCCACCACTGCCCCTTGAGCTGTCCTTGGGCATCCCCCAGCAGAGCCTGGCTCCAGCCTCTGGGCACTCACCCTGCACATCTTTATCAGCATGATAAGGTCACCCTCAGTCTCCTCTGCTCCAAGCTACAGAGCCCTCAGCTCCCTCAGGCTCCCCTCATAAGGGAGGTGTTCCACTCCCCTAATCATTTCTGTGGCTCTGCATTGGTAGTGGTTATTGCTCAGCACATCAGTGGTGTGCAACAGCAGGGGCAGGGAGGGGATTCTGCCCCTCTGCTGTGCTCTGCTGAGACCTCCCCTGCAGTGCTGGGGCAGCTCTGGAGTCCTCAGCACAGACAGGGACCTGGTGGAGCAGGGCCAGAGGAGGCCACAGCAATGCTGGCAGGGCTGGAAGCCCTCTGCTGTGAGGCCAGGCTGAGAGAGCTGGGGTTGTGCAGCCTGGGGAAGAGAAGGCTCCAGGGAGGACTTCTGGTGGCCTTGCAGGGCTGAAAGGGGACATGAAAAAAGCTGGGGGCAGAATTTTGAGCAGGGCCTGTTGGGACAGGCAAGGGGGGATGGTTTGAACTGAGAGAAAGAGACTGAGAGTGGAGAAGGAGGAGAAATGTTTGACCCTGAGGGTAGGGAGAGCCTGGCCCAGGCTGCCCAGAGAGGTTGGAGCTGCCCCATGGCTGGCACCATCCCAGGTGAGGCTGTTTGGTGCTGTGAGCAACCTGCTCCAGATGCATCTGTCCCTGCTGGCTGCAGGGGGGTTGGACTGAATGAGCTTTACAATGCTAAGAGTAGCAACCAACTGCACCTCCCCTCAGGTGTTGCCAACAGGGCCAGGACAGCTGGAGATGTGCTCTCACCCCAGGATGAAGCCAGGGACTGGCTCATGGGTGGACCATGGCCCCTGGCAGAGGGGAAGATCTATTTTCCATGCTCTCCCAGCTGCATACAGCCCAGTTTGGATCTTGGTGGCTTTGGCACCTCCTCCTGTGCCCCTCCTGCTGGCTGCCACTGCCCTGTTTCTCCCCTGGACCACCCCAGCTGCAGCAAGGAAGGAAGGAGACTGGGGGCACTGGGGCAACTGGTCACCATGAACTAGTTTGCAGTCAGAGCACAGCATGGGGCAGACAAAGCTGCCAGTGGAGCTCCCAGCCTCCCAGTGGGTCCCAGTGGAGAGCAAAGGGCTGTTTCTAGGTAACAGTGACATTAAGGCTGAGAAGAAAAGAGAACAGGGACAATAGAGGTCTGCAGATGGGCACTTGCCAAGCAGAGTCCTTCAGCTCTTGTGACTGGAAAGGTTTAGCTCAGCCTTTACCAGCAGCCAACCATTATCCCAAAGGGTCCTGAGAAGGAAAACAAGGACTTGAGCTCCAGCAAAAATAACCAGCAAGTGGCTCCATCACCCCTGGTAAGCAGAGGGCTGGAGAGAACAGCCCCAGAGCTGCAGCTGCTGCTGGGGCTTTCAGGACAGCCCAATATAGAATGTCTGCCCCAGCCTGTGGGAGGTGGGAGCCGAGGAGAAGGAGCTCCCCAGGCTGCCTTTCTGTCTGCTCTGCCACCATCTCATGGCACCTCCAGAAATTCCCACTGCAAGCCACAGTATTTTAAGGACAGGATGGCTGCCCTTTAGTGTCTGCTGTCCTGGAGCATCTGTGCTCCTTGCTCTGTCTCAGCAGCTGCCTCTGTCCTTTCAGATGGATCACAACATTTGCTTTTTGCTGGTCCCAGCGCCAAGAGAGGAAGGGAGTTCAGAAAGGGAGTCAGAAGCCCTACAGCAGGGTCACAGCCCTGGAGGGAAACCAACTTCCCAGACATTCTGCCTTCAGAGGGTGACTGAACCCTCGGGAAGCAATTTCATCCCCAGAGCAAGTGGATCATGCAGGCTGGACATGGCAGGGCCAGCTCTGCCTCCTGCTGAAGGCAAGGGCAAGACCTGACACAGGGGAGGGATGCAGGCAGGAAGTCAGTCACCAGCCCCTTCTCCGGGGAACATCTCCAGCTCATGGAGCAGAGCAGCATCAAAGAGGTTTCTGCCTCCCAGGTGCTCTCTGCTGCACAGAATCACAGAAGGTTAGGGGTTGGAAGGCACTTCTGGAAATCAGTGACTCCAACCCTCCTGCCAAGGCAGGGTCACCTAGAGCAGGGCACACAGGAACACAGCCAGGGGAGGCTTGGAAAGTCTCCAGAGGTGGAGACTCCACCACCTCCCTGGGCAGCCTGCTCCAGGCCTCCAGCAGCCTTCAATTAAAGAAGTTCCTCCTCATGTTCAGGTGGAATTTCTGATGTTCAGGTTAGTGCCTGCTGCTCCTTGTCCTGTTTGGTGCTGACTCAAGCACAGGGTTGCCCTGGCAGGGTGGAAGTCAGTGCTGACCACTGGTTGCAGGAGCAGTGGGTGAGCAGTGACATCCCTGTGTCACTGTGTCCTGCCTGCCTCCCCAGGACTCAGGCAGAGCTACGTCTCATTTGAATAGCCAGGAAATTTCCATCCATCCATCCATCCACCCATCCATCCATCCATCCATCCACCCATCCATCCATCCCTCTATGCATCCATAATGCAATCCAATCCACCCACTCTATCCATCCCACTATCCATCCATCCATCCCACTATCCATCCATCCATCCATCCCACTATCCATCCATCCATCCCTCCATCCATGCATCCACCACATGTCCATCCATTATCCAATCCATCCATCCCACCCATCCATCTATTCTTCCATCCATCATCCACTCCAATCCATCCATAATCCACCCACCTATCCAGCCATAATTCAATCCAATCCATCCACCCATTGATCCATCCATCCACCCATCCCTCCATCCATCCACCTACCCATCCACCCATCCCTCCATTCATCCATACCTCCACCTACCCATTCACCCACCCATCCATCCCTCCACTCACCCACCCATCCACTCATCCCTCCATTCGTCCATCCCTTCACTTACCCATCCCTCCATCCATCCACCCATCCCTCCATACCTCCACCCACCCCTCCATACCTCCACCCACTCATCCATCCATCCACCCATCCCTCCATACCTCCACCCACCCCTCCATACCTCCACCCACTCATCCATCCATCCACCCATCCCTCCATACCTCCACCCACCCCTCCATACCTCCACCCACCCCTCCATACCTCCACCCACTCATCCATCCATCCATCCATCCATCCCTCCATCCATCCCATGTAGCAAGGGCCCCACATGGGAGAGGAAGGGATGAGGCTCAGGACCATCCCCTCCACAGAGCTGCAGTGGGACAGCCCTTATCTAGCAGATGGATCTGATTTAAAGGAACCCCCCTGAGCAGGCTGAAGCTGTGGGAGAGGTTAGGACAAGCCCCACGGATCAGCACAAGGTGGGGGGAGAGCAGCTCTGAGGAAAAGGAGCTGGGAGTCCTGGCAGACAGCAGGATGCCCACAGCCAGCAGTGTGCCCTCATGGCCAAGCAATGTCAGTGGCATCCCAGGGTGCATTAAGACAACTGTGGCCAGGAGGCCAAGGGAGGTTCTCCTGCCCCTCTAACTCTGCCCTAGTGAGGCCACTTCTGGAGTGCTGGGTCCAGTTCTGGGTTCCCCCATTCAAGAGAGACAGGGAACTGCTGGAGAGGGTCCAGAGGAGGCTCTGAAGATCTGGTCTGGAGTGAGGGAAAACGTGAGAGGAGCAGCCCATGCTCCCTGCTCACTACTCTATTCCCTCAGTGAAGAGAGGGAACAGCAGCAGCCACAGGCTCTGCCCTGGGTCCTGGCTGTGTTTCTTTAGCTTCCCAGGAGAGCACTGAGAGGTTCTCACCCTCACAGACACTGTCTCTGCCCTAGTCAGGGCACATCAGGAGGACTGGTCTAGTTCTGGGCTCCCCAGCTCAAGGGAGACAGGGAACTGCTGGAGAGTCCAGAGGAGGCTCTGAAGTTACTGAGGGGCCTGGAGCAGCTCAGTGAGGAGCAAAGGCTGAGAGCCCTGGGGGAGTGGAGCCTGGAGAAGAGGAGGCTGAGGTGGGATCTCATTAATGCTCACAAATACCTAAGGGGTGGGGGTGAGGAAGATGAAGCCAGACTCTTCTCAGTGGTGCCCAGTGCCAGGACAAGAGGTGATCAGCACAAACTTGAACATAGGAACTTCCACCTAAACATGAGGAGGAACTTCTGTACTTTGAGGGTGGCAGAGCACTGAACCATGCTGCTCAGAGAGGTGAGGGAGTCTGTGTTTCTGGAGGCTTTCAAGACCTGCCTGGACATGTTCCTGTGTGATCTGCTTTAGGGGACCCTGCTCTGGCACAGGGCTTGGAGTTGATGATCATCAGAGCTCCCTTCTAATGGTAGCATTCTGAGGGAGATTTCCTGCAGCAGAGCTCAGGGAAAGTGGTGTTGAGGCTGGAAGGGACCTGCTCAGCTCTCTCTGATCCTGGGGAACTGCTGGAGCAGCCCTCAGAGCAGAACACCAAACAAAGCCCAACAAAATAGCTTTGTTTGTGGAGCAAGGAAGCTGGACCTGGAGGCTCTGGCTGATGATAACCACGTGCAGCCCCCAGAGCTTGTTTTTCCATGGTGGCTTCTCAGAGCAGAAGCATTTTCTCATAGCTTCTTTCCCTCCAGTGTAAACAAGTCCCTTGGCTAAGGCCTCAGTCCCTGTCCCAGCCATGACAGCTGTGGCTCCAGGCTGGTTGGTGTCTGCAGAGCATCAAAGTTCAGCTGCAGCAGCAGCAGCTTTCCAAGAAAGCAACACCAGAGCCACCCCTCCTCCTCCTCCTCTTTCTCCTCCTCCAGATTCCTTCTCGCCCAACAGCTCAAAGGAAACATCCCAAGCATTCTGCTCAGGGGTTTATGGCCCTGGTGTTGATTCTATTTATAAATGGAGGGGAGGGGGAAAGACCTGGAGGGCTTCACAGATAAAGGCTGCATGGAGCCAGCCTCTCTCCAGACTTGTACTCAGAGTCATCTTTGCAACCGAGTCATGGAGACTATGGGGGCATGGGAACAGCCCTGCCTGCCCACTGCTTCCACACAGCACCACCCTAAAGCTGAACAAATCGACTCCAAATGACCCCAAACCAAACCCCAGTGACTGCAACCCAGCAGCAGCTGGTGGGGCAAAGCTTGGGGAACCCAGGGCTCCACAGAGGGAGCTGCAGGGAGCAGGGAGCACACATTGGTGTCTCTGGGCATGAGGGTTGTTGGGGACACTGAGTCAGGCTGTGTTCCTGGCCCAGCCTCTAGCCACAAGCAAATCATGGAATGAGAGAAGTGTCAGGGCTGGAAGGGACCTCAAAGCTCAGCCAGTCCCAAGCCCCCTGCCATGGGCAGGGACACCTCACACTACAGCAGCTTGCTCACAGCCACATCCAGCCTGGCTGCAAACACCTCCAGGCATGAGGCTGCCACCACCTCCCTGGGCAGCCTGTGCCAGGCTCTCACCACCCTCATGGGGAACAACTTCTTCCTCACATCCAATCTCAATCTCCCCACTTCTACTTTTGCTCCATCCCCCCCAGCCCTATCACTCCCTGACACCCTACAAAGTCCCTCCCCAGCTTTCTTGGAGCCCCCTGCAGATCCTGCAAGGCCACAAGAAGGTCTCCCTGGAGCCTTCTCTTCCCCAGCCTGCACAACCCCAACTCTCTCAGGTTGTCTCCAGAGCAGAGCAGCTCCAGCCCTCTGCTCATCCTCGTGGCCCTTCCCTGGACACCTTCCAGCCCCTCCAGATCCTTCCTGGCACAGAGACTCCAGACCTGGCCCCAGAGCTGCAGCTGTGGTCTCAGCAGAGTGGAGCAGAGGGGCAGAATCCCCTCCCTCCCCTGCTGGCCACACTTCTCTTGCTGCAGCCCAGGCTCTGCTTGGCTCTCTGGGCTGCAAGTGCTCATTGCTGGCTTCCAGGCTTCCTACCTCCTCACCTTGCAACAGAGCAGATGTTTCATTGACTGTGACCACCTGGAACCAAGCAGCTTACAACACATCCCAAGAGCATGGGGATGTAACACAAGCCCACTACAAGCCAGGTAACATTGCCTGCTGCATGGATAATGTGGTTTGATGATGTTATCCATGAGGTATGGACAAGTGTCTGGAGAACAGGGCTGGGGAGGAGCAGCTGAGGGACCTGGTGGTGTGGGGTCTGAAGAGAGGATGCTGAGGGGAGACCTCATTGCTCTCTGCAGCTCCCTGAGAGGAAGTTGGAGTCAGGTGGGGGTTGGGCTCTTCTGACTAGTCTGAAGGGATAGAACGAGAGGAACTGTCCTGAAATTATGCCAGGGGAGAGTTAGGTTGGAGATAAGGAACAATTTCTTTCCTGCAGGAGTGGTCAGGGACTGGCACAGGCTGCCCAGGGAGGTGGTGGAGTCCCTGTGCCTGGAGGTGTTCAAGGAGCCTGTGCCCATGGCACCTGAGGCCATGGTTCAGTGGCCATGGTGGGGTTGGGGTGCTGGTTGGACTGGATGAGCTTAGAGAGCTTTCCCAACCTTAATGATTCCATGACTCTATGCTATCTCCTATGATGCTGTCTCTGATACCTCCTATGCTGCCCTGTCCATGCTGCTGCTATCCCCTCTGCCTGAATCCCTCCTAACCTCTCTCCTCTGCAGGCTAACAGAGGCAGCAGAGAAGAGCAGAGGCAGCTCTTCCACCAGCTCCTGAAGCAGAAGGACTGCTGAAGCCACCCCAGGGCACCCAGACACATCCATCCCCCCCAGGGCATGCACCCGAGCTGGCCACGCCGGAGCAAGGGCCATGCTCTTCCCACCAACCGTTTGCTGAAGCCAGGATCATGGCTTGGAGCATCTCAGTGTCAAACTGGTTGTTGGGCCAGGCTCCAGCTTCCTCTCCATTCTGGGATCTGTGGGAAAAGAAAATAAACGACAAGTCAGTGCAGCTGGGGGAGGAGGGGGAGGCGGAGAGGATGTCAGAGAGCAGGGGAAGCCAAGGCTGAGGGCCGGTGGAGAGGAGTCTGCAGGCTTTAAATCCTTCTACTTAACTAACACTCAAGAGTTCAAACACTGTCAGAGGTCTCCATCCCCCTCAGGCTTCTGAAGGATAAACATCAACACCAAAAGCACTTGGGGGCTACGTGGTGCTCCCAGCAACATCGAGGTGACTTGAGGGGCAGCCAGCCAGCACCTCCTCACCTCACCAATGGCACTAACAGCCCCAAAATGCTGCTCCTGCAGCCTCAAGGGTGCTGGCACCCCTGCAGGACCAGGTCCTCTGCTCCTCTGGCAGCCCATGTGTATGGGTGCCCCTTTCAAGCTCTTTCAGGCTCCAGCTCCACTCTGAAGTTTCATTCATTCAACACAGGGTGAGAAGCCCACCTGGGGTGGGGGGATTTGGGGTTCAGCATGGAGTCAGCTGCCCCAAGAATCAAAGAATCACAGAATGGTTTGGGTTGGAAGAGACCTTAAAGATCATCCAGTTCCAACCCCCCTGCCATGGGCAGGGACACCTCCCACCAGCCCAGGTTGCTCAAGGCCTCATCCAGCCTGGCCTTGAACACCTCCAGGCAGGGGCCAGCCACAGCCTCCCTGGGCAACCTGTGCCAGAGCGTCCCCACCCTCACTGCCAAGAATTTCTTCCTCATTTCCAGACTCAGTCTCCCCTCTTCCAGCTCAAAGCTCTTGCCCCTCTCATCCTGTCACACCTAGCCCTTGGCAAATGTCCCTCCCCAGCTGTTTTTAGGTCCTCTTCACAGGGGCAGCCAGGAGCAGCCACCACCTCTGCAGAGCCAGCAGCAAACAGTCCTGAGAGCAACAGGAAGAGGAGAAAAAGGAGGTGAGTGTCCACTTGGTTCCCTGGGGCTGGCTGTTGGGGTGGGGGGGAACACAGTGAGCACCACAGACGAGCCTGGGAAAATTCTGAGGATGCCACCAGGCTTTGACTAAGGAGAGTTTGTCCCCGAGGTTACAATCACAGTCTGTGCCCAGCCTAACAAGCTCTGCATTCACGTCTGCCAGGTGCCAGCTGTGCTGGCTGCTGGTGGCACTTCCCCTCCACAGAGGTCAGAGCTGTGCTCCCAGATCCCACTTTCCTCCTAAGTGTCTCAGCAGCTTCCTGACTCCTCCTCTACTCTGACCTTAAGTGACCACATAGAATCTCAGAAGTGTCAGGGCTGGAAGGGACCTCAAGGCTCAGCCAGCCCCAACCCCCCTGCCATGGGCAGGGACACCTCACACTACAGCAGCTTGCTCACAGCCACAGCCAGCCTGGCTGCAAACACCTCCAGCCATGAGGCTGCCACCACCTCCCTGGGCAACCTGTGCCAGGCTCTCACCACCCTCATGGGCAACAACTTCTTCCTCACATCCAATCTCAATCTCCCCACTTCTACTTTTGCTCCATCCCCCCCAGTCCTATCACTCCCTGACACCCTACAAAGTCCCTCCCCAGCTTTCTTGGAGCCCCCTGCAGATCCTGCAAGGCCACAAGAAGGTCTCCCTGGAGCCTTCTCCTCTCCAGCCTGCACAACCCCAACTCTCTCAGGCTGTCTCCAGAGCAGAGCAGCTCCAGCCCTCTGCTCATCCTCGTGGCCCTTCTCTGGACACCTTCCAGCACTTAGACCTCTCCCAGCTGATGCTCTGCCCACCCACTGCTCTTGCTGCCCTCTGGGATGCCAGGCTCTGCCCCTTGGCTGTGTGCTGGCTCACCTGGGACCAGAGCTGCCCTTCTTCTTGCAGCTAGAAGTTGTCCAGAAGTGAGGTGGGGGTCCCTGAAAGCCCTTCCCCTTGGAGAGAGCTGAGCCCTTTCCCCAGGCAGGTGTTCAAACCACCAGGCTGCAAGGCACCAAATCATCCTCATGGATCTCTCTCTCTATCCCTGAAGAACCTCCATGAACCCTTCCTCTGAGGTGAAGTCATGACAACCACCTGCCTGATCCATCCCCCAGGCAGGCCCAGGGCATCACTCTCCCACCAGTTCCTCTGTGGAGGATGCAACCAGCTCTCCACACAGCAGAGGCTGCCAGCAGCACTGCTTCCGAGCCCCCTGCGGTCTGCTTGGCCCAGGGCAGCCCAGATCCTATTTATATCCCCCCTGCACCACCTGTGTGCTGGCACAGCCTCAAGAAGGCCAGAAGTGAGACTTGCTTCCCTGGCAAACTGATCTCAGCTCTTGAGTGATCACAGAAACAGAGAATGGTTTGGGTTGGGAAAGGCCTCTGAGCTCATCCAGCCCAACCATCAACCCAACCCCACCATGGCCACCAAACCATGGCCCCAGGTGCCATGGCCACAGGCTCCTTGAACACTTCCAGCCATGGGGACTCCACCACCTCCCTGGGCAGCCTGGGACAGTCCCTGACCACTCTGGCAGCAAAGACATTTTGTCCCCATCTCCAACCCAACCCTCCCTGGCACAATTCCAGGACATTTCCTCTCCTTCCATCACCTGAGACTCAGAAGTGAGCCCAACCCCCAGCCTGGCTCCAACTTCCTCTCAGGGAGCTGCAGAGAGCAATGAGGTCTCCCTCAGCCTCCTCTTCCCCACACTGAACACCCCCAGCTCCCTCAGCTGCTCCTCCCCAGCCCTCTTCTCCAGACCCTTCCCCACCTTTGTTGCCCTTCCCTGGCCCTGCTCCAGCTCCTCAATGTCCTTCTTGGAGTGAGAGGCCCAGAACTGAACCCAGCACTCAAGCTGTGGCCTCCCCAGTGCCCAGTCCAGAGGCACAATCCCTGCCCTGCTCCTGCTGCCCACACCATTGCTGCTCCAGGCCAGGCTGCTGCTGCCCTTCTTGCCCACCTGGGCACCCCCTGAGCTCCTCTCCAGCTGCTGTCACCCAGCACCCCCAGAGCCTTCTCTGCTGGGCACTTTCCAGCCCCTCTGCCCCCAGCCTGGAGCCTTCCTGGGGTTGTTGTGACCCAAGAGCAGGACCCAGCCCTTGGCCTGGTTGAACCTCACCCCTCTGACCTCAGCCAAGGATCCAGCCTGGCCAGGTGCCTCTGCAGAGCCTTCCTACCCTCCAGCAGATCACCACTGCCACCCAGTTCGGTGTCATCTGCACAGCAACTGTTGTGCTGAGAATACTCAGACGTGGGCCCTGCTGCTGTGCTGCTGTGACAGCATCCAGGGCAGTGAGGACAAGGTGGGGACAGCCCTGGGGCTGCAGTGACCTGCTAATGTCACAAGCAGGGCTGGGAATAGAGCCCCAGGTTAGATCCAATAAAGGACTTAGTAACCTAAACCCCACTGCAAACCACAACCCCTTCAGCCACCGCTTAACCCCAGCAGCTCCTGCCCCACCTGAGCTTCTCAGGTTTTGCAGGGCTGCAGGAAAGCTGCCCAGAAGCACCTTGATGCTTCCCAGCTGCAGCTCCTGGCTCTGGGGGCTGCTGTGATCCAGGCATCCAGGAATGGAGACAGAGAAAGCAGAGGGAAGTGCCAAATCCCTTCTGTTTTTTCTTTTTAATTGCACTGTTCCTGTGGTTTGAGCTCTGTTTTGAAACCAGAGGCCAAGGTTCAACTCCCCTCTTTGGGGCATCATATTTTCCACCTCCTGAAAGACTCCTTCCTCCCCTCCCACCTCTCCTTCAGGCAACCAGACAGAAGCTCCTCCTCTCCCCTGCCAAATCTGTGCCTCAGAGCCCCAGGACAGGACAAAGGTTCACCCTATGGTCAGGGCATTCAGCTGGGAGGTAGCAGCAGGATCCTCAACCTCACTGAGTTCACTCCAACAGCTTCCCTGCCTGCTGGTCCTCACTCTCCAACCCAATGAGCTTCCCAACCTCATGGTTCTCACCCTCCACCCCAATAACCATCCCTTGGCCTTGCTGAACCTCAGCCCATCGATCCAGCCTGACCAGATCCCTCTGCAGAGCCTTCCTCCACTCCAGCACATCAACACTGCCACCCAGTTTGGTGTCACAGAATCCCAGAGCTGTCAGGGCTGGAAGGGTCCTCAAGGCTTAGCCAGTCCCAACCCCCCTGCCATGGGCAGGGACACCTCACACTACAGCAGCTTGCTCACAGCCACAGCCAGCCTGGCTGCAAACACCTCCAGGCATGAGGCTGCCACCACCTCCCTGGGCAACCTGTGCCAGGCTCTCACCACCCTCATGGGCAACAACTTCCTAATGTCTAATCTAAATCTCCCCTGCTCTAGCTTGGATCCATTCCACCCAGTCCCTGACACCCTGCAAAGTCCCTCCCCAGCTTTCTTGGAGCCCCCTGCAGATCCTGCAAGGCCACAAGAAGGTCTCCCTGGAGCCTTCTCCTCTCCAGCCTGCACAACCCCAACTCTCTCAGGCTGTCTCCAGAGCAGAGCAGCTCCAGCCCTCTGCTCATCCTCGTGGCCATTCTCTGGACACCTTCCAGCACCTCCAGATCCTTCCTGGCACAGAGGCTCCAGACCTGGCCCCAGAGCTGCAGCTGTGGTCTCAGCAGAGTGGAGCAGAGGGGCAGAATCCCCTCCCTCCCCTGCTGGCCACACTTCTCTTGCTGCAGCCCAGGCTCTGCTTGGCTCTCTGGGCTGCAAGTGCTCACTGCTGGCTCCTGTTGAGCTTCTCCTCCCCCAGCACCCCCAAGGCCTTTCCTCCAGGGCTACTCTCAAGCCAGTCCCTGCCCAGCCTGTATCAGTGCCGGGGATTGCCCTGTGCCAGCTGCAGGCCCTTGCCCTTGGTCCTGTTGAACCTCATGAGGGTAGGATCTGCAGAGGGATGGTTGTGCTGAGCCCCAAAGCCCTGTGCCTGCTCCTCATGCCAGCAGGCAGAGAAGCTATTTTAGAAATGCCTTAGACTTGCAAAAATGGGGGCTGGGGGGAGGGGAAGAAGAAAAGGGATTGAGCTGAGTCCTCGAGGCAGGAAATTGAAGTGCCTCAATTGCTTGCAGTGCAATCATCCAGAATTCAAAAACTCAAAGCACAGAAGAAAGAGAGGGAGGGGGAGGGGAGGGGGGGAATAAAAAAGCCAAACCCACAAGTGCTGGAATCTAAAAACAGCCCCAAAATAACTAACTCAATAGAAGCACACAGCTGATGACCAGACCTGGCTGCCTTCCACCACAGCTATAGGATGGAGCTGTGAATCAGAGCTGTGAATCATTGCCCTGCCCTGCCCTGCTCCCCTCTGCCTGGGGCACTCTGAGCCCTCCTTTCCTTCCCCCCCCCCCCCCCCCCCCCCGCCCCAAATCCCATTCACAGCACAGCTTTGGACCAAGCCTGGAATGGGAGAGCTGGTTCCTATGGAAATGCCTCCAAGGACTTGCTGGGTTAAATCCAAACCCTCTTGACTCAACAGGGTTGGGGTTTTATTTTCCTCCTAAATTCCCACCCCCCCTAGCTGGGAGATGTATTTTTCCCCCTCCTCTCTGCTCCATTCTATTCTGTTGGAGGTTCACAAGGCCAGGCTGGATGTGGCTCTGAGCAACCTGAGGTGTCCCTGCCCATGGCAGGGGGTTGGAACTGGCTGCTCCTTGAGGTCTCTTCCAACCCTGACAATTCTCTGAGTTCTATGATTCCACACTTCAAAGCTCAGCAAAGAGCTGCCTTGCATTTGCAGGATGGCTGCCAGCACAGCTAAGGCTGGAGGGAAAAGGAAGCAAAACCACGTTTGGGAGAAACCCAGGGGTGCAGCACCTTCAGAGCACCAGAACAAGAGGACACAGTCTCAAGCTGAGCCAGGGGAGGTTTAGGCTGGAGGTTAGGAAGAAATTCTTCATAGAGAGAGTGATTGCCCATTGGAATGGGCTGCCTGGGGAGGTGGTGGAGTCACCACCATTGGAGGTGTTTAGGAAGAGACTGGATGGGGTGCTTGGTGCCATGGGTTAGTTGATGAGATGGTGTTAGGTGATAGGTTGGAGTCCATGATCTCAAAGGTCTCTTCCAACCTGGTTAATTCTATTCTATTCTATTCTATTCTAGGGTTCACAGGGCATGGTGGGCACAGAGAACAGGTTGGGAGCTGTGCCAGCACAGTTGGGCACCCAGCCAGTGCCACGACCCATAAACACCTTCCTGAAACCTGAGAGCAGGGTGATTGTGCTCAGGAGATCATAGTATCATAGTATAGTATCAGTATCAGTCAGGGTTGGAAGGGACCACAAGGATCATCTAGTTCCAACCCCCCTGCCATGGGCAGGGACACCCCACACTAGATCAGCCTGGCCAGAGCCTCATCCAGCCTGGGCTTAAACACCTCCAGAGGCAGGGCCCCAACCACCTCCCTGGACAACCCATTCCAGGGCTTCACCACTCTCATGGTGAAGAACTTGCCCCTCACATCCAGCCTGAAACTCCCCACCTCCAGCTTCATTCCATTCCCCCTAGTCCTATCACTACCTGAGATCCTGAGAAGTCCCAGGACGTGGTCTAGGGGTCATGGTGGTCTCAGGGCAATGGTTGGACTGGATGGTCACAGAATCACAGAACTAGTTGGCTTAGAAGAGACCTTTAAGGTTATCAAGTCCAACTTTCAACCTAACCCCACCATGGTCATCAAACCACCTCCTGAATTTCCATGTCAGCACATTTCATGAACACCCCCAGGGATGGGGACTCCACCACCCCCCTGGGCAGCCTGTGCTGAGCTCAGAGGTCTTTTCCAGCCAAAAAGTACAATAAATTCCCTGGTCCTATGAAAGCAGGGAATGCTGAAGCCAAAGGCTTGTCCTGCACCCCTGCTGCTGCCCCACCACCCGCTGCCCCTCCAGGCTGCTCCACCACCCAGGGCTCCCAGCAGCCCCCACCCAAGCAGCACAGGGCGGACCTGGGGTGCTTTGCTGCCCTGCTGTTTTGTGGCCGCTCCTGAGCCGCCACATCCCTTTGGAACTACCACTTGGAGCAGGGAATTACTCATTTCCTTGTGGGGTTGCCATGGTGCTGGTCGCTATGGCAGCCAAGGGCCCTGCAAACATTTCTTGGCAGGGTGAATTCCCGCACAATCGCTTCCCTCCCTCCGCAGCTGCAAGCTCCAGCCGTGGCACAGCCCACTGCAAAGCTTTCTTCCTGCCACAGCGGTGCTGTCAGAGCCCCAGGGGCTGGAGAGGACAGCCCAGCACCCCTACAGACAAGACCTCAGCACTCTGAGGGGGCCCTGGCAAGGCTGAGGGCAGCACTTGGCCTTTGTGGTTTCCCAGGTCACAGTTCAGCAGCCTTCCTCCACTCTCATTTGGGGCTTTCTGGCTCCTACTGCAGTGGGCTCCCAGTGACCTCTCCCAGCCCATGGCCCTGTCTCCCAGGCTTCCCTACTCAAAGGAGGAGGACATGGAGTGTATCAAGAAGAGTGTAGGCAGCAGATCAAGGGAGGTTCTCCTCCCCCTCTACTCTGCCCTAGTGAGACCACATCTGGAGTACTGTGTCCAGTTCTGGGCTCTCCAGTTCAAGAGAGACAGGGAAATACTGGAGAATGTCCAACAGAGGCTACAAGGATGCTGAAGGCAGTGAACATCTGCATGCTGAGGACAGGCTGAGAGCCCTGGGGATGTTTAGCCTGGAGAAGAGCAGCCTGAGAAGAGATCTTATTCATGTTTATAAATATCTGAAGGGTGGGGGTCAAGGAGCAGGGGGCAGGCTCCTTTCAGGGGTGTCCTCTGATAGGACAAGGGGCATGGACACAAACTGGAACCCACGAGGTTCCACCTCAACATGAGGAAGAAAATTCTTTGTTGTGAGGGTGCTGGAGCCCTGGAGCAGGCTGCCCAGAGAGGTTGTGGAGTCTCCTTCTCTGGAGTCTTCTTCTCTGGAGTCTTTCAAGACCCACCTGGATGCTCTCCTGTCTGCCCTGCCCTGAGTGACCCTGCCCTGGCAGGGATCTGGACTGTATGGATGATCTCTGGAGGTCCCTTCCAACCCCTACTGTTCTGTGCTTCTATGTTTAGGATTTGTTTCTCCTCCCAGCCTCCTTTCCTTTCCCTCCTATTTGTTCCCCAGCTGCAGCTGTACAATTAGTGTTACCAGGATACAGAGCTGCTGCTCTCATCCTCCCATCACCTCCCCTAGTAGCCTGGCTGGGGGGGGGCACCCTGCCCTCCTCTCCCCACCCAGGTCTCAGGACCAAGGGGTTCTCTTCAAGCCCGTTCCTCCATTCCCCGGCAGCCCCTCCGGCTGCTTCCCTTGCCCACCCCTCGCCGCGCTGCTGTTTCCTCTCTCCTCGCTCCCTCCAAGCCGTCCCCACCCCCACCCCTCCCACGCACTGCTCCAGCCGGAGGCAGCAGCAGCAGCAACATCTCAGCCTGCGCTGTTCCTCGCCTGGCAAAGTGACAGCCGAGAGGGACCAGATCCATCCCTGCCGCTGCTGAGTGCTCCAGGCGTGCTGGGGACACAACCCTGCGCCTGGGAATGCAGCCCCCCCAGGGTCGGCATCCCTCTGGCCCAGCACCTACACCAGCTTGCCCCAGCCCCACCGCCCTCCCCACCCGCCCCCAGCCTCCAAATCAATGGAACCAGCTCCAAAATCGCCACCGTTTCCTGCCCTTCTCCCTCCTCGCAGAGGATGCCGCTGGCCCTTCCCCCGCCCCACACATTCCCTGCCGCTTCTGTCATGCATTACAAGGGCTGGAGGGGAGCTGGAGGAGGCCCAGCTTTACGATCATGACTTTGCAAAGATGGGATTGAAAACATATTAGCAATGGGGGAGGAGGGGGCGCAAGGATCTGCCACCTCCCAAGGCACTTTGCTGCCAGCCAGTCCTCCTCAGACAGCAGAGCTCCTGGGATGCTCAGGGAGGTGGTGGCAGCCTCATGCCTGGAGGTGTTTGCAGCCAGGCTGGATGTGGCTGTGAGCAACCTGCTGTAGTGTGAGGTGTCCCTGCCCATGGCAGGGGGTTTGGGGCTGGCTGAGCCTTGAGGTCCCTTCCAGCCCTGACAATTCTCTGATTCTATGCTGCTCTGCCAGACAGAACAAAAAGGCCAGGAAAGGTCTCAAAATTAGGGATCAGAGCAGTTCCCCTTCTTGGGGACTCTTCCAGCCCCCCGGATGTGTGGGAGCTGAGCCCAGGATTATTTCAGCCAGGCCACCCTGACGCCACCCACGGCCCAGCCACGCTGGGATGGATATTTTGAGGCATTCCTTGGGAAGGCCTTTGGGTCCCTGCGCCTCTGCAGCCGGCCCTGGCATGTGCTCAGCTGTGCAGGAAGCAGATGGAGGCAGAAAAAACTCAATTTAGACACAGAGCACCTGCTGAAATTACCTAAAATAGCCTTTCTATACATAACAACGATGATGAAACTCCTCAGTCTCTGGGGGCTTTCCAGAATGTGCATCATAGAGCGGGTTGGGTTGGAAGGGACCTCAAAGCTCATCCAGTTCCAAACCCCTGCCATGGGCAGGGACACCTCCCACCAGCCCAGGTTGTTCAAGGTCTCATCCAATCTGGCCTTGAACACCTCCAGGGAGGGGGCAGCCACAACCTCCCTGGGCAACCTGTGCCAGTGCCTCCCCAGCGTCACTCTAAAGAATTTCTTCCTCAACTCCAGTCTCAGTCTCCCCTCTTCCAGATCAAAGTCATTGCCCCTTGTCCTGGCACTACAAGCCCCATCACTACAACATTTCCACTTTTCTACAGAAGACTCCAGCTTTTGTCCCATCTGGCAGGATCTGGATGGCTCAGGGTTCAGGGACTGTGACAAATCACAGAATTGCCTAAGTTGGAAGGGACCTTGAGGATCATCCAGTTCCAACCCCCCTGCCATGGGCAGGGACACCTCCCACTAGATCATGCAGATAAAAGCATACTTGGCCCTAGACAGTCAATAAGGGAAGGAAACATCCAACTGGAGGGGGGTATGTGATCTAGAAAGAAGCCAATCATGGAATAATGGAATCCCAAGAATGGCCTGGTTGGAAAACAAAAATGAGATCATTGAGTCCAACCAGAACCTAACATCTCCCCACACACAGCTCTTAAGCCATGTCCCTCAGCTACTCATCCAAATGGCTTTTAAGCATTAGCAGGGATGGTGACTCCACCACCTGCCTGGGCCAGTGCCTGAGAACCCTCTCTGGGAAGCAAGTTTTCCTAATGTCCAACCTGAACCTCCCTTGGCACAACTTGAGGCCATCTCCTCTTGTCCTGTTGCCTGTAACTAAGGAGAAGAGACCAACCCCTACCTGCTTCCAGCCTCCTTTCATCCAGAAGCAGCAATGATTTTAGCCCAAAGGCTGTTGCACCTCTTTGGATTCACCTCCAAAACCTGGGGAGACCTCACCTGACTGCTGGCTTCAAGCCTTGAGCGCATTTGGGTTGGAAACCCAAGGGTTGAGTTTATTGCCTTATACTTCCCAGGGAGGCAGCTCCTCCTGCTGCTCCTCTTGCCCCATCAAGAGAGGAGCTAAGGGTGGGAAGCCTCTGCAGCCCACAGGTGCCAGCAGTTGTTCCCAGGGCTCCTGACATTCTCCAGGCCAGGGTGACACCAGCTGAGGTGCACATCCCACCAGCTGCCTGCTCTTCAGGTGGCTTGTTCCTGACAAGTGTCTCCCTTCCCCTTTTCCTGCTCCCCCCATGTTTCCATCCACTTGTGCCACTACCTCCCAGCTTCTGGAAGCTGCTGAGTGGTTTCAACCAGATCTGGTGCCCAGGCAGGAGTTTCTGATATGCTGCTTCTCTACTACTTCAATATCCTTATTAATGATCTGGACAAGGGCATTGAGTCCATCATCAGTAAATTTGCAGATGACACCAAGCTGGGACCAGCAGCTGATCTGTTAGAGGCTAGGAGAGCTCTGCAGAGGGACCTTGCCAGGCTGGACAGATGGGCAGAGTCCAAGGGCATGAGACTGAACAACTCCAAGTGCTGGGTTCTGCACATTGGCCACAACAACCCCATGCAGTGCTACAGGCTGGGGTCAGAGTGGCTGAGAGCAGCCAGGCAGAGAGGGACCTGGGGGTGCTGGTTGATAGCAGCTGAACAGGAGCCAGCAGTGTGCCCAGGCAGCCAAGAAGGCCAAGGGCATCCTGGCCTGCATCAGGAACAGTGTGGCCAGCAGGAGCAGGGAGGTCATTCTGCCCTGTGCTCAGCACTGCTGAGGCCACACCTTGAGTCCTGTGTCCAGTTCTGGGCCCCTCAGGTTAGGAAAGATGTTGAGCTGCTGGAAGGTGTCCAGAGAAGGGCAACAAAGCTGGGGAGGGGTCTGGAGCACAGCCCTGTGAGGAGAGGCTGAGGGAGCTGGGGTTGCTTAGCCTGGAGAAGAGGAGGCTCAGGGGTGACCTCATTGCTCTCTACAACTACCTGAAGGGAGGTTGTAGCCAGGTGGGGGTTGGTCTCTTCTCCCAGGCAAGCAGCACCAGAACAAGAGGACACAGTCTCAGGCTGTGCCAGGGGAGGTTTAGGCTGGATGTTAGGAAGAAGTTCTTCCCAGAAAGAGAAATTGGCCACTGGAATGTGCTGCCCAGGGAGGTGGTGGAGTCACCATCCCTGGAGGTGTTTAAAAACAGCCTGGATGAGGCACCTGGTGCCATGGTTTAGTTGATTAGATGGTGTTGGGTGATAGGCAGGACTCCATGATCTCGAGGGTCTTTTCCAACCTGGTTAATTCTGTATACTTGTATGAAAATCAAGAGAGAATGAGCCTCATTGGTGCCTCCTGTGAGGCAAGGGCTTGGTTCCCAGCCAGGCTTGCCCCAGGAGCTCTCCTGTCATTGTTCATCATAATATGGGTGGCTGGAAATGGCAAAAGCTGCTTGTCCTGCCACTGCCTGGGACCTGGGCACAGCCTGAGATGGTGAGTAAGGTGATGATGGTTCTGGGAAAGGGCTTGGAGAAAGCAGGAAGGTGGAGATATGGTGGAGAACAGAGGAATCATAGAATCAACCAGGTTGGGAAAGACCTGAGAGATCATCGAGTCCAACCTAGTACCTAACACCTCCTGACAACTAAACCATGGCTCCAAGTGCCACATCCAGGCCTTTTCTGAACATCTCCAGGGCTGAGGACTCCACCACCTCCCTGGGCAGCACATTCTGATACCAAATTACTCTTTCTGGGAAGAACTTTCTCCTCACCTCCAGCCTAAACCTCCCCTGGCACAGCTTGCGGCTGTGTCCTCTTGTTCTGTCACTGTTGCCTGGGAGAAGAGACCAACCCCCTCCTGGCTACAACCTTCAGGTAGTTGTAGAGAGCAATAAGGTCTCCCCTGAGCCTCCTCTTCCCTAGGAGTGTTGATAAAGATGTGCAGCAGGGCGAGTTCCCACATGTGAAAATGACACCAAGAATGAAGAGAAATCCTCCTTTCCTTCATGGCTCTGCTATGGCCACCTCCACTGTCAGCTCCAAACCCCTTCTACTCACTCTCCTTCCTCCCCCTGCCCAGCCTGGGGCATGATGGCCAGCGTCTGGCAGGGTGGTCATGATGCTGTTTAACAGGCAAGAGAAGTAAAGTCTTAGGAGGAGCACCTGAGGGACCTGGGGTGGTTTAGCCTGGAGAAGAGGGGGCTGAGGGGAGACCTCATTGCTCTCTGCAGCTCCCTGAAAGGAGGCTGGAGAAGACCACCAGCAGCCTGGCCTGGATCAGCAATGGTGTGGCCACAGGGAGCAGGGAAGGAATTGCCCCCTGGAGTGGGCACTGGTGAGGCCACTGCTTGAGTGCTGGGTTCAAGTTTGGGTCCCTCACTGCAAGAAGCACACTGAGGAGCTGGAGCAGGTCCAGGAGAGGGCAACAAAGCTGGGGAAGGGTCTGGAGAACAGGGCTGGGAGGAGCAGCTGGGGGAGCTGGGGATGTTGAGCCTGGAGAAGAGGAGGCTGAGGGAGACCTCATTGCTCTCTGCAGCTCCCTGAGAGGAGGCTTCAGTGAGGTGGGGGTTGGGCTCTGCTCCCTAGTCTCAGGTGATAGAAGGAGAGGAAATGGCCTGGAATTGTGCCAGGGGAGGGTTGGGTTGGGTATGAGGAAAAATGTCTTTGCTGCCAGAGTGGTCAGGGACTGTCCCAGGCTGCCCAGGGAGGTGGTGGAGTGCCCATGGCTGGAGGTGTTCAAGGAGCCTGTGGCCATGGCACTTGGGGCCATAGTTTGGGGGCCATGGTGGGGTTGGGCTGCTGGTTGGACTGGATGATCTTAGAGGCTTTTTCCAACCCAAACCATTCCATGATTCTAAGTCAACATCTCTACTGGCTGTGTTCACCATGGGAGAGGGATTCAGGCTCTCAACAGTGCTGGGAACCAGCAGCATGAGGAGATGCAGAGTCAGAGAATACAAATTGAGGGGGACTGTGAAATGAAACCCTGAGTCTTCTTTGCATGCTTTGCTCTTCCCTCCCCCAGAGCAACCAGGGATTCCCACACTGCTTTGTGAGTCCCCTGCCATGGTCTCTGGAAGCCTCCTTCCTAGCATCTCCTTCTAGCCTACCCACACAGCCTGGGGTTGTCTCCACTCCTCCCACCAGCTGCTCAGGACATCCCTGCTCTTCCCAGCTCAGGATGTCTCACCATCCTGTGAGCAACACAAAGCCATCCCTGCTCCTCCAGGAAGGAAATCCTGACTCAGTCCTGGTGTTCTCCTGAACAAACCATCACACAGGGATCACTGTCAGGGTCAGGCAGGTACCACAGGCCTGGTCTCTGTTCCTGTGTCAATGAGTGGAAAAGCAGCAAGCTGGGTCCCTTGAACCAGTCCCCATAGAAGAACAGAACAGTTTGGGTGGGAAGGGACCTTTAAAGCTCATCCAGTCCAGCTCCCTGCACTCAGCAGGGACATCTGCACCTAAAGCAGGTTGCTCACAGCTCCAACCAAACTCACCTGGGATGGTGCCAGGGATGAGGCAGCTCCAACCTGGGCCAGGCTCTCCCCACCCTCAGGGTCAAACATTTCTCCCTTCTCTCCACTCTCCACCTCCCTCTTTCAGTTTCAAACCATTCCCCCTTGTCCTGTCACAACAGGCCCTGCTGAAAAGCCTGTCCACAGCTTTCTGATCAGCCATTTAAGTCACCAGGAGGCCCCAGGAAGGCCTCATCTTGCCAGCAGATGTGGAAGGAGAAGGGAGATGGTTGGTGCCTAGGTTTGGAGGCTGTTGGTCCCTTCCCTGTCTGCACCACCTGTGTGTGTCAGAGCTGCAGTGCACAGGGCAGAAGAGCTGTCCCAGCCCTCTGCTCTACACACCTCATGCTCCTCTTGCTTTGCTGCTGTAGGGGGAGGAGGACAGACCCAGCAGTGATGGCTCCTGCCCACCAGTGAACAGGAATCTGGAGATATTCAAGGTGAGGCTCAACAAGGCCCTGGGCAACCTGATCAAGTTGAGGATGTCCCTGCTGACTGCAAGGAGGTTGGACTGGATCACCTTTGGAGGTCCCTTCCAGCCTGGCCCATTCTAGGGTTCTATGATAATCTGCCTGACACAACAGGCCCTGCTAAGAAGTCTATCCAGCTTCCCCATCATAGAACCACAGAATTGTTTGGGTTGGAAAAGGCCTCTGAGCTCATCCAGTCCAACCAGCAACCCCACTGTGGCCACCAAACCATGGCCCCAAGTGCCATGGCCACAGGTTTCTTGAACACCTCCAGGCATGGGGACTCCACCACCTCCCTGGGCAGCCTGGGACAGTCCCTGTCCACTCTTGCAGCAAAGAAATTGTTCCTCATGCCCAACCTAACCCTCCCCTGGCACAGTTCCAGGCCATTTCCTCTCCTTCTATCACCTAAGACTAGGGAGAAGAGTCCAACCCCTGGACAGCCTTTTCCAGTGCCTGAGAACCCTCTCAGGAAAGAAATTTTTCCTACTCTCCAACCTAAATCTCCCCTGCCACAAAGAGAGCAGTGTGGAGGTTCCCTTGGCTTTGTTCTCTGCTTGTCTTCAGCACCCATCCCTGTGTTCTCCCTCCATCTACTAACCCCCAGTGATGATCCCACCAGGATGTGCTGCAGAGCTGCCAGACTGGGGGTCCCTTGGGACAATTCCTGGCTGTTGATCTCCAGCGCATAGAATCACAGAAATGTCAGGGTTGGAAGGGACCTCAAGGCTCAGCCAGTCCCAACCCCCCTGCCATGGGCAGGGACACCTCACACTACAGCAGCTTGCTCACAGCCACAGCCAGCCTGGCTGCAAAAAACTCCAGGCATGAGGCTTCCACCACCTCCCTGGTCTCCTCAGAGTTCTCTCTTCTCCAGACTGAACAGCCCCAACTCTCTCAGTCTGTCTCCATAGCAGAGCAGTTCCAGCCCTCTGCTCATCCTCGTGGCCCTTCTCTGGACACCTTCCAGCACCTCCAGCTCCTTCCTGTAATAGAGGCTCCAGAACTGGACACAGTGCTCCAGCTTCTACCACCTCCCTGGGCAACCTGTTCCAGTGTCTCACCACCCTCATGGGGAAGAACTTCTTCCTAGCATCACTGCTCGGATCTGTCTGGGAGCAGCAGCTGCTGCTCTGTGTCTCTCTGGATTTGTTTCCAGCACCGCTGCCTTGTTTTCAGTGTTGGGTCTTTAAAGCTATCAAAACACAAAGCTCAAGAAATGGAATTCCTCTCTCCCTCCTTCTTTCTCCCAAACAGGATTTCATTGAGACTTGCTGTGTTCAGCCCTGACTCCCCACCAGGCTTGCAGAGGATGTTGTTGTCTCAGCTCCAGCTTCCTGAGCCGTGTGCACCGTGAACAAAGAGCAAAATTCTCCTTGTTGTCCCCCAGCAGCTGAGCACAGCCAGAAAGAATCACAGAATGGCTCAGGCTGGAAGGGACCTTAGAGATCAACTACTCCAACCTCCCTGCCATAGGAGGGAGGTTTGTCCCTGTCTCACTGAGCTTACCCTGGCTCCAGGAGCTTGGACACCACTGATATGCTGAGCAATAAACACCACCAATGCAGAGCCACAAATATGATTAGGGGAGTGGAACACCTCCCTTACGAGGAGAGGCTGAGGGAGCTGAGGGCTCTGTAGCTTGGAGAGGAGGAGCCTGAGAGGTGACCTTATTCACATTGAAAAAGATGTGCAGGGTGAGTGCCCAGAGGCTGGAGCCAGGCTCTGCTGGGGGATGCCCAAGGACAGCTCAAGGGGCAGTGGTGGAAGCTGAGGCAGAGGAAGTGCCATGGGAACAGGAGGAAAATATTTTTCCCTGTGAGGGTGACAGAGCTGCCCAGGGGGGTTGTGGAGTCTCCCTCTCTGGATACATTTAAAAGCCACTTGGATGCATTCCTGTGTGGACTACCCAGGGTGATCCTGTTTTGGCAGGGGGAGTGGACTGGATGATCTCTGGAGGTCCCTTCCAACTTCTAATGTACTGTGTGATACTGTGATTGGGTTTGGTGGGCTGAGGAAGGACAGGATTGTTCCTTTTCACAGGGGCTGGGAGTGACAGGACAAGGGGGAATGGATTGAGGCTGCAAGAGGGGAGATTGAGACTGGAGATTAGGAAGACATTTAGGGATATTAAGGATAAATTCTTTCCAGTGAGGCTGGGGAGACACTGGCACAGGTTGCCCAGGGAGGCTGTGGCTGCCTCCTGCCTGGAGGTGTTCAAGGCCAGGCTGGTGGGAGGTGTCCCTGCCCACGGCAGGGGAATCAGAACCAGACGATCTTTAAAGTCCCTTCCAAGCCAAACCACGATTCTATGACTCTCCAGTCCCCATGAAAAGCAGCAAAGGAGGGATCACAGCCGAGGATGAAGCCTGATTTCTGGCTTTGGGTCAGTGCCGGACTCCCTCTGGGGTCCATTCAGACCATTAGCCTAAGCTGCTTTCTCTTTATTGCCACTTAATTTGGGTCAGAGAAATGCAGTTATGAGCACAGCCCTTTCTTTTTTTCTGAGCTAAGTGGTGGCCTTTGTTCCCCAGGCAGAGCCCTGCCGTTTGCAGAGCTCACAGTGCTGTCTTGTCAGCAGGAGACACAGTTGAACATGAGCTGAAATCAAGGGAGGACCAGCAGGCATGGCTCCAGCAGCTGCCCTTACACCACCTCTGCCTGTGATACCTGCACTACCAACCAGTACCTGGGGAATTCCCACACCAGACCAAAACCAGATGCCCAAAACGCTGGGAAGAGCACAGTGGGGAGCAGACTGCTCAGCAGAATTTGCCTCTTTGGTCAGCTGAGGGATGTCAGGGCTGGGCACTGACTTTCTATTTCCATCCTTTAGCACTGTAACACAGGGTTAGAACAAAAACATCCCCCTGCATTTAACTTAAAAATAGGATAAAAGAAACAGGGGAGGAAAAAAACCAAACAGCAACAGCTGTTTCATTGTAAATGTGGAATCTGCACTCAGGCAGGTGGGGAAAAACAGCAGGAATTCAACTCCACTGAGTTATTTTCCTCTCCACTGAGTTATTTTCCTCTTCCTCTTCTCTGGAGAGATTCCAAACCCACCTGGGCAGCCTGCTCTGGGTGAACCCTCCTGTATCTGGGGAGGTTGGACTAGATGATCTCCAGAGGTCCCTTCCAAGCCCTACCAGTCTGGGATTCTGTGGTTTTAGTACCAGTGTGTGCTCAGGCAAAGGTCTTCTCCAAACCCTGGGGCAGCCTGGGCAGCCCCTGCCACAACTGGCACCAACATCAGCTGCTGGTGGTTGCTTCAGGGATGACTGTGGGCACTCAGGTCACAGATCATCAGAGCTAACAGTTTGTGCACAACAACCACCCTGTGCCAGTCCAGCTCCCCATGAACAGTGTGAAGCTGCCTTTCCCCCCAGCCCTCTCCCTTCCCACATGCTGCTGCTTCCACTTAGGCACTGGGAAGGGGATGGAGATGGTAAAGAGCTTCAGGCAGATGCTGGGGTGAGGCTCACTGTGCCATGACCTAAGAGAAGGTCCCTGCCACTGAGTTAGGTGGCTCCAGACTGGATCAGCTGTGTGCTTTGAAGAGCTCCAGTGCTCAGGGGAGACCTCACTGCTCTCTACAGCTCTCTGAAAGGAGGCTGAAGTGAGGTGGGACTTGGTCTCTACTGCCTAGTCTCAGCTGATAGAAGGAGATAAAATGGCCTGAAGTTGTGCCAGGGGAGGCTTAGGTTGAGGATGAAGAACAATTTCTTTGCTGCAAGAGTGGTCAGGGATTGGCACAGGCTGCCCAGGGAGGTGGTGGAGTCCCCTCCCTGGAGGTGTTCAAGAAATTTCAGTGCATGGTTCAGTGAGCATGGGGGAGTTAGGTTGACTGTTGGACTCGAGGATCTTCAAGGTCTTTTCCAACCCAAAAATCTATGATTCTGTGATGCTAGGAGAGGGAGCAACAGAGGCTGCTGGGATAAGGCTCATTTACTCACTTCTAATAGAACTACTACAGCAGCTCTGGTGCACTTCTGCATTAACAGGGCTTTCTTAATTGGCATTTCAACTAGAGCAGAAATAGTTAGAAAGCTCTTCCTTGATTAAAATGTTCTCAGGGATGGGCAATCCACCAGACCTCTGAGGCAAGCATGCCAGCAGCAGCCTTGATTTTAAAGGCCAGGGCTGGTGGGGATGTTTCCATCAAACCCTCCCTCCATTTTAGCTCTGTCAGCTAAAAGAGCCTAGTAACAAAGCTGAGTGGCTGCAACACACTGGCTGCAGCAGCCTTTTAATGTTTTGTTAAGTTAAATGATTCAGCCAGACAAGTCTCAGACACAACCAGATGTTTAACTGCAAGTTTCAACACCAAAAGCCCCTCTGCTCAGACTTCACCTGCAGCACTGCACCCAGTTCTGCTGCCCCCAGCACAAGGAGGACCTGGTATTGCTGGAGCAGGTCCAGAGGAGGCCACAAACATGATCAGGGGGCTGGAGAACCTCCCCTGAGGGGACAGACTGAGAGTTGGGGCTGTTCAGCCTGGAGAAGAGAAGGCTCCAGGGAGACTTTAGAGCAACCTTGCAGCCCCAAAAGATTACCCTGGACACAGTCTCCTCACACACAACCACCTCTTGTTGGGGTGTTCCCACAGGAAGGTGGACTCCCAGTTAAAATCCTTTCTTTCCCTGGTGGTACTCAAGGAAGTTCACCCTCTGAAGAGGATCCCTGCCTCTGCTTGTGAACCAGGAGGGAAAGTGGGAGAGGTAAAGACACCTGCTAGACATTCTCTTTTCAGTGCTTTCTTACCTTGGCCCAAGGAAAGCAAACCTGGGCCAGAGGCAAGAGAGCAGTTCCCAGTCAATACTCACTTGGGAGGCTGCTCTCTGCCCTGCTGCTGATCTTTTGGACATCACACCCAAACCTGCAAAACCTCAGCCATGGTCTCACCAGCAAGACCAGCCCTTAGGAAACATCCTTTCTGTGAGCCTCTTGACCACTGAAGTTTAATTTCTTTGTGCTCAGCCTCCCTCTGCCCAGCTGCCCAGCTCCAGTCCAGAGGACTTCTCACCCAGATGAGCCCCTGAGCCACCTCGTGTTGGTGATGGCACCTCCCCAGGACTGCAAGAAAGGTTCCACACTTCCCAACAAATGGAACTGGATCCAAGGGTCCCAACCCTGACTCAGCCAGGCCAGCCCACAGGAGAAGGCACACGCTTCCTGAGGGACCTGCTCCTGCTGAGTTAGGTCTGGCTGGGACATATTTCTCCAGAAGGGCCTTTGGAGACCTGGGGTTCATCCTCTCAACCTCTGGCTGCCACAGAGACTTACACAGCAGCTTGGCACTCAAGCCAGAGCAGGCAACACACCTTAGCAGAACAGAGCTGGAGGCTCCATGGCTGGTAAAGAGACTCACACTGTGATTCCCAGTGGCATACATGCAAGTGGAGGAACCAAGATTTAGGACTCTGAATCTAAAAGCTCAAAAATCTACTTTAGAGCAGCAGCTTTTCCCTGTCAAGTGTTTCCCAGCTCTTTCACCACCTCACAACTTCACCTGGAGCTCCCCCAGATTCCTGACTGTCCTCCTTGAGCTTCAGACACCAAACCTCAGACAGACCACAGCAAACAAAAGTCCTCACACCACCACCAAACAGAGCTGAGGCAGAAGCAGCCTTATTTCTGCCTCTTTGGCTGGACAGTTGTGCCAATGGCAGAGAACCCCTGCCCCTCACAGCTGCCAGTTGAGGACTTTCCAGCACTAACATGCAAAGAAACCTTCCCCAGACACGCAGAGAGAGACAGAGGCACTTACCCACTGGTTCCAGGTCTCTGGGTCTGAGAGAAGCGCCAGTCTGGGTTAGGCTGAGCTTGCTGCAGAGAAAAATGGAAGAGTTTTAATACCTCCATCCTTGCCTTTGGGAAAAAAAAAACATGAAAGAACTGATCCTGGATTATTTCAGCCTGGTGATATCAGCAGCTTCTTTCCATGGAAGGCAAATCAATTAGAACAAAAAAAAGAAGAAGAAGATTCCCACTGCCCCCCCACCCCCCCACACGCCTTTTCTTAAGCATTTCTGAACCAGCTTGAATACTAAGAAAAAAGGCATGACAAAAACCATTCAGTGAATAATCTTCCAAAGCAGCTCAGGAACCCAGGCTGTGAAAGAAATGAAGCATGAAATAAACTGATAAGGGCAGCAATTCAGCAGGAGCAATGGTACCAAAGTAATGAGCTTGGAGGAAAGGAGAGGGGGGGAGGGGGAGGGAGGGTGGTAGGGGAGGGGTGGTGGCAGAGTTAATTGCTACTGAGAAAGATGCTTTTAATGCCAGAAGGTAAAATGATAACAGACCTTCCTAATCTGTCCTCCTTCTGTCCTTACAAAGGCCTGCCTGAGATCTTGGTTTCACAGGCTTCTATCTGAATGACTTTTCCCAGCTGCTCGGAGCATAGCAATCCTTCTTTTTCTGCCCTCAGAGGGGAAGAGTAAACTTCCTCCAGCAAGAGAGCGGAGTGTGATTTGTTTAGGAGGCACAGACAGCTCTGGAGACAGCAGCCTGCTTTGTGAGTTCATTAGCAAGGCCCCCGGATCGCTTTCTGACCGGCCTTGTTGCGCCACCAGACAATGGAGAGCCTGTAAACAAGGAAGGGCAGAGAGCAGGGCTGCTGATTCCTGCTTCAATCATGCCTTTGTCAGGAGCACTGAAGAGCAGAGCTGCTTTCTATCTGGAAGACACTTCCCTAAGATCATCATCTTCATTAACTCCAGAACACACAACCTCGGAGCACCTCTGCTACAAGGATAGGCTGAGGGAGAAAAGGAGGAGAAAAGGAGGCTCCAGGGAGACCTAATAGCAGCCTTCCAGTACCTGCAGGGGAGCTACAGGAAGGATGGAGAGAGACTGTCTGCAAAGGCCTGCAGGGACAGGACAAGAGGCAATGGCTTCAAACTGGAGGAGAGCAGATTTAGATTGAATGTTAGGAACAAGTTCTTTACTTGTGGAACGCTGGAACAGGTTGCCCAGGGAGGTGTTTGGGGCCCCATCCCTGGAGATACTGAAGGTGAGCCTTGACAGGGCCCTGGGCAACCTGCTCTAGTTGTCCCTGCTGACTGCCCAGAGGTCAGACTGGATGACCTTTGGAGGTCTCTTCCAACCCAAACCATTCTACAACTCTATAATTATCTGACAGTCAACACTACCACAGAGCAGTACATAAAGGGTAGCTACCAGAACAATGGAGACTCCCTTTTTCCAAGGAGTCCCATGGAAAAGACAAAGGGTGATCTCCTGAGAGGATTCCAACTGGACTCTAGAAGAAACCATTTCCCCTTGAGAACAGCTGGACATTGGAATCATCTCCCAAGGGAACCCAGTGGATTCCCTTACACTAGGAGAGCCTGAAGACTCAGCTTGACAGGGGTGCTGAGCCAGCTCGTTTACACTACACCATCACCTAGAAAAGTTGGAGGAGATGATCCTTGGGGTCCCTCCCAGGCTGGCATTCTGGCTTTCTGCAAACATTTCTCCCAGCTACCTGAGGACTGAGCAGTTCAAGGCACGTGCAGTGGAACAGCAATTGTGGAACAGGATTATTCTGCTTGCAGATGCAATTACTGAGGAAGAGCAAAGACAGCTTCCAGCTGACCTAGATATTTTTTATTTAGCAGATGAGACTTCACTAATTTCTCCACTGCTTTGATGATTCTCAGGAAGGAATATATTAGAATAAATTACTCCCCTAACACAGAGGCCCCACTGGTACCCGAGCTGCATGCAGATGAAGCTGGTAAGATGCTCGCCCTGTGGATTTCAGGCACACACTGACAAACACACACACACACACACAATGCTGAGCTGGATGAACCCTTCCCAAGCTAGCGTTTGAATTCCTGTGGTAATTACCGCTTCCCAATTTAAGGGCAGGTGTTCAGGACCCGAAATCACTTCACTTTTTATAGCCCACGAGTTACAAAAATGACAGCTAAAATACAGACACCTACAGCCACGTTCAGACAGACAAATACCAGGGGGTGAAGTTTCCAGAGCACGCCCCTGCCTGCGTCTCTGCAAGCCCAAGGGCACCTAAGGTCACCAGGACCTTAAGTGAGGTGTGGGTACGGAGCAGGGAATTCAGCCCCTCACTCAAAACGGCCAAGCTAGAAGATGATGCCTTGTTGGGGAACGAGCCGTAATTGAGAACATCTGGGAGGTAGGAAACGAGCAATTTCTCTGAGAGGGAGACAAAGGAACACCAGCAAAGTGCTTTCTGAGAACCTCCTGGTCCCCGCGGCTGTCCGAACACCACAATAAAGGGGTTAAAAACGAAGCAGGCAGTTAAACACCCAAACCCCATGCTCCTGACCCTGGTGAGAACCACTTTTAACACAAAAGAGCACAAATAGCGCCAAAGGAGGGGGGGGGGGGGGGGGGAAATCCTCCACTTCTACAAACACACAGCCTTTCGTTTTCTGAAGAGCTATGCCCACGCCCTTCCCCCCACATCCACCAAGCCAAAGTTTTCAGCTGCCACCTGCCAGGAGGTGACAGCGACACACCTTGCCCGAAGCCACCTTCGCAGAGGGGAAGGAGAGAGAGAGAACAGCCAGCTGGCCTGGCTACCATGGACCACTGCACTTCGCAGACAGGACAAGGAGAAGCACCCATCTGTTCCCCCATCTCTTACCCCATCACAGGGACTCGCTAGGGTGCTGCTGGTCACCTGCTGCTCATAGGCAGCCACAGTCTCGGCGGTGCTAGAGTGGCTGAAAGGTTTGACAAAGAGGAAATCACTCTGGTCGGACATGGGCGAGAAACAAGAGGTGTAGTTGTGTGCCTGGGAGGTCAGGCCCGCTCCTCCCACGTCCAGGTACTTGATGAAGCCATCTGGCTTCATCTGCCCGTGGAAATGGGAAGCAGGCTTACGGCTACCACCTCGGCAGCAAGCCACAAAGGTCCAGCCGGCAGCACCAGCTCTGAGACACCGGGCAGCCAGCAAAGCGAACATCACACAGGAGACCAGGGAGATGGACACCAAGGAGATGATGAGGTAAAGCGTTAGGTTGGTGTCCTTGGGAGAAGATTTGGGGAGGTCCAAGGACTTGGCAAAGTCCTGCACACTGTTTTCCTCGGGAGAAATTACTATGACCACCGAAGCCGAGAGGGACGGTACCCCATTGTCCCTCACTTCGACCACCAGCCTGTGGGGATCTTCCATCTCCCTGAGAGCCTGGGCCACCCTGATCTCCCCAGAGCGCCGTTCCACTTGGAAAGGCAAAGCCTCGGTGCTCTCCTGCAGCTGGTAGGACAGCCAGGCGTTGTGGCCACTGTCGGCATCAACAGCTACAACTTTGGTGACCAGATAGCCAGGTTCTGCCAAGGCTGGGATGGTCTGGTGGAAGGCAGAGCCCTTAGGGACGGTGGGGTAGACGATGGTGGGGGCATTGTCGTTCTCATCCAGGACAAACACATGGACTACAGTAGTGCTACTGAGTGCAGGAGAGCCATCATCCTTCACCTCCACGGGCACCTGGAACACCTTGTCCTGCTCATAGTCCAGAGCCCGCATGGTGTAGATGGTGCCATTGTCCTGGTCGATCCGGAAGTAGGTTGAGATGGGTACCTCCTGAACCCCGTTGTCCAGGATGGAGTAAGACAGCTTGGCGTTGCTCCCCTCATCAGGATCCGAGGCCGACACCGAGAAAACAGAAGTGCCGGGCAGGGCATTCTCCTGCACGTAAGCGGTGTCGAAGGGGCTGGAGAAATTGGGCGAGTTGTCGTTCACGTCAGCGATCGGCAGGTAGAACGTTTTTTGGGTCACCCTCTGCGGGGACCCCGAATCCACAGCCCTCACCGTGACATTGTAGCCGCTGGCCTTCTCCCGGTCGAGGGGGCCGTCTGTGACCAGCGAGAAGTGCTCTTTAAAAGATGAGACCAGCTTGAAGGGGAGCTCCTTCCCTACCTGCAGCCGCACTTGCCCGTTGGCCCCCGAGTCGCTGTCCTTCACGCCGATGAGGGCGATCACGGTGCCCGGGGCAGCATCCTCCTGCACCGGGCTGGAAAGTGAGGTCAGCACGATCTCGGGGCTGTTATCGTTGATATCGATCAGTTCCACTCGCAGGTGGCAGTGTCCTTCCATGGCAGGGGACCCCTTGTCCCTGGCTCGAACGGCGATCTCGTAAGCACTGGATTCCTCGTAATCCAGAGGGGCTTTTGTCCTGATCTCCCCTGTCCGGGGATCTAAGGCGAAGAGCTTGGTGAATCTCCCAGGTGAGTTATTGCTGATTTTGAAAGAATATTCCACATCCCCGTTGGGACCTTCGTCCAGGTCGGTAACATTCAACTTGGTGACCAGAGTGCCCACCGGCACATTCTCCTCCAGGTGGACCTTGGATACGGGTGGCTCACAGACAGGAGGGTTGTCATTTGCATCCAGGACATGGATGGTAACCCTGGCAGTGCCAGATTTCACCGGGTTGCCCCCGTCCAGGGCTGTCAGCGTCAGGTGGTGGACAGCCACTTTCTCCCTGTCCAGTGCTTTTTCAAGTACAATCTCAGGCATTTTAACTCCATCTCCCCTCACATTGATACTCAGGGCAAAATGCTTGCTGGGGCTGAGCTCGTAGGTGGAGATGGAGTTAGAGCCCATATCTGGGTCTTCTGCTACCTCCAAAGGTAGCCGAGTCCCAGGGTTGGCTACCTCAGTGATCTCCAAGAGCACTTCTGGCTTGGGGAACTGGGGTGCGTTGTCGTTCACATCGAGGACATCCACCTCGACACGGTGGAGCTGGAGGGGATTCTCCATGACAAGCTGGAGGTGCAAAGAGCAGGTGGGGCTCTGCCCGCACAGTGCCTCCCGGTCCAGCCTGCTGTCGAGGAGCAGCACACCTGCTGCCAGGTCCACCTGGAAGTGCCGCTGCCCACTCTCGCTCACCAGGCGTAGGTTGCGGGTGGTCAAACTCCGCACATCCACCCCGAGGTCCTTGGCCAGGTCACCCACCGAAGAGCCCGGCTCTCGGTCCTCGGGCACGGAGTAGCGGAGCTGAGCGCTGCTGAGAGCCAGCAGGCAGGAGAAAGCTGTGAGCAGCAGCGGGAGCTGCCATGGCAAACTCCGTGCCCCGAGCATCCCGTGCCCGCCGCTGTGTGTGCGCGGAGCAGCGCGGAGCGGAGCGGCGGCGGCGGTTCCACACAGCCTCCCCCGCCTCCCCGCCCCCGCTGCCGGCCCCGGCAGCCGCCGCCGTGCCGGAACCCCCCGCGACCCGGGGAGGCGGGGGGGTCCGAACGCGTTGCGCAAGGAGGAAGCCGCCGTGCTGGAGCCACCGGAGCCGGGCAGGGAAAGAATGGAGGGGGCGGGGGGAGGACGGTCGCAGCCCGGGCGGCTGAGATGCTTCTCGGCAGGCAAAGGCACACAAAGTCGGCGAGCCGGGGGGGACGGACCGAGTGACAGTTTTACGTCTTTCCACAGCCCCCTCCTACTCCTCCTCCTCCTTTTTCTCTCTCCCTCCTCCTCCTCCTCTTCCACCTCCACTGCCTTCCCCAAAATACGCACGGCGTAGCTCCCCCCCGACACACCCCGCCCCGCCGCCGCCACTATTTCCGCCCATCCCCCCCTCCCCAAAACCGCACCCTGCTGCACCAGGAGGGTTCCCGGGGAACTCCCGGTAATGGGAACACACCCCCCACACCCACCCCGTTCCGCCATGTCCGGCTGCTAGAAAAGGGAAACCGGCGGGGATCCACCTCCCCAAAGTCGGCTAGGGGGATGCCGCATCCCGAGCTGCTCCGGTGCCGAGCCCCGGCGGCCACCGGTCAGGTGTGGGGGGGAGGACACACACGGTCCCGAGCTCACCTCGCTGCAGTGGCTGCGATCCGGCGGGTGGGCACCGGCGGGGGCCGCGGAGGGTTTGACGAACATGAACTCGCTGATGTCCGAGACGGGCGAGAAGCAGGAGCGATACCGCGGGGCGGGGGGGTGCCGTGGCTGTCACCTGGACGCCCATCACCGTGTCCCCTTGCTTAGGCTCATAGTGCAAGTGCCCGAAAATGTGGCTGGGGGGAGGCTGAAGCGTGTTCACACTCTCCACACAACAGCTCTGGTTGGCAGGTGCTGAGCCCCGCCGCAGGCACCGCACGCCCAGCACCACCAGTCCCACCAGGGAGATGGTGGAGATGAGCACCAGGGACACAATCAGGTACAAGGTAATGGTGGGTAAGCCCCCACCATCCGTGGCCCGAGCCTCGGAGCCCTGCAAGGCCTCCGGGCCCCTCTCCTCCACCAGCACCACAAGCGTGACAGCTGTGGAGAGTGGGGGCTCCCCGGCATCCCGGACAACCACCAGCAGTTCATGAGCAGAGGCATCAGTTTCCTGCAGGGCCCTCATGACCCGGATCTCCCCAGAGCGCAGGGCCACGCTGAAAAGCCCCGGCTCTGTGGCTTCCACGAGGTGGTAGGAGAGCCAGGCGTTGCGCCCCGAGTCCGCATCTATGGCCACCACCTTGGTGATGAGAGCGGGAGGGGTGATGGAGGGGGAGATTCGGAGCTGGGTAGCAGAGTCCTCCCCGGCCCTGGGGAAATGCACCTGCGGAGCATTGTCGTTCTGGTCCACTATGAAAATGTGAACCAGCGTCCTGTTCCTCAGGGCTGGGGAGCCACCATCAGAGACCTCCACGTGGAACTGGAGATAGGTGGTTTGCTCATAGTCAAAGGGAAGCTTGGCAGAGACCTGCCCACTCGTGGGATGTATGGAGAGGTAGCGAGTGGGATCCAGGCCCGGATCTGTCCCGCCGGCTCGCAGGATGGAGTAGGAGAGGCGGGAGTTCTGCTCCGAGTCAGGGTCGGCAGCAGAGACTGTAACCAGCACGCTGCCCACCGGGTTGTTTTCTGCCACCAGCACTTCATAGGATGCCTGCTCAAACTGAGGCGCGTTGTCATTGACGTCCGCCAGGGTGATTGGCAGGATGGTGTGGCGGGAAAGCGGGGGACTGCCCAGGTCTGAGGCAGAGACGGTGACGTTGTAGTAGGCGACACGCTCCCGGTCCAATCGGGTGCTGGTTAGCAGTGAGTACTGGTGCTCGTAGTCCTTACGCAGTTGGAAGGGAAGGTCTGGAGACACGTGGCACTGGACCTTGCCCTGCTCGCCGGAGTCCCTGTCTCTGACATGTATCACAGCCACCACTGTGCCTGGTGGTGCATCCTCACTCAAGGAGCTGGAGAAGGAGGTAAGGATGACCTCAGGTGCATTGTCATTGACGTCAGTGATTTCCACCACCACACTGCAGTGCTCCTCCATCGTGGGCGACCCCATGTCTTTGGCCTCCACTTCGATCTCGTACACCGTCGCCTCCTCAAAGTCCAAGTTGCCCTGGACACGAATCTCCCCCGTTTGCTCATCGATGGCAAAGATCTGGCGCAAGGCAGCGGAGTTGTGGCTGCTGAGGGAATAGCGGATGTCTCCATTGGGCCCTTCATCCACGTCTGTGGCATTTAACTTCACCACGAGGGTGCCCAGGGGTGAGTTCTCCACCAAGCGGGCTCCATACGATGGTTTGTCAAAGACAGGGTGGTTGTCATTGGCATCCAGGACCTGAATAGTGATGCGGATCTTGCTGGACTTGGGGGGAGAGCCTCCATCTTCAGCAGTCAGGACCAGGTAGTGGAAAGCTCTGAATTCTCGGTCCAGGGCCCTCTCCAGCACCAGCTCAGGGAACTTTCCCCCATCGGTGCGTGCCTTCACGTTGAGGTTGAAGTTCTCATTGGCACTCAGGTGATAAGTCTGCAAGGTGTTGGTGCCCACATCGGGGTCCTGGGCAGGCTGGATGGGGAAGCGGGCACCCAAGGAGGCCAGCTCATAGATGCGCAAGGACACCTCTTCACTGGGGAACTCCGGGGGGTTGTCATTGATGTCCAGGATCTCCACCTCGATGCGGTAAAACTCCACAGGGTTCTCGATGGCAAGTTTCAGGTGGAGGAAGCAGCGAGGGTTCTGCCCACAGAGCTGCTCCCGGTCTATTCGCTCGCTGACCATTATAATGCCGGTGTTCACGTTGACCGAGAAGTACTGGGAATCCGAATCAGACAGTACCTGCAGGTTAGCTGCCGCCAGTTTCGCCACATCGGTGCCCAGGTCCTTCGCGATATTGCCCACGAAGGCTCCCCGGGTAAGCTCCTCCGGGATGCTGTACCGGATCTGAGCCGAGGAGCTGTGCAAGAACAAACAGAAGGAGACGACACGGGGCAGCCCCAGGGCCCTGCCCGCCTGCCCTGCCCTGGGCATCCTTGCCGGCTGGGCGGCCGGGGAGCGATGCCCTCCGCGCTCCGGGGGCCGCGCTCAGCGCTCGCCGCTCCCATTCATTGTTTGGGGCGGACGCGGTTCGGTGGGGAGGGGGCGACGGGAGGACGCCGGGGCTCCGCGCAAGACGCTTCGCTATTGGCTCTCAGCCCTTAGCCGCTCCTCCAATCGCCGAGCTCCTTTCCCAGGACAGCAACACCGGCGCCAATCGCAACCCGCGGACTGTTGCCGCGCGGCGCGAACCTGCGCGGAGCTTTCCCGACAGCGGCGGCGGCTCCGCGCCCCCCGCACCCCCCAGGACCCCCGTGGCAGGGTAGCAACAGCGGCCACGGGGGACATTGGCGCGGGGGGGGAGAAGGGGGGGGCGGAGAGAGAGCCGGGACATGAGCGGTCTGGACGCCCGGCGAGCCCTGTACCGGCACCGCCTTCCCCCTGCCCCATGGCTCTCACCTGGCCGGGGTCCCGCAGAGTACCGGTAGCGGAAAAGAAAGCCCCAGTTTCCCTCGGTAGGGTGGCAGAGGGCGGGCAAGGCCGGAGGAAGGTGAAATCGCTCCGGTCGGAGCCTTGGGAGAAGCAGGTGCTGTAGCACTGGGACTGGGAGTCGGTGGGACGTAGGGTGACCTCCATGTACTTGAGGGTGCCGTCGGAGTTGATCTGGAGCTTGGGGCTGGAGTGCTTGAAGAAGTCCCGGGAAGGCGACTCGCTAAGCCAGCAGCAGCAGTAGGGCGAGGGGGCAGCACGGCCTCTGCGACGGAGGCACCGGGCGGCCAGGAGGGTGACAGTGGCCAGAGCCATGGTGCTAACCACCGCCAGTGCAATGATCAGGTAGAGGGTCAGATCTGGTTTCTCCTTGGCAGCAGCCAGAAAATCCCGAGGTTTGTAGCTCTCCTCCGGGGCTGTCTCCTCCAGGGCCACGGTGATGGTGACAGTGGTGGAGAGTGGGGGATCACCATTGTCCGTCACCTGGACAACGAGCTGCTGCACTGCCACGTCTGTGTCCTGGAGGGCACGTGCCGTCCGCACCTCCCCGGTGTACAGCGACATGTGGAACAAGGAGGGGTCGGTGGACTGAGGCAGCAGGTGGTATGAAAGCCAAGCATTGTGCCCAGCATCCGCATCCACTGCTGTCACCTTGGTGACCAGGTAGCCCGCTGGGGCAGAGAGTGGAACCCTTTGGGGTGCTGGGCCATCGCTGTCACTGGCAGGGTACAGGATGGTGGGGGAGTGGTCGTTCTGGTCCAGCACAAAGATGTAGACAGTAACGTTGGCATGGAGCGGGGGCGACCCCGAGTCCCGCACAGACACAGAGACTGGCAGAACCTGCAGCAGCTCAAAGTCAAAGGTACGCTGAGCATAGAGGTTGCCATTGTCAGGGTTGATGTGAACAAAGGAAGAGGTGGGGGCGCCCTGCACTTGCCCGCTCTCTATGGAGTAAACAAGCCGGGAATTAACCCCGTCGTCAGGGTCCGAGGCAGAGACAGTGCACAGCAGGGAGCCCGGCGGGTTGTTCTCTGGGAGGAAGGCATCGTAGGAGGGCTGCGAGAAGCGTGGGGGGTTGTCATTCACATCAGATATATTCAGGAGCAGCGTAAGTGTTGAGGTGAGGGCAGGAGCCCCACCATCCTGAGCAATCAGTGCCACTACGTACTGTGAGGTAGACTCTCGGTCCAGGCTCTCCCTAGTGATCAGGGAGAAGTGGTTCTGAAGAGACCTGATGGCAAAAGGCACGTTGGGGGAGATCTCCAAGCTCACAACCCCATTGGCCCCCGAGTCTCGGTCTCGTATGTTGAAGAGGCCCACGACAGTCTCTGGTGGGGTGTCTTCTGGCACTGGGTTCAGCAAGGAGGTGAGCAGCACCTCTGGTGGGTTGTCATTGGTGTCCACCACTTCCACCCGCAGCACACAGTGGCCCTCCATCTCTGGGACCCCTCCATCATGGGCTCGCACATACATCTCATAGAAAGGTGATTCCTCAAAATCCAGGGCTCCCCTCACCCGGACCTCACCACTGCGGGGATCGAGGGTGAAGAGCCTCCGGACCGAGTCGGAGGTGTGCAGCCCAAAGGAGTACTGCGCTTCCCCGTTGGGGCCCTCGTCAGGGTCAGAGGCGTTGAGCCGGAGGAGCAGGGCCCCCACAGGAGTGTTTTCAGGGACTTGCACCTTGTAGGCGGCACGGTCAAAGGTGGGTGCATTGTCATTGACATCCAGGACCAGGACCGTTATCTGCGCCGTGCCCGAGCGGGCTGGGCTGCCCCCATCCACGGCCGTCAACACCAGCTGCAGTTCTGGCTGCTCTTCCCGGTCCAGGGCACGCTCCAGCACCAGCTCCGGGAAGAGTTTGCCATCCTGCTGCTGCCTGACGTCGAGGGAGAAGTGAGAATTGGGGCTCAGCCGGTAAGAGCCCACGGCATTGGTGCCCACATCGGGGTCCTGCGCGCTCTCCAGGGGGAAACGTGCCCCCACCGTGGCAGACTCGGCGACGCGCAGGCTGCGGTGAGTGGTGGGGAAGCTCGGCGAGTTGTCATTCAAGTCCAAGATCTCCACTTCTAGACGGAATAGCTGCAGGGGGTTTTCTGTCACCACCTGCACTGACAGCACGCAGCTGGCAGCCGCTCCGCACAGCCGCTCCCGGTCCAGCTGCTGGCTGACCACCAGCGCTCCGCTGTCTAGGCGCACGGCAAAGTGACGCCGGCTCTCCTCCGAGCCCAGGCGCAACCTGCGACCCGGCAACTCCTCCACCTTCAAGCCTAGGTCTTGGGCCACGTTCCCCACCACAGTTCCCACCTCCGACTCCTCAAGCACTGAGTAACGGATCTGCCCGGAGACGGAGACCCAGCCCCAGCCGAAGAGCGCAAACAAACTCAGTACTTGCCATTTCCAAGCGGGTCGCTGGAGGCTGATGCTCTCCATGTCCATGTGTGTCCGGCCCGGGACGCAGCAGGCGCTAGGAAGCTGATGAAAAAAATCCCTGGGTCTCTCTTCCACGGCTTGGAAAACAGCTCCGGGGCTCCGGCAGGCAGCAGCTCCGGCTGTCAGCTCCGAGCAGAGGGGGTGGGCTGGGGGAGGGGAACTGAATCACAGCCCCAGCGCGGAGGTGGAAAGGGGGGGTGGGGGGAGAGAAGCAGATTTCTCCCCCCCGCTTCAGATCAGCTCCCAATTGGCCGAGAGCTGCGTCCTCTCCCTGCCAGCAGTCGGTCCCCAGACGTGCGGGAAGTGGGGGGCCTGAACTGGTATCAAGCAGGGCTGCCACCCCCAGCCTCCCCTCCGCCAGCCTGAGGCACTTGCTCCAAAAGCTCGCTTCCCGTTCACAGGGAAACTGCACGTCCTGGCAGCCTGGAAGCTTAGGTACAAGCCCTCCCTGTGCTCTCCCCCTTCCACAATGGTGGCTTCACATTGCACCCACAGACAAAGGGCAGCTGTCATGAACGCCGGCCAAAGGACTTTTCATGCCTGATGAAAAGGTGCTTGTTAGAGCCCTGAGGTGCCAGGGGCTCTTCTCCCACTCTTTTCTCTCCCCCAGCTAATGCTGTAGCTGCTGCCCAGACCCTAGGGTTGCCTCTTTTAAGTGAGGCATCACAACCACCAGTACCACTGTCACACAGAAGAGCTCACATTAGGACCGGGATGCCCATCCCTGCCAGGCCCCATGGGTGTCAGAGGCAGAAGACAGGAAGGCAGACATGAGTGAGCCACTCAGAGCTGGAACACAATTCCACTAGTACCACCATCAGACAGGAGAGCTCACACCAGGACAAGGATCCGCACCCCTGCCAGGCCCCATGGGTTATTGGATTCAGAAGGCGGGGAGACAGAGATGGATGAGCCATTGAAAGCTGGAATTGCTTCCCACACACCTAGCTGGATTCCCCCTCCCCATGCTGAGACAAGGAAGGGGACAACCTTCTTTAAGGCCCTTTCCAACACAAACTGTTCCATAATTCTATGATTCACAATATCCAAGATACACACAGAGATGGATAGCAAGCCCACTACAGCACCACCTAATCACAACATCAGGTCAGGACATCACACTGGGAAGGAGGCCTGAGCCTCCCACCTGGCAGAGACAAGTACAGAAGTTCTGTGGCAGATACAGCTTTGCAGATGAGCAATCTCCCAGAGGGCAACACCAGGGATCTCAGCCTCCCCAGCAGGGAAAGGAGCTGGAATTTCCTCCTCTCCCTGTCCTAGAGGATGGTGGCAAGCTGCAGGGTGTTAGCTTGGTTCACAGCCCTGCAGAAGCTTTGTGCAATCGAGCCCTGGAATCCTTTCCTAAGCACAATCAAAACCACCCTGACCTCCTTTTGGTGCATGCAGATCCTTGTGGGAGGTGGGATCCACAGCAGTGTGACAGGCAAGGGAGCCAGTTCCTACCTGGGACCCTGCCCATCCCCACCACCTGGGCACCCAGGGAACCTGGGGGAACAGGTGAGAGAGGATGGGTGAACCCACGTCCGGCACTGTGGATGGTAACAGGAACACCATCCATGGACAGAGACAATGAAGGTGTGGCCACGAAGGGGCTTCACTCCCCTCTGCAGCCTCTCGCTGTCCATTCCAAGAGCGACGGGGTGGGACCACCCTGCTGCCAGTCAGGCAAAGACGGAGCACGGAAGCTCGCGATTGGTGCAGAACTCTGCCTAGGTCCTACCTACTGCTCCAGGGGAAGGTAGGAAGTATTCTTAAAGGACCAACGTAGCAAATCTCTGGGCAAGTGCATTTCCCAACATTCAGAGACCAGTACTTGCTTGGACCTACTCATTCCCCGATGGTGCCACCAGGAGAAAGCTGTCACAGTAACCTTGGCTCTGGGATGTGCCCTGCCCTCATCCCAGGCAGGGCCTCACATAGCACAGCTATGTCAGACATGACCACGGGCAGCATGGGGTGCTGCACCCCTGGGAACAGGTTTGGTGCTGCTGCAGTGCCTTAGCAGAAGCTTCCTCTGAAGCCCACGTGAGATTCTGCTCAGTGACCCGAGGTGGTTTGGTCACAATAGCACTGGAGCAAGGGACAAGTTTCACACAGTGGATCCTGCTATTATTTATGTCTGCAAAAGTCCAGGGTGGGGAGGCAGGAAAGTTGTCTAGGATGGAAATGTCCCAGTTCCAGAGGGCCAAAGCTCACCCTGTGGAAAGGCCCTGACCCAGACAACCCAATGAGCTGAGGGATCACTGGAAATGCTTGCAGGGGAGGATCCCTCAGGGCAGGACACGACACCTGTCACAGATGGGACCAGCACCATCCCCACTGCATTGTTTTTGGGGGTCTGGCTGTTGCACTGCAGACCTAAGAGATGTAAAACCTTTACAGGATTGACACAGTCCATAGCATTGGGCTGGATCTTCTGTCACCTCAAAGACTGAAAATCCAGGGCCCAGTGCCAGCTGAGCTGCTTTCTCACTGCCAGTGCCTTTCCAGCACTGGGGAGAAGGGAGGAGATACAGCTAGGGCTCAGGATTGCTGCCTGCCCATTATCACCTTCTTCCATCCCCAGTGTCAAACCATTTACTGGCCCCATCCCGGGGTGGCATCTTGCCAAGGACCCTTTGGTAGAGGTGATATCCTTGTCCCTAGCTGTAGCTCAGCCCACACAATGCAGAGGAACATTTGATCCTGCAGCTGTCTCCACCTGCCACAGCTCAGAAGTGCTGAGTCTGAGCAGTCAGAGAGCGAGGGGGGGGGAAATGCATAAAATAATTCTGGGAGATTTCTGCCTCCGCTTGTGATTTGGCCACAGCGAGCAGGCAGTACAGACAGCCCACACCCAGGAACAGCTTCCTCTGCACCTCACTTCCACCTGCTCTGAGGAACCTACCCACGACCTCCTAAGAATTGATATGCTACTGGCACCAACCACCTTGGAAGCCCATCAGATGCCAACACGTTCCCCCCCACCCCCCCATCTTCCACTGGATTGACCACCCAGCCTCACCTCTGGGGATCGAAGCATTCCTATAAATTGCAAGCTCTCAAATTGAGCTGCATCATTCCCAGCCGGGGAAGAAGCACAGGAGCTGCCTGCCATGCGCAGACGCCTTCACGGCTGCAGTTTGCGCTGTCAGGACATCAGACATCATCTAGAGACAGCACAGTTACAAACCAGGCAAGGCTTGGAATAGAGCTCTTAACACCTGGGTGGAGGACTCACCATCCTGCTCAGAGCCACAGTGCAGCTCAACGGAGCCCTGCGAGCAGCTGGGGGAATCTGCAATCCCACCCCTACACACACACACACCCTGGAGAGAACATCATGACAAGAATTCCATGGAAACAAAACCGGAATCATCAGGAAGCAAATATGAAGTGAGACACAGGAAGGACTGCTCTGTGGCCACAGTTTGTCCAGAGGAGGAACCAGCATCATCTTTCAGCTTTGCATGCTGCATATGGAAAGAGACACCTTGGTCCCTCGCTGGCATCTGGTGACTCCCAGCCCCATTTTCACCATTACCTCCCCAGCCCACACCAGGACATCACGCTATGAGGCTACATTCCCCTCCCAGTGCCTGACCCCACAAGTGCTCCTCCTGGCTGCCTTTTTGCAAAGGGAAGGAAATCACCATTAGCAGTAACCTTTCTGCCAAGGATTTACAAGTGGCTGCAAGCTGACATCAGCCTCCACTGCTTACTCATGCAAGGTGGACCCAAAACTGCACCAGAAAGACGCAGGCTCATGAACCTGAGAGAACTGACTCATGTGATCCTGCTCACCAGGATGCAAGTGTCATGGACACGCAGGATGGCTCATTTGACTCTGAAGACAACCTGGTCAGCCACAGTTAACCACTCATTCTTCAGAAGCATTGCACAACAGGATCCACCCAGCCCCCATCTGTTAACATATGCATACGGCACAGATGAACCATGGCTCTGCCCGGCGCTTGGACATGCCGTGGAAGGAGCTACATTACCTCAGCAGGCGCAGGGAGCCGGCTGGCAGTGCCCACGATCTGGTGGTACAGCCCTGGCTCACCATTCCTCATGGTGCTCTGGCGACTGCCCAAGGGGCTGGAAGTGAAGGGCTTTTTACACAGGAGATCGCTCTGGCGAGAGTCCGTGGTGAGATAGACCTGGTGGTAGAAGTTGGGGGGGGTATAGCCACCCCGCACAGCATCAATGTGGTGGAAGGGCCCTGGGGTCCTGTACATGGTGCTCCTGGAGCTGCTGTACAGCTCCTTCGACCGCCTCCACTTGTAGCACTTGAAGATGCCCACTGACAACATGGTGATGAAGAAAGCTGCTGACACCAAAATCACAGCCAGAATGAGATAGAAAGTCACATGCTTCCTGGGATCGTTGGCAGGTGCTACATCAGTGAGGTCAGTGAGCACCTCCTTGACCATCTCAGCCACAGAGATAGAGACAGTGGCACTGGCAGACAGCACAGGCTCCCCATGGTCTTTCAGCAGGATGACTAAGGTGTGCTGGGGAGCATCATCCTCCCGGAGCTGGCGGGCTGTGAAGATCTCACCACTGTGCAGGCCAACGGAGAAGAGGCTGGGGTCAGTGGCCTTCAACAGGGTATAGGAGATCCAGGCATTGTACCCTGCATCTGCATCCACCGCCACCACCTTGGTGACCATGTAGCCAGCAGGAGTGCCTGGTGGCACCACATTGGTGTAGGCGTCGGTGACATTGGGCTGAGGGTGCAGCACGGTTGGGGGATTGTCATTGACATCAGTGACAAACACACTGACTGAGACATTAGTAGCCAGAGGTGGAGAGCCACCATCCTGGACCTGCACCGTCATGCTGAACTCCACTTGGTCCTCGTGGTCCAGGGAGGTGAGCAAGTAGAGGGTGCCATTCTCCCGGTTGATGGAGAAGAGATGGCCTACAGTGGGGTCACTCTGAAAGAGAGTGTAGGAGAGATGGGCGTTGCGCCCAAGGTCCGGGTCTGTGGCGCTGACATTCAGGATGGGGATGCCAGGCACGTTGTTCTCCAGCACGTACACATCGTAGGAGTCCTGGGAAAACTTGGGAGCGTTGTCATTGACATCTGACACCTGCACCAGGATCTCTTTTACTGCAGACAAGGGTGGAGAGCCTGAGTCCTTGGCTGTGATAGTGATGTTGTACTCGGATGCCATTTCCCGGTCCAGAGCTGCTTTCGTTTTCAATGTGTAGTAATTTTTGAGGGAAGAGCTGAGCAGGAATGGGATCCCAAGGGGAATGAAGCAGTTCACCAGGCCGTTGTCGTGGGAGTCCAAGTCTGTTACACTCAGCAGAGCCACGACTGTCCCTGGGGCTGCATCCTCAGGCACAGGACTGTACACGGAAGTCACCGTCACCTCCGGGCTGTTGTCGTTCACATCCACAACTTCCACCAGGACTTTGCAGTGGGCCACACCAGGAACAGTGCCCTTGTCTTTAGCCTGTAAGTAAATCTCGTACATCTTTGTTTCCTCATAGTCCAGCTGTCCCTTGACTCTCAGCTCCCCTGTGGCCGAGTCCAGAGCAAACAGCTCCCGGACCTTGGCAGGTGTGTGGCTGCTGAAGGAATAGACAACTTCTCCGCTGGGACCATCGTCCAGGTCGTATGCACTGATCTTGGCCACCAGAGTCCCACTGGGTGTATTCTCCCTTACATTTGCCTTGTAGGTGGACTGGTTGAAGACCGGGGCATTATCGTTGGCATCCACAACGTCGATGTGGATCTGCACGTGGGCTGACCGTGGCGGGCTGCCTCCATCCAGCGCGGTCAAGACCAGGTGCAGCTCCCGTTGCTCCTCCCTGTCCAGCTCTTTCTCTAGCACCAACTCTGCATACTTGCTGCCATCCACCCTTGTCTGCACGTCCAGCGCAAAGTGTGGGTTGGCGCTGAGCTGGTAGGTCTGCAAAGAGTTAACTCCCACATCGGGATCTTGCGCGCTCTCTAGTGGGAAGCGCGCTCCGGCCGCCACAGACTCGCTGATTTCCAGCTTCGCCTGGCTGCTGGGAAAAACCGGGTCGTTGTCATTGATGTCTTGGATCTCCACGGTGCCACTGTACAGCTCCAGCGGATTTTCCATCAAGATCTCAAAGCTGAGGATGCAGGGAGAGAGCGCACCGCAAAGCTCCTCCCGGTCTATCCGGTCGTTCACCAGCAGCGCCCCGCTTGTCAGATCCACCTCGAAGTGCTTCTTGTTGCCTCCGGACACCACCCGCAACCGGCGCCCCGGCAACTTCCCGAGGTCCAATGCCAGGTCTGCTACCACGTTCCCCACCGCCGAGCCTCTCCGCGCCTCCTCGGGGATCGCATAGCGAATAGCGGCGGAAACCCAGTTGGAAAGGCCGAACAAAAGCAAGAGGCTCAGTACCTGCCCCGTCGTCACCCCGCGTCTCCTCACAGCGACGCCGGTCATCGCACAGGACGGTCGCTCTCTCCGCTTCGTGTCCCCCCCCCCCCCTCCCCTGGACCCAGCGCTGGCTACAAACCCTCAGCTCGCCCCCTCATGCCGCTGTCCAGCTCGCCCCGGGAAGCGGCGTCCGGCGGGGAGACGGGCAGGCATTGCTGTGCAGGCTCCGCCGTGACTCACTCCCTCCCTCCCCCCCCTCCCTCTCTCTCTTCCTCCCTCCCTCTCGGGCTCTCTCTGAGACCTTCTGCGCCTCATCCCGGCTCTGAACGGGGCCGGGCAGCCAGATCCCCCCCGCTCCATCATTGGCCGACAGCGGCACACAGAGTTCCGGCCAATAACTGCACAGAGCCACCGCAGGGTTACCGGAGTCCTTCCGCGGGGCCAGCTGCCCGGAGAGCCCCGCCGGGAGAGAGAGCGGCGTCCCCCAGCCCCACGGCAGCGGGGCTCAAACCTGTTCACCCTGAAGGGAGGGCAAAACCCTGCGAGAAACCCAACTAAATACGGACAACCGAGATGGGAGAGACAGCGAAGATCTGGCACCGAGATCAACTGTAAGGGAGGGCTGGAAGAGCTAAGAGTTGGTGGAGAGGATGACGCCGAAAGGGGCGATATGGGAAAATGGAGGGTGCGGAGGGTATAGCCCGGGGTAAAATTGCTGGAAAGAGGCAGACAGGGCAATAAGGGAAGGAGAGGTAAGCAGTGGCACTCAGGGAGCCGGGGTGAGCCATCTCTGGCAAAACCAGACAACTCTAGGTGTCCCTAGGGACCTTCGGAATACCGGTCCTCCCCCTCAGCCCCTTCTGACCCCCGCAACGTCGCATCGGCGTGACTCTGTGTGCCACCAAAGCAACAATGCCGGGGAAACAACGCAGACTTGGTGCTGCCGAGTTAGTAGCAACTCCTCCGGCCGCAGCTCCTACTACAGGGTTCCTAGAAGCATCGTCCCTCCTGCTCCCCACCGCCACCACTGCCCCAGCAGACAACTTTACACCCCTTCCAAAATGGCAGAAATCTCCGTTTACTACCAGTTTGACTCCCCGGTACCGGGTTCCATCGGGCGCAAGGAAATCACGGTCTGCACCGTGCCGGTTCAACCAGGAGAGGGAGCGATTCCCGTTCGCGTGCAGCCCTGCGGACCCCGGCAGCGCGTAGACTACGGCACTAGCAGCGCCCGGGAGAGAACCAGCCACTTCCCGGACTAACCGCCTGTGTTTGGGCTTGTTGCTAACAACAATTCGTGGTTCTTCGGGATTTCCCGACGGTTCGAGCGCCCACACGGATAAAATACCCCAATTTCGGCGGTGCTTGTCCGTCACCCCCGCAGCTGCCACGGTGTGATGGGAAGGGGCCAAGGGAGCTTGATCAGGCAGTGCTAGGAGCGCTGTCAGAACCCGGCTGTGGCCGAGAAACGCAGTGTCCAGGTGCTGCTAAGTGACATGGTTCAGTGGTGACCTAGCAGTGCTGGGTTAATGGACTCAATGATCTCAAAAGTCTTTTCCAACCTAAACGGTTCTGTAACCCTCTGACTCCCAGAGCCGGAGCCGAGCCTCATAAAGAAGAGGGAAAGGAAACAGACTAGAAATCATTTCTTATGGAGAGGCACAAGCAGGTTCTCCATGCTCTGCAGAGCTCCCTCGGGAGTGTTTCTGGTTATCCATTACCCTGCTGCTTCTCGTGGCTGAGTGTGTTGCAGAAAGGCTGAAAAGGATCTGCGCCAACGTGGGGGACACGGTATCAGCTAGAGCGAGAAAGACCTCGACTGTGGCTATGTGATCTCGTCCCGCAGTCCTGTTACATGCTGTGAGCACAAGGGGGCTACCTAGACACGCAGCGTTCCTGCTCTCATGTGAAGTCAATGATATCAAACACACACAAAGCCTTTCCCTTCTACGCGCTCAGCTATTTCCTTTCCTACTGAAAAATCACTGCTAAGATAAACCTTATCAGCGCTACTTATCGTCCTTATCATCAGCCCACAGAATGTGATAAAAGCACGACGTTTCACACCGATAAAATCCAAGGTTAGTCACCTTGGTGGATTTGAGTTGATTTGAATTCTGGGGCAATGCCAAAGCCGAGAAGGGAAATGAGAGGTTTTGAGCACCGCAGTTGCACTCAAGCACATATTATAAGTCTAGTTTGGAGCTCCTGCAGACCGGGAGTGCTGAAAGTAGATTCCTTTGTTCTCAAGCCCTTGTACACCAAACTCCCAATTACCTATATATATATCTAAAATAAATTTAGAAAAGTCCACAGCTCTCTTTGAGACAACAACCTTCAGCCACTTACGTTCTCTGAAATAAGCTCTGTATTTTTAATTCTTTTCCCTATCCACTGCCCATTTTGTATCTTTCCTAAACTCTCACCATGAGTATCACAGTATCACAGCAAGGTTGGAAGAGACCTCAAAAATCATCAAGTCCAACCTGTCACCACAGACCTCATGACTAAACCATGGCACCAAGTGCCACATCCAATCCCCTCTTGAACACCTCCAGGGATGGGGACTCCACCACCTCCCTCTGCAGCACATTCCAATGGCAAAGTGAAGAACTTTCTCCTCACCTTGAGCCTAAACCTCCCCTGGTGCAGTTTGAACTGTGTCCTCTTGTTCTGGTGCTGGTTGCCTGAGAGAAGAGACCAACTCCCTCCTGGCTACAATCCCCCTTCAGATAGTTTTAGACAGCAATGAGGTCTCCCCTGAGCCTCCTCTTCTCCAGGCTAAACAATCCCAGCTCCCTCAGCCTCTCCTCACAGGGCTTGTGCTCAAAGCCTCTCACCAGTCTCATTGCCCTTCTCTGGACATGTTCAAGTGTCTCGATGACCTTCTTAAACTGAGGGGGAGGAGTTTCTCCTCACACACAGACCCACATTCAGAGCTCCCTTGTCCGCTTAGTCCCAGCAGCAGCAGGACAGAAAAGCAGCAGAGAGTATACTACAGTGAAAACAGCTCGGGAAAGGCATAGATGGAAGACTGAACATACCCATGCCCTGTATTTCCATTGGTCTGGAGAAATCACATATCCCTCACTTCAATGGGAAACTCCAGTACTGAATGATACACTTCAGAGCTCCTGAAAACCTCATTTGGAGGGGAAGGAGTATAAATGTGTGACCACTAAAAGGAAAGATTCCATCCCTCTGGACCAGGAATTCCTTCAGAGAAGGATTCAGAACAAATCCCAGACAAAACCACACAGTCCAGCATTTTCTCAGGCTCTGCCAGGGCTCCAGAGGAGCCAGCAGCAGCAATGGACTCAAATAATTTTGTGCTCGGAGCTACAGTGAGGCATCTGCTTCCCAGATGGAATGGAAATGTTAAGTCATGGCTGTGTGCAACATCTTCCTTTTGGGAGGTTCAGAGTCCAAAAAGAAGCAAGCTAGAAGGGAAAAGAGAATACTAGGGAGTTGTTGCCCTCACTGTATAAACAGGCCGGGACAGATCACCCATCGTTATCACAGGGAAATGCTCACTCTGGCAGAGACAAATAAAACAGATAGCACACCAAGCTTTGGACCTCACCACACTTCTGCCCTCGCTCCATCCCATGTCCACCCCACCACCCCAGCTTAGTGAAAGTCACACCTCAAGCAGAACAGACAGCAGTACTGACTGTGGGATAGCAGCTTACCATGGGACAAGAATGCAGGTTTAGTGGACATGAAGAGAAGGAGTGAGATGCCGACAACCATTCCCCTGGGAATGGAGATCAACAGAGCTGGGCTGCCAGGTGGCTGAAACAAGGAGTCTTGTGAAGATGAAACAGCCCTGTTGCTGCTAAAACTAGTGAAGTAAGGCTAAAACAATAAAAAGAAGCAGCTTCAAGGCAGATTTTGAAGACCGTAGTGCCCGAGCATCTTTGCCTACTTAACTGCAAATTGAAGACGGTATTTGACACCCCTCAGTATGGTAAGGAGACAAAGGGGTACATGCTAAACAGATATGATGCTGTTACTCAACTCTCCACCCAAATCACAGTAAAAGTCACCTGGAAGGCAGAGACTGACAGGGTTAGGATAATAAATAAATAAACAATCAAATAAATAACTGTGACCACTACAATAACACCATAGGAACATGTCTCTGTAGGCAGGAGGAAAATCTGTAGCAGAGCTGAGGGCTGTGCCCCTTTTCCTGCACCCAAAACGGACACCTTCACCTTCTGGGTAAGAAATGTACCTTCAATATATGGCTGGCTGAATAGAATAGAATAGACCAGACCTGGTTGGAAGAGACCTTCAAGATCATCATGTCCAACCTATCATCTACCACCACCTAATCAACTAAACCATGCAACCAAGCACCCCATCAAGTCTCCTCCTGAACACCTCCCAATGATGGTGACTCCACCACCTCCCTGGGCAGCACATCCCAATGGCCAACAACTCTCTCTGGGAAGAACTTTCTCCTCACCTCCAGCCTAAACCTCCCCTGGCACAGCTTGAGACTGTGTCCTCTTGTTCTGGTGCTGCTTGCCTGGGAGAAGAGACCAACCCCCACCTGGCTACAACCTCCCTTAAGGTAGTTGTAGAGAGCAATAAGTTCACCCTTGAGTCTCCTCTTCTTCAGGCTAAGCAACCCCAGCTCCCTCAGTCTCTCCTCATAGGGCTTGTGTTCCAAGCCTCTCACCAACTTTGTTGCCCTTCTCTGAACACATTCCAGCAAGTCAACACCCTTCCTAAACTGAGGGGACCAGAACTGGACACAGTACTCGAGGTGTGGCCTAACCAGTGCAGTGTCCAGGGGCAGAATGACCTCCCTGCTCCTGCTGGCCACACTGTTCCTGATGCAGGCCAGGATGCCATTGGCCCTCTTGACCACCTGGGCACACTGCAGGCTCATGTTCAGCCTACCATCATTCAGCCTACCATCAACCAGTACCCCCAGGTCCCTTTCTGCCTGGCTGCTCTCCAGCCATTCTGACCCCAGCCTGTAGCACTGCATGGGGTTGTTGTGGCCAATGTGCAGAACCCAGCATTTGGATGTGTTCAATCTCATGCCCTTGGACTCTGCCCATCTGTCCAGCCTGTCAAGGTCCCTCTGCAAAGCCCCTCCTACCCTCCAGCAGCTCAACTCCTGCCCCAAGCTTGGTGTCGTCAGTAAATTTCCTGATGATGGACTGCTGCATTTGCTGTATTTCTATTAGATATTAGTCCTATTGAGAAGATTTGCAACTCCAAACATGTTGGATGTTACTCAGGATTAACTCACTCAAGATTGATCACTTACAGTTAGTGCATTTATCACCAGGAGCACCAAAACTGCTGAATCTGTGGTTAAATAAATTGATCTTCTCTATTATTTTAACTTTCTGAACCTGTGTGAGTAAGTCCTTTTTTGGGGGGAGGGGGCACTGGAAATGTTAATTTTGTCAATCAGTTTCATTACAGAGACCTAAGTGCTGGGGCTCTGAGACAAGCGACAGTACAAATTCTGTCCTGAGGATTGCCATGGAAAACTGCAGCAGGAATCTAAGCGTGCACAAAGTGTCACTGCTCCAGGCATGAGTGACACCTCTCAGGTGAGGCTGGGCAGGACAAAAGGAAGAGTTAAGATCACACACACCCCTACCCCCAACACACCCACGCCCCGAGCTATTGAGCAGGACACAGGGAGGCAAAGTTTAGCTCTGTCTGTTGCCCACAGATCACTGAGAGCAGAACAGGGAAAGAAGATTCACATAAATCCGTAGACAGAGGTCTCTCTGGCTCACCTGTCCTGAACTCTCAAGGCTAGGAGGATCCTTCCCGGACTGAGTGCCTGAACCAGGTACCCCAACAAGGAGACAGTCAGTTTGTGCTGCCGTCTCTGGTCTCAGAAATGTGAAGTCCTTCTGGCCCGACTCGGAGGCTAAACACACCTCGTAGGAGTAGGGCAAGGGCAGCGTGCTACTGCAGTAGTTGTAGGCTACTTTTGAGCGTAAACTGGAGTACAGCTCCTTCTCAGAAGTTATGAAAACGGGAGGAGTCCGCGAGCGTCGGCATTTAAAGAACAATGTAAAAACAACTGTGAAAACGAATAACACGGTGACGACAGCGAGAGCCACGACAAGAATGACGTTGAGATCAGACGTCAGCTCGGACACAGCGTCTCTGTCGCTCAGCTCCGGCAGCGCCTCCTGCAAGCTCTCGGCCAGCACCACGTGCAGCGTGGCCGTGGCCGACAGCGCAGGCTGCCCATGGTCCTTCACCAGCGCCACCAGGCGCTGCTTGGCCGCGTCGCGCTCCGACACGGCCCGCGCCGTGCGCACCTCGCCGCTGTGCAGCCCCAGGCGGAAGAGCGCCGGTTCCGGCGCCTGCAGCAGCTCGTACGACAGCCAGGCGTTGCGCCCCGCGTCCGCGTCCACCGCCACCACCTTGGCCACCAGGTAGCCCACCTCGGCCGTGCGCGGCACCACCTCGAAGGGCGGCGCCTCGCCTGCTGCCGACGCTGCCGCCGGCCACAGCACCCGCGGCGCGTTGTCGTTGCGGTCCAGCACGAAGATGCGCACCGTGGCCGTCGAGCTGCGCGCCGGCACCCCGCCGTCCTGCGCCCGCACCGTCACCGTGAACTCGCGGCACTGCTCGTAGTCCAAGGAGCGCTGCGCGTACACCGCGCCGCTCTGCGCCTCCACCGACACCGGCGGCGCTACCGAGCCCGCGCTGCCGCCCTCCAGCCAGTAGCTGACGCGTCCGTTGGCGCCCGCATCCGCGTCCCGTGCCAGCACGCGCAGCACCGACGCTCCCGCCGCGTTGTTCTCGGCCACGTAGGCGCTGTACACCTCCTCCTCGAACACCGGCGCGTTGTCGTTCACGTCCGACACCTCCAGCAACAGCGCCGCTTGGCTCGACAGGGGCGGGCTGCCCCTGTCCCTGGCCACCAGCGTCACTCGGTGCTCGGCTACCTGCTCCCGGTCCAGTGCGATCGCCGTCATTACCTTGTACGACCCTCCCGACGACGCCACCAGCGTCAGGGGCGCGTCTCCCGACAGCTCGCACTGCACCTGACCGTTCTCCCTGGAGTCCGGATCGTTCACGTTCACCAGAGCCACCACTGTACCAACTGGAGCATCCTCGGGCACCGGGCTCGAAATGGACAGCATGGTAATTTCGGGCGCGTTGTCATTCACGTCCAGCACTTCCACCTCCACTTTGCAGTGTGCCACCAGACCGCCCCCGTCCCTCGCCTCCACCAGCAGCGTGTAGCCTCGCGTTTCCTCAAAGTCCAGTGCTTCCTGCAAAGTGATGATCCCACTCTCTGAGTCCACCACGAACTTCTCAAGCACCTTGGCTGGCATTTTCCCGAAGCCGTAGGTGATGCGGGCGTTACTTCCGGCGTCAGCATCGGTGGCAGAGACATTCAGTACGGTGGAGCCCCGTGGCGCGTCCTCGCGCAGGCTCACTCGGTATCGGTCCTGCGCGAACACGGGGGCGTTGTCGTTGGCGTCGGTGACGTTGATAAAGAGCTGGGCAGTGCCGCTGCGGGGCGGGTCGCCGCCGTCCAGCGCCGTCAGTACCAGTCGCAGGCTCTCCACTCTCTCCCGGTCCAGCGCTCGGCGCAGCACCAGCTCCGCGAACTTGCTGCCGTCCTCGCTCTCCTTCACCTCCACCTCAAAGTACTTGTTGGTCTCCAGCTCGTAGCCCTGCAGGGAGTTGCTGCCCACGTCTGCATCTTCGGCGGCTCCCACGGCAAAGCGGGCGCCGGGAAATGTCAACTCATTGATTTCCATCTGGAAATGGTCTTGGAGGAAGCGTGGCGCATTGTCATTGACGTCCTGGATGGCCACCTCCACATGGAAAACGTTGAGCGGGTTGTGCACCAGCGCCTCGAAGCTGACAGAACAGATCGGCTCCTCACCGCACATCTCCTCCCGGTCCAGCCTCTCGCTCACATACAGCTCTCCGCTCTCCTCGCTCACGGTGAAGTATTGCAGCTGCCTTTTAGCGGCAGACGTCAGCCGTAGCTTGCGTGCCGGCAGCTCTGCCGGGCTTAGTCCTAGGTCCCTCGCCAGCGGCCCCACCAGCGAACCTCTGCTCAGCTCCTCCGGGATGGTGTAGCGGATCGGCTCCGGTGCCGCCTGGCAGCACAAGCTCAGCAGCACAGCGGGCAGCAGCAGTACTCGCCCGACTGCTTGCCGCCGCCTCGGGCTCTGCCTGACTGCCATTGTGTGCAGCTTCTCTCGCGCAGGGGCCGCCGAAGGGCACAGATCTCCGCGCCGGCTCGGGCGTAGCTGCTCCCCGCTCCGCGCCGCCTCTCGCCTCTGCGCCCCTGTGCCGCTGCCTCTCCGGCCAGCCCTGAGCGAGCGAGCAGCCTGCGGGGGCCGGACGCTGCGGCGGCTTCAGCTGCGGCTCCAGAGCCGCTCCGCGTTGGGCAACAGCGGCACCCGGAGGCACCGCGACGCCACCGCAGCCGCCTGTCGCGCTCCGCTCTCCGCACCGTGCCGTGAGCAGCGGCCGGGAGTCGGCGCCATTGGCCACCAAAACGCAGGATTCAGCTGTCAGCTCGGCGAGGTTTCTAGTCCCCAAGAAAAGGTGAGTCCTGCAACACTGTTTCGAGCTGGAAATCAGGAGTTTGGCTGCGAAACCTCTTACCGATCGGTGGGGGAGTGCACAGACTTCGTGCAGCGGAGCTCAGGTAAGTACAGGTAAGTACGGCTGGTTCGCTCTACGGTTAACATTTGACACATTGCAACAGCTTCTGATGCTGCGGGCTGTCTTTCCCCCGCTCTTTTGCTTCATTTCTGCGAGCTCTGAGAAGCAAGAGCTACGAAATACTTCAGAGGAGAAACCGTTGTGGAAAAGATTCATCAGACCTCCGGTTTTCTTTGAGGCATTGCTTGTTTGCATCTCTTATAAAATGTTAGCCTCTCCGGGACTGGCAGAAAATGGCAGAGCTCTACACAGGCAGAATCACCACTCGCCGCTTTTGGAGACACTTAACTCATCAAACATCTGAGAGTTTTACAAATCAGAGAGATCTCTGCAGCTTCGTGCTTTGAACAAAAAAGGCTAAAACATTCAATCACAATTCCTTCTTTCCATGAACGAGGTAAGTAAGTAGGTCTAGGAACATGGATGGGAAAGAAGAGGAAAAGGTAACCTTGTGCCCAGAACATTTCATTTATCAGCGTGATCTGCCTAGAATCGTAAAGAGGAGTGCCGTACTCCTCCATGGTGATGTCTAAGCTGTTTGAAACACGTCAACTACCCTTCTCAGGACAGATAAAGACTTGTAGAAAGAAGACATAACGAAAAAAAAGTCATAAGAAGGAAAATCAGAAGGGCAATACTACAGAAGCCACCACACAAACACAGCGATGTGTTCTCTACACAGAACATTCCAGGCATGGGGTAGTCTGAGAACAGAAAAGATAAAACATTCCTGAGTGCAATGCCTGTGAAAAGATACTTGAGCTGTGCCTGTTTGTATGATACCACCACCTCCCCAACAGCCAGCAAAGGAAAACCAGGGAACTGGGAACTGGAACAAGACTCTGCAAAGCAGCAAATACTGATTGGTGAGCGTGGAGTCAGCTGGGCGCACTATGACCAGCTGAATAATTTCAAGTGCTACAGAGACCACGGGTTTGGAAACTACGGGTACAGCAGGTTTTCCTAAAACTCCTGTTGTTCCTAACAAGAAATGACTTCACAGATGGCTACTGTGCTCATTCACAGAATCCTGGTGATAACTCAAGTCCCGGTTATACCACTCTTGCCATTCCCTCAGAAGATCCTTTAGCTCAGATTACAGGATTCACTTTTCCCTTCTCGAGCTTCTCACACTGGAGGGGTCATTTGCTAATGATCGCTTGACCACAAGAGTGGTGTGAGAACAAATTGCTCTTGGCCAACAAAATCATTCTTACAAAGGAGGAGCCACAGCATCATAGAATCATAGAATTGTTAGGGTTGGAAGGGACCTCAAGGATCATCCAGTTCCAACCCCCCTGCCATAGGCCAGGACACCTCACACTACAGCAGGTTGCCAAGAGCCACATCCAGCCTGGTCTTAAAAACCTGCAGGGATGAGGCTTCCACCATCGTCCTGGGCAACAGTGTCTCACCATCCTCATGGTCAAGAACTTCTTCCTAACATCCAATCTGAATCTCCCCTTTTTTTTTTTTTCATTCCCCTAGTCCTATCACTCCCTGACACCCTAAAACGTCCCTCCCCAGCTTTCTTGTAGCCCCTTTCAGATACTGGAAGGCCACAATAAGGTCTCCTCGGAGGCTTCTCCTCCAGACTGAACAGCCCCAACTCTCTCAGTCTGTCCTCATAGGAGAGGAGCTCCAACCCTCTGCTCATCCTCGTGGCCCTTCTCTGGACACGTCCCGATGAAAATATGTGTGAAATTGTGTATGTCTAACGCTATGATCAACGCTGCCGAGCAACAAATGATCATTATATCGACATTAGGACATGGGGTCACTACATCTCTGCTACCTCTAATTCCGCTTCTCTGTGAAGCAGGTAAAGTAAAGCCGGTGAGAAGTGCCCATAGGACAGTTAACGACCCGTTGGAAATTAACCTTCATTTGACAGAATGGGCCACAAGGTTGCTGCGTGAACAGGCTTCTCAAGATCGTTCTCCCAAAATGATTCCAGGTGTAGTAAGACTCTGGATGTGCTTTGGTAAGGAGCACAGAAGGAGAAAACCATTTTTACAGCCATTAACGCTATTAAGATTCATGCCACGTTGTTCCTCACGGGTCGTTTGCATCCATTAAACCACTTCGCATCTCAAGACCAAACACTGTTATGTGAGGGACAATGATGCGAAACAGGCTGCACGGCTACATAAAAAGCACGAACTGGTAATTCATGATTCATAAGACATTAAAAAATAATATCACACTAATTAATTCACAGCAAGAGCATCTAAACACTTCTTGAGGTGCCAGGACGTCTGGAAGGCACCTCAGCAGAAGTCCAGATGAAAGTCTCTCTTTCTAGCACCTTCACTATACTTTGAATGCAAAAGAAAACTCTTATAACATCTGTAAGCCCAAAATTCAGTCTGGGAGCATCAAATCCTTTAACTCCATCTTTGGAAGAGCACAGTGGTGGCTCATCACCAAGGTGACCAAGCAGTGCCCATATACACACAATTATTTCATAATGTAAGGCTTAGAAGAAGTATTTCGCTCATCTTGGAACTTCTTCACAGAATCACAGAAAGGCTGGAAAAGACCCTCAGGATCACCAAGTCCAACCGATAACCCTACTCTACAAGGTTCAGCCCTAAACCATATCCCCAAGCGACCCTTTAAACACATCCAGGGTTGGTGACTCGACCACCTCCCTGGAGAGCAAATTCCAATGTCGGACCACTCTTTGCTCTATCCGGACTAGCTAAGAGTTGAGCCAGCCAAGCAAATTCTCACAAGCGACAAGGAATTTGCAGGAGTGCCTGGGAATATTATCTGCGTTGAGGAAGAAATACCTCCATCATGGAACACACACACTGCGTTCTGGTACACAAAAAGGGGACTCTACTGTCGCTACTGGCTGAGCAAAACGATGTGTGAGGAGATTTCACACATGAGGTAAGTATAAGAGCCGCCCCAAAGCAGGCACGGGCGGGTCCATGATCAATCCCAACAACGGCTGATTTAGATAAGACATAATGACCGTTAAATGAGAAAGATTTGTACCAAGGGAGGAGTGATAATCGAAGAAACAAAATCGCAGAATCACAGAAATATTCCGGTTGGAAAAGACCCTCAGGATCACCAGGTCCAACCCAGAGCCCTACTCTACAAGGTTCACCCCTAAACCATACCCCCAAGCACCACATCCAATCGACCTTTAAACACCTCCAGCGTTGGTGACTCAGCCACCTCCCTGGGCAGCACATTCCAATGCCTAACCACTCTTTCCATTAATTTTTTTTTCCTGACGTCCAGTCTAAACCTACCCAGTTGCAGCTTGAGGCTGTTCCCTCTCGTTCTATCACTAATTACCTGGGAGAAGACACCAGCAGCAGCCTGTCCACAGCGTCCTTTCAGGTAGTTGTAGACAGCAATAAGACCTCACCCCAGCCTCCTCTTTTACAAGCTAACCATCCCCAAATCCTTCAGTCACTCTTCATCAGATTTATTTTCCAGCCCCTTCACCAATTTCGTTGCCCTCCTCTGCACTTGGTCCAGCACCTCCACCTCTCTTCTCTATTGAAGTGTCCAAAACTGGAAGCAATACTCAAGGTATGGCCTCACCAGAACTGAGTACAAGGGGACTTGAGAAAAACATCTCACCTAACATGCCGATCAAGATGGAAACAACTTGTGAAAGTCTCTTGGGATAAGAGAAAACTGATCCATGTCTGGTAGGGAACAGAAGAAAAAAACATATTTCTAATGAGTATTGCTGTTGAGAATACCACAATCTCTGCTTTCAATGAGAAGAAGTAGTACAAAATAGAAGATGAAGAGCTGATGTACTTGCTGTATACAGGGAATGACACGAAGCCAGCAATCTCATCCCACCAGAAAAGAAAGAAACCTCTCCAACGAGTAGTGCTGCTGGGAATACACAGTTCCTGCTTTCAATGACAATTAAACCAAATAAATTTAAGATCAAGCATCAACCCATCATGAAAAGTTATACACGGGGCCACAAAAGCTCCATTTAAAGACAATCCCATCAGATGTCTGATCCTGCTCATAACACAAATAACACTGTCTAATAATGCAAAAAATGCCTTCAGGAGAGCTCATTTCTCTTTACATCTCTAAAAAGTGAAAGGACAATGAGACAGATGTGACAGATGTGATTGTTCACATCTTATCAGAAACTAGGATCCTAAAAGTGAAAGGACGATGAGACAGGCGTGACAGATGTGATTGTTCACATGTTATTAGAAACTAGGATCCAGAGCAGGACAAGCAATGCAGTAAGTTAACACCTGCAGGAGAGAAGGGGTCAGGCTATGCACTTCTAGAACACAGTACTTAAGGTAGGTCCCTCACTAAGGTAGGTAACCAACGGTTTGCTCTAAGGTAGGTAACCAACGATTTGCTCTAAGGTAGGTAACCAACGGTTTGCTCTTACCAAAGCTCACATTATGGCATTTGTTGGAATTAAGCTGTTCATTAAGAAATTATGATAACTTTCAAACACAGAAGAAGAATCTCCAAGAGATTTGGAACAACATGCTGTCCAGCAAAAATACCTGGGAAGATTAAACTCACAGTACCTCATACTCCAGCTGGGCATAGAACAGGGAAAGGAGCAACACATTCTCCTAAGCCTTTCAACAGCTCCTCAGGCCCAGCTCCCAGAACTCACATCTCCAAGCCCTCAAAACTTGCAGGGGGTTCTTCGACCCTCAGAAATTTCAAGCACATGACATCAAAGAGCCTTTTGCCCAGACCATTTTTCTTCAGTGTGCACCACCATCACACCACAGACACCAGATGGCTATCTTTACATCTACAGACTAAAAAGGAAGTTTAACGTGGGTGCTCACAAATCTTCTGGAAAGAAAAGATTCTGAAGGTAAATGAGGAGCTGTCCTCCAGAAAAAGTCTGGGTCAGCGAACACCCACAGATGGTCAAAATCAGTGTCCGTATTTCTCACTTTAAAAGACTGAATCGACCTTCTCCCCAACTTGTATTATTCTTGCCATAATATGTATAATAAAACCAAAGCAAATACTGCTCCATTTTAAGCAAGTCAGCCCTAAATGACAGAGAACCAGCAAAACATATCTTTGGGAAGTCTTATGGGAGGAAAAGATTCTGAAAGTAAATGAGGAGCTGTCCTCCAGGAAAAGTCTGGGTCAGTGAACACCTGCACAGGGTCAAAATCTGTGTCCTTATTTCCCACCCTACAACCTGAATCGAGCTTCTCCCCAACATGCATTATTCTTTCCATAATATGTATAATAAAACCAAGGCAAATCCAGCCTTAACTCAGCAAAACATATCTCGTGTTTCCTCCAGCAGGCCTTGACATGCAGCCACTCACACAATTTGTCAAACAGTCACAATATCTACTATTCACTTTCATCCTCTTAACAGGCTGACAGATATTGTTAAGGGACCAGTTGTTGCCCAACTCCATAAGTGCACAAAGGCCAAGGCATGGACACTCACCGCATTATCATGGAGAAACAAAAGGACTGAGAACAGCAGCAACAAGGAACAGCATACATATATACATATTTCAGGCAATAACATTCTGATTCACAACCTCATCCCACCCTAACACATGGCCTGTCGAGAGGATTGTGTGACCCTGCTCATGATGCAAACTCACACCGGATGATAATGCAACGAACAGTTCACTTCCAAAGAGCTCCAGCTGACAGGGAAACAGGGATTACACGGATCAGGGGATGTAACGAGAACCTGGCAAGGGATAAATGCACAAAGGCCCTCTCTAACCAAATGCCAGCCAGCAGCAGCCTGCCACTTCTGCCACCCACACCAACTCTCACACTAAGCAACCATCCCACGATCAGCTGATGGCAGCCAGAGCCAGCAGCAGCCACTACGGGCAGAGAAAAATGGAAACCATCAGCAGGTAAGTTACATAGGAAGACATCAATCCTCCATTCAAAGACAATATCACCTGTCCAGAAGATGTCTGACCCTGTTCACAACACAAACATCCACTGACTAAAAATGCACCACGCTGCATCTGAAGAGCTCAAACTGACAGGAAAACCGGAATTACACGAGAGAAAAGACCTGGCGCACACAAAGACCAGCTCTAACCAAACTCAAGACAACAGCAGCCTGACACTGCTCCTGCCTCCCACACGAAGTGTCATGCTGACACTTCATCCACAGTCACCTGCCGGAAGCAAGAGCTGGCAGCAACCAGCAGGGTGCTGCAAGAAACTTCTGTGGTCAGGAACCACGCCTCGATTGCAGCCAGAGCAGGGCAGGGATAGGGCAGCGGAGCAGCAGCGGTAGGCAGGTCAGTGGAGAGGCACTCACCGGGGCAATGTCTGCATTCTGTAGGCTGGCCGTGGCAGGATCCTCACCGAGCAGCGGTGCGGGCTCGTCGGGCAACGGGCGGACCGGGAGAGTGTCGCAGCAGCTGCCAGGTGACAAGTGGAGCTGGCTCTTGCGTGAGTCGGCAGTGAGCGACACCTCATGTGAATAGGAGCTCAGGAAGGCGCGGACACCGTCGATGCCCACGAAGTGCGTGGCCGGGACGCCGCGTAAAACACCGCCCGCCGGAGGAGGCAGCTGCGAGCGCCGCCAGCGCCGCAGGCGCAGTGCCAGCAGCAGCAGCAGGAAGGCGAGGAAGAGGCAGGAGACGGCAGCCACGGCCAGCACCAGCCAGCGCGTCAGGCTGCCCGCCGCCTCGCCCGGCACTGCCGACGATGCCTCACTGCCCAGCTCAGCCAGCAGCTCGGCCACGCTCTCGGCCAGCACCACGGTCAGCGTGGCCGTGGCCGACAGCGCCGGCCGACCGTGGTCCTTCACCAGCACCACCAGGCTCTGACGGGCAGCGTCGCGGGCCAGCGGGAAGCGCGCAGTGCGCACCTCGCCGCTGTGCAGCCCGACGCGGAACAGCCCCGGCTCCGTCGCCTTGGCCAGCTCGTACGACAGCCACGCGTTCTGACCCGCGTCCGCGTCCACCGCCACCACCTTGGCCACCAGCGCCCCGGGCTCCGACGACCGCGGCGCCAGCTCCACCCCCGACCAGCCACGGGCACCGGACCCGGACACGACCGCCGCCGGAGGGTACAGCACCTGCGGGGCGTTGTCGTTCTCGTCCACGATCACGATCCGCACCGACACGTTGCTGCTCAGTGCCGGCGAGCCGCCGTCCTCCGCCAGCACCCACAGCCCCACCTCGCGCACCTCCTCGTAGTCGAAGGAGCGCAGCGCGTACAGCGCGCCCGTCTCCGCCTGCACCGACACGTACGACGACAGCGCCACGCCACGCACACGCCCCTCGCCCACACGGTACCGCACGCGCGCGTTCTGACCCCAGTCCGCGTCCCGCGCCCGCACCGTCAGCACCAGCGCGCCCGCCGCGTTGTTCTCGGGCAGCCGGGCGCTGTAGCTCGCCTCGCTGAACACCGGCGCGTTGTCGTTCACGTCCAGCACCCTGAGGTTCAGCACCGTGCTGCTCCACAGCGAAGGCGACCCGCCGTCGGCCGCCCTTACTGTCACGTTGTACTCCGACACCTCCTCCCGGTCCAGCTCCCTCGTTGTCACCACGCTGTAGTAGGTGCCTCGAGAGCTCTTCAGTCGGAACGGGACTCCCGCGTCTAGCGAGCACCGCACCTGGCCGTTGGCCCCGGAGTCCTGGTCCTGCACATGGAGCAGGGCCACCATTGTCCCCGAAGGGGCGTCCTCAGAGATCTCGCTCAGCTGAGATGTCACTGTCAGTTCGGGCCGGTTATCGTTGACATCTGTCACTATGATCGTGACTTTTGCAGTGTCAGACAGGTCTCCTCCATCCCTGGCCAGCAACTGGAGTTCATGTGAAGAGATCTCCTCAAAATCCAGATTTTTTTTAACTGTTATGTTTCCCGTCTCGGCATCCAGGTGAAAAAATTCTGATGCCCGTCGTGAAGTTTTATGGAAACTGTATTTCACTTGCCCGTTCAGCCCCTCGTCGGGGTCGGTGGCCGTGACAGTGACGAGGGCAGAGCCCACGGGCACGTCCTCCGGCACACGCACAGTGTATTCCGCTGGGCTAAACACGGGAGCGTTGTCGTTCGTGTCCAGCACAACCACACGGATCTGCACCGTGCCCGTCCGCGACGGCTCTCCGCCGTCCCTCGCCTTCAGTACCAGATCGTGTAACACTGCCTCCTCCCGGTCCAGCGCCATGGCCAGCACCAGCTCAGGACGCCGATCGCCTCCGGGGCCTGCCTCCACGGCCAGCGAGAAGTGTTCGTCACCGCTCAGCTCGTAGCTCTGCAGGGAATTCGGTCCCGAGTCCGGATCGTGAGCTTCAGTGAGGGGAAATCGAGATCCTGGGGCTGTTGCCTCGCTTATTCTCACTTGGATTTCTTGCTCTTCGAAGCTGGGAGCGTTGTCGTTAATGTCCGTGATCTCTACTTCGATTTCATAAACCTGCATTTCCCCCTCTACTATCAGCTCACACCGCAGCACGCATTGCTGCTCATTCTCACAGAGCTGCTCTCTGTCTATCCTCTCCGCCGTCACCAAATGTCCCGTCTTCCCGTGCAGAGAGAAATACTGCGTCCTACCTCTGTCCAAGATGCGGAAACCACCGTCAGCATTCGCCGTCACCTGCAGTCCCAGGTCTTTGGCCACGTCTCCCACGAAAGAGCCTTTGGGCATCTCCTCGGGCACCGAGTACCGCAGTTGACCCCAGGTCACCTCCCACGCCCACAGCAGGACGCAGAACAGCAGGGCCCGCGCCCGCCGACCCCAGCATATCCCTGCCGCGTACATCGCCGCCGCCGCCCCGCTGCAGCGGATCCCGATCCGCCTCTGGCTCCAGCTCCCCCCTGCCGCCTGCCGCCGCCTGTCCCTCTGGCTCGCTGCAGCTCGGCTCCGCACCGTGGGGACGCTCGCAGATCGCTCCGACTCTCAGACAGCCAGCGAGGGAGCCGGACCGCAGCGGGCGGGGCTGCCTGCAGCGCTCCGGCTTCCTCTGGCTCCTTCTCGGTCAACAGCGGCGCCCGCAGCCTTCTGCCGGAACTGCAGCCACACGGCGCTGCCTGCAGATGACTTGCTTGTTAATTTTATTGGTCTTTTATTGCCTTTTAATGGTGATACAATACTGGATTTTCATAATAAGACATGTAGCATGTTCCTTGTATTATCTCTGTTGTCCAAAAGCACAACCCGCATCAGGAACTCTACAGCTTTTTCTAGCAATCTCACTTGAAATGTATTTTCCTCACAGAGAAAAAAGCTTCACACAGCTGATTAAATTCCCCACAATCCGATCAGTAGAACAAAGAAGCAATGCAGATCTTCCTTCAAGTGGAAAGTGGAGACTTCATTTTTGTCTTTTCTGTGAGCCTCAAATAGAGATCGGCGATTTCCTCCTTTGCTTTTCTTTGAGGCATTTTTCGAACGATTCTTGTAATTGCTACAGCACGCCCCTGAGGGTGATAATTATTAGGTGAAAGATTTGTTTCCTACCTTCCAAAACCAAAAAATCCACCACAACTTTTTGCAGTTCAAGGATGACAAAACAGGTTGTGAACAAAAACTCTGCTTAACAGAGTTAACCGGACCGCCAGGAACTTGGCTTTAAAGGCTGCTGCTCATACCTTTGAAAATAATTACATTACCATCACACACCTGCCACGGGCTCATGCTTCTCTCCCTACAAGAACTTCCTGCAAACAACCTCCAGGTGAAGGCTCCCCTGCTGCCCGAAAACCATTCTCTGCCATCCGACTCAGTTTCAGGCTGTTGGTCACTTAATCGCTTCGCACAGATTCTACCAGAACTAGCCAGCAGGCGGGAAGGACCTGCACGGACCTTGGCCAGAATTATCTGTTCGACTCCACTCACACTGCAGGGAAAACGCCTTTGAGTGAAATCAGAACGCACTTTCCTTCTGCACTTATCTCCCGGCTCTTTGCTTGTTCTCAACATCATTTTTTAACTGGATGAGAGCACTGCAATCCTTTACCGAGGTCACCGAGATAGTGACAACATCATTCAACTGTTAGCTCACCTACGGATGCACGGAATTCTCAGAATGGAACGTCAACGGACTTTAAAGGTCGATTTTCCTTTTCAGTAGCCCAAAGTAAATGTTCAGATTTTGCAAACATACGTAATTAAACAATTAGTGCGAATGACTAGGAAGCGGCTGCAATCTTTTAATAAACTATTCATCTAATCATTACATCTTCACTTTACGAGGACAGCTTTTCACCAAAACACTGGAAGACGACGGCAGACAGCCTGAACTCTGTGCATCATTTGTAAACGTGCATATTGTGGAGCCTCCTCTGCACACATTCAAAACCCCTCTGGATGCATTCCTCTGCGGACTACCCTGGGTAGCGGAGTTGGACCCGATGATCTCCAGGAGTCCCTTCCAACCTCTATTGTGATACGTTCAAGTGCCTAATTGCTGTCATTAGTAAATTGTTTGTCGTTAGCGAATCGTTATCAGAATGGGTAGAGGGCTCTAGATGTTAAAGAGGCAGGCGTAACAACTGTTGCAAAACTGACTGAGGGACGGAATTCCTCCATTTAAGATTCCCCTGTCAACGCGATTTACAGATTCAAGAACCTCTCTATGGTAAAAAGGAATGGATAATAAGAGGCGCTGAAATCCACAAGCCGAATTATATTCTCCTCTTCAGCGAAATTTCATTCAAACGTGTGTGAAAGATCAGGAATGGTCACGGGTGAAAAAAAAAGGGGGGGAGAGGGAGAGAGAGAGAGAACAATAACTGCACATCATGCCTAAATAAAACTTATCTGTCCTATCAAACCTGCTATTTCTCAAGCAGCCCTCTGCAAACGACGGCACAACAAAATGAGGCACATTCCGACATGATGGGAAGAGTCTCACTATGGAGGAACAAAATGTAACTTGTTTTTATGGAGAAAACACGAACCATTCCTTTAGGAAAGCAACAAAATTAGAATTTCTTGCAAAACAAAACTCAGAGTTTCAAAAGCAGGAGAACTACTCAAAAAAGGGGAAATTGAACCATGACTTTCCAAGAAAGAAAAGGGCTGAAGGAAAAGTCTAATTACTACTGGGAAGAATGGCACAGGACATGGCACCAGTCATGAAAACACAGACCGACCTATTTTCCTTGCTCAAAGCCACTCTCCCACCTTCCTTCCTCTGCATTTACAGCCGATATAACCACTACATTGTCCATGTATCACCCACAGGCATAAGAGCCTGACAGTCAGTTCTGTTCTGAAACAAAATCAAAACCATCCACTGATGCACAAATCAAGACATCACTTCAGAAGAGCTCAAACTGACAGGTAAAGGAGCATTACAAGAGCCGGGGGACACAACGATAAACGACCTGGCTCGAAATAAAACCACAAAGACCATCCCTAACCTAATTCCAGCCTACAGCACTCTGCTATCTCACCTGCCTCCCAGACTAAGAGTCACACTGAGCCACTATCCCATAGTTATCTACGGGCAGCAAGAGCTGGCAGCAGCCAAGGCGGTACTGCAAGGAACTTTCCCTTCCCTGTCAGAAACTGCCTCTGCAGCAACAGAGCCAGGCGCGGAGAGGGCAAGAGGAGCAGGAGCGCCACACGCATGGGAGCAGGACCTCTGAAATACACTCACCGAGGCAGCGTCGGTGTCGTGTGGGCAGGAGCCGGCAGGGTCCTCACCGAGCAGCGGTGCGGGCTCGTCGGGCAGAGGGCGGGCTGGAAGGGTGTCGCAGCAGCTGCCAGAAGACAAGCGGAGCTGGCTCTTGCGTGAGTCGGCGGTGAGCGACACCTCCTGTGAGTAGGAGCTCAGGAAAGCGCGCACGCCGTCGATACCCACGAAGTGCGTGGCAGGGACGCCGCGTAAAACACCGCCCGCCGGAGGAGGCAGCTGCGAGCGCCGCCACCGCCGCAGGCGCAGTGCCAGCAGCAGAAGCAGGAAGGAGAGGAAGAGGCAGGAGACGGCCGCCACGGCCAGCACCAGCCAACGCGTCAGGCTGCCCGCCGTCTCGCCCGGCACCGCCACTGATGCCTCGCTGCCCAGCTCGGCCAGCAGCTCGGCCACGCTCTCGGCCAGCACCACGGTCAGCGTGGCCGTGGCCGACAGCGCCGGCCGACCGTGGTCCTTCACCAGCACCACCAGGCTCTGACGGGCAGCGTCGCGGGCCAGCGGGAAGCGCGCAGTGCGCACCTCGCCGCTGTGCAGCCCGACGCGGAACAGCCCCGGCTCCGTCGCCTTGGCCAGCTCGTACGATAGCCACGCGTTCTGACCCGCGTCCGCGTCCACCGCCACCACCTTGGCCACCAGCGCCCCGGGCTCCGACGACCGCGGCGCCAGCTCCACCCCCGACCAGCCACGGACACCGGACCCGGACACGCCCGCCGCCGGCGGGTACAGCACCTGCGGCGCGTTGTCGTTCTCGTCCACGATCACGATCCGCACCGACACGTTGCTGCTCAGTGCCGGCGAGCCGCCGTCCTCCGCCAGCACCCACAGCCCCACCTCGCGCACCTCCTCGTAGTCGAAGGAGCGCAGCGCGTACAGCGCGCCCGTCTCTGCCTGCACCGACACGTACGACGACAGCGCCACGCCACGCACACGCCCCTCGCCCACACGGTACCGCACGCGCGCGTTCTGACCCCAGTCCGCGTCCCGTGCCCGCACCGTCAGCACCAGCGCGCCCTCCGCGTTGTTCTCGGGCAGCCGGGCGCTGTAGCTCGCCTCGCTGAACACCGGCGCGTTGTCGTTCACGTCCAGCACCCTGAGGTTCAGCACCGTGCTGCTCCACAGCGAAGGCGACCCGCCGTCGGCCGCCCTTACTGTCACGTTGTACTCCGACACCTCCTCCCGGTCCAGCTCCTTCGTTGTCACCACGCTGTAGTAGCTGCCGCGAGAACTTTGTAGCCGGAACGGGACTCCCGCATCCAGGGAGCACCGTACCTGGCCGTTGGCCTCCGAGTCCCTGTCCCGCACATGGAGCAGGGCCACCACTGTCCCCGAAGGGGCGTCCTCAGAGATCTCGGTCAGCTGAGATGTCACTGTCAGTTCAGGCCAGTTGTCGTTGACGTCTGACACTGTGATCACGACTTTTGCAGTGTCAGACAGGTCTCCTCCATCCCTGGCCAGCAACTGGAGTTCATGTGAAGAGATCTCCTCAAAGTCCAAACCGTTTTTAACTGTTATGGCTCCTGTGTCGGAATTCAGGTGAAAAAGTTCTGATGCCCGTCGTGAAATTTTATGGAAACTGTATTTCACTTGCCCGTTCAGCCCCTCGTCAGGGTCGGTGGCCGTGACTGTGATGAGGGTGAAGCCCACGGGCACGTCCTCAGGCACACGGACTGTGTACTCCGCTGGGCTAAACACGGGAACGTTATCATTGGCATCAGTCACAGACACGTGGATCCGCTCCGTGCCCGTCCGCGACGGCTCTCCACCGTCACTCGCTCTCAGCACCAGATCGTGAAACGCTGCCTTCTCCCTGTCCAGCCCCTTGGCCAGTACCAGCTCCGGACGCCGGTCACCGCCGGGGCCCTCCTGCACGGCCAGCGAGAAGTGTTCGTCACCGCTCAGCTCGTAGCTTTTCAGCGAATTCGGTCCCGAGTCTGAGTCGTGAGCCTCGGCCAGAGGAAATCGAGATCCTGGGGCTGTTGCCTCGCTTATTCTCAGTTGGATTTCTTGCTCTTCGAAGCTGGGGACATTGTCATTAATGTCCGTGATCTCCACTTCGATTTCATAAACTTTCATGTCCCCCTCCACTATCAGCTCACACCGCAGCAGGCATTGCTGCTCATTCTTACACAGCTGCTCTCTGTCTATCCTCTCCGCCGTCACCAAATGTCCCGTCTTCCCGTGCAGAGAGAAATACTGCGTCCTACCTTCCGACACAACGCGGACACCACCATCGCTGAGCGCAGGCAGTTGCAGTCCCAGCTCTTTGGCCACATCTCCCACGAAGGAGCCCTTGGGCATCTCCTCGGGCACCGAGTACCGCAGCTGACCCCAGGCCACCTCCCACACCGAAAGCAGAACGCAGCACAGCAGGGCCCGCTCCTGCTGGCGACAGCGCCTCCTCGTAACGCACATCGCCGCCGCTGCACCGCCGCACCGAGTCCCGATCCTCTCTGCTTCTCCGCTGCCACTGGCCCTTCCGGCTCGCTGCAGCTCGGCTCTGTACTGCGGGGACACTCGCAGATCACTCTGACTCCGAGCCAGCCAGAGAGCGAGCCGGGTCTCAGCGGGCGGGGCTGCCTGCAGCGCTCCGGCTTCCTCTGGCTCCTGCTCGGTCAACAGCGGCGCCCGCAGCCTTCTGCCGGAACTGCAGCCACACGGCGCTGCCCGCCGATGCCTTGCTCGTTACTTTTAAGGGATTTTAATTGTCTTTTAATGGTGACACAGTGCCGGATTTTTGTAATAAGACTCGGAACATTCTACATATCTTATCTCAGTTGTCCGAAAGCACAACTCGCACCAGGAATTCTGCAGCCTTTTCTAGCAACCATGCTTGAATTATTTTTTCTTCTCAGAGAGAAAAGCTTCACACAGATGAATTAATTCCCTGCAATCCGATCAATGGAACAAAAAAGCAGTGTAAATCTTCCTTCAAAAGGAAACCGTAGGCTTCCTTTTTGTCTTTTCTGTGAGCCTCAAATAGAGATCGGTGATCTCCTATTGTGCTTTTCTTTGAGGCTTTCTTAAAACGACGCTTGTTACTGCTACAGCACGCCCCTGAGGGTGATAAGTATTAGTGAAAGATTTATGTTTCTTAACTTCCAAAAGCAAAAAGCCACCACAACCTTTTGCAGTTCAAGGATGACAAAACAGGTTGTGAAACAAACTCTGCTTAACAGAGTTAACCGGACCGCCAGGAACTTGGCTTTAATGGCTGCTGCTCATACCTTTGAAAATAATTACATTGCCGTCACACACCCGCCACGGGCTCATGCCTCTCTCCCTACAAGAACTTCCTGCAAACAACCTCCAGATGAAGGTTCCCCTGCTGCCCGAAAACCATTCTCTCCCATCCGCCTCAGTTTCAGGCTGTTGGTCACTTAATCACTTCGCACTGATTCTACCAGAACTAGCCAGCAGGCAGGAAGGACCTGCACGGACCTTGGCCAGAATTATCTGTCCGACTCCACTCACACTGCAGGGAAAACGCCTTTGAGTGCAGAGTGCTCCGAACTTTCCTTCTGCACTTATCTCCAGGCTCTTTGCTTGTTCTCAACATCATTTTATAACTGGATGAGAGCATTGCAATCCTTTACTGAGGTCACCGAGATAGTGACAACATCATTAAACTGTTGGCTCACCTACGGATGCAGCGAATACTGAGAAAGGAACTACTTTAAAGGTTGATTTCCCTTTTCAGTAGCCCAAAATAAATGCTCAGGCTTTGCAGACATACACAATTAAACAATTAGCTCGAATGACTAGGAAGGGGCTGCAATCTCTTAATCTCTAATCATTACATCTTCACTTTACGAGGACAACTTTTCACCAAAACACTGGACAACGACGGCAGACAGCCTGAACCCTGTGGATCATTTGTAAACGTGCACATTGTGGGGTCTCCTCTGCACACATTCAAAACCCCTCTGGATGCATTCCTGTGCAGACTGCCCTGGGTAATCCGGGGCAGGGGGGTTGGACCTGATCATCTCCTGGGGTCCCTTCCAACCTCTAATGTACAGTCATTAGTAACTTGCTCGTCGTCAACGAATCATTATCACAATGGGTAGAGGCCTCTACATATTAAAGAGGCAGGCACAAACAACTGTTGAAAAATGTCCGAGGACTGAATTCCCCCATTTAGGATTCCCATGTCAACGCGATCTGCCAGATTCAAGTACCTCTCTTTGGGGGGAGAACAGAAAAGAACACAACAGGAAAAAAAAGAAAGGCGAATGAGAGGCATAGAAATCCACAAGCCAAATTATTTTCTCTTCTTCAAGGAAATTTCATTCACACATGTGTGAAAGACAGATCAGGAATGGTGACGGGGGGGGGGGGCGGGGGGGGGGAAGGGGAAGAGAGAGAAAAATAACTGCACATCATGACTAAATAAAACTTATCTGGCCCATCAATTCTGCTATTTCTTAAGCAGCCCTCTCCAAACAACGCCACAGCAAATTGAGGTGCATTCCCATGCAGGAGTATTCTGACTAAGGAGGAACGAAGAGTAACTTCTTTTATGGAGAAAATACAAATCTTTCATTTAGGAAACCAACAATTTAAGAATTTGCTGGAAAACAATACTCAGAGTTTCAAAAGTCCAGAAATGGGGAAATCGAACCATGACTGTTCAAGAAAGAAAGGGCTTAAGGAAAAGTCTAATTAGAACTGTGAACAATGGCACTGAACACAGCATTAGTCATATAAAACATCGACCGACCTGTTTTCCTTCCTCAAAGCCACCCTCCCACCTTCCTTCCTCTGCATTTACAGCCGATATACCCAATACATTGTCCATGTATCATCCACAAGCATAAAAGCCTGACAGACAGTGACATGGTTCTGAAATAAAAGCAAAACCACCCACTAGCTATTAACGCGACATATCACTTCAAAAGAGCTCAGAGATTACACGAGTCATGAGACTGCCACCACTCCTGCCTCCCAGATAAACAGTCATGCTGAACCATAATCTCAAGGTTATATGCAGGAAGAAAGAACTGCTAGCAGCCAAGGCGGTACTGCAGGAAAGTCGCTTTCTTGTCAGAAACTCTGCCTGGGCAGCAGAGGAGAAGACAGGGAGAGGGCAAGACGAGCAAAAGAGGCAGCAACGGAAAGCGTATGAGACCGGGTCCATGGAGAGGCACTCACCGGGGCAGTGCTGGATTCGTGTGGGCTGGCGGCGGCAGTGTCCTCCCCGAGCAGCGGTGCGGGCTCGTCGGGCAATGGGCGGGCAGGGAGGGTGTCACAGCAGCTGCCGGGTGACAAGCGGAGCTGGCTCTTGCGTGAGTCGGCGGTGAGAGACACTTCGTGTGAGTAGGAGCTCAGGAAGGCGCGCACACCGTCGATGCCCACGAAGTGCGTGGCCGGAACGCCGCGTAAAACACCGCCCGCTGGAGGAGGCAGCTGCGAGCGCCGCCACCGCCGCAGGCGCAATGCAAGCAGCAGCAGCAGGAAGGAGAGGAAGAGGCAAGAGACGGCCGCCACGGCCACCACCAGCCAGCGCGTCAGGCTGCCCGCCGCCTCGCCCGGCACTGCCGACGATGCCTCACTGCCTAGCTCGGCCAGCAGCTCGGCCACGCTCTCGGCCAGCACCACGGTCAGCGTGGCCGTGGCCGACAGCGCCGGCCGACCGTGGTCCTTCACCAGCACCACCAGGCTCTGACGGGCAGCGTCGCGGGCCAGCGGGAAGCGCGCAGTGCGCACCTCGCCGCTGTGCAGCCCGACGCGGAACAGCCCCGGCTCCGTCGCCTTGGCCAGCTCGTACGATAGCCACGCATTCTGACCCGCGTCCGCGTCCACCGCCACCACCTTGGCCACCAGCGACCCGGGCTCCGACGACCGCGGCGCCAGCTCCACCCCCGACCAGCCACGGACACCGGACCCGGACACGACCGACGCCGGCGGGTACAGCACCTGTGGCGCGTTGTCGTTCTCGTCCACGATCACGATCCGCACCGACACGTTGCTGCTCAGTGCCGGCGAGCCACCGTCCTCCGCCAGCACCCACAGCCCCACCTCGCGCACCTCCTCGTAGTCGAAGGAGCGCAGCGCGTACAGCGCGCCCGTCTCCGCCTGCACCGACACGTACGACGACAGCGCCACGCCACGCACACGCCCCTCGCCCACACGGTACCGCACGCGCGCGTTCTGACCCCAGTCCGCGTCCCGCGCCCGCACCGTCAGCACCAGCGCGCCCGCCGCGTTGTTCTCGGGCAGCCGGGCGCTGTAGCTCGCCTCGCTGAACACCGGCGCGTTGTCGTTCACGTCCAGCACCCTGAGGTTCAGCACCGTGCTGCTCCCTAGTGAAGGTGACCCGCCGTCGGCCGCCCTTACTGTCATGTTGTACTCCGACACCTCCTCCCGGTCCAGCTCCCTCGTTGTCACCACGCGGTAATAATCCTTAAACTTCTCCAGCCGGAACGGGACTCCCGCGTCCAGGGAGCACCGCACCTGGCCGTTGGCTCCCGAGTCCCTGTCCTGAACGTGCAGCAAGGCTATCACTGTTCCCTGTGGGGCGTCCTCAGAGATCTCACTTAGCGAAGACGACACTGTTAGTTCAGGTGCGTTGTCATTGACGTCTGTCACAGAGATGGTTACTTTCGCTGTATCAAATAGGCTGCCGCCATCGTGTGCCTGTACCTCCAGTTCGTAAGAGTCTCCTTCCTCGAAGTCCAGGCTCTGCACCAGGGTAATCACTCCCGAATCAGTGTCCAAGTGGAAAATCTCCGATGGCAGATCTTTTCTTTTCTTCAACGAGTATATCACATTCCCGTTCATTCCCTCGTCGGGGTCGGTGGCTGTGACAGTGACGAGGGTGGAGCCCACGGGCACGTTCTCTGGCACACGTACTGTGTACTCCGCTGGGCTAAACACGGGAGCGTTGTCGTTTGCGTCCACCACAACCACGTGGATCCGCGCTGTGCCCGTCCGCGATGGCTCTCCGCCGTCCTTCGCTTTCAGCACCAGCTCGTGAAACGATGCCTCCTCCCGGTCCAGCGCCTTGGCCAGCACCAGCTCCGGACGCCGATCACCGCCGGAGCCTGCCTGCATGGCCAGCGAGAAATGGTCGTCACCGCTCAGCTCATAGCTCTGCAAGGAATTCGTTCCCGAGTCTGGATCGTGAGCCTCGGCCAGGGGAAACCGAAATCCTGGCTCTGTTGCCTCGCTTATTCTCAGTAGTGTTTCTGACTCTGGGAAACTGGGGGTGTTGTCGTTAATGTCCGTGATCTCTACTTCGATTTCATAAACCTGCATTTCCCCCTCCACTATCAGCTCACACAGCAGTACGCATTTCTCCAGCAGCCGGCACAGCTGCTCTCTGTCTATCCTCTCCGCCGTCACCAAATGTCCCGTCTTCCCGTGCAGAGAGAAATACTGCGTCCTACCTCTGTCCAACATGCGGAGACCGCTGTCAGCAATGAGCGCCATCTGCAACCCCAGATCCTTGGCCACGTCTCCCACGAAGGAGCCCTTGGGCATCTCCTCCGGCACCGAGTACTGCAGCTGACCCCACGCCGCCTCCAACACCGACAGCAGGACGCAGCACAGCAGGGCCCGTGCCCGTCGGCCCCAGCATGTCCCTGCCGCAGACATCACCGCCGCAACGGTTCGAGATGAACCTCTGGCTCCAGCTCCCCGCTGCCGCCCGCTGCCACTGGCCCCTCCGGCTCGCTGCAGCTCGGCTCCGCACCGCGCGGTCGTTCGCAGACCGCTCCGACTCCCAGCCAGCGAGCGAGCGAGCCGGGCCGCAGCGGGCGGGGCTGCCTGCAGCGCTCCGGCTTCCTCTGGCTCCTTCGCGGTCAACAGCGGCGCCCGCAGCCTCCTGCCGGAACTGCAGCCACACGGCACTGCCCGCAGATGCTTTGCTTATCTCCTTTAACGGTCTATTAATCGTGATCTCATACACAGTTTTCGTAACGAAACCTGTAAAATGTTTCAGGTTCGAAAGCACAATATGCACCAGAAATCCCACAAGCAGTCATGCTTGAATTAATTTTGCCTCACGGTCTTTCTACAGATGAAAAAGCTTCGTGACCAATAGAACAAAGCAGTAATGAAGCTCCTCCGTTAAATGGAGACTTCCTACTGTGGCATTTTTGTGAGCCATTTTGTTTTCCCAACCATCCAGGGAAAAAAAAGAAAGCAAGGATAGTAGCCAAAAGAATATGCAAGAAATCATGCCTGATATAATTAGTGACATTCATTCTGCTGTTTCTAAAAGATGTATCAGCACTCTGAGACACATTCCGACACGAAGAGATTGTTCATTAAGTAGAAGCAAATTGTAACTTTTCCTTTCAGGAAGAAAAGATCAACCTTTTCTTTCAGTAAGCAACAGGCGTGGATTCAGCTTTCCAGGAGGTTCAAGTGCAACACTTTGTAATCGTAAAAGAGAGAGGTCAACAAGTGTAAACACATTTTCCAGGCTGCGTCATGACTCACCACGTGGCCATTAATTTACTCCATACATTATTACTGCCTCAAACCAAATCATTTTACGCTTTCATCTAGGAGGAGAAAGCCTTACATTCTTATAGAGGGAAAGCATCCGCATTTAAGGAAGGAAAAATCTCCAACATGAAGCCTACACCATGTCACACAGAATCTTTACTTACACCGTTCACTGAGGGCTGTAGCCAAAACATTCAACTGACCCTGGAACAACAGAAGAACCAGGAAGTGGTGCCGCTACCTGTCTGCTCCTACTGGAATGCGAATACCCCGTTTCTGTATTCATTCCTTCCTACACGGAGACACGGACCAGCACCCCACATACACAACATCTCAGAGGCAAAGAAAAGGGAAAATAAGACCGAAGACCAGAAAGGATCAAAAAGAAGGAAAGCCCTCGGGGTTACCTGCCTGCGGCGATAACTTGAATGATTAGGAAAGGTCTTTGCTTTTACCACAACTAACGGTGTAAATTATTATTAGCATTCATGTAACCCTCAGTACTTAATGTTGATAGGACACCTTTGCTACACAATACTGTAGGTGAGCAGAAGTACAACTACAACCCTTCGCTGCTAAATGTGCACATTAAAGGGCCTAACTACTGTCGTTTTTTGTATTCGTTATCGATGTGCTCTCAAGAATGGGTAGAGACCTCTCCCAGAAAGAGACAGACACAACATTTGCTTTCACGTTCCATCATGACCAAGCACCTCTCGTCAGAAAAAGAAACAGGTAATCGAAATAAATAAATAAACAAACCCCATTTTAAAAATATTTGCTTTCCATGAGATCACATTGTACTTGCTCATCTCTGTATGAAAGATAGATCGAGGACGGTTAGAAGAGAAGGAACTACCAGCCAGGTAAATTAAAATCCAAACAAAACCAAATCAAAACCAAACTGCAGCAGACAACAATCACCATTTCTACAGAAGCATGATGCCAAAAGATGCACGAAACTCTGTTAATTTGTCATGCAAGAACTACCAATAGCTTCTCCTTGCATACTGTAAGCACAGATGTTTCGGGATGGAAAATATCTAACATTAAACGTGAGACCTATTTTCTCCCCTGCTCCATGCACAGTCGGCTTTCATTTGTTTCTATATTTCTTCACAGTAAGGAACTGCGTTCATCATAAACATGGGAAAATACCACACACATAAACAGCAAACCCCACGTCTACATAACATTTATCCTTCGATTCAACGCTGCCATTTCTGCAGCACGGTACTAAGAGGTGGGAGGGAATTCTGTCAAAGAGGGAAGAACAATCTGGAACTGATCAGCTCAAAGACGCACACAAACCTTTCCTTTGGGAAAGCAATGAGTTCTCATTAAGTGTTATGTTTACTTTAAAGAAAAAAGGGAAAAAATCCAAAACTATAAGCAAGGAACGCCCAAGATGAAGCTAATTTTACAAAACCCGCAATGAATAAATAATTTACAAGGATCACCGCTAGAAAATCCTACGAGGGTTGTAGCCAAGACTTAAATCTGAATCTGTGACCACAGAAGAATCAAGCCTGCTGCCACTACTAAGTCACACTGAGATGAACAGGGAAACCCCATTCCTTATGTCACTCCGGCCACCACAGAGACACGGAACAGGACTCCGCATCCACACCATCCTGGAATAGTTCAAAGGAAACGACAGAGGAACCTCAAAACGGGTGAAAAGGAAGGAGAGCGCTCGGGCTAACTGTCTGCTGTGACTGAAAGAGGGGTTACCCCATCCTTCCTACATTCCTTCCTTCACGGTGACACGGACCAGCACTCTCCATTCACACGACACCAGGAGTAAAGCTAAGGATAAAGAGGACGGAGGTTCAGAAATGTTTAAAAAGAAAGAGAGCGCTAGGGCTTACCGACCTGCGGAACCTCGGGGTCGGAGGGAAGGTCTCCCACAACGGCGGTGTTATTCGAGCTCGGCTTCTCGCAAGACTCACTGGCGAGCAGCTCCTCTGCAGGCAGAGGCGGCGGCAGCCAAGTGGTCTCGGTCAGGGCGCGTCCAGGAGCCACACACAGGTTGTAGGAGTAGGGCAAGGTGCCTTCGCAGAAGTCCGCCGGGAAGGCGGCGCCCGCCAGAGACAAGCGCTGCGCGCCCAGGCAGCGCAGGACGGCGGGCGGACCCGCCCTCCGCAGCCGCGCCAGCAGAGCCAGCCCCAGGCTGAGCAGGAAGAGCGCCGAGAGCAGAGCCAGCGCCAGCACCAGGTAGAACTGCAGCTCGGCCGGCGAGTCGGCGCCCGCCGGCCGCTCGCTCAGCTCCGGCAGCGCCTCCTGCAAGCTCTCGGCCAGCACCACGTGCAGCGTGGCCGTGGCCGACAGCGCCGGCTGCCCGTGGTCCTTCACCAGCGCCACCAGGCGCTGCTTGGCCGCGTCGCGCTCCGACACGGCCCGAGCCGTGCGCACCTCGCCGCTGTGCAGCTCCAGGCGGAAGAGCGCCGGCTCCGGCGCCTGCAGCAGCTCGTACGACAGCCAGGCGTTGCGCCCCGCGTCCGCGTCCACCGCCACCACCTTGGCCACCAGGTAGCCCACCTCGGCCGTGCGCGGCACCACCTCGAAGGGCGGCGCCTCGCCTGCTGCCGACGCTGCCGCCGGCCACAGCACCCGCGGCGCGTTGTCGTTGCGGTCCAGCACGAAGATGCGCACCGTGGCCGTCGAGCTGCGCGCCGGCACCCCGCCGTCCTGCGCCCGCACCGTCACCGTGAACTCGCGGCACTGCTCGTAGTCCAAGGAGCGCTGCGCGTACACCGCGCCGCTCTGCGCCTCCACCGACACCGGCGGCGCTACCGAGCCCTCGCTGCTGCCCTCCAGCCAGTAGCTGACGCGCCCGTTGGCGCCCGCGTCCGCGTCCCGTGCCTGCACGCGCAGCACCGACGCTCCCGCCGCGTTGTTCTCGGCCACGTAGGCGCTGTACACCTCCTCCTCGAACATCGGCGCGTTGTCGTTCACGTCCGACACCTCCAACACCAGCGCCGCTTGGCTCGACAGGGGCGGGCTGCCCCTGTCCCTGGCCACCAGCGTCACTCGATGCTGGACTGACTGCTCCCGGTCCAGCTCACTCGCCGTCACCACCTTGTACAAGCCTCCCGATGATGCCACGAGCGACAGAGGCGCCTCTCCCGACAGCTCGCACAGTACCTGACCGTTCTCCACAGAGTCCGGGTCGTTCACGTTCACCAGAGCCACCACCGTGCCGACAGGAGCGTCCTCAGAAACTGGGCTCGACACCGACAGCATGGTGATTTCAGGGGCATTGTCGTTTACGTCCAGCACCTCCACCTCCACCTTGCAGTGTGCCACCATACCGCCCCCGTCCCTCGCCTCCACAAGCAGTGTGTAGGCTCTCGTATCCTCGAAGTCCAGCGCTTCCTGCAGTGTTATGGTCCCACTCTCTGAGTTCACTGTAAACTTCTCAAGTATTTCGGCTGGGGTTTCCCAGAAGCCGTAGGTGATGCGGGCGTTACTTCCCGCGTCAGCGTCAGCTGCCGAGACGTTCAGCACCACAGAACCCAGAGGCGCATCTTCGCGCAGGCTCACTCGGTATCGGTCCTGCGCGAACACGGGGGCGTTGTCATTGGCATCGGTGACGTTGATAAAGAGCTGGGCGGTGCCGCTGAGGGGCGGGTCGCCGCCGTCCAGCGCCGTTAGCACCAGCTGCAGGCTCTGCTCTCTCTCCCGGTCCAGCGCTCGGCGCAGCACCAGCTCCGCGAACTTGCTGCCGTCCTCGCTGTCCTTCACCTCCACCTCAAAGTACTTGTTTGCCTCCAGTTTGTATTCCTGCAGGGAGTTGCTGCCTACGTCTGCATCCTTGGCGGCTCCCACTGCAAAGCGGGCGCCGGGAGTTGTGGATTCAATGATGTCGAAGTGGATGTTGTCTTTGGGAAACCGCGGTGCGTTGTCATTGACGTCCTGGATGGCCACCTCCACAAGGAAAACGTTGAGCGGGTTGTGCACCAGCGCCTCGAAGCTGACAGAACAGGTCGGTGCCTTGCCGCACATCTCCTCCCGATCCAGCCTCTCGCTCACATACAGCTCTCCGCTCTCCTGGTTCACGCTGAAGTATTGCAGCTGCTTTTTAGCGGCAGACGTTACTCGCAGCTTGCGTACCGGCAGCTCTGTCGGGCTCAGCCCCAGATCCCTCGCCAGTGGCCCCACCAAAGAGCCTCTGCCCAGCTCCTCGGGAATGGTGTAGCGGATCCTCTCCGGCGCCGCCTGGCAGCACAAGCTCAGCAGCACAGCAGGCAGCAGCAGCACTCGCCCGGCTGTTTGCCGCCCGCCCGGGCTCTGTCTCCCCGCCATTGCGTGCAGCGCTCGCCGCAAGTCTCTCTCTTGCCGCTGCTCTCTCTCCCTTCCAGCCGTTCTCGGTCCCGAGCGCAGAGGCCGGCGGAATGCAGCGCCGCGCCGCCTCTCGCTTCTGCTCCCCGGGCTTCTGCCGCTCTGGCCGGCGCGGAGGGAACGAGCAGCCTGCGGCGCCGGACGCGCGGCGGCTCCGGCTGCTGCTCCACAGCCGCTCCGCGTCGGGCAACAGCGGCACCCAGAGGCGCCGTGACGCCACCGCAGCCACCTGATGACCGCCACAACCTGCGGATATTTAGGGGCAGCATCCGGGATTGGGGTCTCCATTTTGCTAGAATCCAGAAGCACAGAAGCACTTCTTTAGTGCGAGTCCGAAGGCGTTGAAACTGACATTCTTTGTCAGGCGCTTTCAGATCATCTCCTTGAGTGTCAGTGGTTATATGAAGGAAATATTCACACAGCAATAAATAAAGGTATCCAGCTGCTCTTAATAAATTCAAGATTCAAGTGCCAGATCTCCAAAGAGTTTCATTCTTCAGAGACAAGAATTTCTTCCTTTTTCCTCATGCAAGCCTCTGATGTTTAACCTCCTGCTGGTATTTTATGTAGGAATAATGCCTCACCCCAAAGGCAACCAGTATCACTTTAAGCTAAGATGGTGGGGAAAAAACATCTATTTTGTTTAAGTTTGAAAAAGGTTCCTTCCTTTATTTTCATCTCCATACTTGAGAGGCTGACAAAGAACAATTTGAGTTCAAAAGTACATTCAAAGATCACTGAGTGTGCTTCTTGCCCATTAAATGGGGACATTCTTCATAAGAATTGTTTGCTTATAGATCAAGAAATAGAAATGCACAGAAATGAATTGAACTTCTTCAACCAAACTTTCTGTGCAGAAGAAGCAAAATTTGCACAGTACCAGGACTGAGTATTTAAGAGGGAGTGATGAAAAGCAGGCAAATTATCAGCTGTTCCTTTATGGCTTTGCTGCCACCAGAAATCCCCTGAGTCTTCTCTCCAATCCTGCACAGCTTCCAGGTTTGCTTCTTACCCTCAGAACAGATGAAAACATCACAGAAATATAATGTACGATGATCACATCAAGAAGGCAGCTACCTTTGTCTGCTCAGCAGCATTGAGTAATGAAAGTAAAGCACATGAATGACAAATGTCAGAAGTGAAAGAGAAGTGGTCACTCAACAGGGACAGAGGAAAATGAAAGGATTGGTTGGGGGGAATCTCCTTCCCTCTTTCATCTTCCACAGAGATGTCACTTCTGCTAAAGGCTTGCTTTCTGCTCCTCTTCACACCAAAACCAGAATACCAATAACAAAACCAGAATACCAATACCAACTCCCATCACCTACCTTTCACAGCAACTGGAGGATGAGCATGAGGGAATAAATACAAAACCCGTGGCTAAATGAAGATATGTCACTCCTTAAAACTAAACATATATATAGAGGGAACGAGCAAGAAAACCAGATGGGACCAGGAAGACAAGGAAGTATTAAAAGAACAAGTGCTGCCAGAGAAACTCATCAGGAAGTCTTCGCTGTAGGCATTTAAATTCATCCCCCAAAGCACCTGACAGTCACTGAGGTTTCAAGTACAGATGCAATCCAACACTCTTCCTCTGGACTACATAGGAAGGAAGTCATTTTAGCTCTCACTTTAGTTTTAGTCATTTTAGTTTTTTCTACTCAGTGGCCTGGTGATTTTCATACAAATATGAAGCCATAAATATAAATACCTTCATGAGTCTCTTGCTCAACGTAAGGCATCCTAGGTTACATTCACATATCTGAAGAATTCCCAAGTAAATGGAAAGATTTGCTGCAAAACAGCTCTCACAGTTTCAAATGCAAAAGCACTGCCCAGAAATGGAGACTGTGAACCATAACTTTACAAAGAAATAAAGGACTGAAGGAAAGTCTAATCACAACTGTGAAATGTGGCACAGGCCTTGGTACAGACCATCAAATCAAACCATTGCTCAGCCAAAACCACACTGACACAGATATTTTCCTTGTACAACACCAGCCTCTCACCCTCCTTGCTCTGCATTCACAACCTATGCACCCAACACAGTGGCCGTGTCTCAGCCACAGGCAGAAGAGCATGAGTCACTGACATCTCAGGGAAACAAAAGTATGTCAAAGTCTTTCTTTTGGCAGTTTAGATGGAAACTGATCCCCAAGCACAGCAATTGTAAGAAGTCTTTTAGCATTATAAGGGTTATCAGTCACCATGAGGCTCAGCTTTAGATCTATACAGAAAAATGAAGGCAATACAGAAAACTTTCAGAAATGAAGGAATCCTGGGTTCACCTTTCTGGTTCTGTCAGGGCTAGGAAGCACACAAGACAGGTTTCTGGTTGGTAAGAAGTCCACAGGAGGTTCACTCATGAGCTCACACCTAAGACCTTTGACACAGTTCCTCAAAGTCATTTCTTTGGATAATCAAGCAGGGAAAATGCACGGAACCACTGCTTTCAAAGTCAGCTCAAAACCAGGACAAACTGAACTTCTACAACTTCCTTTTAGCCATTTCACACTACACCACAGCAATTACTTTCACCTCCCCCTGTCTCTGTACTGGCAGAGCTCTTCACCCTACCCAAGCATCACACAACAGCAAAGCTGCCTCCACAGCCAGATATCACTGAAAGAAAGGTTGTGCACAGAAATTCTTGGAGCCCAGGGATCCGTCTCAAGTGCATGCAAGGAGATGTTTCTGCTCATCCTATATCACACACTATCACAGTATCACTAAGGTTGGAAGAGACCTTGAAGATCATCGAGTCCAACCTGTCACCACAGAAATAATTTGAAGAACCCTAAAAGGTTCAAAAGGCCATGAGCAATATGGATGTCAATTCAAGTCCAGATCATCCAAGTATCTGCTGAAAGCCAACATCATCTTTCTTGAGCACAAGAGCAACTTGGAATCATATAATCATCCAGGCCAGGAAGGACCTCCGAGATCACTGTGTCCAGCCACTCCACTCCATTCACCAAGTCTGTCATTACACCATGTCCCCAAGCACCAGATCTAGATGGCTTTTAAACATGTCCAGAGATGGCAACTCAATCACCTCCCTGGGTAGCCTGTTTCAGTGTCTGACAACCCTTTCTGTGAAAAAAATCTTTCCTAATGTCCAGCCTAAACCTCCCCTGGTGCAGCTTGAGGCCATTCCCTCTCATTCGGTCATTAGCTACTTCTGAGAAGAGACCAGTGTGCCTCTCTCTACAGTCTCCTTTTAGGGAGATCCAGAAAGCAATAAGGTCTCCCCTCAGCCTCCTCCTTTGGAGACTATACTCCAGTTCCTTCAGCCACTCCTCACAGGCCTTATTCTACAGCCCCTCACCAGCTCAATCACCCTCCTCTGTGCCAGCTCCAGTGCCTCGATGTCCTTCTTGTACTACGGTGCCCAAAACTGAACACAGCACTCAAGGTGCAGCCTAACCAATGCTGAGTACAGAGGGAAAATCACCTCTCTGGTCTTGTTTACTACACTCTTTCTAATACAGGCCAGGATGCTGTTTGCCCTCTTGGCCACACTGCTGGCTTATATTCATCCTCTTGTCAATCAGCACTTCCAGGTCCTTTTCCACCACACAGCTCTTCAACGTTTCTTCCCCAAGCTTGTAGTGTTGCATGGGTTTGTTGTGGCCAAGGTGCAGGACCCAGCATTCAGCCATGTTGAAGCTCATACAGATGTCCTCAGTCCACTGGTCCAACCTATGCAGGTTCCTCTGTAAAGCCTGCCTGCCCTCAAGCAGATCAACATTCCCACCCAATTTCACATTGTCTGCAAATTTGCTGAGGGTGCATTAAATTCCCTCATCCAAGTCATTGATAAAGAAATTAAACAGGGCTGGTCCCAGTGCTGAGCCTTGAGGAGCACTACTTGTGACTGGCCTGCAGGTGGAAGATACATTATACCATGACGTCACAGGGAAGTTCCCATCTATGTCAAATTCCTGCCATTCACAGGAATCATCATGCAACCAGAAAATGAAGTGATGAACTCACAACTTGCCATCTGGAATCTGAGCAAAGTGATGCTGACAACAGACTGCGATTCTCTAGGCCAGCAACAGACCCTGGGAACTGACAAAGCACAAGCCATGGCTCCACCCATACTTCCTCACACACAGCACCTGGAAAAGTCTCCACAAACCAGTCTATATTTTAAGGTGGTCTTCCTCATCTGCTGACTCCAACACTCTGTTTCTACTCACACAGAAGTGTGTGTCTAGGAGTACACATATGGCCATGAAATCCTTCCTCTTTACAGCTGCAAACACCAAAGGTTGTGTACAGGAAAAATCTCTGCACTCAGACAACTGGCACAGATGTGACATTGCCCCATGAGCAGACACCCTGAAGTTGAGCGTAGTTCATGACAGCAAGCGAGGTAAACATGAAGAAATTAACAGGTCAGGTGGAATAAGATTGATCAGCACCTTCAGGTGGAACTCTAGTTCATGACAACAAGTAATGCCAGTACTAGAAACATACAGGTCAGGTGGAATAAGAGTTGTATGGTCAAAGTTACTGAGTGGGCACTCAAATTGCATGGTACTCTGTTAGAAACATGGTTGGAAATGATCCAGAAGACTGGAAATGATCATCTCTTCTGTGTCCTGCATCCCCCTAACAGATTTCCCCAGAGGCTTGTCTGGCAAATTTGTTTCTGACCTTCTTCTAGCTGGCAAAAACACACTGCAAGAGGCTAAATGCATCATGGTCACACCAAGAAGGGAGATATATTTGTCTGCTCAACAGCACTCTGAGAAGAAACAGAAGGATTCTAAAACACATTCATGATAAATAGCCCAAATGAAAGAGGAGCAGCCATCCAACAGACACTGGGTCATCAAACAAATGGCTTAGGAAGAATCTCCTCTCTGCTTTTATCACATGCACTGTTTCACAGACACTTCTGCTAAGGTCATGGTTAAATCTATGACCCCTAAAAATAACAGAAAACAAATAGACCTTCATATGTCCCACCTTCCACACTCACTGGAGCAAGAGGCACCAAGACACAACACATTGCTAAATGAAAGAAAGAATGGCTGAGAGAACTGTGACTATTTAGTCTTGAGAAGCTTGAGAGGGGATCTGAATATCTATCAATATCTGAGGAATGGGTGTCAAGATGATGGTGCCAGGCTCTTTTCAGTGATGCCCAGTGACAGCACAAGAAACAGTTTTAAGCTGGAACACAGAAAGTTCCAACTCAACATAAAGAGAAATTTATTTACAGTGTGGGTGACAGAGCACTGGAGCAGGCTGCCCAGAGAGGTTGTGGAGTCTCCTTCTCTGGAGACTTTCAAAACCTGCCTGTGCAGCCTGCCCTAGGTGATCCTGCTTTGGCAGGGGAATAGATTATGTGACATAAGAGGACCTTTTGCACCTACCTCAGACAAAGGACATCACACAGATACCTTTATGTCTCTGTACTAAGAAGGGAGATACATCTGTCTGCTCACAAATGTTCAGGGAAGAAAAAACAGGGGTCTAAAGGCAAATGAGCTCTCCCCCAGGAAAGTTGGGTCAGGGATCTCAACCAGACAAAACTCCCTTATCTGTTTTCCCACTCTGCAACTCAAGTCTCTCCCCTCCTGCCCTCATATGTCTTTTGTCATCAAGGTCTGCATAAATAAGTTGACCATAGGAGCTGATGAATCAACAAAATACTCCTCCTGTTTCCTCCAGCAGCCTTTCACATGCAACCATGGCATTTCCTCAAAGAGCAACAAACACACATACAAGAGCACACAAAGGCAATGTTGAGGGACCAGTTGTTGCCCAGTCCATTGCTCCACATCATACAAAATGATCAAACCATGAGCAAATATGAGGCATGTTACTGAGTTCAATATCACAAGAGAGAGAGCCTGAGTAGAAATGATGAGCAGGAAAGGACTTATGTGGGCTTGAATGCTCTATTGAGGGACAACCTCAGCTGTTGTGAAGATGTCTGTACATAACGCAAACATCCATGGGCAATTAACACAACACATCACTCAAACTTACAGGGAAACCAGGAATAAGAGAGTCAGAGGACACAATGAATAACGAATTGGCATGGGATAAAAGCACAAAGTTCCACTCAAACCAAATTCCAGCCAAAAGCAGCCTGACACTGCTCCTGCCACCCACACCAACTGTCACTCCGAGACATCTTCCCCAAGTCACCGGCCGGAAACAAGAGCTGGCAGTAGCCAGCACAGTGCTGCAGGAAACTTTTCCTTCCTTGTCAGGAACCCTGCCTCGGTTGCAGCCAGAACACAGAGGGGAGAGGGCAAGATGAGCAGGAGCAGCAGAAGCAGTTCGCGTGTGGGAGCAGGTCCGTGGAGTGGCACTCACCGGGGCAATTTCTGCTTCCTGTGGGTGGCCACCGAAAGGGACCTCCCCCAGCAGCGGTGCAGGCTCGTCGGGCAGAGGGCGGGCTGGAAGGGTGTCACAGCAGCTACCGGGAGACAAGCGGAGCTGGCTCTTGCGCGAATCGGCGGTGAGCGAGACCTCCTGTGAGTAGGAGCTCAGGAAGGCGCGGACGCCGTCGATACCCACGAAATGCGTGGCAGGGACGCCGCGTAAAACACCGCCCGCCGGAGGAGGCAGCTGCGAGCGCCGCCACCGCCGCAGGCGCAGTGCCAGCAGCAGCAGCAGGAAGGCGAGGAAGAGGCAGGAGACGGCCGCCACGGCCAGCACCAGCCAGCGCGTCAGGCTGCCCGCCGCCTCGCCCGGCACTGCCGACGATGCCTCACTGTCCAGCTCGGCCAGCAGCTCGGCCACACTCTCGGCCAGCACCACGGTCAGCGTGGCCGTGGCCGACAGCGCCGGCCGACCGTGGTCCTTCACCAGCACCACCAGGCTCTGACGGGCAGCGTCGCGGGCCAGCGGGAAGCGCGCAGTGCGCACCTCGCCGCTGTGCAGCCCGACGCGGAACAGCCCCGGCTCCGTCGCCTTGGCCAGCTCGTACGACAGCCACGCGTTCTGACCCGCGTCCGCGTCCACCGCCACCACCTTGGCCACCAGCGCCCCGGGCTCCGACGACCGCGGCGCCAGCTCCACCCCCGACCAGCCACGCACACCGGACCCGGACACGCCCGCCGCCGGCGGGTACAGCACCTGCGGCGCGTTGTCGTTCTCGTCCACGATCACGATCCGCACCGACACGTTGCTGCTCAGCGCCGGCGAGCCGCCGTCCTCCGCCAGCACCCACAGCCCCACCTCGCGCACCTCCTCGTAGTCGAAGGAGCGCAGCGCGTACAGCGCGCCCGTCTCCGCCTGCACCGACACGTACGACGACAGCGCCACGCCACGCACATGCCCCTCGCCCACACGGTACCGCACGCGCGCGTTCTGACCCCGGTCCGCGTCCCGCGCCCGCACCGTCAGCACCAGCGCGCCCTCCGCGTTGTTCTCGGGCAGCCGGGCGCTGTAGCTCGCCTCGCTGAACACCGGCGCGTTGTCGTTCACGTCCAGTACCCGCAGGGTCAGCACCGTACTGCTCCACAGCGAAGGCGACCCGCCGTCGGCTGCCCGCACCGTCAGGTTGTACTCTGACACTTCCTCCCGGTCCAGCTGCCTCGTCGTCACCACGCGGTAGTAGTCCTCAAACGACTTCTCCAGCCGGAACGGGACTCCCGCGTCCAGGGAGCAACGCACCTGGCCGTTGGCCCCCGAGTCCCGGTCCTGCACATGCAACAAGGCTACCACCGTCCCCGGCGGGGCATCTTCAGAGACCTCGCTCACCGTCGACGACACTGTTATTTCCGGTTTGTTGTCATTCACATCTGTCACGGTGATTGTGATTCTAGCTGTGTCGAAAAGGCCGTCGCCGTCATGTGCCTGCACTTCCACTTCATAGTCGTCGCCTTCCTCAAAGTCCAGGCTCCGCACCAATGTGATCTCTCCTGTCTCAGAGTCTATCTGAAAAATATCCGAGGCTGTTTCTCTAGCTGTCTTCAACGAGTATTTCACGTGCCCGTTCAGCCCTTCATCGGCGTCTGCCGCTGTGACTGTAACGAGGGCGGAGCCCATGGGCACGTCCTCAGGCACACGCACAGTGTACTCCGCGGGACTAAACACGGGAGCGTTGTCGTTCACGTCCAGCACCACCACGCGGATTCGCGTCGTGCCCGTCCGGGACGGCTCTCCGCCATCCCTCGCCTTCAGCACCAAATCGTGAAACGCTGCCTCCTCCCGGTCCAGCGCTTTGGCCAGTACCAGCTCGGGACGCCGATCCCCACCAGGGCCTGCCTGCACGGCCAGCGAGAAATGGTCGTCACCGCTCAGCTCATAACTCTGCAGGGAATTTTTCCCCGAGTCCGGATCGTGAGCCTCAGGCAGGGGAAACCGAGATCCTGGGGCCCGCGTCTCGATTATTCTCAGTTCTTTTTCTGCCTCTCGGAAGCTGGGAGCGTTGTCGTTAACGTCCATGATTTCAACTTCGATTCCATAAATCTGCATTTCCCCCTCCGCTATCAGCTCACACCGCAGCACGCATTTCTCTAGCAGCCGGCACAGCTGCTCTCTGTCTATCCTCTCCGCCGTCACCAAATGTCCTGTCTTCCCGTGCAGAGAGAAATACTGCGTCCTACCTCTGTCCAAAATGCGGAGACCCCTGTCAGCAATCGCCGTCATCTGCAGTCCCAGATCCTTGGCCACATCTCCCACGAAAGAACCCTTGGGCATCTCCTCGGGCACCGAGTACTGCAGCTGCCCCCACACCGCTTTCAGTGCCGACAGTAGGACGCAACACAGCAGGGCCCGTACCCGGTCCCAGCGCCTTCCCGTAGCGCACATCGCCGCCGCCGATTCCGATCCGTCTCTGGCTCCGGCTCCCCGCTGCCTCCCGTTGCCGCCTGCCCCCCGTTTTGCTGCAGCTCGGCTCCGCACCGCGGGGACGCTCACAGACCGCTTTGACTCCGAGCCAGACAGCTAGCGAGCCGGGCCGCAGCGGGCGGGGCTGTCTGCAGCGCTCCGGCTTCCTCTGGCTCCTGCTCGGTCAACAGCGGCGCCCGCAGCCTCCTGACGGAACTGCAGCCACACGGCGTTGCTCGACCTGACTTGCCCATGTATTTTAATCATATGTATAATTCTTTATATAATGTGTAAAATACCATGAGTCTTAACCCAAGAATGCGACGGCAGAATCGCCATTCCGGATTTAGCATCTATTATAGGCTGCCTGTCTTAATTAATTTCCCCTGTTTCTCCTAACAATGAAGCCTCATCCATTCTCTAGATCAATAGCATAAAGCTGCAAAGAAGATCCTCCCTCAAATGCACACCCACGATTTCCTGCTTTGGCCTCTGTGTGAGCCATTCTGTTTAGCGTGCTGTTACTTCCACCACACGGTAAATTCGAGTTCCTAATCGTGAGGTATAAAAAGTAAAATAATGTCTTTGCAATATGGAGTACTAGATTTTCACGACTCTAAAAGGACAATTCGTCCAAAAGTACAATCCCTCTCATTTTTTAAGCAATCAAGCTTGACTCAGCGAAAGCAAACAATCTCTGAAATAGAAACCGTGAAGTTCAGAGCCTCCCCCGCAGAACCAGAGGAATCAAACCAATTAATCCCAGTGGTAGCGATTTTGCTTCCATGTTTATACAACCTCTTTAGCTTTGAACCAGGTGATAGCAAAGCAATGTTTCACTGAAGTATCTGAGCATGAGTAAACTGTTAGAACACCGACAGATTCAGTAAATCCTCCGTCTTTATCGGGTTATCACCCCTGTGTAACACCCCACATCAAGATACACATTTACATTTCAATAATGAATTCAGTAGCTTCAATGACTAAGAAAGGTCCTTGCTTTTATCACAACTAACGGTGCAAACGATTGTTAGCATTCATGTAACCCTCATGGTGATAGGATACCTTTGCTACACAATACTGTGGGTGAGCAGAAGTGCATCTGCAACCCTTCGCTGTCAAATGTGCACATTAAAGAGCCTAACTGCTGTCATTTTGAGCATCACGGGTCGTTATCGGTGTGCTCTCAAGAACGGGTAGAGACATCTCTAAGAAGGAGACACAATATTCGCACAAAGTGGCTGAGGGCCCAAACTCCTCGCTTTCACGCTCCATCATGACCAAGCACCTATCTTTGCGAAAAGAAATGGGGAATCCAAGTAAAATAAGAGCCGATTTAAGGATTTTTTTTCCCTTGAGATCCCATTCTACATGCTCAACTAGGTATGAAAGACAGATAGGGAACTCTTAAAAGAGAAAGAACTACCAGCCATCTGAATTACAATCTAGACCAAACCACACCGAATCAAACCAAAACAAAACCCCAACAAACAACAATCACCCTTTCTGCAGATGTAAGGTGCCAAAACAATTCTCCTTAGACGCGAAAGAGCAACCCATAATATCTCTTTTCAGGCAGAAAGCACGAATATTTAAATATGAATAATTTCCAACAGCAAACCCCAGTCCTATTTCCCCCGCTGCTCTGTTTGGTTTTCTTTCAATTTAACTGTAAGAACCGTCGTTCACCATCAAAATGAGAAAATACTGCATGCAGAAACAGTAAAAGTCATGCCTAGATTAAATGTATTTGTCGATTTAATACTGCCATTTCTGCAGCATGCTACTAAGAGGTGGGAAGGAAGTACAACCTACAACTCAGTTCCTGGAACTGATAGACAAGAACCTTTCCTTTCGGAAAGCAATGAGTTATCATATAGTATTATGACTATTACGCAGTAAATATTATTTCCTATGATTATGTATATAGGGAAGGAAAAATATCCAAGATCAAGTGTATATTCCAAATTATGCAATTAATTAAATTGCAAGAAGTACTGCCAGAAATTCAAGCGAGGTTTCTATTCACTGGATTCCGAATTGGTGATTTATTTCGTAATGAATGGGGAAACCTGGATCCTTACGTCATTCACGGAGACACAAACAAGCACTCCGCATCCAAACCACCCGGGAATAACTCAAGGCACAACACGACGGAACCTCAGAAAGGGTGCAAAAAGGAGAGCACTGCGCACCAGCTTACCGACCTGCGGTGCGTCGGGGTCGGAGGGAAGGTCTTCCGCGCCTGTGGTGTTATTTGAGCTCTGTTTCCCGCAGGACTCCCCGACCAGCAGCTCCTCTACCGGCAGAGGCGGCGTCAGCCAAGTGGCCTCGGTCAGGGCGCGTCCAGGAGCCACACACAGGTTGTAGGAGTAGGGCAAGGTGCCCTCACAGAAGTCCGCCGGGAAGGCGGCGCCCGCCAGAGACAAGCGCTGCGCGCCCAGACAGCGCAGGACGGCGGGCGGCCCGGCCCTCCGCAGCCGCGCCAGCAGAGCCAGCCCCAGGCTGAGCAGGAAGAGCGCCGACAGCAGAGCCAGCGCCAGCACTAGGTAGAACTGCAGCTCGGCCGGCGAGTCGGCGCCCGCCGGCCGTTCGCTCAGCTCCGGCAGCGCCTCCTGCAAGCTCTCGGCCAGCACCACGTGCAGCGTGGCCGTGGCCGACAGCGCCGGCTGCCCGTGGTCCCTCACCAGCGCCACCAGGCGCTGCTTGGTCGCGTCGCGCTCCGACACGGCCCGCGCCGTGCGCACCTCGCCGCTGTGCAGCCCCAGGCGGAAGAGCGCCGGCTCCGGCGCCTGCAGCAGCTCGTACGACAGCCAGGCGTTGCGCCCCGCGTCCGCGTCCACCGCCACCACCTTGGCCACCAGGTAGCCCACCTCGGCCGTGCGCGGCACCACCTCGAAGGGCGGCGCCTCGCCTGCTGCCGACGCTGCCGCCGGCCACAGCACCCGCGGCGCGTTGTCGTTGCGGTCCAGCACGAAGATGCGCACCGTGGCCGTCGAGCTGCGCGCCGGCACCCCGCCGTCCTGCGCCCGCACCGTCACCGTGAACTCGCGGCACTGCTCGTAGTCCAAGGAGCGCTGCGCGTACACCGCGCCGCTCTGCGCCTCCACCGACACCGGCTGTTGTGCCGAGCCGGCGCTGCCGCCCTCCAGCCAGTAGCTGACGCGTCCGTTGGCGCCCGCATCCGCGTCCCGTGCCTGCACGCGCAGCACCGGCGCTCCCGCCGCATTGTTCTCGGCCACGTAGGCGCTGTACACCTCCTCCTCGAACACCGGCGCGTTGTCGTTCACGTCCGACACCTCCAACACCAGCTTCGCTTGGGTCGACAGCGCCGGGCTGCCCCTGTCCCTGGCCACCAGCGTCACTCGGTGCTCGGCTGCCTGCTCCCGGTCCAGCGCGCTCGCCGTCACCACCCTGTACGACCCTCCCGACGATGCTACCAGTGACAGGGGCGCCTCTCCCGACAGCTCGCACCGCACCTGACCGTTTTCTCCAGAGTCGCGGTCCCGTACTTTCACCAGGGCCACCACGGTGCCTACTGGAGCATCTTCTGCCACTGGACTAGATACCGACGTCAGTATGACTTCGGGAGCATTGTCGTTCACGTCCAGTATCTCCAAGTCAACTTCACAATGCGCCACCAAACCCCCGCCGTCCCTTGCCTCCACCAGTAGCGTGTAGCTTCGAGTCTCTTCGAAATCCAGTGCTTCCTGCAGCGTGATGATCCCGCTCTCTGCGTCCAGCACAAATTTTTGAAGCACCTTGGCTGACATTTCCCCGAAGCCGTAGCTGATGCGGGCGTTGCTGCCGGCGTCAGCGTCGGTGGCCGAAACATTCAGCACCATTGAGCCCGGAGGCAAGTCCTCGCGCAGGCTCACTCGGTACCGGTCCTGCGGGAACACGGGGGGATTGTCGTTGACGTCAGTGACGTTGATAAAGAGCTGGGCGGTGCCGCTGCGGGGCGGGTCGCCGCCATCTAGGGCCGTCAGTACCAGCCGCAGGCTCTGCTCTCTCTCCCGATCCAGTGCTCGGCGCAGCACCAGCTCCGCGAACTTGCTGCCGTCCTGCTTTTCTTTCATCTCTACCTCAAAGTACTTGTTAGTCTCTAGCTCGTAGCCCTGCAAGGAGTTGCTGCCCACGTCTGCATCTTCGGCGGCTCCCACTGCAAAGCGGGCGCCGGGAGAAGTTAATTCGTTGATTTCCAGATGGAAACTGTCTCGCAGGAAGCGCGGCGCATGGTCATTGACATCCTGGATGGCCACCTCGATGTGGAAAACGTTGAGTGGGTTGTGCACCAGCGCCTCGAAGCTGACGGAGCAGGTCAGTACCTCACCACACATCTCCTCCCGGTCCAGTCTCTCGCTCACGTACAGGTTGCCGGTGTCCTCGCTCACGCTGAAGTATTGCTTCTCGGCGCTGAGACGCAGCCTGCGTGCCGGCAGCTCTGCCGGGCTCAGCCCCAGGTCCCGAGCCAGCGGCCCCACCAGCGAACCTCTGCTCAGCTCTTCGGGGATGATGTAGCGGACAGGCTCCGGCGCCGCCTGGCAGCAGAAGCTGAGCAGCACAGCGGGAAGCAGCAGCACTCTCCCGTCTGATCGCTGCTGCCTCCGGCTCGGAATCCACTTCTGCTTGTCAGCCATTGTGAGCAGCTCTCGCCGCAGTCCTCCTTCCGCCTTGTGCCCTCCCTGCCTTACAGCCGCTGTCGGTCTCGATTGCAGGGGCCGTGGGTGAGTAGCGATCTCCGCTGCGGTTCGGACGCGGCTGTTCGTCCTGCTGCGCCTCTCTAGCCGCCGCCGAACGAGCGAGCGAGCAGCCTGCGGTGGCCGAGCTACGGTTCCAGCGCCGCTCTGCGTCGGGCAACAGCGGCACCCGGAGGCGCTGCGGCGCTACCTCAGCCGCCGGATGGCCACCGCCACAGGGGACCGGCATTCTTAGCCGTGGACATCCTGCTTCGCGGTCTCTCCTTGATTAAAGTATGATATCGATGAATGTGACTCCAAAGGCGTTCAAAAGTGAGATTCCCTGTCATCTCCATGAATTACAAGCAAGATCTTAAGCAAATATTCCCGGAAGCGCAATAAAAAAGGTGTCTTGGCTGTTCTTCATAAAGTTAAGGGGAAGCTTTCTAACACTCTGTTGAGTTATTGACATTCACATTTTCTTGATTCGGACGAATATCAAGGAAGAAATATTCGTGTTGGAGTAAACAATAAGTAATTTGAAACAGAATAACCCAAAAGCTTTTATGCTGAGCCACAAGAAGTCTTCTGCCCACCATTTTTCCCTTTGTTTCATCTAAGTCTCTGAGGTTTGAGCCACTGCTGTTTTTTCTTTTAGGGAGCAGAAAATTTGCACTGAGGAGGTAACATTGCCAAGGCAGAATAACCTTTAGTATTGTGTTTTATGACTCTCAAAATACTTTTTTTTAAAATTACTTTTTAAACCACCCTACTTGAGGGTGTGATAATGGAGAAGTTCCAAGCCATGTCGAGTCTTTCATGGAACTTAAGTTCGGGAGAAATCTCAATGATTGCTTCTTCTTCCCCTCTGCCATTGGCAGGCACATCCATCCATGGAGCAGGTTACTCCAAAGGCGAGAAATAGAAACATAGAACAACAAATGGAATTTCTTATTGAGAAGAGGAAAAGGAATGATATTGTATGACAGCTCAATGGTTAAGGGAGAGCAATGACAAGTAGGGAAATGACCAAAGGTTCCCCTAGGGCCTCACAACCAACAAAAACCCTCCAAATCTCCTCTCCAACCGTACTCCTAGCTTTGCTTCTGATCCTCAAAACTGGCAACTGGCAAAACCATATCATAAGAGCATAAAGGACTATGATCACACCAGGGAACAAGAAGCTCTGAAGAAATAGGATTGTAAGGCACATGAATGATTGGTAAATGTCAGAACTAAGAGCAGAGAGGTCATCCAACAGAGACTGAGTTACATCAAAGGAGCAGCTGATGGGGACTCTCCCCCCTCTTATCACACACACTGTGAGCTGTCTCATCTGCTTTCATCTCCTCTCCACATCAAAAGGAAAACACAAATATAACCTCACATCTCCTGCCTTTCACAAAAGCTGTGGGATGACCAAGGAACACCAAAGCCCAACAGATATCCTAACGAACACATTCCACTACTTAAGACTAAACCTACATGCACAGGGAACTACACAGAGAAACAGATTGTACTAGGAAGACAAGGAGCCATTAAAAGACCCAACACTGTCACAGAAACTCAGCAGGATCCTGATCTTCACTGCAGGTGCGTCAATTAATCTCCCAGCATACCTGGCAATCACTGAGGTTTCAAGCACAGATACAACCCTCATGTCTTCCTCTGGACTACATAGTAGTGGAGGGGCATTTTAGGAAAAAATCAGCAGCTCTCAGCAATTTTTTCCACTCTGTAGCTTGATATTCTGCGCACAAATGGGAAGCCATAAAGAGAAACACCTTCTCATGAGTCTCTCAATCCAACCATCTTAGGTTAGCAAAGGATTTGCTGCAAAACAACACTCTCAGTTTCAAACACAAAAGGTTTGTTGAGAAATGGGGAAAATAAGCCATGACCTTGCAAGAAACAAAGGGCTGAAGGAAAGTCTAATTAGAAGTGTGAAGAATGGTACAGTCCTCAGCATCAGGCAGACAATCAAACCATTGCTCACCCAAAGCCACATGGACCCACCTCCTTTCCTGTTTCAATACCAGCCTCTCAACCTCCTTGCTCAGCATTCACAGCCTTTACTTGCATCACATATAATATCCAATACATTTGGCATGGCTCAGTTACAGGTGTAGGAGCTTTTAGTTCAGTGATGTACAAATAGAAGGACATCGAAGTCCTTCTTTTGGCAGCTGAACACCTTCAAGGTTTGGATGGAAACTGCTCATCCAGCACAGCAATGATACAAAGTCTTTTAATATTTGAAGGGTTACTGGCCACAATGAGGCTCAGCTTTAGTCCTACACAGAGAAGTGAAGGCAAGAATAGAAAATGAAATGAAGGAAGAATGGATTAACACTTCTGAATCCATCAGCTCTAGCAGGGACACAGGAAAGGTATCTGGATGGTAAAAAGTCCACAGGAGGCTCACTCATGACCATACACCACAGACTATAGACACAGTTCCTCAAAGTCATCTCTTTGGATTGTTACAATTTCCTTTCAGCCCCTGTCCTCAGTTGTCACAGGTGTGACATTCCTCATGTGGTCAGACAGCTTGAGGCTGAGCTGTAGGTCATGACAAGTAAAGGAAGAGTTAGAAACACGCAGAAATGAATGTGCCATGTGGAACAGCAGTTCTTAGGAGAAATGTTCTAAGCAGAAGGGACTAAAACTGCCTGGTGCTCCATTAGCAACATGGTTAGCTAGGAGAAGAAGTGAAATGACCATCTTCTACATCCTGCTCCCCACCAAGAGAGTTCAATGTTTCTTCTTTCCAGCCAGAGATGACATGCAAATCTGCTTCTGACCTTCACATAGTTGTGTAAAAATATATAATGAGGGATAATACACTGTGATGGCACTGAAGGGGAGACACAATATTCCTCTCACCACCATTCTGCGAAGAAACAGAAGAATTCCAAACCAGACAAACAATAAATGGCCTAAATAAAAGAGAAGCTGTCATCCAACGCAGACCTTGGGCCATCACACCAATGGCATAGTGGGAATGTCCATCCCTCTTATCACAGGCATTCTTCCAGACTGATGGCACTAGTGGTCATGGTCATATCTATTGCCCTTGATAAAGAGACCCTCAAAAAGCCTCCTACTCACACCCAGTGGAGGAGGAGCTGGAGGCACTAATCCATGACACATTGCTAAATGAAGCTGTGCTGCTTATTACAAGTAAGCCTACATACACAGAAAACCAAGAAAAGGAAAACACACCAACAATCTGAGAAGCCAGGCAAGCAAGCATTGGAAAAGAAATTGTCAGAGAAACTCAGTGAAGCATCTAGCTCTTCACTGTATATGTTGAAATTCATACAATCATAGAATGGTCTGGGTTGGAAGGGACCTCCAAAGGACATCCAGTCCAACCTCCTCTGCACTCATCAAGGATATCCTCAACTTATATCAGGTTGCCCAGAGCCCTATCAAGCCTCAAATTGAATGCCTCCAGGGATGGAGCCCCAACCATCTCCCTGGGAAACTTGTTCCAGTGGTCCACTACCCTCATGGTGAAGAACTTGTTCCTTACATCCAACATAAATCTGCTCTTCTCTTGCCTATTTTCCTATCACTCCAGGACTTTGTAAACAGTCTCTCTCCAGCCTTCCTATTGTTTTAATGCATTCCAGGGTGCGATTTCCCTTTTGGGTTGCAAGCTCACAGTGTTTGCTCATGTCCTGCTCCTTGCCCATCAGCATCCCCAAATCCTTTTCTGCAGGGCTGCGTTTTATCACCTCATCCCCAGTCTGTACTGATAGTGAGGATTTTTCTGGCTCAGGAAAGCACCTGAAAATCATTCCTATCTCGAGTTAAAAGTGTGGCCCTAAGGTCTATTCTGGACTATAGAGCAGGGGGTAAATATTTAACAAATAGCCACCAGCTCTCATCATTATTTCTACTCTGTGGCCTGCTAAACTCCTACAAGTACAAAGCCTTAAGTGGAAACTCGTGAGTTTCTTTTTCTGGTTCAGTCTTCAGAGAAAGTAAAACACATCCCTGTTTAGCTTCTGCTTCATTCTCCTCACACCTGGAATTCTGAAGTGGCTGAAGTCAGTATGTGCTGCAAAAGAACACTCACAGTCTCAAGTGCAGAAGCAGCAGTAGAAATGGGGACACTGAACCACAACCTTCCAGGCAACACAAGCTTGAAATAAAGTACAACAACTATGAAGGAAGCCTACACCACAATATTACAGGGAGATACAGAAGAGGCAAGGAAGTTTCACAGAGGAATTACAAGCCCCCCTCTACTCTGGGGCTAGTCAATGTTCTACAGGTAGAGTTAATTGCACAAATACTTTAGTACTAGAGGACTGTCATAGACTTTCAGAACAGTCACCAGCACCAGTGCAGGAATGACACAGGCCTTGACACCAAGCAGGAAATCAAACCAGTGCTCAGTCAACACCACATCGATCCATCTGTTTTCCTGATCTCTCACCCTCTGCTTTCACCACCTCTGTTTGCACCACAGACAATATCCAATATTTTAGCTACCAGCCTCAGGCCCAAACCCATGTCAGTCAGTGGCTTCTTAGGGAAAGAGGAGAAAACCACCATCCAGAAGAAACAGCATTTAACAGGAAAGCAAACTGAAGAGCCACAGCTTGGCCAGGTGAAACATCCAGCAGTGGAACATCCAAATACAAGACATTTCCAGACTCGTTTTATGTAGCCCTGGGAATCAGTGGAACACATCTCATATATGCACCAGGGACTCTTTATACACAGAACCAACAAGACTCTTCTCAAACAGTCCACATCTTACATCACTATCATAGATGTTCACCATTTGCAAATGGAAAAGAAAGTCACATTGACAACTTCTCCTGACCATGTCCATGACAAGCAAGAGCATTCTTCCAGTAACACTCTGAGGAAATCTTACTCTTCACAGCTGTAATCAGGGAAGGCACATACCTGACAGCCAGACAAATGTACCAGATGTGATCTTCCACACAATAGAACTTACCTTCAGAATACCAAAACAAGCTATGCAAAAAGTGCAGCTGTAAACATGAGAGGACAATCAGGCAAATGTGACAGAGGTGATTGTCCACCCATTATCAGAAACTAAGATCCAGATCAATGCAGTAACTTAACGCCTGCAAAGAGAAGGGATCAGAATGTACACTTCTAGAACACAGCACTTAGGGTAGGTTCATCATTCAGGTATTTAGTAGGTAATGAATACACAGTTTGCTCATCCCAAAGCTCCCATTATGGCATTTACCATAAGTAAGTAAGGAATGTAAGTTGTGATGCCATGAAGCAGCAATGACTGCCAGCAAACACAGAGGAAGAAACTCCCAGGGATTACAGGAGACCTGGAATACCACGGTGTCTAAGATGAGGCTCCCAATACCTGGTACTACAGCTGGGCGCTGAACAGGGAAAGGAGCAACACACTCTCTTGGGCCTTTCAACAGCTCCCCAGGCACATCCCCCAGGACTCACAGCCTGAACAAGTCAAAATTTGCATGGTGCAAAAGACCCTCAGAAATTTCAAACACATGAAACCAGAAAGACTTTTACTCAGACAATTTCTCCTCAGAGTGAACAACCATTACTGCACAGGTTTTGAAAAGATATCTTTAAATCTGTGTGCTAAGAAGAAAGTTACATTTGCCTGGTCAGGGGTTTTCTGAGAAGTAAAACCCACAATTGCCTAAAGGCAAAGAAGAAGTTGTCCTTGAGTCAAACTCTTGCTCTTTTATCTCACTATGTCCTCTCCCTTCCTCATGCAGCTCTTGGCATAACATTTATAGTCTAGACAAGACACATCATTTAACATTTTCAATGTCAGCCTTAAGAGATGAAGGCTTAGCAAACACATCTTGCATTTTCTACTGCAGCCCTTCATGGGCACACACAGAGAGACTTTCTCAAATAATCACAACTTTTCCTAAATTCTTTCACCTTCCCAACATGCAAGGAGACTTCACTGAGTGAAGAGTTATTGCTAGGCCCATTCCACCAATCAGTGCACAAACAGCAATGCATGGATGAATATCAAGACATGTTACTGCTTACTATGTCATCAGGAAGAGAGAGACTGAGAGGCATAGATTATCATGAGCAGGTAAGTGACACGTGTCAGCTTTAATACTCTGTTCCAAGACACTCTCATCTGCTGGGAAAATATCTGACACTCCTCATGAGGAAGACATTAATTGGCAGATAATGAACACTTTCAGGAGAGTTCATACTAATTTGAAAAGTGCAATCACACGAGTCATGGGACACAAAGAGAAACTGGCAAATTAAGAAAACACGAACCTGGCAAAGGATGAAAACACAAACTTGACTCTAACCAAACTTCAGGCAACAGAAGCCTATTACTGCTCCTGCCTCCCACACCAGCTGTCACCCTGAGCCACCACCTCATGGTCACCTGCTGGCAGCAAGAGTTGGCAGCAGCCAGCACAGTCCTAGGGGAAGCTTTTCCTTCCCTGTCAGGAACCCTGCCACGGCGAGAGCCAGACTAGACTAAGGAGAGAGCGCAGAGGACCAGCAGTGGCACAAACAGGAGGCATGTTGCAGCGAGACAGTGGAAAGGCACTCACCGGGGCAGCGTCGGTGTCGTGTGGGCGGGCGCCATCAGCGTCCTCCCCGAGCAGCGGCGCGGGCTCGTCGGGCAGAGGGTGGACCGGCAGGGTGTCGCAGCAGCTGCCAGATGACAAGCGGAGCTGGCTTTTGCGTGAGTCAGCGGTGAGGGACACCTCGTGAGAGTAGGAGCTCAGGAAGGCGCGGACACCGTCAATGCCCACGAAATGCGTGGCAGGGACGCCGCGTAAAACACCGCCCGCCGGAGGAGGCAGCTGCGAGCGCCGCCACCGCCGCAGGCGCAGTGCCAGCAGCAGCAGCAAAAAGGCAAGGAAGAGGCAGGAGACGGCCGCCACGGCCAGCACCAGCCAGCGCGTCAGGCTGCCCGCCGCCTCGCCCGGCATCGCCGCCGCTGCTTCACTGCCCAGCTCGGCCAGCAGCTCGGCCACGCTCTCGGCCAGCACCACGGTCAGCGTGGCCGTGGCCGACAGCGCCGGCCGACCGTGGTCCTTCACCAGCACCACCAGGCTCTGACGGGCAGCGTCGCGGGCCAGCGGGAAGCGCGCAGTGCGCACCTCGCCGCTGTGCAGCCCGACGCGGAACAGCCCCGGCTCCGTCGCCTTGGCCAGCTCGTACGATAGCCACGCGTTCTGACCCGCGTCCGCGTCCACCGCCACCACCTTGGCCACCAGCGACCCGGGCTCCGACGACCGCGGCGCCAGCTCCACCCCCGACCAGCCACGGACACCGGACCCGGACACGACCGACGCCGGCGGGTACAGCACCTGCGGCGCGTTGTCGTTCTCGTCCACGATCACGATCCGCACCGACACGTTGCTGCTCAGCGCCGGCGAGCCGCCGTCCTCCGCCAGCACCCACAGCCCCACCTCGCGCACCTCCTCGTAGTCGAAGGAGCGCAGCGCGTACAGCGCGCCCGTCTCCGCCTGCACCGACACGTACGACGACAGCGCCACGCCACGCACCTGCCCCTCGCCCACACGGTACCGCACGCGCGCGTTCTGACCCCAGTCCGCGTCCCGCGCCCGCACCGTCAGCACCAGCGCGCCCGCCGCGTTGTTCTCGGGCAGCCGGGCGCTGTAGCTCGCCTCGCTGAACACCGGCGCGTTGTCGTTCACGTCCAGCACCCTGAGGTTCAGCACCGTGCTGCTCCACAGCGAAGGCGACCCGCTGTCGGCCGCCCTCACCGTGACGTTGTACTCCGGCACCTCCTCTCGGTCCAGCTCCTTCGTTGTCACCACGCTGTAGTAGCTGCCGCGGGAGCTCTGCAGTCGGAACGGGACTCCCGCATCCAGGGAGCAGCGGACCTGGCCGTTGGCCCCCGAGTCCCGGTCCTGCACATGGAGCAAGGCCACCACCGTTCCTGACGGGGCGTCCTCAGAGATCTCGCTCAGCGCCGACCGCACCGAAATCTCGGGCGTGTTGTCATTGACGTCAGTCACTGTGATCTCAATCTTTGCCGTATCAGAAAGGCCGCCTACATCCCGTGCCTGCACCTCCAGTTCGTAGGACTTTCCTGCCTCGAAGTCCAGGTTTCTCACTAATATTATTGCGCCTGTTTCCATGTCTAGTTGGAAAATCTTCGAAGCTTTCTCTGTGATTTTCTTCAACGAGTATTTCACGTCCCCATAGAGCCGTTCGTCGGGGTCGGTGGCCGTGACAGTGACGAGGGTGGAGCCCACGGACACGTCTTCAGGCACACGCACCGAATACTCCGCAGGGTTGAACAGGGGTGCGTTGTCGTTTGCATCTAGAACTGCCACGTGGATTCGTGCCATTCCCGTCCTTGCTGGCTCTCCGCCATCTGTCGCCCTCAGCACTAGCTCGTGAAACGCTGCCTCCTCCCGGTCCAGTGCCTTGGCGAGTACCAGCTCAGGTCGCCGATCACCGCCGGAGCTTGCCTGCACGGCCAGAGAGAAGTGTTCATCGCCACTCAGCTCATAGTTCTGCAACGAATTGGGTCCCGAGTCTGGGTCATGAGCCTCAGGCAGGGGAAATCGTGAACCCAGAGGAGCTGTCTCGCTTATTCTCTCCTCCAGCTCAACATCCTTGAAGCTGGGAGCATTGTCATTAATGTCCCTGATTTCCACTTCGACTCCGTACACTTTCATTTCTCTCTCCACTATCAGCTCACACCGCAGCACGCATTGCTGCTCTCTCTCGCACAGCTGCTCTCTGTCTATCCTCTCTGCCGTCACCAAATGTCCCGTTTTCCCGTGCAGAGAGAAATACTGCGTCCTACCTTCAGAGACAAGGCGGATGCCATCGTCGCTGAGCACCGGCAGTTGCAAATCCAGGTCCTTGGCCACGTCTCCAACGAAGGAGCCCTTGGGCATCTCCTCCGGCACCGAATACCGCAGCTGCCCCCACGCCGCTTGCAATACCGATAGTAGGACGCACCACAGCAGGGCCCGCGCCCGCCGGTCCCAGCTGCTCCCCGCCGCAGACATCACCGCCGCCGCACCGCCGCCACGGAATCCGATCCGACTCTGGCTTCTGCTCTCCGCTCCCGCTCCCTGTCTCCGCTGCCACCCACTGCCTCTAGCTCGTCCGGCTCGCTGCAGCGCGGCTCCGCACCGCGGGGACGCTCGCAGATCGCTCCAACTCCGAGACAGCCAGCCAGCGAGCCGGGCCGCAGCGGGCGGGGCTGCCTGTAGTTCTCCGGCTTCCTCTGGCTCCTGCTCGGTCAACAGCGGCGCCCGCAGCCTTCTGCCGGAACTGCAGCCACACGGCGCTGCCCGCAGATGCCTTGTTCAGAGCTTTCAACGGCGATACGAGATCTTGATGTCGGGATATTCAGAATCCTGCCAGCCTTCTCCCAACAGTCCGAAAAAAACAATCTCCATCACTGTTTCTTTTTTATTATTATTATTATTTTATTTAAATTTATTTTTTAACGATGATTCTTTCTTCTGAAACCGGGAATAACGTCATGCTAAAGGCAATGTACGGAATGGAAAATATTTATTTTAATATTTACTTTTCTGGAACACGAAAAATATAATACGAGTCATAGCCCATTGGTCCAAAAGCCAAATTTTCTTTACGGTTTTTGTTGTGTGGTGGGTGTGGGGTTTTTTGGTACCAATCAGGGACACAGAGCAAAACATACAGGGTCTGAAATACTGAAACTGATGATCTTGCCCTCCCCTGAACAACCGAGAACATCACCCTCATCCACCGAAGCATCAGGAATCTTGCTTTAAATGCTTCAGTTCCTATTGAACACACTTCATATTAACTACAACACCAGCACTGACGGACTTTAGACACTTAAAGCCTGACCACCTTGTGGTTAGCCAAGTGAAAGGAATAATCGAAGTCCGCACATCTCCTGAGGAGATGGCGTTGCTGAAGCACCTCCATAAGCATTGGCAGTCCTCGCATGAAGACCTTCCAGCCAGCACAGTACAGGACGAGGTTCCTCTAATGCACTGATTGTACTACAACTACCCAGCAAGCAGAAAGTATCTGCACTAACTTTGGCTGAAGTAATCTGCTCGATTCCAGGCAAAGTAGAGGGAAAATGTCTCTGTAGCACAAGCAGAATAAAACCAGCTACATCTGGCCGACCTGCTCCCGCTCTGTTAGCCTACTCTAGCACTACAGGGGGGATTCCATTCATACAATACAGTTAGTTTGCTACGAACTTTCTCTCCCCGATATTCGTCTGTTTTGGACACCCTTTTTGAACTGGACGACAGCAATGGAAGGTTCCTCCGAAATCACAGAAATGGTGACATCACTGATCTCTGGGAGCTCCGGTGCAGCTCATAGTGAGAAAGGAAAGTTAATGGACTTCAACGCGTGATTGCCCATGTAAATGCTGAGGGCTTGTAGGCTTTTACAATTAGTAAAATAATTCCCCACCCCGAACGACTAAGAATTGTCATCAATCAAGGTGTACAGGAGAGCAAGGCGATAATAAACTATTTGTTTAATCTTTACTTTAGTAGGACGCTTTTTCACCAAAACACTGTAGAGCTGCTTAGACTGAACTATGGAGGATCATTTGTAAATGGCCACGTTCTAAGTGCCTAATCGTTGTCATTACTGATTTGCTCGTCCTACTCCAGTCATTGTCAAAACCGCTAGAGGCTAGTTAGCTGTTAGAAAGGCAGGCAAAACAGCTGTTGCAAGAGCGGCCGAGGAACCGAATGCTACACCATGATTTACCAGACCCAAGGAGCTCTCTTTGGGGAAAGAGAATGGGAAATAAGAGGCCCTGAACTATTATCTCTTTTTCTAAGAAATATAATTCAGCACACTCACGTGTATGAGACACAGATCCGGAAAGGCTTAAAGAATGGAGAATTACCACCCGCGGAAAACCAAAGCAAAAATAAGTGCAGATAGAACATAGAAACATTATGTCCGGGGCAAATTTATTCGTCCCATAAAATCTGCATTTCCTGAAGCAGCCTTCTGCAAATGATGTGACAGCACTCTGAGACAGTCACATGTGAGATGAATATTCGCAGAGCCGGAATAAAGTCTAATTTTCATGAAGAAAACACGGAGCTTTCCTTTCAAAGGAAGAATCTTGGATCCATCCTTCCAGGAGGTTCAAGTATATACCACAGTAAAACCAAACCAAACCACCCAAAGAAACAAAAACCCGAACCACATAATGAAGGAAAAAAGTCAATAGCAATAACCATCAAACTGCATCACAAAAATTGATCACTTTGCCATTAATTTACTGCGTATATTACTGACTCAAACCAATTCATTTCACTCTTTCATCTAGGAGGAACAAGCCTTAAATTCATTCACAGGGAAAGCTCCACATTCAGGAAGGGAGTATCACCACCATGAAGCCTACAGCCTGTTTTCCGAAGTCAGTCACGCAGAATCATTATTTGCAGTGTTCAATATAAACAACGCATGACCAGAAACTTTTACCTGGAGTCACCTATAACAAGACTTACAGACAAAACATTCAACGGAACCTGTGACCATAGAAGAAACAACAAGCGATGCCTTTGCCTGTCTGCTGCGAGGGGATACCTCTTCCTTCCTGTGTCACTTCCTTCACGGTGACACGCGCCACCAATCCCCATCGACACACAACCCCAAGGAGAAAAGATAAGGGAAAAGAGTACGGGGTCCCACAAACGGTCAAAAAGAAGATCGCCAGGGCTTACTGACCTGCGGTGCATCAGGGTCCGAGGAAGGATCACCCGCGACAGCGGTGTTATTTGAGCTCGGCTTCCCGCAGGACTCCCCGACCAGCAGCTCCTCCGCAGGCAGCGGCGGCGGCAGCCAAGTGGCCTCGGTCAGGGCGCGTCCAGGAGCCACACACAGGTTGTAGGAGTAGGGCAAGGTGCCCTCGCAGAAGTCCGCCGGGAAGGCGGCGCCCGCCAGAGACAAGCGCTGCGCGCCCAGGCAGCGCAGGACGGTGGGCGGCCCCGCCCTCCGCAGCCGCGCCAGCAGAGCCAGCCCCAGGCTGAGCAGGAAGAGCGCCGAGAGCAGAGCCAGCGCCAGCACCAGGTAGAACTGCAGCTCGGCCGGCGAGTCGGCGCCCGCCGGCCGCTCGCTCAGCTCCGGCAGCGCCTCCTGCAAGCTCTCGGCCAGCACCACGTGCAGCGTGGCCGTGGCCGACAGCGCCGGCTGCCCGTGGTCCTTCACCAGCGCCACCAGGCGCTGCTTGGTCGCGTCGCGCTCCGACACGGCCCGCGCCGTGCGCACCTCGCCGCTGTGCAGCCCCAGGCGGAAGAGCGCCGGCTCCGGCGCCTGCAGCAGCTCGTACGACAGCCAGGCGTTGCGCCCCGCGTCCGCGTCCACCGCCACCACCTTGGCCACCAGGTAGCCCACCTCGGCCGTGCGTGGCACCACCTCGAAGGGCGGCGCCTCGCCTGCTGCCGACGCTGCCGCCGGCCACAGCACCCGCGGCGCGTTGTCATTGCGGTCCAGCACGAAGATGCGCACCGTGGCCGTCGAGCTGCGCGCCGGCACCCCGCCGTCCTGAGCCCGCACCGTCACCGTGAACTCGCGGCACTGCTCGTAGTCCAAGGAGCGCTGCGCGTACACCGCGCCGCTCTGCGCCTCCACCGACACCGGCGGCGCTACCGAGCCGGCGCTGCCGCCCTCCAGCCAGTAGCTGACGCGTCCGTTGGCGCCCGCATCCGCGTCCCGTGCCTGCACGCGCAGCACCGACGCTCCCGCCGCGTTGTTCTCGGCCACGTAGGCGCTGTACATCTCCTCCTCGAACACCGGCGCGTTGTCGTTCACGTCCGACACCTCCAGCACCAGCACCTCTTGGCTGGACAGCGCTGGGCTGCCCCTGTCCCTGGCCACCAGCATTACTCGGTGCTCGGCTGCCTGCTCCCGGTCCAGCTCGCTCGCCGTCACCACCTTGTACGTCCCTCCCGAGGATGCCTCAAGCGACAGCGGCGCCTCTCCCGACAGCTCGCACCGCACCTGTCCGTTCTCACCAGAGTCGCGGTCCCGAACTTTCACTAAAGCAACCACAGTGCCGATCGCAGCATCCTCGGGCACCGGGCTTGACACCGATGTCAGTATGACTTCGGGAGCATTATCGTTTACATCTAACACCTCTACCTCTACCTTGCAATGCGCAACCAGACCCCCACCGTCCCTTGCCTCCACCAGCAGTGTATAACTTCGAGTCTCCTCGAAGTCCAGTGCTTCCTGCAGCGCGATGATCCCGCTCTCTTCGTCTACCACAAACTTCTGAAGCACTTTGGCTGGCATTTCCACGAAGCCGTAGCTAATTCGGGCGTTGCTGCCGGCGTCAGCGTCGGTGGCCGAGACGTTCAGCACCATCGAGCCCGGGGGCGAGTCCTCTCGCAGGCTCACTCGGTACCGGTCCTGCGCGAACACGGGGGGATTGTCGTTGGCGTCGGTGACGTTGATAAAAAGCTGGGCGGTGCCGCTGCGGGGCGGGTCGCCGCCGTCCAGCGCCGTCAGCACCAGACGCAGGCTCTGCTCTCCCTCCCGATCCAGTGCTCGGCGCAGCACCAGCTCCGCGAACTTGCTGCCGTCCTCGCTGTCCTTCACCTCCACCTCAAAGTACTTGTTGGTCTCTAGCTCGTAGCCCTGCAGAGAGTTGCTGCCCACGTCCGCGTCTCCGGCGGCTCCCACTGCAAAGCGGGCGCCGAGAGAAGTGAACTCGTTGATTTCCAGATGGAAACTGTCTCGCAGGAAGCGCGGCGCATGGTCGTTGACGTCTTGTATGGCCACCTCGACATGGAAAACGTTGAGTGGGTTGTGCACCAGCGCCTCGAAGCTGACGGAGCAGGTCAGTACCTCACCACACATCTCCTCCCGGTCCAGTCTCTCGCTCACGTACAGGTTGCCGGTGTCCTCGCTCACGCTGAAGTATTGCTTCTCGGCGCTGAGACGCAGCTTGCGTGCCGGCAGCTCTGCCGGGCTCAGCCCCAGGTCCCGAGCCAGCGGCCCCACCAGCGAACCTCTGCTCAGCTCTTCGGGGATGATGTAGCGGACAGGATCGGGCGCCGCCTGGCAGCAGAAGCTGAGCAGCACAGCGGGAAACAGCAGCACTCTCCCGTCTGATCGCTGCTGCCTCCGGCTCGGAATCCACTTCTGCTTGTCAGCCATTGTGAGCAGCTCTCGCCACAGTCCTCCTTCCGCCCTCTGCCTTCCCTCCTTTCCAGACGCTGTCGCGCTCGAGCGTAGGGGCGGCGGGAGGGCAGCGATCTCCGCTCCGGCTCGGATAGCGCTGCTCGTCCTGCTGCGCCGCCTCTCGCCTCCTCTTCCCGTGCCGCTATCTGTCTGAGAGCCGCCGAACGAGCGAGCGAGCAGCCTGCGGGGGCCGAGCTACGGCTCCGGCGCCGCTCCGCGTCGGGCAACAGCGGCACCCTGAGGCGCTGAGGCGCTACCGCAGCCGCCGGATGGCCACCACCCCAGAGGGCCGGGATTCGCAGCCGTGTTCACCCTGCTTTGCGGTCTCTCTTTGATTAAACTATGGACTCCATGAATGTAAGTCCGAAGGCGGTCAAAAGTGAGACTTGTCATCTCCATGAAGTACAAGCAATAGCTGAAGCAAATATTCCCGGAACTGCAATAAAAAAGGTGTCTTGGCTGTTCTTCATAAAATTAACGGGAAGCTTTCTAACACTCGGTGAGGTTCTTAAAATTCTCATGTTCTTGATTGGGATGAATATCAAGGAAGAAATATTCGTGTTGGAGTAAAGAATACCTAGTTTGAAACAGAATAACCCAAAAGTTTTTATGCTGAGCATCCAGAAGTCTTCTGTCTGTCAACTGTTTTTTCCTTTGTTTCATCTAAGTCTCTGATGTTTGACCCACTGCTGTTTTTTCTTTTGGGAAGCAGAAAAATTACACTGAGGAGGTAACATTGCCAAGGCAGAATAAGCTTTAGTATTGTGCTTATGATTCACAAAGTTAATTTTGTTTTCAATCACCATATTTGAGGGTGTGACAATGGGAAAGTTCCAAGCCATGTTGAGTCTTTCATGGAACTTAAGTTTGCGGGAAACCTCAATGATCACTTCTTCCTGCCCTCTGCCATTGGCAGGCACATTCTTCCAGAGCAGGTTACTTCGAAGGCAAGAAGCAGAAACACAGAACAACAAACTGAATTTCTTATTGAGAAGAGGAAAAGGAAGTTATATTATATGACAACTGAATGGTTATGGGAGAGCAATGACAAGCAGGGAAATGACCAAGAGTTCCTCTAAGGCCTCACAACCAACAGAAATACTCCAAATCTTCTCTCCAACCCTACTCCTAGCTTTGCTTCTGATCCTCAAAACTGGCAAAAAACATATCTTAAGAGCATAATGGATTATGATCACACCAGGGAGGGAGGTACATTTTTCTGCTGAACAAGAAGCTCTGAAGAAATAGGATTGTAAGGCACATGAATGATTGGTAAATGTCAGAACTAAGAGCAGAGAGGTCATCCAACAGAGACTGAGTTACATCAAAGGAGCAGCTGATGGGGACTCTCCCCCCTCTTATCACACACACTGTGAGCTGTCTCATCTGCTTTCATCATCTCCTCTCCACATCAAAAGGAAACACAAATATAAGCTCACCTCTCCTGCCTTTCACAAAAGCTGTAGGATGACCAACAAGCACCAAAGCCCAACAGATATCCTAACAAACACATTCCACTATTTAAGACTAAACCCACATGCACAGGGAACAACACAGAGAAACAGATTGTACTAGGAAGACAAGGAGCCATTAAAAGACCCAACGTTGTCCCAGAAACTCAGCAGGAATTCTTCTTGATCTTCACTGCAGGTGCTTCAATTCATCTCCCAGCATACCTGGCAATCACTGAGGTTTCAAGCACAGATACAACCCTCATGTCTTCCTCTGGACTACTTAGTAGTGGAGGGGCATTTTAGGAATTCACTCTGTAACTTGATCATCTGCACACAAATGGGAAGCCATAAAGAGAAACACCTTCTCATGAGTCTCTCAATCCAACCATCTTAGGTTAGCAAAGGATTTGCTGCAAAACAACATTCTCAGTTTCAAACACAAAAGGTTTGTTGAGAAATGGGGAAAATAAGCCATGACCTTGCAAGAAACAAAGGGCTGAAGGAAAGTCTAATTAGAAGAGTGAAGAATGGTACAGTCCTCAGAATCAAGCAGACAATCAAACCAAACCATTGCTCACCCAAAGCCACATGGACCCACCTCCTTTTCTCTTTCAAAACCAGCTCCTCAATCTCCTTGCTCAGCATTCACAGCCTTTACTTTCACCACAGATAACATCCAATATATTTGGCATGGCTCAGTTACAGGTGTAAGAGCCTTTAGTTCAGTGATGTACAAATAGAAGGACATCAAAGTCCTTCTTTTGACAGCTAAACACCTTCAAGGTTTGGATGGAAACTGCTCATCCATCACAGCAATGATAAAAAGTCTCTTAATATTTGAAGGGTTACTGGCCACAATGTGGCTCAGCTTTAGTCCTACACAGAGAAGTGAAGGCAAGAATAGAAAATGAAATGAAGGAAGAATGGATTAACACTTCTGAATCCATCAGCTCTAGCAGGGACACAGGAAATGTATCTGGATGGTAAAAAGTCCGCAGGAGGCTCACTCATGACCATACATCACAGACTATAGACACAGTTCCTCAAAGTCATCTCCTTGGATAATCAAGCAAGGCAACCATGTGGAGCCACAGCTGTGGGCCTCATTTAACAACCAGGACAAAGTCAACTGTTCCAATTTCCTTTCAGCCCCTGCCCTCAGACAGTTGTCACAGGTGTGACATTCCTCATGTGATCAGACAGCTTGAGGCTGAGCTGTAGGTCATGACAAGTAAAGGAAGAGTTAGAAACACGCAGAAATGAATGTGCCATGTGGAACAGCAGTTCTTAGGAGAAATGTTCTAAGCAGAAGGGACTGAAACTGCCTGGTGCTCCCTTAGAAACATAGTTAGCTATGAGAATAACTAAAAATGACCATCTTCTACATCCTGCTCCCCACCAAGAGAGTTCCCATGTGTCTTCTTCCCAGCCAGAGATGACATGCAAATCTGCTTCTGACCTTCACATAGTTGTGTAAAGATGTAAAACGAGGCATAACACACTGTGATGGCACCAAATGGGAGACACAATATTCCTCTCACCACCATTCTGAGAAGAAACAGAAGAATTCCAAACCAGACAAACAATAAATAGCCCAAATAAAAGAGAAGCTGTCATCACAGATACTGGGCCATCACACTCATGGCATAGTGGGAATGTCCATCCCTCTTGTCACAGGCATTCTTCCAGACTGATGGCACTAGTGCTCAGGTCATGGTCACATCTATTGCCCTTGATAAAGAGACCCTCAAAAAGCCTTCTACTCACACCCAGTGGAGGAGGAGCAGGAGGCATTAATCCATGACACATTGCTAAATGAAGCTGTGCTGCTAATTATAAGTAAGCCTACATACACAGAAAACCAAGACAAGGAAAACACACCATCAATCTGACAAGCTATTCAAGAAAGCATTGGAAAAGAAAGTGTCAGAGAAACTCAGTGAAGCATCTAGATCTTCACTGTATGTGTTGAAATTCATAAAATGGTCTGGTTTGGAAGAGACCTCTAAAAGTCATCCAGTCCAACTTCTCTGCAGTCAGCAGGGATATCCTCAACTTACATCAGGTTGCCCAGAGCCCTGTTGAGCCTCAAAATGAATGCCGCCAGGGATGGAGCCCCACCCATCTCCCTGGGAAACTTGTTCCAGTGGTGCACTACTCTCATGGTAAAGAACTTGTTCCTTACATCCAACATAAATCTGCTCTTCTCTTGCCTGTTTTCCTATCACTCCAGGCCTTTGCAGACAGTTCCTCTCCAGCCTTCCTGTAGGCCCCATTCAGGTATTGGATGGTCGCTACTACATCCCCCAGAGCCATCTGCAGGCTAAGTAAGCCCAGCTCCCTCATAGCAGAGGTGCCCCAGCCCCCTGATAGTTTTAGTGGCCCTCCTCTGCACCTGCTCCATCAGGTCCATGTCCTTCCTGTATTGATGGCTCCAGATCTTGATGCAGTCCTCCAGATGAGGTCTCACCACAGCAAAGTGGCAGAATCCTCTCTCTTGATCTGCTAGTCACAGATGTTTTAGTGCATTCCAGGATGCGATTTCCCTTTTGGGTTGCAAGCTCACAGTGTTTGCTCATGTCTTGCTTCTTGTCCATCAACATCCCCAAATCCTTTTCTGCAGGGCTGCTTTTTATCACCTCATCTCCAGTCTGTACTGATAGTGAGGATTTTTCTGGCCCAGGAAAGCACCTGAAAATCATTCCTATCTCGAGCTGCAAGTGTGTCCCTAAGGCCTCATTCTGGACTATAGAGCAGGGGGTAAATATTTAACATATAGCCACCAGCCCTCATCATTATTCCTACTCTGTGGCCTGCTGAACTCTTACAAGCCTTAAGTGGAAACACCTTCTCGTGGGTTTCTTCCTCAGGCACAGTCTTCTGAGAAAGTAAAACACATCCCTGTTTAGCTTCTGCTTCATTCTCCTCACACATGGAATTCTGAAGTGGCTGAAGTCAGTATGTGCTGCAAAAGAACACTCACAGTCTCAAGTGCAGAAGCAGCAGTAGAAATGGGGACAGTGAACCACAACCTTCCAGGCAACACAAGCTTGAAATAAAGTACAACAACTATGAAGGAAGCCTACACCACAATATTACAGGGAGATACAGAAGAGGCAAGGAAGTTTCACAGAGGAATTACAAGCCCCCCTCTACTTTGGGGCTAGTCAATGTTCTACAAGTAGAGTTAATTACACAAATACTTTAGTGCTAGAGAACTGTCATAGACTTTCAGGACAGAGTTACCAGCACCAGTGCAGGAATGACACAGGCCTTGACACCAAGCAGGAAATCAAACCAGTGCTCAGTCAACACCACATCAATCCCCCTATTTTCCTGATCTCTCACCCTCTGCATTCACCACCTATGTTTACTCCACAGACATTATCCAGATTTTAGCAACCAGCCCCTTGCCCAAACCTAGTCAAATGGAAAAGAAAGTCACACTGACAACTTCTCCTGACCATGTCCATGACAAGCAAGAGCATTCTTCCAGTAACACTCTGAGGAAACCTTTCTCTTCACAGCTGTAATCAGGGAGGGCACATACCTGACAGCCAGACAAATGTACCAATAGAAAAGACTTACCTTCAGAATACCAAAACAAGCTATGTAATAAGTGCATCTGTAAACATGAGAGGACAATCAGGCAAATGTGACAGAGGTGATTGTCCACCCATTATCAGAAACTAAGATCCAGATCAATGCAGTAACTTAACACCTGCAGAAGAGAAGGGATCAGGATGTACACTTCTAGAACACAGTACTTAGTGTAGGTACATCATTCAGTTATTTAGTAGGCAATGAATACACAGTTTGCTCATCCCAAAGCTCCCATTATGGCATTTACCATAAGTAAGTAGGGAATGTAAGTTGTGATATCATGTAAGCAGCAATGATTACCAGCAAAAACATAGGAGGAACCTCCAGGGATTACAGGAGACCCGGAATACCATAGTGTCTAAGATGAGGTTCCCAATAGCTGGTATTACAGCTGGGCACTGAACAGAGAAAGGAGAAACTCATTCTCTTGGGCCTTTCAACAGCTCCCCAAGCACATCTCCCAGGACTAACAGCCTAAACAGTTCAAAGTTTGCATGGTGCAAAAGACCCTCAGAAATTTCAAACACATGAAACCAAAAAGACTTTTACTCAGACAGTTTCTCCTCAGAGTGAACAACCATCACACCACAGGCTTTGAAAGGATATCTTTAAATCTGTGTGCTAAGAAGAAAGTTACATTTGCCTGGTCACTGGTTTTCTGAGAAGTAAAATCCACAATTGTCTAAAGGCAAAGAAGAAGCTGTCCTTGAGAAGATTAGGTCAGTGACCATCTGCAAAGAGCCAAATTCTTGCTCCTTTTATCTCACTATGTCCTCTCCCTTCCTCATACAGCTCTTGGTATAACATGTATTGTCTAGAGAAGACATAGCATTTCACATTTTCAATGTCAGCCTTAACAGATGAAGACTCGGCAAAACACATCTTGCATTTTCTACTACAACCTTTCACAGGGAGAAAGGCAGAGACTTTCTCATATAATAAAAGTTTTACTAATCTCTTTCACCTTCCCAACATGCAAGGAGACACCACTGAGGAACGAGTTATTGCCAGGCCCGTTCCACCGATCCATGCATAAACATGAAAGCATGGATGAAAATCAAGACGAGCTACTGCTTACCATGTCATCACAAAGAAAGAGAGAGGCTGAGAAGAGTAGATTATCATGAGTAGACAAATTACATGTCAGCTTTAATGCTCTGTTCGAAGACACTCTCATCTGCTGGGAAGATATCTGACACTGATCCTAAGGAGGACATTTATTGGGTGATAATGCAACAAACACCTCCCTTGAGAACACCTCATGCTAATACAAAAAGTGGGATCACACGGGTCATGGGACGCAGAGAACCTGGCACAGGATGCAAACAAATCTGACTCTAAGCAAACACCAGGCAAGAGCAGCCTGTTACTGCTCCTGCCTCCCACACCAGCTGTCACCCTGAGCCACCACCTCATGGTCACCTGCCGGCAGCAAGTGCGAGCTGCAGCCAGCACGGGAAATTTTCGTTTCCCTGTCAGGAACCCTTCCACGGCGAGAGCCAGAGCAGTGCAAGGAGAGGGCAGCGGAGCATCAGTGGGAAAAAAGGGGAAGCGTGTGGCAGCAGGACACTGGAGAGTCACTTACCGGGACAGCGTCGGCTTCGTGTGGGCTAGCGGCGGCAGGATCCTCCCCCAGCAATGGAGCGGGCTCGTCAGGCAGAGGGCGGGCCGGAAGGGTGTCGCAGCAGCTGCCGGGTGAAAAACGGAGCTGGCTCTTGCGTGAGTCGGCGGTGAGGGACACCTCATGTGAATAGGAGCTCAGGAAGGCGCGAACGCCGTCGATACCCACGAAGTGCGTGGCCGGAACGCCGCGTAAAACACCGCCCGCAGGAGGAGGCAGCTGCGAGCGCCGCCACCGCCGCAGGCGCAGCGCTATCAGCAGCAGCAAAAAGGCAAGGAAGAGGCAGGAGACGGCCGCCACGGCCAGCACCAGCCAGCGCGTCAGGCTGCCCGCCGCCTCGCCCGGCACCGCCGCCGATGTCTCACTGCCCAGCTCGGCCAGCAGCTCGGCCACGCTCTCGGCCAGCACCACGGTCAGCGTGGCCGTGGCCGATAGCGCCGGCCGACCGTGGTCCTTCACCAGCACCACCAGGCTCTGACGGGCAGCGTCGCGGGCCAGCGGGAAGCGCGCAGTGCGCACCTCGCCGCTGTGCAGCCCGACGCGAAACAGCCCGGGCTCCGTCGCCTTGGCCAGCTCGTACGACAGCCACGCGTTCTGACCCGCGTCCGCGTCCACCGCCACCACCTTGGCCACTAGCGCCCCGGGCTCCGACGACCGCGGCGCCAGCTCCACCCCCGACCAGCCACGGGCACCGGATCCGGGCACGCCCGCCGCCGGCGGGTACAGCACCTGCGGGGCGTTGTCGTTCTCGTCCACGATCACGATCCGCACCGACACGTTGCTGCTCAGCGCCGGCGAGCCGCCGTCCTCCGCCAGCACCCACAGCCCCACCTCGCGCACCTCCTCGTAGTCGAAGGAGCGCAGCGCGTACAGCGCGCCCGTCTCCGCCTGCACTGACACGTACGACGACAGCGCCACGCCACGCACCCGCCCCTCGCCCACACGGTACCGCACGCGCGCGTTCTGACCCCAGTCCGCGTCCCGCGCCCGCACCGTCAGCACCAGCGCGCCCGCCGCGTTGTTCTCGGGCAGTCGGGCGCTGTAGCTCGCCTCGCTGAACACCGGCGCGTTGTCGTTCACGTCCAGCACCCTGAGGTTCAGCACCGTGCTGCTCCACAGCGACGGCGACCCGCTGTCGGCCGCCCTCACCGTGACGTTGTACTCCGACACCTCCTCCCGGTCCAGCTGCCTCGTCGTCACCACGCGGTAATAATCCTCAAATGACTTCTCGAGGCGGAACGGGACTCCCGCGTCCAGGGAGCAGCGGACCTGGCCGTTGGCTCCCGAGTCCTGGTCCTGCACGTGCAGCAGGGCTACCACAGTCCCAGGCGGAGCATCCTCAGAGAACTCGCTCAGCTGAGACGTCACTGTCAGCTCAGGCCGGTTGTCATTGACGTCAGTCACTGTGATCTCAATCTTTGCCGTATCAGAAAGGCCGCCGCCGTCTCGTGCCTGAACCTCCAGTTCATAGGACTTTCCTTCCTCGAAGTCCAGGCTCCGCACCAATGTGATCTCTCCTGTTTCAGAGTCCAGCTCGAAAATCTTCGAGGCTTTCTCTGAGATTTTCTTCAACGAGTATTTCACGTGTCCATAGAAACCTTCGTCAGGGTCGGTGGCTCTGATGGTAACGAGGGCGGAGCCCAAGGGGATGTCCTCAGGCACACGCACAGTGTACTCTGCTGGACTAAACACGGGCGCGTTGTCGTTCGCGTCCAGCACAATCACGCGGATCCGCGCCGTGCCTGTCCGCGATGGCTCGCCTCCGTCCCTCGCCTTCAGCACCAGATCGTGAAACGCTGCCTCCTCCCGGTCCAGTGCCTTGGCGAGCACCAGCTCGGGTCGCCGATCACCGCCGGGGCCTGCCTGCACGGCCAGAGAGAAGTGCTCGTCACCGCTTAGCTCATAGCCCTGCAGGGAATTCGTTCCCGAGTCTGGGTCATGAGCTTCTGCCAGAGGATATCGTGAACCTAGAGGAGCTGTCTCGCTTATTCTCTCCTCCAGCTCAACATCCTTGAAGCTGGGTGCGTTGTCATTAATGTCCCTGATTTCCACTTCGACTCCGTAAACCTTCATTTCCCCCTCCACTATCAGCTCACACCGCAGGACGCATTGCTGCTCACTCTCGCACAGCTGCTCTCTGTCTATCCTCTCTGCTGTCACCAAATGTCCTGTCTTCCCGTGCAGAGAGAAATACTGCGTCCTACCTCGGTCTACGATGCTGAAGTCCCGGGGCGCTGCCATCTGCAGTCCCAGGTCCTTGGCCACGTCTCCAACGAAGGAGCCCTTGGGCATCTCCTCCGGCACTGAGTACCGCAGCTGTCCCCATGCTGCCTCCCATACGTACAGCAAAACGCAGCACAGCAGCGCCCGCGCCGGCCGACCCCAGCGCCTCTCCGCCGCGCACATCGCTGCCGCAACTGATTCCGATCCGCCGCTGGCTCCTGCTCTCTGCTCGCCGCTTCCGCCCGCTGCTTCTAGCGCGTCCGGCTCGCTGCAGCTCGGCTCCGCACCGCGGGGACGCTCGCAGATCGCTCCGAGTCCGAGACAGCCAGCCAGCGAGCCGGGCCGCAGCGGGCGGGGCTGCCTGCAGCGCTCCGGCTTCCCCTGGCTCCTGATCGGTCAACAGCGGCGCCCGCAGCCTCCTTCCGGAACTGCAGCCACACGGCGCTGCCCGCAGATGCCTCGCTCAGACCTTTCAGTGACGATACGAGATCTTGATATCGGAACACGGTGTTTAGAACTGTGCCTTCGGACTGTTGATAAAAGGCTGGCACAATCTTCATCACCTTGGTTGGGGTTTTTTAATATTACTTTATTAATTTTTAAATTTTATTTTTCTTTAATGACAATTGATACCTCTCTAGAACGGGAAAAAATGTCATGCTAAGGGCAATATATGGAACAGAAAACACTTATTTTCTGGAACACGAAGCGCAAATATATTACGAGTCATAGCCCACTAGTCCAAAAGTCAAATTCCCTTTAGGACTTTTTTTTTTTTTTTTTTTGGTACCAATCAGGGACATAGAACAAACCAAAACAGGGTCTGAAATACCGAAACTGATGATCTTGCCCTCCCCCGGAAAATCAATAACATCACCCTCATTCACAAAGCATCAGGAACCTTGCATTAAATACTACTCTTCATACGAAATACACTTCATAATAACTACAGCAGCAGAGACACTTAAAGGCTGAAGACCTTGTGGTCAGTCAAGCGAAAGAAAGAATCTAAGCCCGCACACCTCCTGAGGAGATGGTGTTGCTGAAGCACCTCCATAAGCTTTGGCAGTCCTCGCATGAAGACCTTCCAGCCAGCACAGTACAGGACGAGGTTCCTCTAATGCACTGATTGTACCACAACTACCCAGCAAGCAGAAAGCATCTGCACTAACTTTGGCCTAAGTCATCTGTTCGATTCCAGGCAGAGTAGAGGGAAAAAGTCTCTGTTAGTACAACCAGAATAAAACCAGCTACGTCTCGCCGACCTGCTCCTACTCTGTTAGCCTACTCTAGCACTACAGGGGAGATTCCATTCATACAACACAGTTAGTTTGCTACGAACTTTGTCTCCCCGATATTCGTCTGTTTTGGACACCCTTTTTGAACTGGACGACAGCAATCGAAGGTTCCTCCGAAGTCACAGAAATGATGACATCACTGATCTCTGGGAGCTCCGGCGCAGCTCATAGTGAGAAAGGAAAGTTAATGGACTTCAACGCGTGACTGCCCACGTAAATGCTGAGGGCTTGTAGGCTTTTACAATTACTAAAATAATTCTCCATCCTGAACGACTAAGAATGAGCTTCTCTATTATCATAAATCAAGATGTAAAGGATAGCAGATACAGATAATAAACTATCTATTGAATCTTCACTTCAGTAGCATGCCTCTTCACCAAAACACTGTAGAGCTGCTTAGCCTGAACTATGGAGGATCATTTGTAAATGGCCACGTTCAAAGTGCCTAATTTCTATCATTACTGATTTCCTTGTCTACTCGAGTCATTATGAAAGTTGTTAGAAGCTAGTTGTACTTGGCTGTAAAGAGGCAGGCACAACAGCTGTTGCAAAAGCGGCGGAGGGACCGAATGCCTCCATATACGATTCCACTGTCAACATGATTTGCCACATCCAAGGACCACACTTTGGGAAAAGAGAATGGGAAATAAGAGAGCCTGAATTACGGTCTCTTTCTTTCTAAGAAATATCGTTCAGCACCCTCATGTGTATGAGACACAGATCCAGGAGGACTATAAAAAGGGGGAATTACCACCCGAGAAACCAAAGAAAGAATAAGTGCAGATAGAATACAAACATTATGCCCGGGCCAAATTTATTCGTCCTATAAATTCTGCAATTTCTGAAGCAGCCTTCTGCCAATTATGTGACAGCAATCTGAGACATTCACACGTGAGGTGAATATTCACAGAGTCGGAATAGTCTAACTTTCATGAAGAAAACACGGAACTTTCCTGTCAAAGGAAGAATCTTAGACCCATCTTTCCAGGAGGTTCAAGTACATAGCATAGTAAAAACAAAACAAAACAAACAAACAAACAAAACCCCGAACCACATAATGAAGGAAAAAAGGCAACGTCAATAACCATCAAACTCAATTTTCTAGACTGCATCAAAAAATTGATCACTTTGCCATTCATTTACTGCGTACTAACTCAAACCAATTCATTTCACTCTCTCATCTAGGAGGAACAAGCCTTAAATTGTTTCACAGGGAAAGCTCCACATTCAGGAAAGGAGTGTCACCATGAAGCCAACACTATGTTTCACCAGGTCAGTCACGCAGACTCATTGCTTACAGCTTTCACTGTACACAACGCAAATGAGAGTGTTGGACAAAACGTTCAACAGAACCTGTGACCTCAGAAGAAAAAAACAAGCGCTGCCCCTAGCTGTCTGCCGCGACTGCAAGGGGGATACCTCGTTCCTTCCTACATTCTTTCGTTCAAAAAGACACGGACCATCGCTCCCCATTCACACACACCCAGGATTAAAGCTACAGGTAAAACGGGCAGAGGCCAAGGAATACTTAAAAAGAAGAGCGCTAGGTCTTACCGACCTGCGGAACATCGGCGTCAGTGGGCGCGTCTCCCGCGACGGTGCTGCTATTTGGGTTCGGCTTCCCGCAGGACTCCCCGACCAGCACTTCCTCTGAGGGCAGCGGCAGAGGCGGCAGCCAAGTGGCCTCGGTCAGGGCGCGTCCAGGAGCCACACACAGGTTGTAGGAGTAGGGCAAGGTGCCCTCACAGAAGTCCGCCGGGAAGGCGGCGCCCGCCAGAGACAAGCGCTGCGCGCCCAGGCAGCGCAGGACGGTGGGCGGACCGGCCCTCCTCAGCCGCGCCAGCAAAGCCAGCCCCAGGCTGAGCAGGAAGAGCGCCGAGAGCAGAGCCAGCGCCAGCACCAGGTAGAACTGCAGCTCGGCCGGAGAGTCGGCGCCCGCAGGTCGCTCGCTCAGCTCCGGCAGCGCCTCCTGCAAGCTCTCGGCCAGCACCACGTGCAGCGTGGCCGTGGCCGACAGCGCCGGCTGCCCGTGGTCCTTCACCAGCGCCACCAGGCGCTGCTTGGTCGCGTCGCGCTCCGACACGGCCCGCGCCGTGCGCACCTCGCCGCTGTGCAGCCCCAGGCGGAAGAGCGCCGGCTCCGGCGCCTGCAGCAGCTCGTACGACAGCCAGGCGTTGCGCCCCGCGTCCGCGTCCACCGCCACCACCTTGGCCACCAGGTAGCCCACCTCGGCCGTGCGCGGCACCACCTCGAAGGGCGGCGCCTCGCCTGCTGCTGACGTTGCCGCCGGCCACAGCACCTTCGGCGCGTTATCGTTGCGGTCCAGCACGAAGATGCGCACCGTGGCCGTCGAGCTGCGCGCCGGCACCCCGCCGTCCTGCGCCCGCACCGTCACCGTGAACTCGCGGCATTGCTCGTAGTCCAAGGAGCGCTGCGCGTACACCGCGCCGCTCTGCGCCTCCACCGACACCGGCGGCGGTGCCGAGCCCGCGCTGCCGCCCTCTAGCCAGTAGCTGACGCGCCCGTTGGCGCCCACATCCGCGTCCCGTGCCTGCACGCGCAGCACCGATGCTCCCGCCGCGTTGTTCTCGGCCACGTAGGCGCTGTACACCTCCTCCTCGAACACCGGCACGTTGTCGTTCACGTCCGACACTTCCAGCACCAGTGCCGCTTGACTCGACAGCGCCGGGCTGCCCCGGTCCCTGGCCACCAGCGTCACTCGGTGCTCGGCTGCCTGCTCCCGGTCCAGCTCGCTCGCCGTCACCACCTTGTACGACCCTCCCGATGATGCCACGAGCGAGAGCGGCGCCTCTCTCGACAGCTCGCACCGCACCTGACCATTCTCCCCAGAGTCACGGTCCCGAACTTTCACCAGGGCCACCACCGTGCCTACAGGAGCGTCCTCAGGGACCAGGTTCGACACTGATGTCAGAATGACCTCAGGCACGTTGTCATTTACATCCAGCACCTCCACCTCCACCTTGCAGTGTGCTACCAGACCCCCACCGTCTCTCGCCTCCACCAGCAGCGTGTAGCTTCGAGTCTCTTCGAAATCCAGTGCTTCCTGCAGCGTGATGGTTCCGCTCCCTTCGTCCACCACAAACTTCTGAAGCACTTTGGCTGACATTTCCGCAAAGCCGTAGGTGATGAGGGCGTTCGTTCCAGTGTCAGCGTCGGTAGCTGCGACGTTCATCACCATGGATCCCGCCGGCAAGTCCTCAGGCAGGCTCACTCGGTACCGGTCCTGCGCGAATACGGGGGCGTTGTCGTTGGCGTCGGTGACGTTGATGTAGAGCTGGGCGGTGCCGGCGAGGGGCGGGTCGCCGCCGTCCAGCGCCGTCAGCACCAGCCGCAGGCTTTGTTCTCTCTCCCGATCCAGCGCTCGGCGCAGCACCAGCTCCGCGAACTTGCTGCCGTCCTCGTTCTCCTTCACCTCCACTTCAAAGTACTTGTTGGTCTCCAGCTCGTAGCCCTGCAGGGAATTGCTGCCCACGTCCGCGTCTTCAGCGGCTCCTACGGCAAAACGGGCGCCGGGAAGTGTGGATTCAATAATGTCGAAGTGAATGTTATCTTTAGGGAACCGCGGCGGATTGTCGTTGATGTCCTTGATCGCCACCTCGATATGGAAAACGTTGAGCGGGTCGTGAACCAGCGCCTCGAAGCTAACGGAACAGGTCAGTACCTCACCGCACATCTCCTCCCGGTCCAGTCTCTCGCTCACGTACAGGTTGCCGGTGTCCTCGCTCACGCTGAAGTATTGCTTCTCAGCGCTGAGACGCAGCTTGCGTGCCGGCAGATCTCCTGGGCTCAGCCCCAGGTCCTTCGCCAGCGGCCCCACCAGAAAGCCTCTGCCTAACTCCTCGGGGATGGTGTAGCGGATCGGCTCCGGCGCCGCCCGGCAACACAAGCTCAGCAGCACAGCTGGCAGCAGTAGCGCTCTCCCGGCTGCTTGCCGCCGCCTAGGGCTCGGGCTCTGGTCGCCCGCCATTGTGTGCAGTTCTCGCCGCAGTCGTCCTTCCTGCTTCTGAATTCTCTCCCTTCCAGTCGCTCTCGGTGTCGAGCGGCAAGGCCGAGAAAGGGTAGCGATCTGGGCTGTGGCTCGGACGCCGCTGCTCCCCGCGCCGCGCTGCCTCTCGCTTTTGCCCCTCTGTGCCGCTGCAACTCAGGCGGCAGCGCCGAGCGAGAGAGCGGCCTGCGGGGGCCGGACGCTGCGCGGCTCCGGCTCGCTTCTCCAGCGTCTCTCCGCGTTGGGCAACAGCGGCACCCGGAGGCGCAGCGACGCCACCGCAGCCTCCTGATGGCAGTCACCGCAGGGAACCGGCGTTCTGGAGGCTCTTTAGGGGCTACACCTGGCTTTGGGGTATCTCTTTTATTAGAATGCAGAACTACGGAAGCACTTGTTTAATGTGAATCTCAAGAAGTTCACTTGAGATTCGCAGTCAAGTGCTTTTAGGTCATCTCCTTGAGCAGCTACTCAGCTGCTCTTAATAAGATTAAAAAGCAACTACAAATAAATAATTTCAGTATTTTCGTGCCAGGACTACACCTGGCTTCTAATTTCAAAAGCATTTCTTCCTTTTTCTCATGTCTTGCGTATTTGACCCACTGCTGATAATTTGTTATAGGAGAATACACTGAGAATTCCTAACCCCAAAGGCAAGAGGTGCTTCTTTATGAGAAGATAGCAGGAAAAAACCCCACACTTTTCTGTTGTCTTTCTCATTCAAAATTATTCCTTTTTTTTCATCTCCATAATTGAGGGGCTGTGCAAAAGCATACTGAGTCTTTCATAGAACCAAAGAATTGTCTGAGTGCAAAGGAACTTTCAAAGATGTGTGCTGCTTTGCCATGGGCAAGGGATACTGTTCACAAGAACTTCTTGCTTAAAAGGGAAGAAGTAGAACTACACAGACATGTCTGGATCTTTCTTAGACCAAAAATCTTGAGCAAAAGCAGAAAAAATTTGCACGGTACCAGAACTGAATGTTTAAGGGGGAGCAATTACAAGCAGGGGAGTGGTCTTCCACCAACAGATATTCCCTGAGTCTTCTCTCCAACCCTGCACAACTTCCAGGTTTGCTTCTTACCCTCACAACTGGCAAAAACATAATACAAGAGCACAATGCATGATGATCACATCACGGAGGGAGCTACCTGCGTCTGCTCTACAAAATTATGTGAAGAAATACAATTGTGCAGTCCTTAATATATGTCAGAAGTGAAAGAGGATCAGCTTATGGGGACTTTCATCCCCTCTCTTATCACAGGTAGTGTTCCACAAAAATGTCACTTCTGCTAAAGTCATGCCTTCCTCTCCTCCCTATACCAAATCCAGGATACAAACATAACTTCTCCTGCCTTTCACAAACACTGTAGGGTGAGCAGGAGGCACCAACACTCAACACATAGTTCTATGAACACAATGCCACTAACTAGAACTAAGCCTACATACAAAGGGAACAAGGAAGAAAACCAAAGTTTACCAGGAAGACAATGAACCAATGTTATAAGATAAATTCACTAGGTAGTCTTCATGGTCTTCACAGCTCTTGAAGTTCATGCCTGAGTGCACCTGCCAATCCCTGAGGGTTCAGCCACAAATGTAACACTCAACACTTCCTCTGGACTGCATAGTAGAGGGAAACAATCATCAGCTCTCAGCAATTTTTCTACTCTGTAGCCTGATCATCTGCATGCAAGTATGAAGTCATAAACACAAACACCTTCTCATGGGCCACTTCCTCAAGCTAAGGCAACTTAGACTATCTTCAGGTGGCTGAAGAATTCCATGGGGAAGTAAGTCTGCTGCAAAACACTCAGACTTTCTAATGCAAAAGCACTCCCCAGGAATGTGGAAAATGAACAATGACCTCCCAGCAAAGCCTAAAAGGAAATCTAAGTACAACTATGAAGAAACTCCACATCACTATATTACAGGGAGATAACGTGGGGAAATGAGATTTCCCACAGGAATAATAAGATTTTTTCACCCATGCATCAGCATCCCACATATAGTTATTGAACAAACACTTCATTGTTGAAGCATTGTCCATGATCATGACACAGAACCAAAGCTCAAAGCAAGAATGTCACAGGCCTTAGCACTAGGCATGGAATCAAACAAAAAATTACATTGAGTCATCCACCTTCCAAAGTCACAGAAAATAACCAATACATTGAGCAAGTTTCAGTGTAAGAGCATGGCATTCAGTGACACCTTAGGCCCACCTTCAGACCTGAAGAAGAATTAAATAACTCAAGTAATAAAGGTTAACACTCCTGATACTTTCAACTCCAGCAAGTATACAAGATAGGTGTCTGCATGGTGAGAGATCCACAGGAAGCTCACCCATGACCTCACATCACAGACCACACAGTTGTTATCTTTGTATAATCAAGCAAGGGAAAAAAACATGGAAACACAGCTGTGGACCTCATCTAACAGCTAGGTCAAACTCAACTTTTACAGCTTCCTTTTAGTCATTTCAGAGCGCTTCACCCTGCCTAAACATCACACAATAGCAAAGCTGCCGCTGAAGGCAGACTCCACTGAAAGAGAGGTTTTTTGATCCCAGGGATCACAACACAGGTGTATAAAAAGAGATATTTCTGCTTCTCCCAGATAATTTGAAGAACCCTAAAAGGTTCAGAAATCCATAAGCTATTGGAAGTCAATTAAAGTCCAGATCATCCAAGTATCTGCTGAAAGACAACATCATCATTCTCCAGCACATGATGTACCATTGTGCAAAGTTTGCATCTCTGCCCAATACCTACCCAATACCAGGAACCATCTTGCAGCTGGAAAATAAAGTGACGAACTCACAGCTTGGTCAGCTGGAGCCTGAGCAATGTGATATTGAAAAACAGACACTTTGACAGATGCCTTTTCTGTAGGCTAGCAGCAGACCCTGGGAACTGGCAAAGCACAAACTGTGTCTCCACCAGTACCTTTCTCTTCACAGTTGCAAACAGGTCTGTATGAACAATGTCCCTGCACTCAAACAATTGGCACAGATGTGACATACCACATGTGATCAAACACCTTGAAGTTGAGTTGTAGCTAATGACAAGAAGTAAGGTAAGAACCAGAAATATACAGACATGAATGGATTAGATGGAGGAAGAGTTCTTTAGCCAAACTTACTGATTATAATGAGCTGAAATCTCACAGCGCTCAATCAGGCACACAGCTATGTTGTTTATGACAGTAAGAGAAATGACCATCTGCTCTTCTATGTCCCACCGCCCACCAAGACCTCTCCACCATGTCTTCTCTCCATCATTACACAGCTTCCAAGTTTGCTTCTGACCTCGTTGGTAAAAATGTATCCTGAAAGGATAATGTGCCAGGATCACACCAAGAAGGAAGATACATTGTTCCCTTCACCACCATTCTGAGGAGAAACAGAAAGATCCTAGAGCACACAGATGATAAATGAAAGAGGAGCAGTCATCCAACAGAGAACAGGTCATCAAACCAATGGCTTAGGGGGAATCTCTTCCCCGTTTTTTGTCACATGTCCTGTTCCACAGAGATGCCACTTAGGCAAAGGTCATGGTTACATCTATTCCCACCAACAATAACAGAACACAAAGATGATGCTCACATCTCCTGCCTTCCACACCTGCTGGAGCAGGAGGCAGTAGCACACAACTCATTGCTAAACAACACTCCTCTGCTAACTACAAGTAAACCTAGATAGACAGAAAACCAAGGAAAGGAAAACAAACCATGAAGAGACAAGCAAGGCAAAAAAGCATTAGAAGATAAAATACTCTCAGAGAAACTCACCAGGAAGTCTTCTTGGTATTCATTGTGGTTATGGCCTCACTGACCTACACAGTAAGATGATTCCTTTTAAGAAATAGCCGTAAGATCTCAACAATTCTTTTCTACTCTGTGGCCTGCTCATCTCCTGCAGCTATGAAACTCTGAGTGTAAACATCTTCTCATGAGCCTCTTTTACCAGACTTGGTCTTCTGAGGAAGTAGAACACATTCTCTTTTAGCTTCTGTGCATAAGCTAGAGGCAATAAACAGTCATCCAAATAACACCTCAAAGACACCACAGTGCATGTTGGGTAGCTTGGAAGACAGATGATACACAAGGCTTAACGTGGACAAATGGTTTATGTTCAGGAACTGGAAATAGGAAATCATCCTCATGAACCCACAGCTTGGCCATTCAGGTTCTGAGCTAGAGAACACCCAAAAATATGACAGCTCCAGACTCATTTCATGTGGTCCACAGCAATGACCTCTGGGAATTAACAAACCACATGCCATGTCTCCACTACTACTTCCTCAAACACAGCACCCTCAATACTCTTCTCAAACCCTTCACAGCTCCCACTACTGTCATCAATTTTCTCCATTTTCAAAGAGACTATCTAAAGCAAAAATTCTCAGGGAACCTCTCACCATGGATAATATCTTACTTCTCACCATGTAACAAGTAAGAGCATTTCTTCCAGTAGCATTTTGAGGATACACATCTATAAAAGTCCTTCTCAAATGTAAACATGAAAAGTATATGTAGGACAGTGACAAATGTATGAGATGTGGCCATCCACACATTATCAGACATAAACTCTGACTTTCAAGACAACAACAATAGTGAGAAGGTAACACAAGCAGAAAGGAAGTGATTTCTTCTAGAAGCTGGCACTTAGAGAAGGTACAAAATTCAGGTATTTAGCAAATACACATTTTGCTCTTCCTCAAGCTTCCATGAGAAAGGTGCAACACATTCTCTTAGGCTTTTCAACAGGTCCTGAGCCACATCTCCAAGCCCTCACAAGAAGCAAGGTGAAGTCTCAGGCAGAGAACATCAAAGAGGCTTTTGCCTAAAATATTTCTCTTCAAGGTTCATCAAAACCATCACACCACAGACTTCACACAAACATGTATATGATTATCTACTCACAAGTCTTCTGAGGAGGAAATAAAAAAGTGTAAAATCAAGAAAGGAAATCTTCTACAATGAGTGCACAAAATTCAAAGCACAGGCTAAAATAATGACAATGCCTTGCTGTCTGCTTATGGAGAAAGAGAGAAGCTGAAGAGAAGTAGAAACTACAGGCATTTCTGTTATATATACTGGAGCAAAAATATTCTGATTCAAGGCAAGCTCATCCCATCTGAGTAAACGTGCTCATGGGAAGAAGTCTGACCCTGCTCATAATGCAAACTTCTACCAGCTGGTAACACAACAAACACTTCCCTTTACGAGAGCTCAAAGTGACAGGAATACCGTGGATACACCAATTAAAGGACACAATAAAAACCAAAGCAATGCTCTAAACAAACTCCAGACAACAGTAGCCTGTCACTATTCCACCCTCCCACACCAACTGTCACACTGAAACAAAATCCCGCAGTCATCTGCCGGCAGGGAGAGCGGCAGCAGCCAGCAGGGTGCTGCAGGAAATTTTGCCTTCCAGGTCAGGACACCTTCGTCGGCAGCAACCAGAGCAAGGCTGGGAGACATACCAGGGGAAAACCAAGAGACGGCAACGGCAAACGTGTGTATCAGGAACTCACCGGAGCATTGTCGACGTCCTGTGGGCAGGCGCCGCCAGGGTCCTCACCGAGCAGCGGTGCGGGCTCGTCGGGCAGAGGGCGGGCAGGAAGGGTGTCGCAGCAGCTGCCGGGTGACAAGCGGAGCTGGCTCTTGCGCGAGTCGGCAGTGAGCGACACCTCGTGTGAGTAGGAGCTCAGGAAGGCGCGAACGCCGTCGATACCCACGAAGTGCGTGGCCGGAACGCCGCGCAAGGCACCGCCCGCAGGAGGAGGCAGCTGCGAGCGTCGCCACCGCCGCAGGCGCAGTGCAAGCAGCAGCAGCAGGAAGGCGAGAAAGAGGCAGGAGACGGCAGCCACGGCCAGCACCAGCCAGCGCGTCAGGCTGCCCGCCGCCTCGCCCGGCACAGCCGCCGCTGCCTCACTGCCCAGCTCGGCCAGCAGCTCGGCCACGCTCTCGGCCAGCACCACGGTCAGCGTGGCCGTGGCCGACAGCGCCGGCCGCCCGTGGTCCTTCACCAGCACCACCAGGCTCTGACGGGCAACGTCGCGGGCCAGCGGGAAGCGCGCAGTGCGCACCTCGCCGCTGTGCAGCCCGACGCGGAACAGCCCCGGCTCCGTCGCCTTGGCCAGCTCGTACGACAGCCACGCGTTCTGACCCGCGTCCGCGTCCACCGCCACCACCTTGGCCACCAGCGCCCCGGGCTCCGACGACCGCGGCGCCAGCTCCACCCCCGACCAGCCATGGGCACCGGCCCCGGGCACGCCCGCCGCCGGCGGGTACAGCACCTGCGGGGCGTTGTCGTTCTCGTCCACGATCACGATCCGCACCGACACGTTGCTGCTCAGCGCCGGCGAGCCGCCGTCCTCCGCCAGCACCCACAGCCCCACCTCGCGCACCTCCTCGTAGTCGAAGGAGCGCAGCGCGTACAGCGCGCCCGTCTCCGCCTGCACCGACACGTACGACGACAGCGCCACGCCACGCACCTGCCCCTCGCCCACACGGTACCGCACACGGGCGTTCTGACCCCAGTCTGCGTCCCGTGCCCGCACCGTCAGCACCAGCGCCCCCGCCGCGTTGTTCTCGGGCAGCCGGGCGCTGTAGCTCGCCTCGCTGAACACCGGCGCGTTGTCGTTCACGTCCAGCACCCTGAGGTTCAGCATCGTGCTGCTCCATAGCGACGGCGACCCGCCGTCGGCCGCCCTCACCGTGACGTTGTACTCCGGCACCTCCTCCCGGTCCAGCTGCCTTGTCGTCACCACGCGGTAATAATCCTCAAATGACTTCTCCAGCCGGAACGGGACTCCCATGTCCAGGGAGCAGCGGACCTGGCCGTTGGCTCCCGAGTCCTGGTCCTGCACGTGCAGCAGGGCTACCACCGTCCCTGACGGCGCATCCTCAGGAATTTCGGTCAGTGCTGAACGCACCGAAATATGAGGTTTGTGGTCATTCACATCTGTCACTGTGATCACAACTTTGGCAGTGTCGAAAAGCTGTCCTCCATCTCGTGCCTGTACCTCCAGCTCGTACGAGTCTCCCTCCTCGAAGTCCAGAGGCCGCACTAATATGATCACTCCAGTCTCAGAATCCAGATGGAAAACCTTGGAAGCTTTCTCTGTGATTTTTTTCAATGAGTATTTCACGTGCCCGTTCATCCCCTCGTCAGCGTCGGTGGCCACGACGGTGACGAGGGTGGAGCCCACGGGGACGTCCTCGGGCACACGTACCGTGTACTCCGCAGGGCTGAACACGGGAGCGTTGTCGTTCGCATCCAGCACAGACACACGGATGCGCACCGTGCCCGTCAGGGACGGCTCTCCGCCGTCCCTCGCCTTCAGCACGAGATTGTGAAACGCTGCCTCCTCCCGGTCCAGCGCTTTGGCCAGTACCAGCTCGGGTCGCCGATCCCCGCCGGGGCCCTCCTGCACTGCCAGCGAGAAGTGCTCGTCACCGCTCAGCTCATAGCTCTGCAGGGAATTCGGCCCCGAGTCCGGGTCATGAGCCTCAGGCAGGGGAAACCGAGATCCTGGGGCTCTCGTTTCGATTATTATCTCCTCCAGCTCAACATCCTTGAAGCTGGGGGCATTGTCGTTAATGTCCCTGATTTCCACTGCGATTCTGTAAATGTTCATTTCTCCCTCTGCTATCAGCTCACACCGCAGCACGCATTGCTGCTCATTCTCGCACAGCTGCTCTCTGTCTATCCTCTCCGCCGTCACCAAATGTCCCGTCTTCCCGTGCAGAGAGAAATACTGCGTCCTACCTTCAGAGACAAGGTGGACGCCGCCATCGCTCAGCACTGGCAGTTGCAGACCCAGATCCTTGGCCACGTCTCCCACAAAGGAGCCCTTAGGCATCTCCTCTGGCACCGAATAGCGCAGCTGCCCCCACGCTGTCTCCCACGCCGACAGCAGGATATAGCACAGCAGAGCCCGTGCCAGCTGGTCCCAGCGCCTCCCCGCCGCAGACATCTCAGCCGCCACACCGCCGCCACAGATCCCGATCCTTTTGCTACGGCTCTGTCTCTCCTTTGCCTCCTGCTACCATAAGCCCCTCTGGCTCGCTGCAGCTCGGCTCCGCACCGCGGGGACGCTCGCAGACCGCTCCGAGTCCTAGACAGCCAGCTAGCGAGCCGGGCCGCAGCGGGCGGGGCTGCCTGCAGCGCTCCGGCTTCCTCTGGCTCCTGCTCGGTCAACAGCGGCGCCCGCAGCCTTCTGCCGGAACTGCAGCGACACGGCGCTGCCCGCAGATGGCTTGCTCAGATCTCCCCACCTCAATACGAGATCTTGATATCGGAATATGATGTTTAGAGCCCTGCCAGCCTTTTCCCAGCCTTCCGAATGAACGATCAGCAGCAATAAGCAGCAATTAAACTGCTCTCTGTTATTTTTTTGCACTGACTTTGTTTATAATGCATTATTTTCTCACAGTAAGTCTGTTATTTCTTTAACGGGAAAACTGACTTGCTAATGGCGATAGATGTAAAATAAAATACTCGTTTTCGTAACAACATGTACAATGTTACGAGTTTCATTCTATTTCTTCTAGAGCACTTTTCAAATTAGCTACAGCGCCATTACCGACGAAGAGTAGAAATTTAAAGCCTGGAGAAGGTGACATCAGTCAAGCGAACGAGAGAATCTAAGCTCCCTAAACCCATAGAGATTCCAGGCAGCTGTCCGGAACTCTGGTATTTCTAGGAACACACTCCATGAGGAGGTTCCACTGCTGCTTCAGATTCATTCTTTGTTACACCCCCTGGTTTCTGACTGTTGGTCACTTCAAAGAATTGCAACGTGTTACTGAACTATTCATCTAACCACTGCATCTTCACGTTGGTAGATCACATTTTCACTAGAACACTGCAGGAAGGCAGAAGACAAGTACGGCTCTTCAGCTTGAAATATGTGGATCATCTGTAAATGTGCGCATTCGAGTGCGTAATTGGTGTCATTAGTGAATTCCGGCCTCATTATCGATATGATTCCACAATCAATAGAGACCTCTGCTTTTAAAGAAGCAACAATTATTTCACGAAGTGGCTGACAGAACGAATTCCTCAGCTTAAAATTCACCCGTACTGGAAGTCCAAGCACCTCCTTTTCAGAAAATTAAATAAATAAACTGATTAAATAATAATAATAAAAATCTACTATTTAATTTTCTAGAGATCTCATTCATCACCCACATCTGCATATAACCAGAGATGATCGGACAAGAGGAAACTACCACCCACGACGTTGGGGGGGGGTGGGGGGGTGGGAAGAAGGGAATCATACAACACAAAGACTGTAGACAAAAGCTCTCAGCTAAGATTGAACGAGCACTCAAGGAAGAATTAAGAAATGCAGCTGCTACCTCTCTGCTCCGAATGGAAGCCCTTTATTACTTCCTTCACGGAGGCACGGACCAGCATTCCCCATCCACACCACCCCAGGTGTAAAGCAAAAGGAAAAGAGGACCGCACTGCAGCCACATGGCACTGCCCGCAGATTACTTGTTCACGGCTTTTAATGGCGATACGAGATCTTGTTACCGGAATATGGTGTTGAGAACCCTGCCAACCTGACTTCAACAGTTCGAAAGCACAATATCCACCACAAATTTCACAGCTTTTTGTGCCTCTCGTGATTGAATTACTTTTCCCTTCTTTGCAGAGCAAAAGTGCATGATACACCCACATTAACTCCCTTCCTCCCAGCATTGCAACCACCCAGCGCTCTGTCCTTCGCTTCCCATGCGTTTTCGAAGTCCTATAATACTATGTTGTCCTAATATAACATTTAGAATATTTCCAGCCCTCTCCCATATTTCTGTTACCAAAACGTTCCACATGAATATTAGTTGCCCTCATCCCAACTAATAGAACGAAACAGCAATAAAAATCCTCTTTCAGATGGTGACCGCTGATTTCCTGCTTTAACAATGAGTGATTTCTGCTGCACAGGAACTTGCCAATGGCGATATATGTAAAGTAAAATATTTATTTTTCCTAACACGACATGCAAAATTATATGAATCCCATTCCATTCGTCCCAATGCACAACTTCCATCATTCTTTCCCCCAAGGAATTATGTTTCAAGAGCGGGCTCAAGGCATATCAACAGAAACAGAGTCTAAAATACTAAAACTGATGGTCAGACCCTCCCTCAGAGGGCCAGAGCTATCAGGCTCATAAACTGAAGCGGCAGGAGCTCTGCTTTGAATTATGCATTTCACACGTAACTCGTTTCAAATCGACTGTAGCATCATCACTGAGATGAGATACTTAATGCCTCAAGAAGTTAAGGTCAGTCAAGTGAAACGGAAAATCTAAGCTCCCCAGGAGTTTACAGCTCCGTAGGAGCGCAGGCTACTGCTACGAGCTTTAGCATTTCTTCCTACAAGACCTTTCGGCGAACACACTCCAGGACACACCCTACTGCCTGAAAATCATTCTCTGCCACCCCGCCCTGGCTTCAGGCTGTTGGTCACTTGATCACTTCATACTAATTGTACCACAGCTACCCAGGAGGCAGGAAGCACCTTGGCCAGAATTATTTGCTCGACTGTGCGCAAACTGCAGAGAAAATGGCTTTGTAAGTTTTACCAGAATAAAACCAGGCGCATCCGGCCGGACTGCTCCCATTCTGTAGCCTGCAATACGGTGGTGATTGCATTCACGACAGATTTACTTCGCTTCGGAATGGTTTTCAGCCCTGCTGTTCCCCGATATTCACCTGTTCCCGACACCATATTTGAGCTAGATGACAGTAATGCAATCCTTCTGAGTCACTGAATTGTCAGGGTTGGAAGGGACTTCAAAGACCATCCAGTTCCAACCCGCCTGCCACAGGCAGGGACAACGCACACTAGGTCAGGTTTCCTTCACTGAAGGATTGTTTCATTGCTTCACTGGAGTCACTGAAACGATGACAATATCCTTAAACTATTGGAACATGTACGGATGCAGTGAATACCGAGATAGGAAAGTGAACTGACTTAAAGGTGTGACTTCTTTATTTTAACAGACCACGTCGTTTTTCAGTGTTTGCAGACATTCACAATTAAAAATACAATTCAGCAGTCTGAACGTCTAGGCACGGGTTTTCTTTTTGTCAGAAATCAAGGACCATTGAAAGGCATTAATTAACTACTCATCTAATTATGGAATCTTCACTTTAGCAAGTCTCTCTTTCACCAAAACACCGTCGAAAGGCAGAAGACAAGAACAGCTGTTCAATATGCACTCTACGGGTCATTTGTGAATGGGCGCAGTCATGGCGCCTAATTGCTGTCATTAGTAAACTGCTTGCAGTTGCGGAGTCATTGTCAGAATGGGTAGAGACCTCTAGTTGTTAAAGAGGCATGCAAAAAGTGGCTGTGGGACCGAATACCTCCATTTAGGATTCCCCTGTCAACGCGATCTACCAGATGCCAGAACCAATCTTTGGGAAAAGGGAATAGGAAACAAGAGATCCTGAAATGCACAACCCGTCTTATGACTTTTTTCAATTAAACTTCACTGAGCACCCTAACAGGAGTATGAAAGACAGGTAAAAAAATGTTAAAAGAACAGAACTACCACACAGGGGAAAGAAAGTAAAGATAACTGTACAAAGAACCCGTAAAAATCATGCCTGAATAAAATTTATCCATCCTATCAATTCTGCTGTTTCCGAAGCACCCTTCTCCAACTGATTGGATGGTAGTCGGCAGAAGAGGGGAACGTTCCTTTCATGGAGAGAACATGGAAGGAAGAGGTATGGATGCAGCTTTCAAGGATGCTCAAGTACAAATGCATCAGTTTGGGGGCAAGGGAGGAAGAGGGGAGAAAAAACTTCCCAACAGCGTCATACAGTACCACTAATTTACCGCGTTCACTGTTAAGATACTAAAACAACCAACACATTTTGGCCACAACTTCTCTGTCATACAGAAGAAAAGGACTTTTACCAGGTTTTCCCGAGCCTGTCATGCAAACTTACTGCTTACAGAATTAAATGTAAGCTGCAGAAATCAGCGTCGTAGACAAAGCACGCAAAAGAACACAGAAACGCTGCTGCTGCTTGGCTGTTTCGAGTGGAAAGCGGGGTACCCCATTCCTCGCTTCATTCTTTCCTTCACAGAGACACAGCCCCATACCCCATTCACATGCCCTGAGAGGAATTTGTGGAGGCTCGGAAAGGGACCAAACGAGCAAAAGCTTGACCTTACCAACCTGCAGTGGGTCGGGGTTGGTGGGGGGGTCTCCCGCGACGGCGGTGCTGTTCGGGCTCGACTTCCCGCAGGACTCCCCGACCAGTAGATCCTCTGAGGGCAGCGGCGCCGGTAACCAAGTGGCCTCGGTCAGGGCGCGCCCCCGAGCCACGCACAGGTTGTAGGAGTAGGGCAAGGTGCCCTCGCAGAAGTCCGCCGGGAAGGCTGCCAGAGACAAGCGCTGTGCGCCCAGGCAGCGCAGGACGGCGGGCGGCCCGGCCCTCCGCAGCCGCGCCAGCAGAGCCAGCCCCAGGCTGAGCAGGAAGAGCGCCGAGAGCAGAGCTAGCGCCAGCACCAGGTAGAACTGCAGCTCGGCCGGCGAGTCGGCGCCCGCCGGTCGCTCGCTCAGCTCCGGCAGCGCCTCCTGCAAGCTCTCGGCCAGCACCACGTGCAGCGTGGCCGTGGCCGACAGCGCCGGCTGCCCGTGGTCCTTCACCAGCGCCACCAGGCGCTGCTTGGTCGCGTCGCGCTCCGACACGGCCCGCGCCGTGCGCACCTCGCCGCTGTGCAGCCCCAGGCGGAAGAGCGCCGGCTCCGGCGCCTGCAGCAGCTCGTACGACAGCCAGGCGTTGCGCCCCGCGTCCGCGTCCACCGCCACCACCTTGGCCACCAGGTAGCCCACCTCGGCCGTGCGCGGCACCACCTCGAAGGGCGGCGCCTCGCCTGCTGCCGACGCTGCCGCCGGCCACAGCACCCGCGGCGCGTTGTCGTTGCGGTCCAGCACGAAGATGCGCACCGTGGCCGTCGAGCTGCGCGCCGGCACCCCGCCGTCCTGCGCCCGCACCGTCACTGTGAACTCGCGGCACTGCTCGTAGTCCAAGGAGCGCTGCGCGTACACCGCGCCGCTCTGCGCCTCCACCGACACCGGCTGTTGTGCCGAGCCGGCGCTGCCACCCTCCAGCCAGTAGCTGACGCGCCCGTTGGCGCCCGCGTCCGCGTCCCGTGCCCGCACACGAAGCACCGACGCTCCCGCCGCGTTGTTCTCGGCCACGTAGGCGCTGTACACCTCCTCCTCAAACACCGGCGCATTGTCGTTCACGTCCGACACTTCCAGCACCAGCATCGCTTGGCTCGACAGGGGCGGGCTGCCCCGGTCCCTGGCCACCAGCGTCACTCGGTGCTCGGCTGCCTGCTCCCGGTCCAGCTCGCTCGCCGTCACCACCTTATACGACCCTCCCGATGATGTCACGAGCGAGAGCGGCGCCTCTCCCAACAACTCGCACCGCACCTGACCGTTCTCCCCGGAGTCCGGATCGTTCACGTTCACCAGCGCCACCACCGTGCCGATCGGAGCGTCCTCAGGCACCGGGCTCGAAACGGATAGCATGGTAATTTCGGGCGCGTTGTCATTTACGTCCAGAACCTCCACCTCCACCTTGCAATGTGCTACCAGACCGCCCCCGTCCCTCGCCTCCACCAGCAGCATATAGCTTCTCGTGTCCTCGAAGTCCAGAGCTTCCTGCAAAGTGATGATCCCGGTCTCTGTGTTTACCATGAACTTCTGAAGCACTTTAGCTGGCATGTCCCCGAAGCCATAGGTGATGCGGGCGTTAGCTCCAGCGTCAGCGTCTGTTGCCGAGACGTTCAGCACCAGGGAACCCAAAGGCGCATCCTCGCGCAGGCTCACTCGGTACCGGTCCTGGGCGAACACGGGGGCGTTGTCGTTGGCGTCAGTGACGTTGATAAAAAGCTGGGCAGTGCCGCTGCGGGGCGGGTCGCCGCCGTCCAGCGCCGTTAGCACCAGCCGCAAGCTCTGCTCTGTCTCCCGGTCCAGCGCTCGGCGCAGCACCAGCTCCGCGAACTTGCTGCCGTCCTCGCTGTCCTTCATCTCCACCTCAAAGTACTTGTTGGTCTCTAGCTCGTAGCCCTGCAGGGAGTTGCTGCCCACGTCCGCGTCCTCGGCGCCTCGCACGGCAAAGCGGGTACCAGGAGAAGTGAACTCGTTGATTTCCAGCTGGAAACTGTCTCGCAGGAATCGCGGGGCATTGTCGTTGACGTCTTGTATGGCCACCTCGACATGGAAAACGTTGAGCGGGTTGTGCACAACCGCCTCGAAGCTGACAGAACAGGTCAGCTCCTTGCCGCACATCTCCTCCCGGTCCAGCCTCTCGCTCACGTACAGCTCTCCACTCTCCTCGCTCACAGTGAAGTATTGCAGCTGCTTTTTAGCGGCAGACGTAAGCCGCAGCTTGCGTGCCGGCAGCTCTGCCGGGCTTAGTCCCAGGTCCCGCGCCAGCGACCCCACCAGCGAACCTCTGCCCAGCTCCTCGGGGATTGTGTAGCGGATCCGCTCCGGCGCCGCCTGGCAGCACAAGCTCAGCAGCACAGCCGGCAGCAGTAGCACTCTCCCAGCTGCCTGCCGCTGCTCCAGGATCGGGCTCTGCCTCCTTGCCATTGCAGATAGCGCACGCCGCGTTCCTCCCTGTGCCGCTGCCCTCTCTCCCTGCCAGCCGCTCTCGTCTCCGAGCTCAGGGGCCGCCGTACTGCAGAGACCTCGGCCCTGGCTCGGACACCGCTGTTCTCCGCGCCGCCTTTCCCCTCTGCTGCCGCTGCCTCTCTGGCTGCCGCCGAGCGAGCGAGCGAGCGAGCGATCAGCCTGCGGGGGCCGGACGCTGAGGCTGCGACTCCGGCTGCAGATCCAGCGCGTTTTCGAGTCAGGCAACAGCGGCACCCGGAGGCTTCGCGACGATACTGCAGCCGTCTTTTAGCCGCTGCCTCCGGGACCGTGATTCGGGTTATGGGCATCCACCTGCGCGGTCTCTCATCTTTCATAAGCTGCTCACTTCTTTAATACGAGTCCAAAGGCCTTTAAACAGTTTGGCTGTCAGGTGCTTTTAGGTCATCTCCATGAGTTACAATCAATAGTTGAAGCAAACACTCATGGAATTTCCATTAAATAGTATCTCAGTTGCTTGTAATAAAATCAAGAGGGAGGCTTTTAGCACTCTGACAGGTATTTTCAACTCTCCTTTTCTTTCCCGGAATGACTAGCAAGTTACTCTCTGTTGGAGTAAGCAGGAATTGGAACAAAAAGAAAACAAATGTAACTTCATTCTCTTCCTGCTGGTCTTTGAAAAGGTTTCTGTCTTTCCAGCATTTTTTCCTTCCATTCTTGTAAATCCCTGATGTTTGACCCACTGCTGATTTTCCTTTGGTGAAGGAGAACAATTACATTGAGAATGTAACACCTGAGAGGCAAAATTCTTCTTTTATTATTTTTTTTTTCCATCTTCATGCTCGTATCTCTGATAATGGGAAAGTTCAAGGCCATGTCAAGTAATTTGTAGAATTAAGAGACCTTAAACATAATTTTGTTCTCCCATCCTCTATAGGCAGGCCCATGCTTCCCTAGAGCATGTTACTCAGAAAGCAACAAGCAAAAACTTTGAGTAACAAACAGAATTTATGATAATCTTATTTATCAGAAGGAATGGAAATTGCATTGCACCACAGGTGAGTGGTTGAGGGAGAGTGATGACAAACAGGAAAATGACTATCTGTTCTCTATGGACCTGCCACCAACAGGTGTCCCCCATGTCTTCTCTCCAACTTTTTTGTTCATCTCTGACTCTCACAGCTGGCACAAAATCTGTCACAGGAGCATAATGCACTATGGCCACACCAGGAAGGGGGACATGCATCTGCTCAACAACATTCTGTGACTATGATTGTAAAGCACATGAATGGTAAATGTCATAAGAGGAGAGGTCATCCAACAGAGGCAGAGTAAAATCAAAGGATTGGTTAGGGGTAATCTTCTCCCCTGTCCCATCACACACACTTCTGCTAAAGTCATGCTTTCATATCCTCTCTGTACCAAGATCAAAACATAAACATAACCTTTCACAGAAACTGTAAGGTGAGCAAGACCCACCCAAGCACAACACATGGCTAAACAAATACATTCTGCTACTTAAACCCAAGCCTACCAGCAGAGGGAACAAGAGAAACAAATTGGACCAGGGAGAGAAATAACCATTAGAAGTCTCATTACTGTCAGAGAACCTCACCAAGATTTTTTCTTGATCTTTACTGTAGATGTTTAAATTCCTCCCCCCCTGAGCATCTGCCAGTCACTGAGGTTTGATGTAGAGATGTGACCCAAACCTCCTTCTCTGGGCTACTTCAAATGGGGGGTGTGTGTGTGTGTGTGTCATTCTAACAAATAATAGTCAGCTCTCAGAAACATTTTCTACTTTATGGCCTGATTATCTTTAAGCAAATATAAAGTCTTAAGTCTACACAATTCATGGGCCTCTTTCTTGAGTTAAGGAATCTTCACGTGGCTGAAGAATTCCCAAGGAAAATAAGGATTTGCTGCAAGACAACACTCAGGGTTTCAAAGGCAAAAGCACTGTCCACAATTGGGGAAAATGAACCATGACTTTCCAACAAAAGGCTGAAGGAAAGTCTAAAGACAACTGTAAGGAATGGCACAGAACTTGGCACCAGGCAGGAAATCCAATCATTTCCCAGCCTGAACCACAATGACCCACTTGTTTTCCTTGTTTTGACCTAGCTTCTCACCTTCCTTGTTCTGCATTCACAGTCTATATGTGTGCCAATATATTTGCCACTTCTCAGTCACAAGCATAAGAGGAGGATCAGTGACAAATACAAGCATTAACAAAATCTTTCCCTCGACAGCTGGACACCTTCAAGTGCTGGATGGAAACTGCTCCCCAAGCACAGCAAGGTTAAGAAGTTTCTTGATGATTTAAGGGTTACCAGCCACAGTGGAACCCAGTTTAAAATCTGGACAGAAATAAAATCAAGGCAATAATTGGAAACCTCCAATCATGGCTTAATATTTCTGATTCTGTCAACTAGTAGGTGCACATGAAAGGTAAAAAGTCCAGAGGAGACTCACTCATGAGCTCACACTACAGACCATTGAAACAGTTACTCAAAGTTATTTGTTTGCATAGTTAAGCAAGAAAAATACATGGAGCTACAGCTGTGAGCCTCATCTAACAACTAGGACAAAGTGAAATTGTACAACTTCCTTTTAGGCATTTCACACTATACCACAGAGAACTCGTCCACCTGCTCTGTCTCTGCACAGGCAGAGCTCTTCACCCTGCCCAAAAATCACACAACAGCAAAGCTACCTCTGCAGGCAGACACTGTTGAAAGAAATGTTTTGAGCACAACTTCTTGGAGCCCAGGGATCACAACACAGGTGCACGCAAAGAGATTTATTTTCTGTTCATTTCATGTAATTTGAAGAACCCTAAAAAGGTTCAGAAGGCCATAACCAATATGGAGGTCAATTAAAGTCAACATTATCCACCTACCCACTGTCCACTTTCTTCAGCACAAGGGGAACTTTGAAGATACATTATATGATCATATTAATGCAGAGTTTGGTAAAAACTTATTATGAGAGGACAATGCACTACAACCACTCCAAGAAGGGAGATACATTACTCCCCTCACCATCATTCTGAGAAGAAACAGAAGGATTCTAAGGACACAAATCATCAACGACTAAAGTAGAAGAGGAGATGTCATCAACAGACACTGGGTCATGAAACAAATGGCTCTTCCCCACTTTTGTCACACATGCTGTTCTACCAGAGATGCCACTTTTGCTAAAGTCATGGTTCTGTCTGTTTCTCCCAACAGTAACAGAACACAAAAAGACCCTCACTTCTCCTGCCTTCCACATCTGCTGGAGCAAGAAGCACTAACACATGATGCATTGCTAAATGAAGTTGTGCTACTAGTTGTAAGTAAACCAATGTAGACAGGAAACCAACAGGAAAAGAAACCATAAATCAGACAAGAGAGGCAAGTAAGCAGTGGAAGAGAAAGTGTTGTCAGAGAAACTGTCCTGGAGCGTGTCCAGAGAAGGGCCACAAGGATGATTAGAGGGCTGGAACACCTCTCCTATGAAGAGAGACTGAGGGAGTTGGGGCTGTTCAGCCTGGAGAAGAGAAGGCTCCCAGGAGACTTTATTTTGGCCTTCCAGTATCTGAAGGGGGCCTACAAGAAAGCTGGTGAGGGACTTTTTAGGGTGTTAGGTAATAGTAGGACTAGGGGGAATGGGAAAAAAAAAAAAAAAAACCCAACAATTAGAAATGGATAGATTCAGATTGGATGTTAGGAAGAAGTTATTCACCATGAAGGTGATGAGACACTGGAACAGGTTTCCCGGGGAGGTGGTAGAAGTCCCATTCCTGAAGGTTTTTAAGGCCAGGCTGGATGCAGCTCTGAGCAATCTGATCCAACGTGAGGTGTCCCTGCCCATGGCAGGCAGGTTGGAACTAGATGATCCTTGAGGTCCCTTCCAACCCTGACAATTCAATGATTCTATGAAACTTACTGGGAAGTCTTGGTTTTCACTGCAGGCATTGAAATTGATTCCTGACAGCACCTGGAAGTCATTCATATCTGAAGATGCAAGCTGGGCCCTAAAGTCTCGCTTTGAACTCTACAGTAGTTTGGAGGTGTCTGTTTGTTTGTTTAGAAGTGGTCATCAGCTCTTTTAATTTTTCTGTACTCTGTGGACTGTTCATCTCCCACAAGTACCAAGCCATAAGAGTAAAACTTCTCATAGGTTTCTTTCTCAGGCTCAGTCTTCTGAGAAAGTAGAACACATTCTCTTTTAGCTTCTGCTTCATTTTCCTCACACTTGAAATTCTTAGGTGTCTGAAGTCAGTACTTGCTGCAAAACAACATGCACAGCCTCAAATGCAGAAGCAGTAGCAGAAATGAAGAGGACAACCATGACCATAAAACAAAGGCCCAAAATAAAGTGTGAGGAACTAGACCACAACATTACAGGAGGATACAGATGGTTAAAGGAGGTTTTCTACAGCAATTACAAATCTTCCTACCCATGCATCATCATTCTATATGCACATTTATTGCACAAATAATTTCATGTTGGATGACTCTCAGTGTCCTTCAAGTAAAGGAATCCATGTTGGTCACAGACATCTTAGGGAAATGGAAATATACCAAAATCCTTCTCTTAGCAGCTGAACAACTTCAGGGCAAGGATGTAAGCTACTTTCCCAACCTAGCTGTGGTAGGAGATCTTTGAATAGTCTAAGGGCTACCAGCCACAATGAGGTCCAAATTTACACTTGGGCCATTGTTTCTCAATGTGTTTCTTTGGATGGTACAAAGGGCTTTACATGACAACTAGGACAAATTGAACTTTTACAGCAGGTTTACATCTTTCAGACATTTCAAATTACACCACAGAAAACCTTTTCAACTGAGCTGCACCTGAACAGACAGAATTTCACATGCTACCCAAACAATACACAACAGGAAAGCTGCCTTTAGAAGCAGACACCACAGAAGGAAAAGTTGCATAGCCAACATCTCCTTACCTGAGAAGAAGGATCACTACATGGAGTCAGGCAAAAAGATTTATTTGCTTATAACACACAAGCAAAAGGCAGCTCTGATAGAGACTCGGGTGCCAAAGCACCACCTCAAAGATAGCATCAACCTGCTTTAGAATATTGGGCACCTTGGAAAATAAACAACTCTCAAATCTCAAAATGCTCAAGAACCAACAATCATGACAGGGTCAGTGATCATTTCAACAGGGCAAATATCCCTGTCCTAATATCTAACACTACAACTTGAATAAGCACCTTCATATGCTGCTACTATAACATGCATTTTCATCCCAAAGCACATCCTGCTTAAATAAGTCAACTGGAAGAGTCAAGGAATTAGCACTTCACACAATGCTAACCACAGACTTCAATCAAAATTCTCACGAGTCTGCTTCATTTTATCAACACACAAAGACATCACAGAGGAACAGGTTGTTGCCTACACCATTCTTGCACCCCATGGACAAGGATGAAAACATGAAGCACATTATCAAGTCTGAAGAGAGGGTAAATCATGACCAGATAAGGATATATGGGAGCTTCCAAGCTGTGTGTGAAGACAATCTTACACTATTTCAAGCACATCTGCGGTCAGGAAGATGCCTGATGCTGCTCATTATGCAAATATTCATGGGCTGATAATACAACATATTGCTTAAGAACAGCTCAAACTGACAGGAAAACTAGTATTCCATGAGTCAGGGAACACAGAGAAAACCTGATGCAGAATAAAACAACACACACACACACAAACACACACACACTAAGCAAACTCCAGGCAAACGCAGCCGGTCACTGCTTCTGCTTCCCACACTGACAGATACACTGAGCCATCATCGCACAACACCTGCCAGCAGCCAACGCGGTGCTGCAGGAAACAGCCAGGGGCGGGCAAGGACAGGGCAGAGGAGCAGGAGCGGCAGAAAGGGGAGGCGTGTAGGAGCATATCCATGGAGAGGCACTCACCGGGGCATCGTCGGCTTCGGGTGGATGGGCGCGGGCACTGTCCTCTCCGAGCAGTGGCGCGGGCTCGTCCGGTAGAGGGCGGGCAGGGAGGGTGTCGCAGCAGCTGCCGGGAGACAAGCGGAGCTGGCTCTTGCGTGAGTCGGCAGTGAGCGACACCTCGTGTGAGTAGGAGCGCAGGAAGGCGCGCACACCGTCGATGCCTACGAAGTGCGTGGCCGGGACGCCGCGTAAAACACCGCCCGCAGGAGGAGGCAGCTGAGAGCGACGCCACCGCCGCAGGCGCAGTGCCAGCAGCAGCAGCAAAAAGGCGAGGAAGAGGCAGGAGACGGCAGCCACGGCCAGCACCAGCCAGTGCGTCAGGCTGCCCGCCGCCTCGCCCGGCATCGCCGCCGATGCCTCACTGCCCAGCTCGGCCAGCAGCTCGGCCACGCTCTCGGCCAGCACCACGGTCAGCGTGGCCGTGGCCGACAGCGCCGGCCGACCGTGGTCCTTCACCAGCACCACCAGGCTCTGACGGGCAGCGTCGCGGGCCAGCGGGAAGCGCGCAGTGCGCACCTCGCCGCTGTGCAGCCCGACGCGGAACAGCCCCGGCTCCGTCGCCTTGGCCAGCTCGTACGATAGCCACGCGTTCTGACCCGCGTCCGCGTCCACCGCCACCACCTTGGCCACCAGCGCCCCGGGCTCCGACGACCGCGGCGCCAGCTCCACCCCCGACCAGCCACGGGCACCGGACCCGGACACGCCCGCAGCCGGCGGGTACAGCACCTGCGGCGCGTTGTCGTTCTCGTCCACGATCACGATCCGCACCGACACGTTGCTGCTCAGCGCCGGCGAGCCGCCGTCCTCCGCCAGCACCCACAGCCCCACCTCGCGCACCTCCTCGTAGTCGAAGGAGCGCAGCGCGTACAGCGCGCCCGTCTCCGCCTGCACCGACACGTACGACGACAGCGCCACGCCACGCACCCAACCCTCGCCCACACGGTACCGCACGCGCGCGTTCTGACCCCAGTCCGCGTCCCGCGCCCGCACCGTCAGCACCAGCGCGCCCGCCGCGTTGTTCTCGGGCAGTCGGGCGCTGTAGCTCGCCTCGCTGAACACCGGCGCGTTGTCGTTCACGTCCAGCACCCTGAGGTTCAGCACCGTGCTGCTCCACAGCGACGGCGACCCGCTGTCGGTCGCCCTCACCGTCACGTTGTACTCCGACACTTCCTCCCGGTCCAGCTCCCTCGTTGTCACCACACTGTAGTAGCTGCCACGAGAGCTCTGCAGTCGGAACGGGACTCCCGTATCCAGGGAGCACCGCACCTGGCCGTTGGCTCCTGAGTCCCGGTCCTGCACATGCAGCAAGGCCACCACCGTCCCCGAAGGGGCGTCCTCAGAGATCTCGCTCAGCTGTGAAGTCACTGTCAATTCGGGTGTGTTGTCATTGACATCTGTCACTGTAATCACCACTTTCGTAGTGTCAGAAAGCTCTCCTCCATCATGTGCCTGTATCTCGAACTCATGTATGGAGATTTCCTCAAAGTCAATTTCCTTCTTAAGGGATATTTCTCCTGTATCGTCGTCAAGGTGGAAAAGTTCCGATGCTCTGTCTGAAATTTTATGGAAACTGTATTTCACGTTGCTGTTTATCCCCTCGTCGATATCAGTGGCCGTGACGACGACGAGGGTGGAGCCCACGGGGGCGTCCTCGGGTACACGCACCGTGTACTCTGCAGCGCTGAACACGGGCGCGTTGTCGTTTGCATCAAGCACTACCACGCGGATCCGTGCTGTGCCCGTCCTCGATGGCTCTCCGCCATCCCTCGCCTTCAGCACCAGATCGTGAAACGCCGCCTCCTCCCGGTCCAGCGTCTTGGCCAGCACCAGCTCGGGACGCCGATCTACGCCGTGGTCGGCCTGCACGGCCAGCGAGAAGTGCTCGTCACCGCTCAGCTCATAGCTCTGCAGGGAATTTGGCCCCGAGTCCGGATCCTGTGCATCTCGGAGGGGAAACCGCGAACCCAGCGCTGTCATCTCGCTCATTCTCAGTTGTATTTCTGGCTCTCGAAAGCTGGGGGCGTTGTCGTTAATGTCCGTAATCTCTACTTCGATTTCATAAACCTGCATTTCTCCCTCCACAATCAGCTCACACCGCAGCATGCATTTCTCCAGCAGCCGGCACAGCTGCTCTCTGTCTATCCTCTCCGCCGTCACTAAATGCCCCGTCTTCCCGTGCAGAGAGAAATACTGCGTCCTACCTCGCTCTATGAGGCGCGTCACCGTCATCTTCAGCCCCAGATCTTTGGCCACGTCGCCTACGAAGGAGCCCTTGGGCATCTCCTCGGGCACCGAGTACCGAAGCTGTCCCCATGCCGACTCCCACACCGACAGCAGGACGCAGCACAGCAGAGTCCGAGCCCGCCGGCCCCAGCGCCTCCCCGCCGCGCACATCTCAGCCGCCGTCCTGCCTCCACGGATCCTGATCCTGCTTCTGCTCTCCGCTACCGCTCGCTGACTCTAGCCCCTTTGGCTCGCTGCAGCTTTGCTATGCACCACGGGGACGCTCGCAGATCGCTCCGACTCCGAGCAAGCCAGCGAGCGAGCCGGGCCGCAGCGGGCGGGGCTGTCTGCAGCGTTCCGGCTTCCTCTGGCTCCTGCTCGGTCAACAGCGGCGCCCGCAGCCTTCTGCCGGAACTACAGCCACACGGAGCTGTCAGCAAATAGCAGATAAATAACTCAAAGCTTTTAACCGTAATACGAAATCTTCTTAACTCGACATGATGTCGACAATCCTTCCAACCTTACCGCAGCCGTCCGAAACCACAGTCTCAAAGCTTTTCCAGAGCTTTTTGTAGGTGATTACTTTAAACACTTTTGCCTCACCCTTTCTGTAGTCCAACATCCCGACCAGCATAACAAAAGAGCTGTGAAGATCCTCTCTGAAATGGAGGCTGACTATTTCCTGTTGTGGTTTTGTTTGTTTATGAGATATTATTTTCCTTAACGGCTTTGTTACTGGTATACCACGGGAAATCTGATTTCCTGAGGGCAATATATGTACAGTTGTTTATTTATTTTTCCTAATGAGATGCTCAAAATATTATGAGTCTTATCCTGTTCTTCCAATAGCACGATCTCCAGCCCTTTTTTGTAGTACAAGGATAACAAAAGAAACCAATGCAAGGATAAACCAGGAAAACATGCTCTGAAATACAGCCCATTATTATCAGAGCCTTTCCCGGAGAGACTCATTAAGCAAAGCATCAGGAACCTGACTTTAAACGTAGGAGTTCATACAAAACACCTTTCAAATTATCTACATCACCACCACGCATCTGCCATAGGCATCTCTCCCTACAACAACTTCCGGGGGAAACACTCCAGGAGAAGGCTCTCCTACTGCTCGAAAATTATTCTCTGCCACCTGCCCGGTTTCAGGCTGTCAGTGACTTGCTCACTTTGCAATGATTGTTCCACAACTACCCAACAGGCAGGAAGCATCTTGCACCGACTTTGGCCAGAATTATCTGCTTGGCTTCCCACAAACTGGGTGGGAAATGGCTATGTGACTTTCTTCTGAGACAGAAGATAGAAGAGAAAAAGCGCCAAATACACCTGACCGGGCTGCTCCCATTCATCACCCAACTCCTGCAATACGGGGGTGAGCCCATCCCCCGATACTCGTCTGTTCTCAACAGTGTGAACTGGATGACAGCAATGGGATTCTTCTCTGAAGGCACAGACATAAAGACATCAGCGGATGCTGAGATGATTTCCTATTTTAACAAACAATCTGACAGCCTTTTCTCAGAAATTAAGGTGTAAAGAATCGCACCATATTAATAAACCATTTGTGTAAGGAGACTTTCTCATCAAAACACTGTAGGAAACGCAGAAGACAAGCAAAGCTGCTCAGCCTAAACTATGCAGATCATCTGTAAATGGACATGTTCGAGTGCCGAACTGCTATCGCTAATAAAGTCCTTGTTGGGACGTTACCAGAACGGTTAGAAGCCACTAGTTGTTAAAGAGGCAAGCACAACTGTTTAAACTAAATAGTGGAATTCAGTTCCTCATTCACCTTTTAATCAACAGGATTTACGAGATCCAGAGGCCTGTTCGTGAGATAAGAGAATGGGAACATAAGAGGCACTGAAATACACATGCCGAATTGATTGGTTTGTTTCTATATTTTATTTGTATTGGGGTTTGGCAGTTGTAGGACTGGGGTGTTTTTTAGGGGGAGGCTGTTTGTTTCCTTTTGGTTTTATTGACGAAATTTCATTTAACGCCCGCACATACCCATAAAAGACAGATCAGCAACCTAGAATCACTCAAGAACTAAGAAATGCCGCCCCAACCTGCCTGGCCAGAGGGAAAAGGGGATACTCCTTTCCTTCATTCTTCCCATCGTGGAGGCACAGTTAAGTGCTCCCCAACTACACCACACAAAAATACTTCAAGCAAAGCCAGGACAGAACATCAGAAATAGTCCAAAAGAACAAGGAGTGCCCTGGGGCTTACTGACCTGTGGTGCATCGGAGGCAGAAGACGGGTCTCCGGCGCGAGAGATGCTGTTCGGGCTCGACTTCACGCAGGACTCAGTGCCCAGCAGCTCCTCTGCGGGCAGGCTAGGTAGCGGTGGCGGCAGCCAGGTGGCCTCGGTCAGGGCGCGTCCAGGAGCCACACACAGGTTGTAGGAGTAGGGCAAGGTGCCCTCGCAGAAGTCCGCCGGGAAGGCGGCGCCCGCCAGAGACAAGCGCTGCGCGCCCAGGCAGCGCAGGACGGCGGGCGGCCCCGCCCTCCGCAGCCGCGCCAGCAGAGCCAGCCCCAGGCTGAGCAGGAAGAGCGCCGAGAGCAGAGCCAGCGCCAGCACCAGGTAGAACTGCAGCTCGGCCGGCGAGTCGGCGCCCGCCGGTCGCTCGCTCAGCTCCGGCAGCGCCTCCTGCAAGCTCTCGGCCAGCACCACGTGCAGCGTGGCCGTGGCCGACAGCGCCGGCTGCCCGTGGTCCTTCACCAGCGCCACCAGGCGCTGCTTGGCCGCGTCGCGCTCCGACACGGCCCGCGCCGTGCGCACCTCGCCGCTGTGCAGCCCCAGGCGGAAGAGCGCCGGCTCCGGCGCCTGCAGCAGCTCGTACGACAGCCAGGCGTTGCGCCCCGCGTCCGCGTCCACCGCCACCACCTTGGCCACCAGGTAGCCCACCTCGGCCGTGTGTGGCACCACCTCGAAGGGCGGCGCCTCGCCTGCTGCCGACGCTGCCGCCGGCCACAACACCCTCGGTGCGTTGTCGTTGCGGTCCAGCACGAAGATGCGCACCGTGGCCGTCGAGCTGCGCGCCGGCACCCCGCCGTCCTGCGCCCGCACCGTCACCGTCAACTCGCGGCACTGCTCGTAGTCCAAGGAGCGCTGAGCGTACACCGCGCCGCTCTGCGCCTCCACTGACACCGGCGGCGCTACCGAGCCCGCGCTGCTGCCCTCCAGCCAGTAGCTAACACGCCCGTTGGCGCCCGCATCCGCGTCCCGTGCGTGCACGCGCAGCACCAGCGCTCCCGCCGCGTTGTTCTCGGCCACGTAGGCGCTGTAGACCTCCTCCTCGAACACTGGCGCGTTGTCGTTCACGTCCGACACTTCCAGCACCAGCGACGCTTGGCTTGACAGGGGCGGGCTGCCCCTGTCCCTGGCCACCAGCGTCACCCGGTGCTCGGCTGCCTGCTCCCGGTCCAGCGCGCTCGCCGTCACTACCTTGTACAACCCTCCTGATGATGCCTCGAGCGACAGGGGCGACTCTCCCAACAGCTCACACCGTACCTGGCCGTTCTCGCACGAGTCCGGGTCGTTCACGTTCACCAGCGCCACCACAGTGCCGATTGGAGTATCTTCAGAAACTGGACTCGAAACGGACAGCACGGTGATTTCGGGCGCATTGTCGTTCACATCCAGAACCTCCACCTCTACTTCACAGTGTGCCACCAGTCCGCCCCCGTCCTTTGCTTCAATAGCCAAGCTAAACGTGCTCGTCTCCTCGAAGTCCAGTGCTTCCTGCAGCGCGATGATCCCGCTCTCTGCCTCCACTACAAACTTCTCAAGCACCTTGGCTGGCATTTTCCCGAAGCCGTAGGTGATGTGGGCGTTACTTCCTGCGTCAGCGTCGGTGGCCGAGATGTTCAACACCATCGAGCCCGGAGGCAAGTCCTCGCGCAGGCTCACTCGGTACCGGTCCTGCGCGAACACGGGGGGATTGTCGTTGGCGTCGGTGACGTTGATAAAGAGCTGGGCGGTGCCGCTCCGGGGTGGGTCGCCGCCGTCCAGCGCCGTCAGCACCAGCCGCAGGCTCTGCTCTCTCTCCCGGTCCAGCGCTCGGCGCAGCACCAGCTCCGCGAACTTACTGCCGTCCTGTTTCTCCTTCACCTCCACCTCAAAGTGTTTGTTGGTCTCCAGCTCGTAGCTCTGCAGGGAATTGCTGCCCACGTCTGCGTCTTCTGCCATGCCCAAGTAAAAGCGGGCACCGGGAGAAGTGAACTCATTGATTTCCAGCTGGAAATGGTCTTGGAGGAAGCGCGGCGCATTATCATTGACGTCCTGGATGGCCACCTCCACATGGAAAACATTGAGCGGGTTGTGCACCAGCGCCTCGAAGCTGACAGAACAGGTCGGTGCCTTTCCGCACATCTCCTCCCGGTCCAGCCTCTCGCTCACATACAGCTCCCCGCTCTCCTCGCTCACGGTGAAGTATTGCAGCTGCCTTTTAGCGGCAGACGTCAGCCGCAGCTTGCGTGCCGGCAGTTCTGCCGGGCTCAACCCCAGGTCCCGTGCCAGCGGCCCCACCAGCGAACCTCTGCCCAGCTCCTCGGGAATGGTATAGCGGATCGGCTCCGGTGCTACACGGCAGCACAGGCATAACAGCACAGCCGGCAGCAGCAGCACTCGCCCAGCTGCTCGCCGCCGCTCCAGGCTCTGGCTTAGACTCCGGCTCTGTCTTCCCGACATTGTGGATAGCTCATGAGCCGCCGGAGGGCAGCGATCTCGGTGCCGACTCGGACGCCGCTGTTCCCCCCGCCGCCTCTTGCCTCGGTTACTCGCGCCGCTGCCGCTCCGGCTGGCGCTGAGAGAACCAGCAGCCTTCGGGGGAGGGACGCTGCGGCGGCTTCGGCTGCTACTCCGCCTTGGTCAACAGCGGCACCCTGAGGCGCCACGTCGCCATCGCAGCCGCCTGCTGGCGGGGACGGGGAATATGAGTTGCGAGCATCCAGATTTGCGGTCTCATCTTTTATAAGAGTCTTCATTGATTTAGTGCTACGCCAAAGGAGTTCAAACATATTCGCATTCAAGAGCAAAATTTTAGGTCACATTCAGCAAACCTTTAGCAGTAAATATTCGTGACAGAGCAGTAAATACAGGAACTCAGCTGCTCTTGGTAAAATCATGATAGACAAGAGCCATGGTCATCCAGCTTTGCTGTCTCGCTTTTTTATCTATGGAAATGCAGAAATCCTTACTTAACATGACTCAAAAAATGTTTTAGACTGGTCTTTAGGTCACCTCCTTGAAGTCACAGGGAGCAGCTGAAGGAAATACTAAAGGAAGAATCTCAGCTGATCTTAAGAAAACCAAAACCGAGCTTTTTAGCACTCTGTCAGGTATTTCCAATTCTGCTTTTCTTGCTTGGGACGAATATAAAGAAACAAATGTGTGGTGTAAGCAATAAGTAATTGGAAGAAGAAGAAGAAAATGTAATTAATTGCAGTCTTTTCATTCTGGAATTCCAAAAGTTTTCTGACTTTCCAGCATTTCTTCCTTTTCCTTTTGTCTGACCCATTCTTAATTTTTCTTCCAGGGAGAAGAATAATATACTGACAATGTAACAGCCCAAAGGCAACACGTATTTCTTTACGCTAAGAATACAGAATAACAACTATCATGGTATCTGCATTTGCATCTCCTGTTTGCAGGGCTGATGTTGGAAAAGTGCAAAACCACACTGAGTCTTTCATAGAACAAATAGTATTTAAGATTGGAAGAGATCTGATAGATAATTTCCTCCTCCCCTCTGCCATGAGCAGACACATCCTTCCCTAAAACAGGCTATTCAGAAGGCAAGAAGAAGAAACACAGAACACAGAAGATAATTTCTTATGCCACACTTGGAGTAGAAGGAATGGAAATTATATTGTACCACAACTAAGTAACTGAGGAAGTGCAGTGACAAACATGGAAAAGATCATCTGTTCCTCTATGGTCCTGCCTCCAACAGATATCCCTCAAGCTTTCTCTCCAACTCTACAAAACTTCCTGCATTGCTTCTAATCCTCACAACGGGCAAAAACATATCCCAGGAGCATATGGTCACACCAAGAAGGGAGGTACATGTATCTGCTCAACACCATTCAGTGAGGAAATGTGATTGTAAAGTACACGAATGATAAATAGCAGAAGAGAAGTGGTCATTCAACAACAACAGAGTAAGATCAAAGAATCAGCTTGTCACAGAATCACAGAAACATTCAGGGTGGAAACGGACCTCAGGATCATCAAGTCCAACCCATAACCCTGCTCTACAAAGTTTTCCCCTAAACCATGTGCCCAAGCACCATGTGCAAACAACCTTTAAACACATCCAGGGTTGGTGACTCAACCATCTCCCTGGGCACATTCCAATGCTTGACCACTCCTCCTGTGAAAAAATGTTTCCTAGTGTCCAGTCTGAACCTATTCTTTTGCAGTTTGAGGGTGTTCCCTCTTGTTCTATCACTTATTACCTGTGAGAAGAGACCAGAACCAATGTCTACACAACATCTTCTCAGCTTTTTCAAGCTAAACAGCTCCAGCTCCTACAGTCAAAGGTTCCTACTCAGCCAAGCCAGATGCCTTCCCTGCTGACACATTTTTCAGCACATGGGGACAGCCTGCACCTGTGCCTTTAAGACTTCCCTCTCAAAGTATGTCCATCCTTCCTGGACTCCTGTGTCCTTCAGAGTGGCCTCCCAAGGGAGTCTGTCAATCAGTCTATTGAATAGGCCAAAGTTTACCCTCTAGAAGTCCAAACTGTCAGTTTTACTAACCCCTCTCCTTCTTTCCCCAAGGATTGAAAACTCAATCATCTCATGATTGCTGTGTCCTAAATTCCTTTAATTCCTCCACGAGTTGTTCCCTCTTCACAAAAAGCAGGTCCAGAAGGGCACCTTCCCTGGTTGTCTCCCTTACTAGTTCTGTCAGGAACTTACCTTCCACACACTCCAGGAAGCTGTGGGACTGAAGTCTCCATGCTGTATTGTATTTCCAGCAGACATCCTTATGGTCCCCTCCTTCATCATACACTCTTCCACAAAGATGTCTCTTCTACTAAACTCATGCTTTCATCTCCTCTCCATAGGAAAAACAGAACAAAAGTATAACCTTCACAGAAACTGTATGACTGTGTGCAACACCACACAAACCATGGCTAAATGAAGATAATGCCACTAATTAAAACTATTCCTACCTACACAGAGGACAAGAAAAGAAACAATTTGGACCATGAAGACAAGGAAGCATTAAAAGATCAACTGCTAGCAGGGACACTCACAGGGAACTCTTCTTGGTCTTCACCACAGCTCTTTAAATTAATCCCTGAGGTCACCTGCCAATCACTGAGGTTTCAAACACAAGATGCAACCCTAAAGTCTTCCCCTGGACTACATAGTAGGGAGAAATATTTTAGGAAGTAATCATCAGCTCTCAGCAACTTTTTCTGCTCTGTTTCCTGATCATCTGCATATAAGTATGAAACCAAGAATGTAAGCATCTTTTCACGGACCTCTTTCTCAAGCTAAGGGATCTTGGACTATATTCAAGCAGCTGTAGCATTGCCAAGGGAAGTAAGGATTTGCCTCAAAATAACACTCTCATAGGTTGACTTGAATCTGATGCTGATATTCAATACTGTGCTGCCTTCATGCCAGCATCAAAATGAAACTGCTGACTGGAGCAAAGTACCATGGGACTTCCAATTCTAATATGAGAAGCTTCCTATTCTGGTTGCTGATTTTGGTTTCCAGGTAGAATAGAATAGAATAGAATAGAATAGAATAGAATAGAATAGAATAGAATAGAATAGAATAGACCAGGTTGGAAGAGACCTTCACGATCATTGTGTCCAACCCATCAACCAATCCAACCCACCTAAGCAACTAACCCATGGCACCAAGCACCCCATCAAGTCTCCTCCTGAAAACCTCCAATGATGGTGACTCCACCACTTCCCCAAGCAGCCCATTCCAATGGGCAATCACTCTCTCTGTATAGAACTTCTTCCTAACATCCAACCTAAACCTCCCCTGGTGGAGGCTGAGACTGTGTCCTCTTGTTCTAGTACTGTTTGGGGGTGCTTATCTTTTCTGCTGGGCTGGCTGTGGGTCAGGGGTTGGGGGGAGAGGTCGATGGATTTTATTGATGCTTCTGCATTTTACTGTGCTTCGCTGCACATAGGCTAAGGTAATTGTGCGTTGTATTATCTCATTTCCAGTGAAACTCTTTATCTCAACCTGGAGGAGGTTTTTGATGTTACTTTCCCTCACTTCTATGTCAGGGGACAGGGGGTGATGAGAGCAGGCTCTCTTAACCCAGGACAATCAGAGTTTCAAATGCAAAAGCACTCTCCAGAAATGGAGAAAATGAACCATGACCTTCCAGTGAGTCCCCAAAGAAAGTCTGACTATGAAGAAGCTCCACATCATAACACTACAGAGAGATAATGTGGGAAAAGGAGATTTCCCACAGGAATTATAAAACTTTTTACCCATACATCATTGTTCTACATATGAAGTTCTACATAAACACTTCACGGTGGAAAGACTGTCCATGTCTTTCATGACACAGAATCAAAGCTCACAGCAAGAATGTCACAGGCATGGAATGAAACCATTGCTGAGCAAACACCACATGGACCCGCCCATTTTCCTGGCTGAAAGTCACAGAAATTAACCAATACACTGGGCATGTCTCAGTGTAAGAGCATGACTCTCAGTGACATCTTAGGCCCACCCTTAGACCTGGACAGAAGAAAAGCAAGGTAAGAATGGGAAAGCTTGAGTAATGAAAGAATTGATCTCACACCACAGACCATAGACACAATTCCTCAAAGTTATTTCTTTGGGTAATCAAGCAAGGAACACAAGGAACAACAGCTGTGAGCTTCATCCAACAACTAGGACAACATGAAATTTTACAGCTTCCTTTCAGTTGTTTTACACTATACCACAGAGAACTCTTCCATCTGCCCTGTCTTTGTACAGGGAGAACAATTGACTCTGCCCAAAAATCACACAACAGCAAAGCTGCTTCTGGAGGCAGACACCACCAAAAGAAATTATTTTGGAGCCCAGGGATCACAACACAGGTGCATGAAAAGAGATATTTCTGTTCTTCCCTTATAACTTGAAGAACTCTAACAGGTTCAGAAGCACGCACACACACACCTCAGGGTGCAGCACTTGCTTTTATTAAGCCTCATGAAGTTAACCTGGGCCAATCTCTCCAGCTTGTCCAGGTCCCTTTGGATCACATTTTGTCCCTCTGGCATATCAGCAGTACCACTCAGCTTGATGTCATGTGCAAACTTGTTGATGGTGCACTCAATGCCATTGTCTATAGCACTGACAAAAATATTAAACAGTACAGGTCCCAGTATGGGCCCCTGAGGGACCTCACTGTTCTCCATCTGGATGTTGAGCCAATGAGCACTACCCCCTGGATGTGACCACCCAGCCAATTTCTTATCCACTGAACAGTCCACCCATCAAATCCATATCTCTTCAACATGGCAAGAAGGGTGTTGAAGGGGACTGTGTCAAAGGCCTTGCAGAAATCCAGATAGGTCACATCCATAGGTCATCCCTTATCCACTGACATAGTCTGTCATAGAAAGCCACTATGTTGGTTGGGAAGGATTTGTCCCTAGTAAAGCCATGCTGGCTGCTGGCTGCCTTGAATCAACTCCCTGTCCTCCCTGTGCCTCAGCATGGCATCTAGGAAGATCTGTCCACGATCTTCCCAGGCACAGAGGTGAGGCTGACAGGTTGGTAGTTCCCAGGGTCCTCCTTTCTAGCCTTTTTAAAAATGGATGTAATGTTTCCTTTCTTCCAGTCCCCAGGGACTTCACCTGACTAACAGGAAACTTCAAATATCATGCAGGGTGGCTTGGTAACTACCTCAGCTAATTCCTTCGGGACTCTGGGATGCATCCCATCAGATCCCATGGACTTGTATGTCTTCATGTTCCTCAGATGGTCAAGCATCTCATCTTTGCTTACAGTGGGAGGCATTTTATCTCCCTGGTGTCCATCTTGTGGGCCATCAGCACGAGAGCCATGAGGAGAGGGAGATACACTGTTCTCCTCACCACAATTCTGAAGCAGAAGGATTCTAAAGCACAAGAATGATAAATGGCCAGGAGCAGTCATCCAACAGACACTGGGTCATCAAACCAATGACCTAGCAGGGAACCTTCTCCTGGCTTTTATCACATGCACTGTCCCACAGAGATGCCACTTTTGCTAAGGTCATGATTACATCTATTGCCCCCCATAACAACAGAACACAAATAGACCCTCACATCTCCTGCCTTCCACACCAACTGTAGCAAGTGCAGGAGGCCACTAAGATGCAACACATTGCTAAACAAAGCTCTGCTGCTAAATACAACTAACCCTACATACACAGAAACCCAAGAAAATCAAACCAAACCATAAATCAGACAAGGAAGATAAGGAAGAATTGGAAGAGAAAGCATCAGAGAAACTCACCAGGAAGGCTTCTTGGTCTTCATTGCAGTTTTAAAATTCACCCTTGGGAGCACCTGGAAGTCATTCACACCTCAAGCTGCAAGTGTGGCCCTAAAGTCTCACTCTGAGTAGGAGGTTTTTCATGTTAGAAATAGTCATTGGCCCTCATCATTATTTCTGCTCTATGGCCTGTCCATCTACCACAAATATGGAATCTTAACTGTGAACACCGTCTCATGGGCATCTTCAGAGAAACCAGAACACAATGTCTTGTAGTTTCAGTGCATCAGCCATATGCAGTGGCAACAGTCACCAAAGTGTCAACTCAAAGATACCATAATCTAACTATAGCCTGTTGGAAACTGTGGAAGATATGTGGTACTTAAGGCTTAACATGAAATGTAGGTTTATGTTCAATAAGTGAAAATGGACAGGAAACTTCATGAAGAGGAAAATAAACTGATGAACCCACAGAGTCAGAGTCTGAGTTAGGCAACATCCAGAAATATCACATATCCAGACTCAGTTTATGACTTCTCAACCTTCTATATTATGGCCCTTATAGAAAGTATATAATACAGGTATATCACAGGTGGTAAATACACTTTGCTCCTCTCAAAGCACCCATGGAAGATGAGCAACACATTCTCTTGGGCTTTGCAACAGCTCCTCAGGCCGAGCTCCCAGAACTCATGTTTCCAATCTCACACAAATTGCATGGTGTTCTTTGACCCACAGGAGTTTCATAGCCTTTTTCCTGGACAATTTTACTTCAGCATGCATGACCATTACACCAAAGACTTCAAACTGATACCTTTATATCTCTGTACTAAGAAGGAAGACACAGGACCAAACTCTCTCTCTCCTTTTATCTTATCCTACAATTTGAATTTCCCTGCTTGCACCCTCATATGGCTCTTGTCATTACAAGACAAGGTGCATGAAGGTCTGCATAAATAAGTCAACCATAAGAGGTGGTGAATCAATTAAAGACATCTCCTTTTCCCCCAGCAGCCCTTCACATGCAGTCATGCACATGTTTTGTCAAAGAGTTAGAATTCTCATTATTATCTTTCATCTTCAAAACATATAAAAGGGATCATCAAGGGACCAGTAGTTGCTCATGTCCATTTCTCCAGTCGATGCAAAATCATAAAAGCATGAGCAAATATCAAGACATATCACTGCTTACTTCATCAGAAAGAAAGAGGGAGGCTGAGGTGAGTAGAAAGAATGAGCAGGTAAATTATATCCGGTGGCTTTAATGCTCCATTCAAAGACACTTTCATAGGCTGTGAAGATGTCTGACACTGCTCTTAACACAATTTTCCCCTGGCTGATATTGCAACAAATCCTTCAGAAGATCTCATTCTGGCAGGAAAATCGGAATTACAGGAGGGCACAAAAGGAGAATCGTCTTAGCATAAAATAAACCTACAAACACCGCTCTTACCATACTCCAGATAACAGCAGCCTGAAGCTGCTTCTCTCTCCCACACTGTCACGGTGAGACACCATCCCGCAGTCACCTGCCAGCAGCAGCAGCTAGCAGCAGCCAATGAAGTGCTGCAGGAAACTTTCCCTTCCTTCTCAGGATCCCTACCCTGGCACCAGCCAGAGCAGGGTGGGCAGAGAACGCAGAGGAAAAGCAAGAGACGGATACGGTAAGCGTGTGGATCAGGCACTCACCGGAGCATTTTCGACGTCCTGTGGGTAGGCGCCGGCAGGGTCCTCCCCGAGCAGCGGTGCGGGCTCATCGGGCAGCGGGCGGGCCGGAAGGGTATCGCAGCAGCTACCGGGAGACAAGCGGAGCTGGCTCTTGCGCGAATCGGCGGTGAGCGACACTTCATGTGAGTAGGAGCTCAGGAAGGCGCGGACGCCGTCAATGCCTACGAAGTGCGTGGCCGGGACGCCGCGCAAGGCACCGCCCGCAGGAGGAGGCAGCTGAGAGCGACGCCACCGCCGCAGGCGCAGTGCAAACAGCAGCAGTAAGAAGGCGAGGAAGAGGCAGGAGACGGCAGCCACGGCCAGCACCAGCCAGCGCGTCAGGCTGCCCGCCGCCTCGCCCGGCACCGCCGCCGATGCCTCACTGCCCAGCTCAGCCAGCAGCTCGGCCACGCTCTCGGCCAGCACCACGGTCAGCGTGGCCGTGGCCGACAGCGCCGGCCGCCCGTGGTCCTTCACCAGCACCACCAGGCTCTGACGGGCAGCGTCGCGGGCCAGCGGGAAGCGCGCAGTGCGCACCTCGCCGCTGTGCAGCCCGACGCGGAACAGCCCCGGCTCCGTCGCCTTGGCCAGCTCGTACGACAGCCACGCGTTCTGACCCGCGTCCGCGTCCACCGCCACCACCTTGGCCACCAGCGCCCCGGGCTCCGACGACCGCGGCGCCAGCTCCACCCCCGACCAGCCACGGGCACCGGACCCGGACACGCCCTCCGCCGGCGGGTACAGCACCTGCGGGGCGTTGTCATTCTCGTCCACGATCACGATCCGCACCGACACATTGCTGCTCAGCGCCGGCGAGCCGCCGTCCTCCGCCAGCACCCACAGCCCCACCTCGCGCACCTCCTCGTAGTCGAAGGAGCGCAGCGCGTACAGCGCGCCCGTCTCCGCCTGCACCGACACGTACGACGACAGCGCCACGCCACGCACCCGCCCCTCGCCTACACGGTACCGCACGCGCGCGTTTTGACCCCAGTCCGCGTCCCGCGCCCGCACCGTCAGCACCAGCGCGCCCGCCGCGTTGTTCTCGGGCAGCAGGCCGCTGTAGCTCGCCTCGCTGAACACCGGCGCGTTGTCGTTCACGTCCAGCACCCTGAGGGTCAGCACCGTGCTGCTCCACAGCGACGGCGACCCGCTGTCGGCCGCCCGCACTGTCAGGTTGTACTCCGACACCTCCTCCCGGTCCAGCTCCCTGGTTGTCACCACGCGATAGTAGTCTTCAAACGACTTCTCCAGTCGGAATGGGACTCCAGGATCCAGGGAGCACCGCACCTGGCCGTTGGCTCCGGAGTCCCGGTCATGTACAGGTAGCAGGGCTACTACTGTCCCTGATGGGGCATCCTCAGAGATGTTGCTCAGCAACGACGAGACTGAAATTTCAGGTGCGTTGTCATTTACGTCTGTAACGGTAATCGTTACCCTCGCGGTGTCAAAAAGGCCCTCACCATCGTGTGCCTGCACTTCCAGTTCATATGATTCTCCTTCCTCGAAATCCAGGCTTCGCACCAGACTGATAGATCCCGTCTCAGAATCCAGATGGAAAATCGACGAGCCCTTCTTGGTGATTTTCTTCAAAGAGTATTTCACGTGCCCGTTCATCCCCTCGTCGGGGTCGGTGGCCGTGACTGTGATGAGCACAGAGCCCACAGGCACGTCCTCAGGGACACGCACCGTGTACTCTGCTTGGCTAAACACGGGCATGTTGTCATTTGCGTCCAGTACGACCACGCGGATCTGCGCCGTCCCTGTTCGCGACGGCTCTCCTCCGTCACTTGCCCTGAGTACTAGCTCGTGAAACGCCGACACCTCTCGGTCCAGTGCCTTGGCCAGCACCAGCTCGGGTCGCCGATCGCCGCCGGGGCCCTCCTGCACTGCCAGCGAGAAATGCTGGTCACTGCTTAGCTCATAGCTCAGGACAGAATTTGTCCCCAAGTCCGGGTCCTGAGCTTCGACCAAAGGAAACCGAGATCCTGTGGCTCTCGTCTCGCTCATTCTCAGCTGCGTTTCTCGCTCTGGGAAGCTGGGCGCGTTGTCGTTAATATCAGTGATTGCCACTTCCACTCCGTACACCTTCATTTCTCCTTCCACTATGAGCTCACAGCGCAGCACGCATTGCTGCTCACTCTCGCACAGCTGCTCCCTGTCTATCCTCTCCGCTGTCACCAAATGTCCTGTCTTCCCGTGAAGAGAGAAATACTGCGTCCTACCTCTGTCCACGATGCGGATGCCACTCTCCCGGATTCCCGTCATCTGCAGACCCAGATCTTTGGCCACGTCGCCCACAAAAGAGCCTTTGGGCATCTCCTCGGGCACCGAGTAACGCAGCTGCCCCCACGCCGCTTCCAATGTCGACAGCAGGACGCAGCACAGCAGGGCCCACACCCGCCGGCCCCAGCACCTCCCCGCCGAGCACATCTCCACCACCGCACCACCGCAACGGATCCCAATCCTGCCCTGGCTCCTGCTTCGGCTCGCCGCTGCCGCCCGCTGCCTCTAGCCCCTCCGGCTCGCTGCAGCTCGGCTCCGCACCGCGGGGACGCTCGCAGATCGCTCCAACTCCAAGACAGACAGGCAGCGAGCCGGGCCGCAGCGGGCGGGGCTGCTTGCAGCGCTCCGGCTTCCTCTGGCTCCTTGCTCGGTCAACAGCGGCGCCCGCAGCCTTCTCCTGGAACTGCAGCCACACGGCGCTGCCTGCAAATGCCTTGCTCATGGGTTTTTAACGGCGATACGAGATGTCTTTATCGGAATATGGTATTGAGAATCCTGCTAGACTTATCTCAGTAGTCCGAAAACAAAATATCTAGCTCGAATTTTACAGCTTTTTCTACACACCGATCTCGAATTACATTTGTCTCACCCTGGTTTGTATATATAATGGGTGTTTAACAGCCGCATTAATTCCCTACATCCCCACTGATTGAACAAAGTAGTAATTAAGAGCCCCCCTCAAATGAAGACCGGTGATTTTCTGCTTTGGCTTTTCTCCAATTTACCTTCTGCTGCAAGGGAAAGCCATTTTATCATTGAGAATACTTTATAGTAATACGACCTGCAGAGTATTCTGGTTCTTTAATAATACAACTACTACAAATTTTCCTATGTGTCGAACTTGAATGTGTTTTTCCTTAGAATTTCTGCGCATAAGAAAATCATCAAGATTCTGCAGAATGGAGCCGTACCTCACAGTAGTACAGGGATCAACATACACTCTTCTTTTCATTCCTTCTTCCAAGCACATTGGAGTCTGCTCCCAATCAGCCTTAATTTCTCCCCTTTCTACTGCCACTGTTGCACCCTTACACACTTCAGGTCACTGGGTAGTACAGCAGCAGACAGCAACGCACATGGACTCTTTCTCTGGGAACGTCGTTAATGGAAAGGCAATCACCATAATTAAAGCTTTTCAATTCAATTACCGAACAATTCTTCTGGAAAATTAAGATAAGGAAAGAGCCTCTGAAATACACAAGGCAACTTTTCTAAAGATAGCATTCAACACCTTAACCCTTCCAGGAGAAGAGACGGAAGAATGATAGAATAAGAGGGAAGTAAAAATGAGCATGAAGGAGAGGGTGTAAGACAGAGGTTTAGGTACCGAATAGAGTTTCAGAAAACTCCATCCCAAAGGACTAAATCTTCAAATACAAAGTGTCATTCCCATTTTTCTGACCAGGTTGTGTAGAATTATTGGATCTCACTGTACACATTAAGGATTCGCCTTTACCTTTACGAACCTTTCAGACTGCACAAAATTCCTAGACAAAACTTCTCAGCTGAATCTGACCCTGTGGCCGCCAATAAACCAAGAAGGGCCTATTGTTTGCTCTGAGTAGAAGTGGAATTCTCCTTTCATCCCTTCATGGAAACACGGATCAGGACTTCCCATCCACACCACAAAGGAAACACATGAGAAAACAAAACAATACCAATAAAACCCCAGGGACTGAAATAATAAGTCTGATATTCAGGTTCTGGTTCTCTTTCTCCGGAAAACCAGAAGTATCAGGTTCATTAACCAAAGCTTCTTGTTGGTTATTAAGCAAATTGTTTCTTGTTGCCCATTATGAGAATGGGCAGAAGCCTCTAGATGTTAAAGAGGCAGGAACAACTGTTGTAAAAGTGGATGAAGGACGGAATGACCCCATTTAAGACACAGGTTTGGATGCAGCTTTCAAAGAGGTTCAAGTAAATCACTTTCATAACAAGATGATCATGAAGGAAAAAAGTTCAACGACAAGTGTCCAACTCGTTATCTCGACTGCATCACCATTAATTTACTGCTTTCGCAGTTTCTGACTCAACCAGCCAATACATTTTACTCTTTCGTCTAGGAAGAATAAGCCGTAGATTCCATTTTTCATGGAGGACACAAGAGTTTTTCAGAAACGAAAAATCTCCAGCGTGAAATGTACTCCATGTCTACCCAAATCCATCACTTAGGAACATCACATAGAGCGTTTACTGTAAACAACTCAAATGAGAGTCGTACCAGAAACATTCAAGAGAATCCATGACAATGTAGAAACTAACAACTGCTGCCCCTGCCTGTCTGGTCTGAGGGGAAGGGGGATACCCCGCTCTTTCCTTCACTCCTTCCTTCACAGAGACACGGACCAGCAAGCCCCATCCCCACCATCTCAGGAGTCAAGACAAGGAAGTAGAGAACGGAGACTCAGACAGGGTCCAAGACAAGTAGAAGAATGATGCGGCTTACTGACCTGAGGTGCGTCGGGGTGGACGGGCGGATCTCCCGCGCCGGCTCTGCTGTTCGGACTCGGCTTCCCGCAGGACTCACCACCCAGCAGTTCCTCTGAGGGCAGCGGCGGCGGCAGCCAAGCAGCCTCGGTCAGGGCACGTCCCGGAGCCACGCACAGGTTGTAGGAGTAGGGCAAGGTGCCCTCGCAGAAGTCCGCCGGGAAGGCGGCGCCCGCCAGAGACAAGCGCTGCGCGCCCAGGCAGCGCAGGACGGCGGGCGGACCCGCCCTCCGCAGCCGCGCCAGTAGGGCCAGCCCCAGGCTGAGCAGGAAGAGCGCCGAGAGCAGAGCCAGCGCCAGCACCAGGTAGAACTGCAGCTCGGCCGGCGAGTCGGCGCCCGCCGGTCGCTCGCTCAGCTCCGGCAGCGCCTCCTGCAAGCTCTCGGCCAGCACCACGTGCAGCGTGGCCGTGGCCGACAGCGCCGGCTGCCCGTGGTCCTTCACCAGCGCCACCAGGCGCTGCTTGGTCGCGTCGCGCTCCGACACGGCCCGCGCCGTGCGCACCTCGCCGCTGTGCAGCCCCAGGCGGAAGAGCGCCGGCTCCGGCGCCTGCAGCAGCTCGTACGACAGCCAGGCGTTGCGCCCCGCGTCCGCGTCCACCGCCACCACCTTGGCCACCAGGTAGCCCACCTCGGCCGTGCGCGGCACCACCTCGAAGGGCGGCGCCTCGCCTGCTGCCGACGCTGCCGCCGGCCACAGCACCCGCGGCGCGTTGTCGTTGCGGTCCAGCACGAAGATGCGCACCGTGGCCGTCGAGCTGCGCGCCGGCACCCCGCCGTCCTGCGCCCGCACCGTCACCGTCAACTCGCGGCACTGCTCGTAGTCCAAGGACCGCTGCGCGTACACCGCGCCGCTCTGCGCCTCCACCGACACCGGCGTCGGTGCCGAGCCCGCGCTGCCGCCCTCCAGCCAGTAGCTGACGCGCCCATTGGCGCCCGCGTCCGCGTCCCGTGCCAGCACGCGCAGCACCGACGCTCCCGCCGCGTTGTTCTCGGCCACGTAGGCGCTGTACACCTCCTCCTCGAACACCGGCGCGTTGTCGTTCACGTCCGACACTTCCAGCACCAGCGTCGCTTGGCTCGACAGCGGCGGGCTGCCCCTGTCCCTGGCTACCAGCGTCACTTGGTGCTCGGCTGCCTGCTCTCGGTCCAGCTCGGTCGCCGTCACCACCTTGTATGAACCTTCCGAGGACGCCACGAGAGACAGCGGCGCCTCTCCTGACAGCTCGCACCGCACCTGTCCGTTCTCCCCGGAATCGCGGTCCCGTACTTTCACCAGCGCCACCACCGTACCGACAGGAGCGTCCTCGGGCACTGGGCTTGACACCGATGTCAGTATCACTTCAGGAGCGTTATCGTTTACATCCAGCACCTCCACCTCCACTTTGCAGTGTGCCACCAGACCTCCCCCATCCCTCGCCTCCACCAGCAGCGTGTAGCTTCTCGTGTCCTCGAAGTCCAGTGCTTCCTGCAGCGTCATGATCCCACTCTCCGCGTCCAACAAAAATTTCTGAAGCACTTTGGCTGACATTTTCCCGAAGCCGTAGGTGATGCGGGCGTAACTTCCAGCGTCAGCGTCGGTGGCCGAGACATTCAGCACGGTCGAGCCTGGAGACGCGTCCTCCCTCAAAGTTACACGGTATCGGTCCTGAGCGAACACGGGGGCGTTGTCGTTGGCGTCGGTGATGTTGATAAGGAGCTGGGCGGTGCCGCTCCGGGGCGGGTCGCCGCCGTCCAGCGCCGTCAGCACCAGCCGCAGGCTCTGCTCTGTCTCCCGGTCCAGCGCTCGGCGCAGCACCAGCTCCGCGAACTTGCTGCCGTCCTCGCTGTCCTTCACCTCCACCTCAAAGTACTTGTTGGTCTCCAGCTCGTAGCTCTGCAGGGAATTGCTGCCCACGTCCGCATCTTCAGCGGCTCCTACGGCAAAACGAGCACTGGGAGAAGTGAACTCGTTGATTTCCAGCTGGAAATGGTCTTGGAGGAAGTGCGGCGCATTGTCGTTGATGTCTTGGATGGCCACCTCCACATGGAAAACATTGAGTGGGTTGTGCACGATCGCCTCGAAGCTGACGGAACAGGTCGGTGTCTCGCTGCACATCTTCTCCCGGTCCAGTCTCTCGCTCACGTATAGGTTGCCAGTGTCCCCGCTCACGCTGAAATATTGCTTCTCGGCGCTGAGACGCAGCTTGCGTGCCGCCAGCTCTACCGGGCTTAGCCCCAAATCCCGCGCCAGGGGCCCCACCAACGAACCTCTGCTCAGCTCCTCGGGGATGGTGTAACGGATCGGTTCCGGCGCCGCCTGGCAGCAGAGACTGAGCAGCATAACGGCCAGCAGCAGCACTCTCCCGGTTGATCGCCGCCGCCCAGGTTTCGGGTTCTGTCTGCTCGGCATTTTGTGCAGCGCTCGGCGCAGTCGTCCCTCCTGCCGTTGCCTTCCCTCACTTCCAGCTGCTGTCGGCCCCGAGCGCGCGGGCCGCCGGGGCGATCTCTGCTCCGGTTCGGATGACGCTGCTCCCCGCGCCGCCTCTCGTTTCTCCTGCCCGTGCCGCTGCCTCTCAGGTCAGCGCCGAGAGAGAGTGCAGCCTGCGGGGGACGGACGCTGCAGCGTCTTCGGCTCCAGCATCGCTGTGCGTCGGGCAACAGCGGCACCCGGAGGTACCGTGACGCAAATGCAGCCGTCCGATGGATGTTTTCATAGTGGAACGGGGATTCTGAGCACTGGGCATTCAGCTTTGCCATCTCTGTTTGATTAAATTATGGAAACACGTAATGTGATTCCGAAGGCGTTCAAAAGTCAGATTCGCTGTGAGATGTTTCAGAATCTCCATGAATCACAATGAAGGGAATATTCACTGAATTGCAATAGACATAAATGTGAGCTGCTCTTAACAAAAACATGAGAGAGCTTCTTAGCACTCAGGTTTGTACTTTCAGTTCTCATTTTCTTGCCTGGGACGAGCATCAAGAAAGAAGTACCCGTGCTCGAGTAAACAATAAGTAATCAGGCACAGAACAAAACAAAAGTAAATTCAGTCTTTTTGTGTTATGCTTACAAACTTTTTCTGTCTCATGTACATCTCAGGTGTTTGACCCACTGTTCATTTTTCTTTCAGGGAGAAAAGGAAGGACACTGAGAATGTGACACCCGAGAGGCAAGGGTGTAAAATAGCAGAATAACTTTTTCTATCGTGTTTATGACTCACAAATTATTTAATTTTTTTGCGTCTCCGTACTTGAAGATCTGATAAAGGAAAAGTGAAAACCACATCGAATCTTTCACAAAACCAAAGAATTATCAGGGCTGGAAAAAAAACCCTTGAAGATAACATCTTTCTCCCACCTGCCATGGGCAAACACCTCATTCCCTTCATGAGGTTACTCAGATGGCAAGAAAAAGAAAGAGGAATAAGTGAATTTTCTTAGGCCAAGCTTATTGAGCAGAAGTAACAGAAATTACAATGTATGACAACTCAGTGACTAAGGAAGAGCAATGACAAGCAGGAAAATTACTAGCTGTTCCTCTGTGGCCCCACCACCAACAGAAATCCCCCCGTGTCGTCTCTCCAACCCTACTCACCTTCTAGGTTTGCTTCTGATTCTCACAACTGGCAAAACATATCACAAGAGAATAATGCCCTACAATCACACCAAAAAGGGGGGCACGTGCCCTCTGAACAAGATTCTGTGAAGAAATACAATTGTAAAGCACATGAATGATAAATTTCAGAACTAACAGAGAAGTCATCCAACAGAGACTGAGTCACATCAAACGATCAGCACAGGGGGAATGTCCTCCCTCTTATCACACACACTCGTCCACAGAAATTTTACTTCTGCTAACGTTCTGCTTTCATCTCCTCTTCATACCCAAGCCAGAACACATTTCCTCACATCTCCTCAGATCTAACTCTAAAGCCTTCCCCTGCAATACCTATTAGGAGGGTCATTTTAGGAAATAATCATCAGCTATGGCAACTTTTGCTACTCTGTGGCCTGATCATCTGCATGCAAATAGGAAGCTATAAATGTAAACACCTCATCACGGTCCTCTTTCTTTTATTTTACACTTTATTGCTGAAGAACTGTCAATGTCTTTTATAACAAGGAATTGAGGCTCAGATCAAGAATGACACAAGCCCTGGCACTAGGCATAAAATCAAAGCATTGCTCAGCCAAAACTATATTTTCCCACCTATTTTCCTTGTACAAGGCAATAGAAAATAACCAATATATTGGCCATGCATCAGCCACAGGTGTGAGAGCCTGATGGAGCACTGGAACAGGCTTCCCAGAGAGGCTTTGAAAACTCCTTCTCTGGAAAATTTCAAAACCCACATAGATCTGTTCCTGTGTGGGCTATCATAGGTGATCCTGCTTTGAGGGCAGGGTTGGACTTGATGGGCTCCAGAGATCACTTCCAACCCCTAACATTCTCTGATCTTAGGGAAACAAAAGAATATCAAAGTCTTTCTCTTGGCAGTGGTACAGCTTGGATAGAAACTCCTCTCCAAGGACAGCAATTATAAGAGGTCATTCAATGGTTTAAGAGTCACCAGCCACAATAAGGGCCAGCTTCAGACCTGGACAGAAAAAAAAACCCACAAGGCAAGACTGGGAAATTTTCAAAAGTGAAGGAGGTGTGAGTCAACATTTCCAATCCTGTCAGCTTTAGTAAGTACAGAGGAATGATATCTGGTTGGTAAAAAGTCCATAGGAGGTTCACTCATAAACTGACACCAAAGACCTTAGACAGGTCTTCCAAGAAATTTCTTTGCATTATCCAGCAAGGAAAACACATGGAACTAGAGCTGTGGACCTCATCTAACAACTAGGACAAAATGAACATCTAGAACTTCCTTTCAGCCTTTTCACATGATAGCAGAGTGAACTCTTTCACCTGCCTTGTCTCTGCACAGGCAGAGCTCATCACTCTGCCCAGACGTTACATGGCTGCAAAGCTGCCTCTGCAGATAGATGCCCTTGAAAGAAACATTGTGCAGACAACTTCTTGGAACCCATGGGAGACTACAGAGCTGCACACAAAGAGAATTTTTCTACTCATCCCATATAATGTGAAGAACCTTGTAAAGATTTGAAATGCCATGAGCAACATGGTGTTCAGATAAAGTTCAGATCATCCAAGTATCTGCTGAAAGGCAATATCATCTTTCTTCAGTGCAACAGCAACTTAGAAGTCACCTTATACCATCACATTAACACAAAGTTTGCATCTGTGCCCAATTCATACCATTCACAGGAATCATCATGTAGCTGGAAACTAATATGATGTATCCACAACTTGGGCAGCGGGAGTCTGAGCAAAGCGATATTGAAAACTCAGACTCATTTTCTGTGGGTCACCTATAAATCCTAGGAACCCACAAAATACATGCCATGTCTACACTAGTACCTCCTCACACAGCACCTTGAAGTTTCTCCTCAAACCTTTCTAGAATGCAAGGCTGTTGCTCTTCATCATTTGTATACAGACTCCCATGCTTCCTTTCTTAGGCTGCAGACAAGTTTTTCTCTATGAGCAAAGGTATGGCTGTGAAATCCTCCTTACAGCTGTGAACACAAAGGTGTGTACAGGAACTGCCCCTGCACTCAGACAGTTGGCAAAGATTTGACATTTCCCATGTAAGCAGGCACCCTGAGGTTGAGTTTTAGTTCATGACAAGAAATAAGATGAGAACAAGCAACATAGACAAATGAACAGATCTGGTGGAATAAGGGTACTTAAGCCAAAATTACTGAGCAGAATGGACTGAAACCACATGGTACTCCTTGGTCATTACAACAAAAGGATAGTTTATCATCTGTTCTTCTATGTCCCACTGCCTGCCGAGACATCTCTGCCATATCTAGCCTCCAGCACTGCACAACTTCTAAGTTTTCTTCTGATCTTCTGATAGTTGATAAAAATGTATCCTGAAAGGATAGCACATCAATAAGGCAATCACATTGTTCCCTTCATCACTATTTTAAGAAGAAACACTTCTGATAATTGGCTAAGAGTGGAGCAGTCATCAACAGAGACTGGGTCATCAGAACAATGGCGAACACAGAATCTCCTCCCCTCTTTTGTCAGAGGCGCTGTTCCACAGAGATGCCACTTCTGCTGAGGTGATAGTTACATCTATTGCCCCCAAGAGTAACAGAAGACAAAGAGATCCTCACATCTCCTGCCTTACACACCCACTGAAGCAAGAGGAACTAACACACAATGCTTCACAAGTAAACCAATTTATGCAGAAACCAGGGAAAGGAAAACAAACCATGAATCAGACAAGCAAGAGAAAGTGTGGTCTCATTCTGGGCTGTATAGTTGGAGGATTCCTTCTAAGAAATAGTCATCAGCTATCAAAAACTAATTTTTTTTCCACTCTGTGGCCTGCTCATCTCCCACATCTATAAAGTCCTAAGTGTAAACAGCTTCTCAGGGGCCTCTTTGCAAGTCTTCTGATAATGTAGCTTCTATGCATAAGCTACATGCAGTGGCAATAAACAGTCATCCAAACATCAACTCAAAGATACCATAATGCAACTACAGCATGGTGCCCAAGTTGGAAGATACATGACACTCCTAGCTTAACATGAAGAGCAGGTTTATGTTCAGGAACTGAAAACAGGAATCCATACTTATGAATCCACAGCTTGGCCAGTCACATTCCAAGCTGGACACTGTCCAAAACTATGACACCTCCAGATTAATTTCACTCAGTCCACAGCAATGAACCCTGGGAATTAACAAACCACGTGCCATGTCTCCACTAGTTCCTCCTCACACACAGCACATTCAATACTCTTCTCCTACCCTTCACATCTCACATTACTGTCATTCATTTTATTCATTTCCAGACAAACACCTCAGGGAACTTCTTCTGACCATAGATAATGCTTTACGTCCAACCACACCTATGTCAAGAATAATGTTTACCTTCTCACCATGTTTGTGTGACAAGCAAGAGCACTTCTTCCAGTTACACTTTGATCTATAAAAGTCATTCTTTTTAGAGCTGTAAACATGAAAGGCATGTTCAGGACAGTCAGACAAACTCACCAGATGTGGTCATCCACACGCCATCAGAGGTAAAGACTCACCTTCAGATAACGATGAGCACAATAAGGACTTAACACAAAGAGAAAGGAAAATGACACTCAGGGGAGATACACAATTCAGGTATTTAGTAGGTAGTAAATACACATTTTAGTCTTCCCAAAACTCCCATGGGAAAGGAGCAACACATTCTCTTGGGCTTTTCAACAGCTCCTCAGGCCCAGCTGCCTGAACTCACATCTCCAAGTCCTCACAACTTGCAGGGGGGTTCTTTGATCCTTAGAAATTTCAAGCACATGACATCAAAGAGCCTTTTGCCCAGACCATTTCTCGTCAAGGTGCAGCACCATTACACTATGGACTTCTTGTAGGTATTTTTATCTCTCTCTGCTAAGGAGGCAGATACATTTGTCTGCTCACAAGTCTGCTGGGAAGACCTGGGATCCAAAAGTAAACATGGAGCTGTCCTCCAGACAAGTCTGGGTCAGTAACCATCTGCGCAGAATTAAATTCCCTCTCCTTTTATCTCACTGTGCAACTTAAATTTCTCCCTTTCTGTTCTTATATGGCTCGTGTAACCAGACAAATCAAATCAAAGCCTGTATAAATAAGTTAAGCACAAAAGCTGATGAAACAACAAAATACACCTCCAGTTTCCTCCAGCAGGCCGTCAGACACAGCCATGCACATTTCCTCAAAGAGGAACAAACACACAACACATACAAGGGCATTGTCGTGGTACCATTGGTCGACCATCCCATTCCTCCATCCAATGCAAAACAAACAAAGCATGAGCAAGTATCAAGGTACATCACTGCCTATTGTGTCATCAGGGAGAGAGAGAGAGAGAGAGACTGAGAAGAACAGAGACATAAGCCCTAATGCTCCTCTGTCCAGAAGATGACTGACCCTGCTCTTGATGCTAACATCCACTGGCTTCCTTATCACGAAGCACATCCATTCAGGATAGCTCAAATCGACACGAGTCAAGGAACACAATGGAAAAGAGCCGTTGCAGGATGAAAACACAAAGCCCAACTCTAACCAAACTCCAGCCAACAGCAATCTGCCACTGCTTCTGCCTCCCACAACAACTGCCACCCTATGTCACCATCCCACAATCACCTGTGGTAGCAAGAGCCGGACATAGCCAGCGCAATATTGCAGGAAACTTTCCCTTCCCTGTCAGGAGCCCTGCTTCAGGGCAGCCAGAATAGGGTGGGAAGAACACAGAGGAGCAGGAAGGGGAGGCATCTGGGAGCACATTCGTGGAGAGGTACTCACCGGGGCGGTGTCAGGGTCGTGTGGGCGGGTGCCATCAGCGTTCTCCCCCAGCAATGGTGCAGGCTCGTCGGGCAGAGGGCGGGCAGGGAGGGTGTCGCAGCTGCCGGGAGACAAGCGGAGCTGGCTCTTGCGTGAGTTGGTGGTGAGCGACATTTCATGTGAGTAGGAGCTCAGGAAGGCGCGCACGCCGTCGATGCCCACAAAGTGCGTGGCAGGGACGCCGCGGAAAACACCGCCTGCCGGAGGAGGCAGCTGCGAGCGCCGCCAGCGCCGCAGGCGCAGTGCCAAAAGCAGCAGTAAGAAGGCGAGGAAGAGGCAGGAGACGGCAGCCACGGCCAGCACCAGCCAGCGCGTCAGGCTGCCCGCCGCCTCGCCCGGCACAGCCGCCGCTGCCTCGCTGCCCAGCTCGGCCAGCAGCTCGGCCACGCTCTCGGCCAGCACCACGGTCAGCGTGGCCGTGGCCGACAGCGCCGGCCGACCGTGGTCCTTCACCAGCACCACCAGGCTCTGACGGGCAGCGTCGCGGGCCAGCGGGAAGCGCGCAGTGCGCACCTCGCCGCTGTGCAGCCCGACGCGGAACAGCCCCGGCTCCGTCGCCTTGGCCAGCTCGTACGACAGCCACGCGTTCTGACCCGCGTCCGCGTCCACCGCCACCACCTTGGCCACCAGCGACCCGGGCTCCGACGACCGCGGCGCCAGCTCCACCCCCGACCACCCACGGGCACCGGACCCGGACACGCCCGCAGCCGGTGGGTACAGCACCTGCGGGGCGTTGTCGTTCTCGTCCACGATCACGATCCGCACCGACACGTTGCTGCTCAGTGCCGGCGAGCCGCCGTCCTCCGCCAGCACCCACAGCCCCACCTCGCGCACCTCCTCGTAGTCGAAGGAGCGCAGCGCGTACAGCGCGCCCGTCTCCGCCTGCACCGACACGTACGACGACAGCGCCACGCCACGCACCCAACCCTCGCCCACACGGTACCGCACGCGCGCGTTCTGACCCCAGTCCGCGTCCCGCGCCCGCACCGTCAGCACCAGCGCGCCCGCCGCGTTGTTCTCGGGCAGCCGGGCGCTGTAGCTCGCCTCGCTGAACACCGGCGCGTTGTCGTTCACGTCCAGCACCCTGAGATTCAGCACGGTGCTACTCCACAGCGACGGCGACCCGCCGTCGGCCGCCTTCACCGTGACGTTGTACTCCGACACCTCCTCCCGGTCCAGCTCCCTCGTCGTCACCACACGGTAATAATCCTCAAATGACTTCTCCAGTCGGAATGGGACGCCAGGATCCAGGGAGCACCGCACCTGGCCGTTGGTCCCCGAGTCACGGTCCTGCACATGGAGCAGGGCCACCACTGTCCCCGAAAGGGCGTCTTCAGATATCTCAGTCAGGGACGAGGAGACAATCAGTTCAGGGGTGTTGTCATTGACGTCTGTCACAGTGATTGTTATTTTTGCTTTGTTGGAAAGGCCGCCACCGTCCCGTGCCTGCACCTCCAGTTCATAGGTATCGCCTTCCTCGTAGTCCAGGCTCCACGCCAGTGTGATTTCTCCCGTTTCAGAGTCCAGCTCGAAAATCTTTGACGCTTTCTCTGTGATTTTCTTCAAGGAGTATTTCACGTTCCCATAGAGGCCTTCGTCGGCATCAGTTGCTGTGACGGTGACAAGGGCGGAGCCCAAGGGGGCGTCCTCAGGCACATGCACCGTGTACTCTTCTGCGCTGAACACGGGAGCATTGTCGTTTGCGTCCAGCACAATCACGCGGATCTGTGCCGTGCCCGTCCGAGAAGGCTCTCCACCGTCTTTCGCCTTCAGCACTAATTCGTAAAAAGCAGCCTCTTCGCGGTCCAGCGCCTTGGCCAGCACCAGTTCGGGACGCAAATCGCCGCCCGGTCCTGGCTGAACAGCCAGTGAGAAATGTTCATCACCGCTCAGCTCGTAGCTCAGGACAGAATTTGATCCCGAGTCCGGATCGTGAGCCTCGTCCAAGGAAAACCGCGACCCCGTGGCTGTCATCTCACTTATTCTCTCCTCCAGCTCAACATCCTTGAAGCTGGGCGCATTGTCGTTAATGTCCCTGATATCCACTTCGACTCCGTACACTTTCATTTCTCCTTCCACTATCAGCTCACACCGAAGCACACATTGCGGCTTACTCTCGCACAGCTGCTCCCTGTCTATCCTCTGCGCCGTCACCAAATGTCCCGTCTTCCCGTGAAGAGAGAAATACTGCGTTCTACCTTTCTCCAAGATGCGGGCGCCGCTGTCACTGAACATCGTCATCTGCAGCCCCAGGTCCTTGGCCACGTCGCCCACGAAAGAGCCCTTGGGCATCTCCTCCGGCACCGAGTAACGCAGCTGCCCGCACACCGCTTCCAATGCCGACAGCAGGACGCAGCACAACATGCCCCGCGACCGCCGGCCCCAGCGCCTCCTCGCCGCACACATCGCCGCCGCAGCACCACCACCACAGATCCCTATCCGCCTCTGCCTCTGGATCCGGTTCCTCACTGTCGCTCGCTTCCGCCGGTCCCACCGGCTCGCTGCAGCTCGGCTCCGCACCGCGGGGACGCTCGCAGACCGCTCTGACTCCGAGACAGCCAGCGAGCCGGGTCGCAGCGGGCGGGGCTGCTTGCAGCGCTCCGGCTTCCTCTGGTTCCTCCTCGGTCAACAGCGGCGCCCGCAGCCTTTTGCCGGCACTGCAGCCACACGGCGCGCAAGTGGCTTTCAATGCAATTCCCTTCAGCACCCTCACGTGTATTAAAGACAAATCAGGAACAACTTTTAAGAAAGGAACTACTACAACGGAAAAAGAAATAGAGTCTGGATAATATTTATTCGTCCCATAAATTCTGATACTTCTCAAACAGCCAATGATGGGGCAGCACTCGGCAGAAAAGCAGAATATTCACCTAGAAGGAAAAACGTGTAGCTCATCCTTTGATGGGGAAAACAGGGAAGGAATAGGTCTCGATCCATATTTCAAGTACATCGGTTTCGTAAGAGAAAAGATACTAACTTCTCCTTTCATGGAGAACACAAATATTTTCACCATGTTTTCCCAAGTCAGTCATAAAGAATAATTACCTACAGCACTCGCTGTAAACCACGCAAATGAGAGTTGTAGCCAAAATAGTCAACTGAACCTATGACAATGGAAGAACCAAGAAGTGCTGCTGCTACCTGTCTGCTCCAACTGGGAGGAGCATACACAATTCCTTACATCAATCACGGAGGTGCGGATCAGCGCTCCCCATCTACACCACCCCAGGGGCAAAGCCGAGGGAAAACAGGACGGAGGCTCCGAAATGGACAAAAAGAGCAAGAAGAACGCTCATGCAGTACAGGTTTCAAATTACTTTTACCACCACTGCCTATTTTCCCCATATACATCCATTCTCACCTTTATGTTTGAACCGAATCATATCAATGCAATGCTTCCCTGAAGTCCCTGAGAACACCTACATACTCGCTAAGTACCGAAAAAGTTCTCGTGCTTTAAAGAGGTTTTGCCGGGTTTAACACCCCACATACTCTTAAGGCGGTTTATAGTTTACACACGTTTACATTTAAACAATTAACTCCGTAGCTTGAATGACTGGGAAGGGACTTGCTTTTATCACAACTAACGGTGTAAATGATTGTTAGCATTCATGTAACTCTCGATTCTTTAAGTTGGTAGGACACCTTTGCAACAAAATAATGTAGGAGACCAGAAGTCGAGTGCAGCTGCGCTCCAGCGCTCTTAAAGTGCACACTCAACTGCCTAATTACTGTCATTTTGTGTATTCCCGAGTCGTTGTCCATGCGTTCTCAGAATGGACCACTTCTCGTAAAGAGACAGACACGACATTCACACCAAGTGGCTAGGAGCCCGAATTCATGGCTTTCGTGTTCCACTATCAACGTGATCCAGCAAGACCAAACACCTCTCTTTGATTAAAAGGAGAATGAAATATAAAAGTTGGTATTTAAGTACGTTTTTTTGTTCTGAGATCCCATTCAACCTGCTCAGCTATGTATGACAGACAAACCAATGACGGTTAAAAGCAAAGGAACTATCAGCCAGTTTGAGAAAGGGAAAGAGCCAAACAAACAAAAAGCACCAAAACAAACGCAAAACCAAACCAAAACAAACAAAAAACCCCAAACCCACACCTCCATTTTTGCAGAGTCATTGTTCCAAAAGATGGACGACACTCTGCTGCTTCATCAGGGGAGAACAACTATAACGTCTCCTTTCATAGACAAACCACGTACATTTCAGGAAGGAAAACTTTCCAGCAGTAAACATCAACACCATTCCCCCCACTTCACGGTGCAGATAAAGCTTCTACCATTCTATAAGAATTACGAGAAGAGGCTGAGAGAGCTGTGGTTGTTTAGTCTGGAGAAGAGGAGACTCAGGAGAGACCTTAGGACACTCTACAACTACCTGAATGGAAGTTGTAGTCAGGTGGGGGTCAGGCTCTTCTCCCAGGCAACTTGTGACAAGTCGAGACGACATGGCCTGAAGCAGTGCCACGAAAGGTTTAGGCTGGATGTTAGGAAGCACTTCCCCTTGGAAAGGGTTATTAGATACTGGAATTGACTGCCCAGGGAACTGGTGGAGTCGCCATCCCTGGAGGTGTTTAAAGAAATATTGGATGTGGCGCTTAGCGACATGGTTGAGTCAATGTGGTGGTGTTAGGTCATAGGCTGGACTCGATGATCTCAGCGATCCATTCCAGCCTCAGTAACTCTGTGATTCTAAACTCTGAATATCCGCATCCACCATTGAAATAACTGGACAAAAAACTCACGTCTGGATAACATTTTTTAGTCACACCAATCCTGCTATTCCTACAGCAATCTTCTGAAAGGTGGATTCTGTCAACCAGGGAATCATTCACTATGGAAGAACAACCTGGAACTTCAAAATTCGTGGAACCATACCAAACTTTCCCTCGGGAAATCAACGGCTATCCACCACACCATGATACCCAGGTTTGGTGAGAAAATATCAGGAAGGAAAAAATCAACAACATCACACGCCCAGCACATTTTTAAAACACCATCAGGCAAAATCATTGGTGTCAAGACCTCTCACCAAGCTGAACTTGTGAGCAGGGAAGAAACAAGTCTACGGCACTACCTATCTGTTCTGAGGGGAATGGAGAACCCCGTTCTCACTTCACTCCTTCCTTCATGGACACAAGGACCAGCACTCCCCATCCAGACCACCCAGCAATAATTCAAAGCAAAACATTACGTAACCTCAGAAACGGTCAAAAATAACAAGGAGAGCGCTGGAGCTTACTGACCTGCAGTTCGTCAGAGGCAGTGGAAGGGTCTTCGACGCCGGCGGTGGTGTTAAGGCTCGACTTCACGCAGGACACAGTGCCCAGCAGCTCCTCCGCGGGCAGGCTAGGTAGTGGCGCCGGCAGCCAAGTGGCCTCGGTCAGGGCGCGTCCAGGAGCCACACACAGGTTGTAGGAGTAGGGCAAGGTGCCCTCGCAGAAGTCCGCCGGGAAGGCGGCGCCCGCCAGAGACAAGCGCTGCGCACCCAGGCAGCGCAGGACGGCGGGCGGACCGGCCCTCCGCAGCCGAGCCAGCAGGGCCAGCCCCAGGCTGAGCAGGAAGAGCGCCGACAGCAGAGCCAGCGCCAGCACCAGGTAGAACTGCAGCTCGGCCGGTGAGTCGGCGCCCGCCGGCCGCTCGCTCAGCTCCGGCAGCGCCTCCTGCAAGCTCTCGGCCAGCACCACGTGCAGCGTGGCCGTGGCCGACAGCGCCGGCTGCCCGTGGTCCTTCACCAGCGCCACCAGGCGCTGCTTGGTCGCGTCGCGCTCCGACACGGCCCGCGCCGTGCGCACCTCGCCGCTGTGCAGCCCCAGGCGGAAGAGCGCCGGCTCCGGCGCGTGCAGCAGCTCGTACGACAGCCAGGCGTTGCGCCCCGCGTCCGCGTCCACCGCCACCACCTTGGCCACCAGGTAGCCCACCTCAGCCGTGCGCGGCACTACCTCGAAGGGCGGCGCCTCGCCTGCTGCCGCCACTGCCGCCGGCCACAGCACCCGCGGCGCGTTGTCGTTGCGGTCCAGCACGAAGATGCGCACTGTGGCCGTCGAGCTGCGCGCCGGCACCCCGCCGTCCTGCGCCCGCACCGTCACCGTGAACTCGCGGCACTGCTCGTAGTCCAAGGAGCGCTGAGCGTACACCGCGCCGCTCTGCGCCTCCACCGACACCGGCGGCGCTACCGAGCCCGCGCTGCTGCCCTCCAGCCAGTAGCTGACGCGCCCGTTGGCGCCCGCGTCCGCGTCCCGTGCCTGCACGCGCAGCACCGGCGTTCCCGCCGCGTTGTTCTCGGCCACGTAGGCGCTGTACACGTCCTCCTCGAACACCGGCGCATTGTCGTTCACGTCCGACACTTCCAGCACCAGCGCCGCTTGGCTCGACAGCGCCGGGTTGCCCCGGTCCCTGGCTACCAGCGTCACTCGGTGCTCGGCTGCCTGCTCTCGGTCCAGTGCGCTCGCCGTCACCACCTTATACGAGCCTCCCGAGGACGCCACGAGCGACAGCGGCGCCTCTCCCGACAGCTCGCACTGTACCTGGCCGTTCTCCCCGGAGTCCGGGTCGTTCACGTTCACCAGTGCTACCATGGTGCCTACTGGAGCATCCTCGGGCACAGGGCTTGAAACAGACAGCATGGTGATTTCGGGCGCGTTGTCGTTCACGTCCAGCACCTCCACTTCCACTTCACAATGTGTTACAAGACCACCCCCGTCCTTTGCCTCCACCAGCAGCGTGTATCCTCGCGTCTCTTCGAAGTCCAGTGCTTCATGCAGCGTCATGATCCCGCTCTCTGCGTCCAACAAAAAATTTTGAAGCACCTTGGTCGGCATTTTCCCGAAGCCGTAGGTGATGTGGGCGTTGGTGCCGGCGTCAGCGTCGGTGGCCGAGACGTTCAGCACCATGGAGCCTGGAGGCGAGTCCTCTCGTAGCCTCACTCGGTACCGGTCCTGCGCGAACACGGGGGCGTTGTCGTTGGCGTCGGTGACGTTGATAAAGAGCTGGGCGGTGCCGCTGCGGGGCGGGTCGCCACCGTCCAGAGCCGACAGGACTAGCCGCAGGCTCTGCTCTGTCTCCCGGTCCAGCGCTCGGCGCAGCACCAGCTCCGCGAACTTGCTGCCATCCTGCTTCTCCTTTACTTCCACCTCAAAGTACTTGTTTGCCTCCAGTTTGTAGTCCTGCAGGGAGTTGCTGCCCACGTCTGCATCCTTGGCGGCTCCCACGGCAAAGCGTGCGCCGGGTGAAGTCAACTCGTTGATTTCCAGCTGGAAATTATCGCGCAGGAAGGTCGGGGAGTTGTCGTTGATATCCTGGATAGCCACCTCGACATGGAAAACGTTGAGCGGGTTGTGCACCAGTGCATCGAAGCTGATAGAACAGATGGGCTCCTCGCCGCACATCTCCTCCCGGTCCACCCTCTCGCTCACATACAGCTCCCCGCTCTCCTCGCTCACGGTGAAGTATTGCAGCTGCCTTTTAGCGGCAGACGTTAGCCGCAGCTTGCGTGCCGGCAGCTCTGCCAGGCTCAGCCCCAGGTCCCGCGCCAGTGGCCCCACCAGCGAACCTCTGCTCAGTTCCTCGGGGATGGTGTAGCGGATCGGCTCTGGTGTCGCTCGGCAGCACAAGCTCAGCAGCACCGCGGCCGGCAGGAGCACTCTTCCGGCTGCTCGCCGCCCTCCCGGGGTCGGTCTCTGAATCGGGCTGCGCCTGGCCTCCATTGTGGGCAGCGCTCTCCTTCTCTCTCCCTCCTGCCGCTGCCCTCTCTACCTTCCAGTAGCTATTGGCCGTAACGCAGGGGCCACCGAGGTGTAGCGATCTCGGTGCCGGCTTAGACGCCACTGCTCCCTCCTCTGTGCCTCCTCTTGTCTCTGCTGCCCGCGCTGCTGCTGCTCTGGCCGGCGCTGAGTGTTCGAGCCGCCTCCGGTGTACAAACGCCGCAGCGGCTCCAGCACGGCTCCGTGTCGGGCAACAGTGACACCCGGAGGCGCCGCGACGCCACTGCAGCCGCCCGATGGCCGCCACTAGCGGGGACGGGCAATGTGGTAGGTGTTTAGAGGCTTTAGAGTTTCTTCTTCTTTTTAAAATCTAGAACCAGATAAACACTTGCTTAACGCGACCCTGAAGGGTTTGAAATTGAGATTCTCTGTCAGATGCTTTTATGTCACCTTCTTGAGTTATAGTGGATATCTGTAGGAAGTACTCACATAAAGCAATAAATAACGGTTCTCATCACCTTATAATACCATCAAGACAACTATGAGGAATTAATTTCAGTCTTTTCGTTCTAGGCTTGCAAATGGTTTCTTCCTCTTTCTTATATAAGTCTGTGACGTTTAACCTCCTTGCTGATATTTTCTTTTAGGAAGAATTACACTGAGAGTGCCTCATCCCCAATGCAGTAGGGTGCGTTTCTGGTTCAGGAAAGTTTTTGTCACCTGTATACTTGAGCGGCTGACAATGGGAAACTGCAAAATTCATCTGATTCTTTCAGAAAAGCAAAGTATAATTTGAATTGAAAAGGACTTTTAAAGATCACTGGTTGCACCTCGCTGCCATGGGCAGGGACATTCTTCACTGCTTGCTTAAAAGGCAAGAAGTAGAAATACACAGAAATGGAACTTCTTAAGCCAAACTTCCTGTGTGGAAGAAGCAATATCTGTACAGTAGCAGATGTGGATAATCAAGCAAGGAAAATACAGCTGTGGGCCTCATCTAACAGCTAGGACAAAGTCAACTTTTACAGCTTCCTTTTAGCCATGTCACACTGCACCACATCCCACTCTTCTACTTGCCCTGTCTCTGTACAGGCAGAGCTCTTCAGCCTGCCAAAAAATACAGTAGAAAAGCTGCCTCTGTAGATAGACAACACTGAAAGAAATCTTGTGGGCACAACTTCTTGGAACCCAGGGATGACAACACAGGTGCATACAAAGAGATTTTTCTACTCATCCTATATAATTTGAAGAACCCTCAAAGGTTCAAAAGGTCACAAGTAATACAGAGGTCAATTAAATTCCAGATCATCCAAGTATCTGCTCAAAGGTAACATCAACTTTCTTCAGCACAATGGCCAGGTGGAATCTAAGCAAAGTTACACTGAAAAATAAGACACTTTCACAGACCCATTATTTCCTTGGGCCAGCAATAAACCCTGGGAATCAACGAAGCACAAGCCATGTGTCTCCTCAGTACCTCTTCAAACGCAGCACCTCAAATAGTCCCAAACCATTCTGGATTGTAACATTGTTGTAGGTTTTCATCTTCTATGAGCACTCATATGGCTATGAAATCCTTCCTCTTTACAGATGTAAACACCAAAGGTGTGCATGGACATTGCCCCTGCATTCAGAGAACTGGCACAGATGTGACATTCCCATGTGATCAGACAGCCTGACGTCGATTTGTAATTCATGCCAACAAGCAAGAACAGAAACACACAGAAATTAGCAGATCAAGTGGAATAACATTTCTGAGGCCTAATTCACTGAGCAGAATGAACTGAAATAGCACAGTGCTCCATCAAGCAGACAGCTACGTTATTTATGACAATAAGAAAACTCTGATGCTCTATGCCCTGCTACCCACCAAGACATTTCCACCAAGAGATTTCCACCATGTCTTCCTTCCAGGTACACAACTTAAAAGTTTGCTTCTGACCTCCTAGTTGGTAACAACACGTCATGAAAGGATAATGCACTACCATCAAACCAAGAAGGGAGATACACTGTTCTCCTCAACACTATTCTGAGAAGAAACAGAGGGATTCTAAAGCACATGAATTATAGATGGCCAACAGTCATCAACAGACACTGGGTCATCAAACTAATGGCTTAGGGGGAATCTTCTCCCCTCTTGTCACACACTATGTACCATAGAGATGCCATCCCTGAGGCTGTGGTTACATTTATTCTTCCCAACAATAAGAAAACAGAGACCCTCACATCTCCTGCCTTTCACACCTGCTGGAGCAAGAGGCTCTAACACACAACACATTGCAAATGAAGCTGTGCTGCTAATTACAACTAAAACTACACACATACAAAACTAAGAAAATAATAATAAACCACAAATAAGACCAGCAAGGCAAGGAAGCATTGTAAGAAAAAGGGGTTGGGGAGTCTCCTGCTCTGGAGATATTCAAGACCTGCTTTGATACTTTCCTGTGTGATCTGCTCTAGGTGATCCTGCTCTGGCTGGCAGGTTGGACTGGAGGAGCTTTTGAGGTCCCTTCCAACCCCAAACATTCTGTGAAAAATTGTTGCCAGAGAAATTCAAGAGGAAGCCTTCCTGCTCTTTACTGCAGGTGTTAACCTCCAAGGGCACCTGGAAGTCATTCATATCTATGACAGCAACTGTGGCCCTAAAGTCTCACTCTGAACTACAGAGTACGAGATACATGGTGCTCAAGGATTACTATGAAGCATAGGTTTTTGTTTAGTAATTGAAAAGTCACAGGAAACTTCACACAACAGGACAACAAACAGATGAACCTACAGCTTTGCAAGTCAGAGCCTGAGGTAGGCAATGTCCAAAATTATAATGCATTCAGACTAATTTATTGACTTATGAAAGTCTTTCACTTTACAGCTGTAAATGTAAAAGGAACATACAGAACAGTCAGGCAAAGGTACCAGATGTGGTCATCCATATGTTATCAGAGACTAAGACCCACCTTCAAATCATGATAATGAGCATAGTAAGAAGTTAACAGAAGCAGAAAGGAAGGGATCTCAGCATAGTCTTATAAATTATGGCACTTAGAGAAGGAACATAATTCAGGCATTTAGTGGGTAGCAAATGCAAGTGCTGTTCTCAGAGCACCCATGAGAAAGCAGTACCAGATTTTCTTGGCCCCTTCAACAGCTCTTCAGTCCCAGAACTCACATCTCCAAGTCCTCTCGATCCTCGGAAATTTCAAGCACAGAATGTCAAAGAGCCTTTTGCCCAGACCATTTCTCTTCAAGATTCACCACCATCACACCACAGACTTCACTCAGATTTCTTTATATCTCTGTGCTAAGCAGGAGGATACATTTGTCTGCCCACAAATGCTTTTTTTCAGGGGAAAAAAAACCCAAGGGTCTAAAAGCAAACAAGGAATTTTTTTTCCAGACAAGACAAGGTCAGTGACCAGGCTCACAGGACCAAAATCCCTCTCCCTTTATCTCACTCTGCAACTTGAATCTCTCCCCTCTTTGCACTCAGATAGCTCTTATCATAACAAGACAAGGTACATCAAAGCCTGTTTAAATAAATCAGTCATAAAAGTTAACAAACAAACAAAACACATCTCTGGTTTCCTCCAGCAACCCTTCACATGCACCTATGAACATATTTCTTCTAAGAATTAGAACTCTCATAATTTACTTTCATCTTAACAACACATTCAAAGGGGTTGTTGAGGAACCACCTGCTGCAAATCCCCTTTCTCTAACCAATGCGAAGTGATTAAAGCAAGGGCGAATATAAAAGCATATAATTGCTTTCTCCATCATTATAGGAAAAGAGAAGAGTAGAAATCATGGGCAGCTTAATGCTCCATGCAAAGACAATGTCATCTGCCTAGAAGATGACTGACCCAGTTCATAATGCAAACATGCACTGGCTATTAATGCAACCCATTGCTGCAGAAGAGCTCAAATTGCCAGTAAACAGGTATTGGAAGAATCTGGGGACACAATGAGGAAAGACCTGGCAAAGATAAAAGCAAATAGCTGAGATCTAATCAAAAATCAAGCCAACAGCAGCCTGCCGATGTTCCCGCCTCGCACACAAACTGTGACACTGAGCCATCATCTTAGAGTCACCTGACGGCAGCAATAACCACCAGCAGCCAACGAGGTGCTGCAGGAAGCTTTGCCTTCCCTGTTAGGAACCCTACCTCGGCAGCAGCTAGAGCAGTGCGGGGAGGGGGACACCGACGGCATCGAGCCCAGCTCTAACCAAATTCCATCCAATAGCAACTTGGCGCTAATTCTGCCTCCCACAACAACTGCCACCCAATGCTATGATCCCACGATCACCTGCCGGTAGCAAGAACCGGTCATAGCCAGCACAATATTGTAGGAAGCTTTTCCTTCTTTGTCAGGAGCCCTATCTCGGCAGCAGCCAGAATAGGATGGGAAGAAAACACAGGAGCACCAGCGTCAGGAGCAGGAGGCATCTGGGAGCACGTTCATGGAGAGCTACTCACCGGGGCAGCGTTCGGGTCGTGTGGGCGGGTGCCATCAGGGTCCTCCCCCAGAAGCGGTGCGGGCTCGTCAGGAAGAGGTCGGGCAGGGAGGGTGTCGCAGCAGCTGCCGGGAGACAAGCGGAGCTGGCTCTTGCGTGAGTCGGTGGTGAGCGACACTTCATGTGAGTAGGAGCTCAGGAAGGCGCGGACGCCGTCAATGCCTACGAAGTGCGTGGCAGGGACGCCGCGCAAGGCACCGCCCGCAGGAGGAGGCAGCTGCGAGCGCCGCCAGCGCCGCAGGCGCAGTGCCAGCAGCAGCAGCAGGAAGGCGAGGAAGAGGCAGGAGACGGCCGCCACGGCCACCACCAGCCAGCGCGTCAGGCTGCCCGCCGCCTCGCCCGGCACCGCCGCCGATGCCTCGCTGCCCAGCTCAGCCAGCAGCTCGGCCACGCTCTCGGCCAGCACCACGGTCAGCGTGGCCGTGGCCGACAGCGCCGGCCGACCGTGGTCCTTCACCAGCACCACCAGGCTCTGACGGGCAGCGTCGCGGGCCAGCGGGAAGCGCGCAGTGCGCACCTCGCCGCTGTGCAGCCCGACGCGGAACAGCCCCGGCTCCGTCGCCTTGGCCAGCTCGTACGACAGCCACGCGTTCTGACCCGCGTCCGCGTCCACCGCCACCACCTTGGCCACCAGCGACCCGGGCTCCGACGACCGCGGTGCCAGCTCCACCCCCGACCAGCCACGGGCACCGGCCCCAGAAGCGGGCGCCGGTGGTGGGTACAGCACCTGCGGTGCGTTGTCGTTCTCGTCCACGATCACGATCCGCACCGACACGTTGCTGCTCAGCGCCGGCGAGCCGCCGTCCTCCGCCAGCACCCACAGCCCCACCTCGCGCACCTCCTCGTAGTCGAAGGAGCGCAGCGCGTACAGCGCGCCCGTCTCCGCCTGCACCGACACGTACGATGACAGCGCCACGCCACGCACCTGCCCCTCGCCCACACGGTACCGCACGCGCGCGTTCTGACCCCAGTCCGCGTCCCGCGCCCGCACCGTCAGCACCAGCGCGCCCGCCGCGTTGTTCTCGGGCAGCCGGGCGCTGTAGCTCGCCTCGCTGAACACCGGCGCGTTGTCGTTCACGTCCAGCACCCTGAGGTTTAGCACCGTGCTGCTCCATAGCGACGGCGACCCGCCGTCGGCCCCCCTCACCGTGACGTTGTACTCCGACACCTCCTCCCGGTCCAGCTCCTTCGTTGTCATCACGCTGTAGTAGCTGCCCTGGGAACTCTGCAGGCGGAAAGGAACGCCAGGATCCAGGGTGCATCGCACCTGGCCGTTGTCCCCCGAGTCGCGGTCATGCACGTGGAGCAGGGCTACTACCGTCCCTGACGGGGTGTCCTCAGAGATCTCGCTTAGTGACGAACGCACTGAAATCTGGGGTGTGTTGTCATTGACATCTGTCACCGTGACCGCAACTTTCGCAGTGTCAGAAAGTCCACCACCATCGTCTGCCTGCAATTCCAGTTCATAGTAATTTCCCTGCTCAAAGTCTAAGCTCTGATTAAGTGTGATCGCTCCTGTCTCGACGTTCAGCTGAAAAATCTTCGAGGCTTTCTCTGTGATTTTCTTCAAGGAGTATTTCACCTGCCCGTTCAGCCCCTCGTCGGCGTCAGTGGCCATGACAACGACGAGGGTGGAGCTCAGGGGTACGTCCTCAGGCACACGTACCATGTATTCCGCCTGGCTAAACACGGGTGCGTTGTCGTTCGCGTCCAGCACGACCACGCGGATCCGCGCTGTGCCCGTGCGTGGAGGCTTCCCGCCGTCCCTCGCCCTCAGCACCAGGTCGTGAAACACCGCCTCCTCCCGGTCCAGCGCCTTGGCCAGTACCAGCTCCGGACGCTGATCACCGCCGGGGCCTGCCTGCACGGCCAGCGAGAAATGCTCGTCGCCGCTCACCTCGTAGCTCTGCAGGGAATTTGTCCCCACATCCGGGTCGTGAGCCTCAACCAGGGGAAACCGAGATCCCGGGGCTGACACCTCGCTTATTCTCAGTTCTTTTTCTGCCTCGCGGAAGCTGGGGGCATTGTCGTTAATGTCCACAATTTCCACTGCGATTTCATAAACCTTCATTTCTCCCTTCACTATCAGCTCACACCGCAGCACGCATTGTTGCTCGTCTTCGCACAGCTGCTCTCTGTCTATCCTTTCCGCAGTCACCAAATGTCCCGTCTTCCCGTGAAGAGAGAAATACTGCGTCCTACCTTCAGAGAGAAGTCGGACGCCACTGTCAGTGACCGCTGTTAGCTGCAGCCCCAGGTCCTTGGCCACGTCGCCTACGAAGGAGCCTTTGGGCATCTCCTCGGGCACCGAGTAGCGCAGCTGCCCCCACGCCGCCTTCCACGCCGACAGCAGGACGTAACACAGAAGGGCCCGCGCCCGCCGGCCCCAGCGCCTCCCCGCCTCGCACATCTCCGCCGCCTCACCGCCGCAACGGATCCAGATTCGCTTGTGACTCCGGCTCCCGGCTGCGGACCGCTGCTGCCTGCTGTCGCTGCCCCCTCCAGCTCGCTGCAGCTCAGCTCGGCTCCGCGCCGCCGGGACGCTCGCAGACCGCTCCGACTCCCAGCCAGCCACGGAGCGAGCCGGGCCCCAGCGGGCGGGGCTGCCTGCAGCGCTCCGGCTTCCACTGGCTCCTTCGCGGTCAACAGCGGCGCCCGCAGCCTCCTGCCGGAACTGCAGCCACACGGCGCTGCCCGCAGATGCCTTGCTCATAACTGTTAACGGCGATACGAGACGTTGTTATTGCAATTGCAATATGATATTGTGAATCCTGGTAACCTTATCCCAACACTCCTAAAGCACAATATACACCACACATTTCAGAGCTTTTTATACCTCTCGTGATTGAATTGTTTTTCTATCACCATTCAGACCATACAGCCACATTAATTGCCCTCTTTCCTGCATTGCAGCTACCCAGTGCTCTGTCCTTCATTTCCCATGTGTTCTAGTAATCATACAAGTTTGTATTTAGAATACTTCCATTCCTCTCCCATATTTCCATTACCAAAACATTCCACACAGATTTTTATTGTGTGCTGAGTTAGTTTTCCCTCACTCATGCTAGAAAAAAGTGCAGCACAGAGCCATATTATTTCCCTTGATCTCAGCTAATAGATCCTCCTTCAAAAGGTGACCGCGGATTTCCTGTTTTAGCTTCCCTGTAAGCCGTCCTTTTATTTAACAATGAGTGATTTCTGCTGCACGGGAACTCGCCAATGGCAAATTACTTATTGTTCCCAACACGACATGCAACATAATACGAGTCTTATCCCTTTCGTCCGAGTGCACAATCTCCATCATGATTTCTTATAAGGAATTATATTTCAAGGAATAGCAACAGAAAACTGTCTAAAATGCTAAAAGTGATATTCAGACCTTCATCCGCAGAACCGGAGATTTCAATCAAGCACATTAACTCAAGCGGCAGAAGCCTGGCTTCATATACTGCATTTCACACGTAATACATTTCGAATTAACTGTAGTACCATCACTGATTGAGATCAGACATTTAAAGTCTGAAGAAGTTGAGGTCAGTCAAGTGAAACGGAAAATCTAAGCCACCCAGGAGTGCACAGCTCCGCAGGAGGTGGGGTTGCTCAGGCTACTGCGACGAGCTCTGACTTTCCAGCGAGCACTCAAGGAGGAATTTACCCTACTGCCCGAAAATCACTCTCTGCCACCCTTCCCGGTTTTAGGCTGTTCGTCATTTGATCTCTTCGCACTGATTGTACTACAACTACAGAGGTAAGCAGGAAGCACCTGCACTGACTCTGGCCAGAATTATCTGCTCGACTCTGCGCAAACTGCAGGGAAAAATGTCTCTAAGAACAACCAGAAGAAAACCAGGTACATCTAGCCGGACCTGTCCCTCGGACCTATCCCTCGGAATACGGAATGGGAAATAAGACACCCTGAAATATGCAAACAGAATTGACTCTTTTCCAATTTAATTTGATTCAACACCTTCACATGCATGTGAAAGATCAGGAACGGTTTAAAAATATGAACTACCACCTAGGGGGAAATGAAGCAAAAGCAATTGCTCAAAGAGCCCCCGAGATCATTCCTGGGTAAAATGTATCCCTCTCATTAATGCTGCGATTTCTGAAACAGTCTTCTCCAAATAATTGGACGGCAACTCGGCAGAGGGGGGAAACATTGACAAGGGAGGATAACATGTATAAAGGAACCAAACAGGTTTGCATCCAACTATCAAAGAGATTCAAGCAAAAAGCTTAGGTAATTTAACGACCATCAATGAAAATACTTCAACAACAAGCGTCCATGCATTATCCCGACAGCGTCAATACAGCACTATTAATGTATCACACTCACTACTACTGACTCAAGCACCAAATGAATTTTTACACTTTAACTTAGGAGAGAAAAGCCGTAACTTCTTTTTTGTTTCATGGGGAATGAGAGTACTTTCCAGAGAGGAACATGAAGCATGCACCACGTTTTCCCGAGTCCTGCATGTAGAATTACTTACAGTATTCACTGTAAAGAATTCAAATTAGAATGGTAACCAAAACATTAAACCAAACCTATGACAATGGAAGAATCAAGAAGTGTTGCCGCTACCAGTTTGGTCGGAGGGGAAGGAAGACACCCAGGTCTTTCCATCGTTCCTCCCTTCACGGAAACACGAGCTAGTACTCCGCACCCACACTACTCAGCAATAATTCAAGGGAAAAGAGAATGAAGGATGGAAAACGGTGAAAAGTAAGAGGGAAAATACTTGGGCTTACCGACCTCTGCAGCTTCGGAGTGGGCGGGCCGAGCTTCCGCGTGGGCGCTGCTGTGCGGGCTTGCCTTTCCGCAAGTCTCCTCGACAAGCGGTTCCTCTGTGGGCAGGCTGGGCAAAAGCGGAGGAAGCCAAGTGGCCTCGGTCAGGGCGCGTCCCGGAGCCACACACAGGTTGTAGGAGTAGGGCAAGGTGCCCTCGCAGAAGTCCGCCGGGAAGGCGGCGCCCGCCAGAGACAAGCGCTGCGCGCCCAGGCAGCGCAGGACGGCGGGCGGACCGGCCCTCCGCAGCCGCGCCAGCAGAGCCAGCCCCAGGCTGAGCAGGAAGAGCGCCGACAGCAGAGCCAGGGCCAGCACCAGGTAGAACTGCAGCTCGGCCGGTGAGTCGGCGCCCGTCGGCCGCTCGCTGAGCTCCGGCAGCACCTCCTGCAAGCTCTCGGCCAGCACCACGTGCAGCGTGGCCGTGGCCGACAGCGCCGGCTGCCCGTGGTCCTTCACCAGCGCTACCAGGCGCTGCTTGGCCGCGTCGCGCTCCGACACGGCCCGCGCCGTGCGCACCTCGCCGCTGTGCAGCCCCAGGCGGAAGAGCGCCGGCTCCGGCGCCTGCAGCAGCTCGTACGACAGCCAGGCGTTGCGCCCCGCGTCCGCGTCCACCGCCACCACCTTGGCCACCAGGTAGCCCACCTCGGCCGTGCGCGGCACCACCTCGAAGGGCGGCGCCTCGCCTGCTGCCGCCGCTGCCGCCGGCCACAGCACCCGCGGCGCATTGTCGTTGCGGTCCAGCACGAAGATGCGCACTGTGGCCGTCGAGCTGCGCGCCGGCACCCCGCCGTCCTGCGCCCGCACCGTCACCGTGAACTCGCGGCATTGCTCGTAGTCCAAGGAGCGTTGCGCGTACACCGCGCCGCTCTGCGCCTCCACCGACACCGGCGGCGCTACCGAGCCCGCGCTGCCGCCCTCCAGCCAGTAGCTGACGCGTCCGTTGGCGCCCGCGTCCGCGTCCCGTGCCAGCACGCGCAGCACCGACGCTCCCACCGCGTTGTTCTCGGCCACGTAGGCGCTGTACACCTCTTCCTCGAACACCGGCGCGTTGTCGTTCATGTCCGACACTTCCAGCACCAGCGTCGCTTGGCTCGACAGGGGCGGGCTGCCCTGGTCCCTGGCCACCAGCGTCACCTGGTACTGGGCTGCCTGCTCCCGGTCCAGCTCGCTCACCGTTACCACCTTGTATGAACCGCCCGAGGACGCCACGAGCGACAGCGGCGCCTCTCCCGACAACTTGCACCGCACCTGACCGTTTTCCCCGGAATCGCGGTCCCTCACTTTCACTAGGGCTACCACGGTACCGACAGGAGCGTTCTCGGGGACCGGGCTCGACACCGACGTCAATATCACTTCGGGTGCGTTGTCATTCACGTCCAGCACCTCCACCTCCACCTTGCACTGTGCCACAAGACCTCCCCCGTCCCTTGCCTCTACGGCCAGGCTGAGAGAGCGTGTGTCCTCGAAGTCTAGTGCTTCCTGCAGCATCATGATCCCACTCTCTGCGTCCAACAGAAATTTCTGAGATACCTTGGTCGGCGTTTCTCTGAAGCCGTAGGTGATGTGGGCGTTGGTGCCGGCGTCAGCGTCGGTGGCCGAGACGTTCAGTACTATCGAGCCTGGAGGCGCGTCCTCTCGTAGCCTCACTCGGTACCGGCCCTGTGCGAACACGGGGGCGTTGTCGTTGGCGTCGGTGACGTTGATAAAGAGCTGGGCGGTGCCGCTGCGGGGCGGGTCGCCGCCGTCCAGCGCTGTCAGCACCAGCCGCAGGCTCTGCTCTGTCTCCCGGTCCAGCGCTCGGCGCAGCACCAGCTCCGCCAATTTGTTGCCGTCCTCGCTGTCCTTCACCTCCACCTCAAAGTACTTGTTGGTCTCCAGCTCGTAGCCCTGCAGGGAATTCCTGCCCACGTCCGCATCTTCGGCCATGTCCAAGTAAAAGCGTGCGCCGGGAGAAGTCAACTCGTTGATTTCCAGCTGGAAATTATCGCGCAGGAAGGTCGGGGCGTTGTCGTTGATGTCCTGGATGGCCACTTCCACATGGAAAACATTGAGTGGGTTGTCCACCAGTGCATCGAAGCTGACGGAGCAGGTCGGTTCCTCGCCGCACATCTCCTCCCTGTCCAGCCTCTCGCTCACGTACAGGTTGCCGGTGTCCTCGCTCACGCTGAAGTATTGCTTCTCGGCACTGAGACGCAGCTTGCGTGCCGGCAGCTCTACCGGGCTCAGTCCCAGGTCCCGCGCCAGCGGCCCCACAAGCGAACCTCTGCCCAGCTCCTCGGGGATGCTGTAGCGGGTCGGGTTCGGCGCCGCCTGGCAGCAGTAGCTCAGCAGCACAGCGGGCAGCAGCAGCAGCACTCTCCCGGCTGCCGGTTGCCGCCCCGGTCTCGGGTTCCGGCTTTGGCTCGAGTTCTTGCTCTGTCTGCCTGCCATTGTAGGCAGCTCTTTCCGCAGTGGTCCCTTCTGCCTACGCCCTCTCTTCCTTCCAGCCGCTCTCGGCCGGCCAAGGGCTGCGATCTCGGTTGCGGTTCGGATGCCGCTCTTCTCAGCTGCCCGTGCCCCTGCCTCTCTGGCAAGCGCCGAGCGAGCGAGAAGCTTGCTGTGGGCGGACGCTGCGGCAGTGTCTGATGCAGCTCCGGCTTCATGTCCTCTCCGCGTTGGGCAACAGCGGCACCCGGAGGCGGCCTGTCGCCATTGCAGCCGCCTGGCGGCCGCCACCACGACAGACGGAAATTCCGGACTGCCAGCACCGACCTTTGCCGTCTCTTCCTCTATAAGCTTCTGCACTTGTATAATGCAAGTCCAAGGGTGTTTATAAGAGAGATTTGCTGTGAGGTGCTTCACGTCGTCTTTCTGAGTCGCAATGAGCAGTCAGTACCAAATATTCGTTGCAGAGAAATAAATAAAGGAACTCAGGTGGTCTTAGTAATGGAAGTACAAGAGCCAGGGGGATCTACCTCTGCCGTATGGCTTTTACTAACCTAAGGAAGCCCAGAAGCGCTAGCTTAATGTGAGTCCAAAGACATTTAAAATGGAGATTCGCTGCCAAGTGCTTTAGGTCACTCTTTGAATTCACTATGAGGAGATGAAGGAAATATTCATTGAAGTGCGATTAAAAAGGTATCACAACTGCTCTTAATAAAACCAAGAGGGAGGGCTTGTATCATTCTGTCAGGCATTTTCAACTATCTTTATTTCCACCTAGGACAAATACCAAGAAAGAAGTATGTGTGTCTGGATAAACAATAAGTAATTGGGAAAAGATCAAAACAAAATTAATTTTGATCTTTTCATAATGAGCCTTGAAAATGTTACTCTCTTTCCAGCATTTATTTATTTTGTTCATGCAAGCCTCTGGTGTTTGTTCCACTGTTCATTTTCCTTTTAGGGAGAAGAGTAATTACAGCTTGAATGTAATACTCCAAAGGCAAGTGTACATCTCTACAGTAAAGTAGCAGAATTATCTCTACTATTGTGTTTATGACACACAAAATTCATTATTTTCTTGCATGCCTGAGGGTCTGACAATGGGAAAGTCCAAGCTATGTGCAGTCTTTCCAAGAACCAAGACTGATTAAATTTGGAAGAGACTTTAAAGAAAAGTTTGTCTTCCTATGTGCCATGGACAGACACATCTGTCCCTAGATCAGGTCACTCAGAAAGCAAGAAGAAGAAACACAAAGGAATACATTTCTTAAGCTAAAATTAATGAGCAGAAGGAAAGGAAATTACATTGCACCACAACTGAGTGGTTAAAGGAGAGAATGACAAACAGGGATAAAACCATCTCTTCCTCTAGAGACCTGCCATCAACAGATATCTCTTGAGTCATCTTTCCAACCCTACGCAACTTCCAGGTTTCTCTCTGACCCTCACATTTGGCCCAAGATATGTCACGAGATCACAGCAAGAAGGGATGTACATTTGCTCAGCAAGATTCTGTGAAGAAATACAATTATAAAGCACCGGAGTGAGACATGTCAGATGTGAAAGAGGAGGTCATCCAACAAAGACTGACTAACATCAAAGGATCAGCATAAGGAAATATCCCCTCTTTTGTCACATGCACTGTTCCACAGAGATGTCACTTTAGTAAAAGTCACACGTTCATTTCCTCTCCATACCAAAATCTAAATACAAACATAAGCTCACATCTTCTGGCTTTCACAAAAACTGCAGGAGGAGCAAGACACAGAACAACACATGAAGATTAGTGACTACTTAAAACTAAATTTATATCCAAGGGGAACAATGAAGAGGAATAAATTGGACCAGGAAGACAAGGAACCATTAAAAGATTCAGTGTTGTCAGAGAAACTTACCAGAAAGTCTTCATGTTTCTCACTGCAGATGTTGAGATAAAATTCTAGGAGCACCTGCCAGTCACTAAGGTTTCAAGTATACTCTGGACCATATAGAATCATAGATTGGTCTGGGATGGAAGGGACCTCTGAAGGATATCTACTCCAACCCCCTCTGCAATAAACAGGGACATCCTGAATTAGATCAGCTTGCCCAGAGCCCTGTCAAGCCTTGCTTTGAGTATCTCCATGGATGGGACACCAACCACCTTCCCAGGCAACTTGTTCCAGTGTTCTGCTACCCTCGCATCCAATCTAAATTTACTCTTCTCTAGTTTGAAGCCATTGCCCCTTGTCCTATCACTGCAGGCCTCTGTAAACAGTCTCTCTCCATCCTTCTTGTAGGCCCTCTTCAGATATCAGAAGGCCACTATTAGGGCTTCCCAGAGACTTCTCTTCTCCAGGCTGAACAACCCCAGCTCCCTCAGCCTGTCTTTGTAGCTGAGGTGCTCCAACACCCTGGTAATTTTCATGGCCCTCCTCTGGACCCACTCCATCAGGTCCATGTCCTTCCTGTACTGAGGGCTTCAGACCTGGATGTAGTACTCCAGGTGAGGTCTCACCACAGCAAAGCGGCAGAATCACCTCACTAACCTGCTGGCTGTGCATCATTTGATGCAGCCAAGGCTGCCATTTGCCTTCTGTGATGCAAGCTCACACTGTCTGCTCATGTTCATCTTCTTGTCCATCAGCACCCCTAAGTCCTTTTCCACATGGCTGCTTTCTATCACCTCATCCCCCAGTCTTTATGTACAGTGAGGATTGTTCTGGCCCAGGTGCTGAACCCTGCACTTGTTCTTGTTGATACAGCAGGGATCTGTGTCATATTTAGGCGATAATCGTCAGTTCTCAGTAACCTTTTCTACTCTGTGGCCAGATCATCTGTAGGCAAATACAAACCCATAAATTTAAACACCTTATCATGGGCCTCTTTCTCAAGCTAGACCTTTACATAGTTGAATGCTTCCCAAGGAAAATAAGGACTTGCTGCAAAACAACATCCAGAGTTTTGAGTGCAAAAGCACTGTCCAGAAATTGGAAAAATGAGCTATGACTTTCCAAGAAACAAAGGGCTGAAGGAAAGTCTAATTACAACTGTGAAGAATGGCACAGGCCTTGGTACCAGGCATGAAATCAAAACATTGCTCAGCCAAAATCACATTCTCCCCTCATTCAAAGCCAGCCTCTAATCCTCTTTGCTCTGCATTCACAGCCTTTAGTTGCACCACAGACTACACCAAATACATTGGGTATGTATCAGAGAAAGATGCAAGAGCCTGTCAATCAGGGACATCTCAAGGGAAAAAGTATATCAAAGTCTTTGTCTTGGCAGCTGAACACCTTCAAGGTTTGGATGGAAACTTCTCCCCAAGTACAGGAATTATAAGACATCTCTTAGTGTTTTACAGGTTATCAGACACAATGAGGTCCAGTTTGACACCCTCACAGAAGAATGAAGACAAGAATAGGAAAGTTCTAGGAATCATGGATTAACACTTCTGAATCTGTCAACTCTGGTAGGTACACATGAAAGGTATGTGGATGGTAAACAGTTCACAGAAGGGTCACTCCCACAGACTATAGACACAGTTTCTCACAATCATTTATTTTGATAATCAAGCAAGTAAAATGCATGGAACCATGGCTGTAGGCACCAATTAACAACTTGGACAAACTCAGGTTTTACAGCTTCCCTTTACCCATTATATCCTATACCACAGCCAACTCTTTCACCTGACCTGTGTCTGTACAGGCAGAGCTCTTCACCCTGCCCAAACATCAACAACTTCAATGGCCTCTGCAGACAGACACCATTGAAAGAAATGTTGCGCACACAACTTCTTGGAGCCCCAAGGTCACAGCACAGGCACACACAAAGAGAAGTTTCTGCTCATCCCATATAATTTGAAGAACCCTCAAAGGTGCAAAGGGCCATGGTTAATATGGAGGGCAATGAAAGTCCTGATCATCCAAATATATGCTCAAAGGCAACATCATCTTTCTCCAGCACAATGGCACCTTGGAAGACACCATCACATCAATGCAAAGTTTGCATCTGTGCCAAATCCCTACCATTCACAGGAATCATCATGCAACTGGAAAGTGATGAACTCACAACTTGGCCAGCTGGAGTCTGAGCAAAGTGGTATTGCAAAGTAAGACATTCTCACAGACTCATTTTCTGTGGGCCAGCAATGAATCCTGGTAATTGACAAAGCACAAACCATGTCTCCGCCAGTACTTCATCATACAAAATACCTTGAAGAGCCTCCTCAAATCATTGTAGATAGCAAAGCTGTTGATGATGATCATCATCTGCAGATAGACTTCCACATTCTGTTCTTACTCTGCAGAGAAGCGTTGTCTCTAAGAGCACACATATACAGCTAGGAAATCCTTACTCTTTACAGCTACAGACACCAAAGGTGTGTATAGGAACTGCCCCTGCACTCAGATAATTGGCACAGATGTGACATTCTCCATGTGAGCAGACACCCTGAAGTTGAGCTGTAGTTCATGACCTCAAGCAAGGTAAGAGAAACATGTCAAAATTAATGGGTCAGGTGGGAGAAGATTTCTTTAGGCCCAGCTTACTGAAGACACTCAAATTGCAAGCTACTCCATCAGGACACATGGGTGAGCTAACTATGAGCAGAACATAAATGACAATCTCTTATTCTATGTCCTGCTCTGCTCAGATCTCCTGAGTCTTGCCTCCAACACCACACAACCTGCAGATTTGTTTATGACCTTCTCATAACCAACAAAAATATACCATGAGAGGATGAAGCACTATGGTCACACCAGGAAGGGAAATAACATTTATCTACTCACCAACTCCCCAAGAAGAAACAGAAGGATTCTAAAGCACAGGAATGATAAGCATCCAGAATAAAAGAGGAACAGTCATCCAATAGAGACAAGGTCATCAGACTAATGGCTAGGGGGAATCTCCTTCCCTCTTTTGTCACATGGCCTGTGAAATGCCACAGAAATGCAACTCTGCTGAAGTAATAGTTACATCTGTTGCCCCCAATAACAGCAGAGCACAAAGAGACTCTCATATCCTCTGACTGTCACACCTGCTGGACCAAGAGGCTGCTAGTTACAAGTAAACCAATATAGACAGGATACCAAGAAAATTAAAACAAGCCATACATCAGACAAGCAAGGCAAGGAAGCATTAAAAGAGAAAGTGTCAGAGAAACTCACCCAGAAGTCTTCTTGGTCTTCACCGCAAGTGTGGTCTCACTCTGGACTATGTAGTAGGTGGTTTCGTTTTAAGAAATAGTCATCAGCTCTCAACACTTTTTTTCCCCCCACTCTGTGGCCTGCTTATATTCCACAGATATGGCTCCCCAAGTGTAAACACCTTCTCAGGGGCCTCTTTCTCAAGCTTGGTGTTATGATAATGTAGCTTCTGTGCATAAGCTACATGCAGTGGCAATAAACAGTCACTCAAGCATCGACTCAAAGATACCACAATCCAACTACAGGATATTAGGCAGCTCAGAAGATAGATGACACTCAAGGCTTCATATGAATTGTAGGTTTATGTTCAGGAACTAAAAACAGGAATCCATACTTATGAACCCACATCTTGGCCAATCACATTCCAAGCTGGACACTACCCACCTCAAGACTCATTTTATGTAGTCCACAGCAGTGAACTCTGGGAACTGACAAAACACACAACATGTCACTACAGCACCCCCTCACACACAGCACCATCCATATTATTCTCAAACCTTTCACTGCTCACATTACTATAATTAATTTTCATAATTCACAAAGAGACTCCATTATCAGAAAACCTTCTCAGGGAACTTCCTTTGCCCATGGATAATATTTGACTTCTCAACATGTCTGTGCGACAAACAAGTAACCCTTTGAGGAAACAGATCTGTTAGAGTCTTTTTCTTTGCAGCTGCAAACACGGAAGACAAAATATGCTATATATGGTCACCCACACCATCAAAGACCCACCCTCAGATCATGACAATGAGCATAGTATGAAGTTAACATAAGCACAAAGGAAGTGATCTCAAAATAGTCTTAGAAATGGTGGCACTTAGAGACTATACATAATTCAGGTGTTTAGTAGGTAGCAAATACACACTTTTCTCTTCCCAAAGCTCCCCTGGGAAAAAAGAAACACATTTTCTTGGCCCTTTGAACAGCTTTTCAGGCCCTCACCACTTGCAGGGTATTCTTTGACCTTCAGCAATTTCAAGCACATGACATAAAAGGTGCCCAGACCGTACCTCTTCAAGTTTCACCACCAGCACACTACAGACTTCATGCAGATTTCTTTATAACTCTGTCCTAAGAAGGAAGATACATTTGTCTGCTCACAAATACTTTTGTTCAGGGAAGAAAAAACAGGGGTCTAAAACTAAACAAGGAGTTGTCCTCCGGACAAAACTGTGTCAGTGACCAGCTTTACAGGATCAAACTCCTGCTCCTTCTCTCTCACTCTGCAACTTAAATCTCCTTCATCCAGTCCTATTATATCTCGTCATAACAAGACTAGGCACATCTGTCTAAATAAGTTCACAATAAGATCTGATGTGATGAATGAACAACACACATCTCCCATTTCCTCTGGCAGCCCTTACATTCAGCCATGTATGCTTCCTCAAATTGTTAGAACTCTCACAATTCTCTTTCATCTTCACAACACACACAAAGTCATCGTTGAGGGACCAGTTGTTACCCACTCCATTTCTCCACTCAATGCAAAATGATCTAATGTTGAGCAACTATCAAGGCATCATTGCTTTGGATATCATCAGAGAGAAAGAGACTGAGAAGGGTAGAAAACACAAGCAGGTGAGTTCTGTATTATGGGGGTTCTAATGGTCTATTCAAAGGCAATCTTTTCTGTCAGGAAGATGTCTGACCCTCTTCATAACGCAAACATCCACTAGATAACAATGTATCACATCTCATCAGAACAGCTCATTTTGGCAGGAAAAACAGTATTACATGTGTCGAGGGACACACTAACAACCTGGCAAGAGATAAAACAACAAAGCCGCACTCTAGCCAAACTCCAGCCCAAAATAGACCACCACTTCTCCAACCTTCCATTACTGTCATGCTGAGCCAACATCCCCAGCAGGAAAATTTGCCTTCCCTGACAGGAAACCTGCTTTGGCAGCAGCCAAAGCAGGGTGGGGAAAGGGTAGAGGAATATCAACAGGAGAAGATGGAGAAATTTGGGAGAAAGTCTGTGAAGAGTCACTCACCGGAGCAGCATTAGGGTCGTGTGGACAGCCGTTGGCAGGGTCCTCCCCGAACGGAATGGTGGGCTCAACTTGCGGCGGGCAGGCTGGGAGGGTGTCGCAGCAGCTGCCGGGTGATAAGCGGAGCTGGCTCTTGCGCGAATCGGCGGTGAGGGACACCTCATGTGAATAGGAGCTCAGGAAGGCGCGCACGCCGTCAATGCCCACAAAGTGCGTGGCCGGGACGCCGCGCAAGGCACCGCCCGCAGGAGGAGGCAGCTGCGAGCGCCGCCACCGCCGCAGGCGCAGCGCTATCAGCAGCAGCAAAAAGGCAAGGAAGAGGCAGGAGACGGCCGCCACGGCCACCACCAGCCAGCGCGTCAGGCTGCCCGCCGCCTCGCCCGGCACCGCCGCCGCTGCCTCACTGCCCAGCTCGGCCAGCAGCTCGGCCACGCTCTCGGCCAGCACCACGGTCAGCGTGGCCGTGGCCGACAGCGCCGGCCGACCGTGGTCCTTCACCAGCACCACCAGGCTCTGACGGGCAGCGTCGCGGGCCAGCGGGAAGCGCGCAGTGCGCACCTCGCCGCTGTGCAGCCCGACGCGGAACAGCCCCGGCTCCGTCGCCTTGGCCAGCTCGTACGACAGCCACGCGTTCTGACCCGCGTCCGCGTCCACCGCCACCACCTTGGCCACCAGCGACCCGGGCTCCGACGACCGCGGCGCCAGCTCCACTCCCGACGACCCACGGGCACCGGCCCCAGAGGCGGGCGCCGGTGGCGGGTACAGCACCTGCGGTGCGTTGTCGTTCTCGTCCACGATCACGATCCGCACCGACACGTTGCTGCTCAGTGCCGGCGAGCCGCCGTCCTCCGCCAGCACCCACAGCCCCACCTCGCGCACCTCCTCGTAGTCGAAGGAGCGCAGCGCGTACAGCGCGCCCGTCTCCGCCTGCACCGACACGTACGACGACAGCGCCACGCCACGCACCCGCCCCTCGCCTACACGGTACCGCACGCGCGCGTTTTGACCCCAGTCCGCGTCCCGCGCCCGCACCGTCAGCACCAGCGCGCCCGCCGCGTTGTTCTCGGGCAGCCGGGCGCGGTAGCTCGCCTCGCTGAACACCGGCGCGTTGTCGTTCACGTCCAGCACCCTGAGATTCAGCACCGTGCTGCTCCACAGCGAAGGCGACCCGCCGTCGGCCGCCCGCACTGTCACGTTGTACTCCGACACCTCCTCCCGGTCCAGCTGCCTCGTCGTCACCACACAGTAATAATCCTCAAATGACTTCTCCAGTCGGAACGGGATTCCCGCGTCCAGGGAGCATCGCACCTGGCCGTTGGTCCCCGAGTCCCGGTCCTGCACGTGCAGCAGGGCTACCACTGTTCCCGACGGGGCATCCTCAGAAATCTCGTTCAAGGCAGAGGAGATAATCAGTTCGGGTGTGTTGTCGTTCTCATCTTTCACATCGATGATGACTATAGCTTTGTCAGAAAGGCCGCCACCGTCCCGTGCCTGCACTTCCAGTTCATACGAGTAACCTTCCTCGAAGTCCAATTTCTGCACTAGTGTGATCACACCAGTGTCAGAGTTCAGTTTGAAAATCTCTGGTGCCATATGTGTTGCTTTCTGCAGTGAGTATTTCACATGCCCGTTCATTCCCTCGTCAGGGTCCGTTGCTGTGACGGTGACGAGAGTGGAACCCACGGGCACGTCCTCGGACACACGCACCGTGTATTCTGCGGGACTGAACATTGGCGCATTGTCGTTTGCATCCAGCACGGACACGCGGATCCGTGCTGTACTTGTCCGCGACGGCTCTCCACCATCCTGTGCCTTTAGCACCAGCTCATGAAATGCAGCCTTCTCGCGGTCCAGTGCCTTGGCCAGCACCAGCTCAGGTCGTAGATCACCGCCGGGACCCGCCTGCACAGTCAGTGAGAAGTGCTCGTCACCGCTTAGCTCGTAGCTCAGGAGGGAATTCTGTCCTGAGTCTGGGTCATGAGCCTCGGCCAGAGGAAATCGTGACCCAGCAGCTGTCATCTCGCTTATTTTCTCCTCCATAACACCATCCTTGAAGGTGGGCGCATTGTCGTTAATGTCTGTGATCTCCACTTCGACTCCGTACACCTGCATTTCCTCCTCCGCTATGAGCTCACACCGCAGCATGCATTTCTCCAGCAGCCGGCACAGCTGCTCTCTGTCTATCCTCTCCGCCGTCACCAAATGTCCCGTCTTTCCGTGCAGGGAGAAATACTGCGTCCTACCTTTCTCCAAGATGCGGATGCCACTCTCCCGGATTCCCGTCATCTGTAGCCCCAAGTCTTTGGCCACGTCACCCACGAAAGAGCCCTTGGGCATCTCCTCCGGCACCGAATAGCGCAGTTGCCCCCACGCCGCTTCCCTTGCCGACAGCAGGACGCAGCATAGCAGGGCCCGCGCCAGCCGGCCCCAGCTCCTACTCGCCGAGCACATCTCCGCCGCCTCACCGCCGCAACGGATCGATATCCACCTCTAGCTCCGGCTCCCCGCTGCCAGTCGCTGCCGCCGGTCCCTCCGGCTCGCTGCAGCTCGGCTCCGCACCGCGGGGACACTCTCAGCCCGTCCGGACGCCGAGGCAGCCAGCGAGCGAGCCGGGCCGCAGCGGCAGGGGCTGCCTGCAGCGCTCCGGCTTCATCTGCCTCCTCCTCGGTCAACAGCGGCGCCTGCAGCCACCTGCCGAAACTGCAGCCACACGGCGCTGCCAGCAGACGGCTTTTAATGGCGATACGTGATCTTGCTATCGGGGTATGATGTTGAGAATCAATCATCTTTTTCTCAACATCTCCATCACGAATTTCATAGTTTTTGGTACCTCTCGTGATTGAATTACTTTTCCCTCACCCTTTCACTAGAAGTCGTGCTTGCATTAATTTTGCCTCACTCTGTTTTTGCACATCCAAAAGCTTCACACGGCTAAATTAATTTCCCACACCCCAGGGCAACAGAATAAAGCATCAATGAACCCTCCCTTAAACTGAGACTTCCTTCTTTGGCTTTTCTCGGAGCCGTTCTTTTCTTTATAGATGCTAGTTACTTCTGTACACGGGAAAATTGATTTCTTAAGGGTGACGTCTATAAAACAACGTATTTATTTGACCTGCAAAATTATAGGGGTCTTATCTCATTAACCAAATGGTCAGGTACTTAGCTTTAACTAATGCTGTTCATATGGAACTCATTTCAAATCAGCTATATCACCACCACATATCGTGGTCTCTGCGAACATGCTCCAGGAGGCAGTTCCTCTGCTGCTCTAAAATCATTCTCTGCCACCCGTCTCGGTATCAGGCTGTTGGTCACGTCGCACTGATTGTACCACAACTACCCAGCAGGCAAGAAGCACCTGCGACGACCTTGTAAGGAATAAATTTTGAGAGTTTGTACTTATAAAGAAATTTATAATTAAAGGAATAATTCGACAGCCTGGAAGGACCGTTATCGGGCTTCCTTTCATTAGAAATCAAGGTGAAAATGATTGCAAGGCGTTAATGAACGATTCTTTAAGCATTCAATCCTCACTTTACTAGGCAGAAGACAAGTAGAGCTGCTCAGCATGAACTCAGGATGTGCCTAATTAAATGTGCTTTTAAAAGTAATTAAAAGTAAACCGCTTGTCGTGGTCGAGTCATGATCAGAAGTGGCTAACAACTATAGCAAAAAGTGGCTGAAAGACCTAACGCCTCCTTGGGAAAAGAGAATGAGAACTAAAGAGGCTCTGAAATACACTACCTGAATTATTTTCTCCTTAGTGAAATGAACGACAGACAGGAAGCGTTTAAAAACCAGAATTACCACCCGGGGAAAACAGAAAGAACACAGAACGCGCAAAACTCATGCCTGCATAAAACGCATCTGGCCATTAATACTACTATTTCTGAAGCGGCACTCAGCAGACGACAGGAGAGAGGAACACGGTGTAGCTACTCCTTACATAGAGAAAACACGAGAATCTCCTTGGGGAAATCAACAGCTTGGTTTTCTAAAACATAGACCATGAGTGAAAAAACTTCTCCAACAAGGGTCCAACACATTATCACGACAGCGTCACAGAGTCTTAATTTACCTCATTCACCACTACTAACTCAAACAACCAGTAAGTTTTACATATGAGGAACTAGCTGTAACTTCTTTCATGGTAAAAGGAAGCACTTTCCAGGAACGAAAACTCACCAACATGAAGCCTACAGCATGTTTACCCAAGTTTGTCATGCAGAATCATCACTTAGAGCGTTCACTGTAAAAAACAAGGTATGTGGGACAAGTGAAGAAACAAGTGTTGCTGCTGCCTATCTGGTCTGAGTGGAAGGGATAGACTCCGTTCCTTCCTTAGTTCTTTCCTTCACAGAGACACCACCCAGCACTCAAGAGTAAAGAGGACGGAGTTTCAGAAAGGATCAAAAAGAAAAATAAGAAAGCTCCAGCTTACCGACCTGAGGTGCGTCGGGGGCTGTAGGTGGATCTCCCGCGTCAGCACTGCTGTTCGGCCTCGCCTTCCCGCAGGACTCACTGCCGAGCAGCTCCTCCGTGGGCAGGCTGGGCGGCAGCCAAGCGGCCTCGGTCAGGGCGCGTCCCGGAGCCACACACAGGTTGTAGGAGTAGGGCAAGGTGCCCTCACAGAAGTCCGCCGGGAAGGCGGCGCCCGCCAGAGACAAGCGCTGCGCACCCAGGCAGCGCAGGACGGCGGGCGGCCCGGCCCTCCGCAGCCGCGCCAGTAGGGCCAGCCCCAGGCTGAGCAGGAAGAGCGCCGACAGCAGAGCCAGCGCCAGCACTAGGTAGAACTGCAGCTCGGCCGGCGAGTCAACGCCCGCCGGTCGCTCGCTCAGCTCCGGCAGCGCTTCCTGCAAGCTCTCGGCCAGCACCACGTGCAGCGTGGCCGTGGCCGACAGCGCCGGCTGCCCGTGGTCCTTCACCAGCGCCACCAGGCGCTGCTTGGTCGCGTCGCGCTCCGACACGGCCCGCGCCGTGCGCACCTCGCCGCTGTGCAGCCCCAGGCGGAAGAGCGCCGGTTCCGGCGCCTGCAGCAGCTCGTACGACAGCCAGGCGTTGCGCCCCGCGTCCGCGTCCACCGCCACCACCTTGGCCACCAGGTAGCCCACCTCGGCCGTGCGCGGCACCACCTCGAAGGGCGGCGCTTCGCCTGTTGCCGACGCTGCCGCCGGCCACAGCACCCGCGGCGCGTTGTCGTTGCGGTCCAGCACGAAGATGCGCACCGTGGCCGTCGAGCTGCGCGCCGGCACCCCGCCGTCCTGCGCCCGCACTGTCACCGTGAACTCGCGGCATTGCTCGTAGTCCAAGGAGCGCTGCGCGTACACCGCGCCGCTCTGCACCTCCACCGACACCGGCGGCACTACCGAGCCCGTGCTGCCGCCCTCCAGCCAGTAGCTGACACGCCCGTTGGCGCCCGCGTCCGCGTCCCGTGCCAGCACGCGCAGCACCAGCGCTCCCGCCGCGTTGTTCTCGGCCACGTAGGCGCTGTACACCTCCTCCTCAAACACCGGCGCGTTGTCGTTCACGTCCGACACTTCCAGCACCAGTGTCGCTTGGCTCGACAGCGGCGGGCTGCCCTGGTCCCTGGCCACCAGCGTCACCCGGTGCTGGGCTGCCTGCTCCCGGTCCAGCGCGCTCGCTGTCACCACCTTGTATGAACCACCCGAGGACGCCACGAGCGACAGCGGCGCCTCTCCTGACAGCTCGCACTTCACCTGACCGTTTTCCCCAGAGTCACGGTCTCGCACTTTCACTAGGGCCACCACGGTGCCGACAGGAGCTTTCTCGGGGACCGAGCTCGATACTGACGTCAGTGTTACTTCTGGTGCATTATCGTTCACGTCCAGCACCTCCACCTCCACTTCGCAGTGTGCCCTCAACCCCCCGCCGTCCATTGCCTCCACGGCCAAGCTGAACGAGCGTGTATCCTCAAAGTCCAGCACTTCCTGCAGTGTGATTATCCCCCTCTCTGCATCCACGGCGAATTTCTGAAGCACTTTGGCCGGCATTTTCCCGAAGCCGTATGTAATGTGGGCGTTGGTGCCGGCGTCAGCGTCGGTGGCCGAGACATTCAGCACGGTCGAGCCCAGCGGCGAGTCCTCCCTCAAAGTCACTCGGTACCGGTCCTGCGCGAACACGGGAGGATTGTCGTTGGCATCGGTGACGTTGATAAAGAGCTGGGCGGTGCCGCTGCGCTGTGGGTCACCGCCGTCCAGCGCCGTCAGCAACAGTCGCAAGCTCTGTTCCCTCTCCCGGTCCAGCGCTCGGCGCAGCACCAGTTCCGCGAACTTGCTGCCGTCCTGCTTCTCTTTCACCTCCACCTCAAAGTACTTGTTGGTCTCCAGCTCGTAGCCCTGCAGGGAGTTGCTGCCGACGTCCGCGTCTTCTGCCATGCCCAAGTAAAAGTGGGCACCAGGAGAAGTGAACTCGTTGATTTCTAGCTGGAAATGGTCTTGGAGAAAGAGTGGTGCGTGGTCGTTGATGTCCTGGATGGCCACCTCCACATGGAAAACGTTGAGCGGGTCGTGCACCAGTGCCTCGAAGCTGACAGAGCAGGTCGGTGCCTCGCCGCACATCTCCTCCCGGTCCAGTCTCTCATTCACATATAGGTTGCCGGTGTCCCCGCTCACGCCGAAGTATTGCTTCTCGGCGCTGAGACGCAGCTTGCGCGCCGGCAGCTCTGCCGGGGTCAGTCCCAGGTCCCGCGCCAACGGCCCCACAAGCGAACCTCTGCTTAGCTCCTCCGGAATTGAGTAGTGGATAGGCTCCGGCGCCGCCTGGCAGCAGTAGCTCAGCAGCACAGCGGCCAGCAGCAGCACTCTCCCGGCTGCTCGCCGCCTCCCCGGGTTCGGGCTCTGTCTGATCGCCATTGTGGGTAGCACTCGCCTCATTCTTCCCTCCTGCTGCTGCACTTCCTTCCTTCTAGCCGCTCTAGGCACAGAGCGCTGGCACCACTGAAGGGAAGCGATCTCGGCTCCGGCCCGAACGCCTCTGCTCCCCGTCCCGCTTCTCATCTCTGCTGTCCGTACCGATTGCTCTTCTGCTTGCCGCCGAGCGAGTGAGCAGCCTGAGGGGGCCGGACTCTGCGGCATCTGCGGCTACGGCTCCAGCGCGACTTCGCGTCGGGCAATAGCGACACCTGGAGGCCCCGTGACGCCACTGCAGCTTCCTCATATCCGCCACCAGCGTGGATCGGGTTCTGTGAGCTATTTAGGGGCTGCAGCCGGCTTTGGGATCTCATGTTTAGTAGCATCCAAAACCACAGAGGGACTTTATTATCAGGGACTCTATTCATATTAACACCGCCAGCAGTGTCTGAAAGTTTTTTGTAGGTGCAGTAGGGTTTTAATGGAGTAGTAGGAACTTTGAAATATTTTAGGGATTGTGTCCTGATTTGGTATGAGAAGAAAGAAAGAAAAAAGTCTGACAGTGCAATAAAAACCTTCCTCAGGCAGGTTTTTAGACTTTACTGATACTTCATTTTGTGCATGTGTCTCTGAAGCCCATGCAAAGTGCGATATAATTTTACTCTCAAAAGCTCAGGCTTGATTCTGATTGACAGCAAGAATTACCATTGATGTAGAAACATGAAACCTAAAAGTAGCAGGCCTGGCCTCAGACCAATGTCACAGCACCTAAGTAGCAGAGAAAAAAGAAAGCCAAAACTGAACCCTTTGCACATCCTGACACAGACTCTTCTTCCTTCCAAAGAAATCTTCAGTGTTCTTGGATGAAACTTTGACACCTGAAGCCTGCTCTAAGGCTCAGCTTCACTTTTCTATCTCTTTGATTTGGGGATCTTCTAGGTAAAAATCCCATCCTCTACCCAGCTCATTTAAAGACATCATGATCAGATAAAAAGTTTTCAGTATTTTCTGACAATTAATATACAATTTCAAGACCTTCATCTGATCTCATTGGGGTAGGAATTGGTTTTCAAAAGCTTTATCACAATTCAGCCTTAAAAACTCATTCACAGAGCACTTGTAAAATCAGTAAGGCTTTAACATACAAGCTGGGCAACTTGCAGGAGTGTGGAAGGTATGTTAGGTTTCCTTTAACTGAACAGAAGGACTTTAATAGAAACAACACACAGTCTCTGGCACTTCACTAAAGCAAGGGAGCCAAACCAAATACCTCCCACTGACCCATTTGAGGCTGCTGTGCAGGGTAGGAAATCATAGACAGGGCCCTGTAGTCTGGTAGTCCTAGAGCACATAAGAACAACTCACAGGTATCTGGGGCTGGCCAGCAGCACTGCACAGTCTGAATCATGTTCCTGAGCTTTCCAAAGAAGATCAGAGGTCACTGCTACAATTCAATAATGCTCACTGATCTTGTGTGGTGTTTATAACCCACCTGGATTAAGCAATGGGTAGTTAAGCATGAAAGTGTTCTCCACCATGTGGTAAAGCAGAACATCAAATCTCTCAACAATTTCATTATTTAGAATAAACCTTTATTTAGAATAAACCAAACCAGGTTGGAAGAGACCTTCAAGATCATCGTGTCCAACCCATCAACCAATCCAACCCACCCAAACAGCTAACCCATGGCACCAAGTACCCCATCAAGTCTCCTCCTGAAAACCTCCAATGACGGCAACTCCACCACCTCCCTGATGATTAATAAAAAAAATCAGAAGCTCCAACTTGTCCTGCTGAAGTAAATACTGGGCTACTGGTACATACAGCTGCTTTGCCAAAATCCTTCCTTGAAAATTCATGTGCCACAGCACCTGAAAGGCACTAAGGTCTGAAATGTCAAGTGAAGCCTTAAAAATCTTAATTTGGACTATATGATGGGGGGTGTGTGTGTGTTTTTGAAAATTCATCAGTTCTTGTTATCTGTTATATTTTGTTGCTTGTTCATCTCCACATGAAGTGTAAATGTCTTATCAGAGAACTTTATCTGAGTATATGGTGTCATGAGAGACTCAATGTTGTCTTCTGTTTCTGTTTCACTTTCTTTGTACTCAACACTGTCTTCATGTGGCTGCCAAGGCAAGTCTGTACTTGCTGGAAAGCAAACAAGCAAGCAACCAACCAAAACCCCACCAACACAACAAAATCCCAGACCAAACAATTTAAACTGTAAAATAAGAATCCCTGAATGGGAAACACAAATGATGGTCTACCAGGCATCAAAGTCTGAAGAAAGTTCAAGGGTGGGAAAATGTAATAATGGCTTTTATGAAACTCTTCATCAAACTGTTACAAGCAGATATAGATGGATAATGGAGGTATTGCATCAGAACTGTAACATGCTCTACACTACATCCTTGTTGTTCTTTCACTCCAACCCACAAACATTGCAGGTTTTCTTCAGATTCTCGTAACTGGCAAAAAGATATCATGAAAGGATGGTGCTCCACATTCACAGCAAGAAGAGAGGTATGTTTGTCCTCTCACAACCATTCTCAAAAGTAACACAAGTATTCCAAACCACAAGTAAAAGCCAAAATAAAAGAGGAATAACAATCCAACAGAAAATGGTTCATCAATCTACCCACACAGGCAGAATCTTCTCCCTTCTTCCACAAAGAATAACCTCTCCTAAGGTCATGTTTACAGCTATTCCTCCATTAAAAAGACAAGAACACCTGCCTCACATCTCCTGCCTTCCTGCCTTCCACACCAACTGCAACACAAGCAAAGGACACATTGCTAAATGGAGATATATACCATTAGTTATAATTAAACCTTCATACACAGAAGACCAGGAAAAGGGAGAAGATAAAATCATGCAAGTAATGCAAGGAAACATAGCAAGAGAAAGTGATGCCAGAGAAGCTCAAGGCATCTCAGCCTTCACTATGGGCCCTGAAATTCATCCCTCAGAGGAACCAAAACTCTTTGAGGTCTCAAAGTGCAAATGCCATCCTAACATCTTACTCTGGATTTCACAGCAGGAAAGTTCATTAGAAGAAAGAGTCATCAACTCTCATAATTTTCTTTGCTCTGTGGCCTGATCATCTCCCACAGCTCTGAAGTCCTAAGGTAAACACCTTCTCATGGGCTTCTTTTTCAGCCTCCTGAGAAAGCAGAACACATTCTGTTTCAGCTTCGGCATCATTCTCCTCGCACCTAAAATTCTGTCTTCCGCTGGCTTATGGTTTCCAAAAAGAAGTAGGGATTTGCTGCAAAACAACACTCACTGTTTCAAAAGCATAAAGAAGTACCCAGAAATGGGGAAAATGAACCATGTCCTTCCAGGAAACAAAGGCCTGAACGAAAGTCTATTTACAACTGTGAAGAAATTCTATTTCACAACATTCCAGGGAGTTATAATGTTGCCTCTTTACAAGTAAGATCCTGACATCTGTCTGCTTCAGAGTCCAGGACTTTTGCAGAAATTATTATCAAAATTCATGTTTGCCTCTCTTTATTTTGTTTTTTCAATGCTCCTTGTGCTGACACAGGTTCAGAAAGTTAAAATGATGAAAACATTTCATTTATTAAAGCAACAGACACGACAGATTCAGGTTTGCCAATGATTAAGCTCAAGTTAATAAACCCTGGGTAACATTTAAAAAAGTCAGAGATGTAAATCTTTGCAATAGCACAGATGTCCAATAGAAATGCAGCAAAACTTCAGATGTATGTTGAAGACACAGTTGATACCAAGAAGGTGCCCATGTCTTTGGTGGAGGAAAAGGAGCACAGCCTATTGACTGTCCTCATGTCTTCTAAATCTGCAGTATTTCCACCCCAAATTGGAGTGTGTGGTGAGTGCAGACAGGGGGACATCAAATCCCACTAAGAGAGAAAGAAGCAGGAGGCTGTTTGGGTCCTGAGGTATTTTTAACCACTGGACTCAGTGATAATTATAATCTTTAATTAATTGCATGAGCTGTTTATTGGGCTGGCTGTGTGGACCCATAGGAAAGAGGAGATTCTCTTGTTATAAAAGCTATCAGTTTCCTGGCTCTCACAGCATCTGTGCAAGATGCAGCCTGCATACAAGAGATAATTGAGAAGCATGAATTAAGGAGATCTCTGATGTCATCTCCTATCAACCCTGCACAGTTAACTCCTGGATGGTCTTAAGAGGCCAATGCCTAAGACAGCATAAAACCTGCCTGTGCTATGATTGCTGCTGCGGCTCAAGTGCAGCCTCCAGAGCAGCCAATACACATAACCTGGAATGAATTTGTGCAAGAGATAGTGGACTATGGGTGTCCTGTGGGTTGGACTGAACAAACTGCAAGGAAAGTTCTGGAACCTACATGTTAAATTTATCAGGTTCATTTGGCTGTTAAACCAAAGTCAGCATTTAAATCAAAATGTGACAAAGACTGAAAAGATCTTTGGTGTAGAGCCCTAGAACTGAGGTAACAGGCATTAAGGTGGGCTTCAAGACAGATGGTGAGGCACTTTTTAGGATATCAGGTAGTGCTAGGACTGGGGGGAATAGAGCATAACTAAAAATGGGTAGATTCAGATTGGATGTTAGGAAGAAGTTCTTCCCTGTGAGAGTGGTGAGGCACTGGAACAGGTTGCCCAGGGAGGTGGTAGAAGCCTCATGCCTGGAGGTTTTTAAGGCCAGGCTGGATATGGCTCTGAGCAACCTGATCTAGTGTGAGGTGTGACAGGGATGGGGCAGAGCTAGATGATCGTTGAGGTCCCTTCCAACCCTAACAATTCTATGATTTTATGACCACTGCAGTTCTCTAAGTATTACTTACAGCTACTGAGTAAAAATATTAACCCTGCCAGAAAAAGACAGATAGCAAGTAAGGAGTAGGTTAGAGAAGAAATTGTGTCTACTGCTCCAAACAAGAACTTGAGTGATTTAGAGGAATGTTGGACAAAAAACTTGCATCCCTAGTGAAGGCAGTGAGCCACCCTCCTCAGCAGGTAATGGCTCTTTAATGTCCTGAGCCCATTACTGAAATTCCAGTAGGGCCCTGAAGGGTTTGTGTAAGTTTTGTAATAGACACAGGAGCACAAATGCTCTTAATCAGTAGTAAAATTGCTAAGGATGGCCAACATCATTACCTTAGAGTAAACTAAATCCTAAGATAAAGTGTGGAAACTTCCAGATAGGAGAAACACCTGGGAAAAGTTAGTAATATTGTTGGTTTTGAAAGGAGCACAGCCTGTCAACAGTCCTTGTCTCTGCTAAATCTACAGTCTTTCCATCTCAGTTGTTGCTTCTACGTCTGTCCATAACCACCTCTTGGTTGTAAATGACCTTGCTCCTGAAGTGTACTAAATAAAAGTGCATTGCTCTAAGCTAGGCAGTTATCCCACAAATTTTGATAAAGGAGATTTCACATAAGAGGTATAAGCTTGTCTGCCCATGCAACATTGTTCTACATGCAGAGTGATTGTGTAAATGCTTTATTATTGGAGCATTGTCATTGCCTTTCAGGACAGGATCATAGTGGTCCCAGGCATGATATCAAGCCATTGCCCAGTCAAACCTACATTGATCCACTTGCTTTACAGCTTCAAAGACAGCATCTCAACCTTCTCACTCTGTACTCACAGCCTTTAGTTGCACCTGTGACAACATCCAACTTTTGGGCATCTGTCAGCCACGAGATAAAAAGCATTTTATTCAGTGACATTTTATGAAAACATTATATCAACGTCTTCCTCTTGGAAGCTGAACAACCTCAGGTTATGAATGGAAACTGCTTTCCCAGCCTGGTACCTGGTTTGTAAAAAGTACATGGGAGGATGTTACAGGTTTAAGGCATATCTTAATTGTAAAGAAGTATTTGCTTACCTGTAAATAAGGATCATAGGTAAGTTTATACCAATGACCAGGAGCACAATCGTTTGGACAAAAAGAAGAGGAAAATGGACCCAGCACAACTCTGGGACTCATAAAAACTATGAGTCAATGGAACATTTACACCTACCTTTCAGCCATTTCCAACAACAGAACAGTGAAAATTTCCAGGTGTCCTGCATCTGTGCAGAACACTTCAACATGCTCAAACAACAGGAAAGCACCATTGAAAGAAACATTTCCCATAGAATTTATCTTATAGAGAACTTAGATCACAATACAGCTACAGAAGAGAGACTTCTCTGCTCATGGCACATGGAGCTCAGTTAAAGACACAGTTATCAGTGTAAGCATGACACCACCATCAAGAACATGCTCACTTTGGAAGATATCTGTGCATACAACCGTTAAGGCAATGCTTATGTCTACAACCAATAACTATCAGTCACGGGAAAAACTGTATCAGAGCCAGAAATTACTGAGAAGAATACTCTCTCATCCCCTACAATCACACCAATTTTAATACCAACAAAACATCAGCAGGTCTATGAAAGTGTGTGCTATGAAAGGAAGAAAGGCAAGAAATTAAGGTATGTGGAAATTAAGGGATCAGAATATACTCTTCTAGATAATGGCATTTAGAGTGCATATACAATTAAGATACCTAGTAGAAACTGAAGACTATTGCCTTCTTCCACAGATCCCATTATGACACTTGTCATAAGGGAAAAAAAAAGCCACAACAAGCTACAAACATACAATAAAAACCTACCAGAAATCCCAAAACAACTGGAATAAAATATCTCAGGCTGAACTTTCACAGAAAGAAGAAACTCACATTGAATGATAGAAGCAAACATTGGCTATAGTGACCTTCAGCAGCCTTTCCCTCACAAGTCTATGACTCTACTCTCCAGTCTTTCAAAACCAGGAAGGTATTCTTAGACCCTAATAATTTGCAAGAACTTAAAATGCCAGTGGACCACACAAAAGACTAGTAATGTGTGCACAGATCTCCCTCCCCTTCCCTGACTGCACAAGTGAAAGAAAAGAATAACTAGAAACAATGAGAGAGAAAAAAAATAGGAAAGTCCTCGGAGAGGCACTCACCGGAGCATTGTTGACGTCTTGTGGCAGGGCACCGGCAGGATCTTCACCGAGCAGCGGTGCAGGCTCGTCGGGCAGCGGGCGGGCCGGAAGGGTGTCACAGCAGCTGCCGGGAGACAAGCGGAGCTGGCTCTTGCGTGAGTCGGCGGTGAGGGACACCTCGTGAGAGTAGGAGCTCAGGAAGGCGCGCACGCCGTCAATGCCCACGAAGTGCGTGGCCGGGACGCCGCGCAAGGCACCGCCCGCAGGAGGAGGCAGCTGCGAGCGCCGCCACCGCCGCAGGCGCAGTGCCAGCAGCAGCAGCAGGAAGGCGAGGAAGAGGCAGGAGACGGCCGCCACAGCCAGCACCAGCCAGCGCGTCAGGCTGCCCGCCGCCTCGCCCGGCACCGCCGACGATGTCTCGCTGCCCAGCTCGGCCAGCAACTCGGCCACGCTCTCGGCCAGCACCACGGTCAGCGTGGCCGTGGCCGACAGCGCCGGCCGCCCGTGGTCCTTCACCAGCACCACCAGGCTCTGACGGGCAGCGTCGCGGGCCAGCGGGAAGCGCGCAGTGCGCACCTCGCCGCTGTGCAGCCCGACGCGAAACAGCCCCGGCTCCGTCGCCTTGGCCAGCTCGTACGACAGCCACGCGTTCTGACCCGCGTCCGCGTCCACCGCCACCACCTTGGCCACCAGCGACCCGGGCTCCGACGACCGCGGCGCCAGCTCCACCCCCGACCAGCCACGGACACCGGACCCGGGCACGCCCGCAGCCGGCGGGTACAGCACCTGCGGGGCGTTGTCGTTCTCGTCCACGATCACGATCCGCACCGACACGTTGCTGCTCAGCGCCGGCGAGCCGCCGTCCTCCGCCAGCACCCACAGCCCCACCTCGCGCACCTCCTCGTAGTCGAAGGAGCGCAGCGCGTACAGCGCGCCCGTCTCCGCCTGCACCGACACGTACGACGACAGCGCCACGCCACGCACACGCCCCTCGCCCACACGGTACCGCACGCGCGCGTTCTGACCCCAGTCCGCGTCCCGCGCCCGCACCGTCAGCACCAGCGCCCCCGCCGCGTTGTTCTCGGGCAGCCGGGCACTGTAGCTCGCCTCGCTGAACACCGGCGCGTTGTCGTTCACATCCAGCACCCTGAGGTTCAGCACCGTGCTGCTCCACAGCGAAGGCGACCCGCCGTCGGCCGCCCTCACCGTCACGTTGTACTCCGACACCTCTTCTCGGTCCAGCTGCCTCGTCGTCACCACGCTGTAGTAGTTGCCGCGAGAGCTCTGCAGTCGGAACGGGACTCCCGCGTCCAGGGAGCACCGCACCTGGCCGTTGGCCCCCGAGTCCTGGTCTTGCACGTGCAGCAGGGCTACCACCGTCCCCGACTGGGCGTCCTCAGATATCTCGCTGAGCGTCGACCTAACTGAAATGTCGGGCACGTTGTCATTGACATCTGTCACGGTTATTGTGATCTGTGCCTTGTCGAAAAGTTCTCCATCATATGCGTGCACCTCTAATACATGTGAGGAGATCTCCTCAAAGTCCAATTTTTCCTTAAGAATTATTTCTCCTGTCTCAGGGTCAAGCTGGAAAAGCTCTGACGCTCGGTCTGAGATTTTATTAAAAACGTATCTCACATGGCCATTCAGCCCTTCGTCGGGGTCGGTGGCCGTGACGGTGAGGAGGGCGGAGCCCACGGGCACATCCTCAGGCACACGCACAGTGTACTCTGCTGGGCTAAACACGGGTGCATTGTCGTTCGCATCCAGCACAACCACGCGGATCCGCGCCGTGCCCGTCCGCGACGGCTCTCCACCGTCCCTCGCCTTCAGCACCAGCTCGTGAAACGCCACCTCCTCCCGGTCCAGTGCCTTGGCGAGCACCAGCTCGGGACGCCGATCGCTGCCGGCGCCCTCTTGCACTGCCAGCGAGAAGTGTTCGTCACCGCTCAGCTCATAGCTCAGGAGGGAATTTGATCCTGCGTCCGGGTCGTGAGCCTCAGGCAGAGGAAGTCGTGAACCAGGAGCTATCCTCTCGCTCACTCTCAGTTCTTTTTCTGTCTCTCGAAAGCTGGGAGAGTGGTCGTTAATGTCCGTGATCTCCACTTCGATCTCATAAACCTTCATTTCCCCTTCCACTATCAGCTCACACCGCAGCACACATTTCTCCAGCAGCCGGCACAGCTGCTCTCTATCGATCCTCTCCACCGTCACCAAATGTCCCGTATTCCCGTGCAGAGAGAAATACTGCGTCCTACCTTCCGAGACAAGGTGAATGCCGCTGTCACTGAACGTTGTCATCTGCAACCCCAGGTCTTTGGCCACATCTCCCACGAAAGAGCCCTTGGGCATCTCCTCTGGCACCGAGTACCGCAGCTGCCCCCATGCCGCTTCCCATGCCGACATCAGAACGCAGCACAGCAGGGCCCTCGTCCGCCGGCCCCAGAGTCCCCAGGCCGAGCACATCTCTGTCACCGCACCGCCGTCACGGATCGAGATCCGCCCCTGGCTTCTGCTTTCCGCTCCCGCCGGTCCCTCCGGCTCGCTGCAGCTCGGCTCCGCACCCCAGAGACACTCTCAGGCCGCCCGGACGCCGGGCCAGCCAGGAAGCGAGCGGGGCCGTAGCGGGCGGGGCTGTCTGCAGCGCTCCGTTTTCCTCTGGCTCCTGCTCGGTCAACAGCGGCGCCCGCAGCCTCCTGCCGGAACTGCAGCAACACGGCGCTGCCTGCAGATGACTTTTCATTACTTTTATTGGTCTTTTATTGTCATTTAATGGTGATATAATGCTGAGTTTTCGTAATCTCATATATAGAATATCACGTGTCTTATCTCGCGCATTGGAAAGCACAATCTGCACCGGAAATTTTGCAGTTTTTTCTAGCAGTCGTACTGGAATTAATTTTGCCTCACACCCATTCTGTAAATCAAAAAGTGCCATACAGCCACATTCAGACCAGCCCTGGAAATTGATGCTGAGATTAGCAGCAACGAAATTACTCCCTCAAGTAGAGATCTGTTATTTTGTATACTGGCTTATTCTCCAATCCATTCTATTCTCTAACTCAGCCTTTTTTTCCTTAGGATGGGAAAATTGACTTGCTAACGGCAACAGATATAAACCAAAACGCTTCTTTTTCATAACACGACGTATAGAGTATTAAGAGTCTCATCCAATTCCTCTCTATAGCGACTTTTAATATAATTTTTATTTTAATGATGGATAGAAGAGTAAAAAGTCAAAGGAGGTTCTGAAATACTAAAAGTGATATTCAGACCCTTTCCTGTAACGCCAGCGGTATCAGGCTAATTAATGCAAGAGGAAGGAACTTTGTTTTAAATACTGCACTTCACACGGAACATGTTTCAAATTAACTACACAGCCATCATAGTAAAAAATGAAAGGCTGAAGGTGAGGTCAGTCAAATGAAATGGAGACTCTAAGCTCCCTAAGCCCTTAGACCTCCTAGGAAGGTGGCGCCTGCATTTCTGTTTAAGGCTTGGAAACACAGGGCTCGAAAATAATTTTCTGCCACATGCCCTGGTTTCTGACGGTTGGTCACTTCATCCCTTCTCACTGATAGTACCACAACTACCCATGAGGCAGAAAGCATCTGTTGCGACTTGTTTAAGAGCCTACATAAATTTTGCTGTTTATACTCTATAGACAACTTTAAAACGGTCTGACAACTTAAAGGACCAGGAACGGGCTTTTATTTTATCGGAAATGGAGGTCAGAATGATTCCAATGTCATCTAATCACTGAAACTCCTGATTCTGATTTAGTAGGCCACCTTTTCACAAAAGGCACTGTAGGAACGCAGAAGATAAGCACAGCAGCTCATCCTAAAATGTGCGGATCATTTGTGCACATTCAAATGATGAATTGCTGTCATTAGTGTATTCCCGTGTCATTGCCGACATGCTCATCCTTTAAAGAAGCAAGGACAATTACTGCAGAAAGAGTCAGAGAAGGAATTCCTCGGGTTTGAATTCACCTATCAATGCGATATAGCATGTCGAAGCACCTGGCTTTTGGAAAGCACCCCGTTTCGGGAACATGAAACAAACAATTCTGAAATATGAACAGGTTATTATTTCTTTTACTCGAAGTCTCATTCATCATCCACACCCGCACATGGTCGGGAAAGAAGGAACTACCACCAGCATGGAAAAAAAAACAACTAGAAAAGACAGAGACAAAAGATCTCAGCTGAAACTAAACCTACAATGAAGGAAGAACCAAGGAGTACTGCCGCTAGCTGTATACTCTGAGTGGAAGGGAGATACTCCGCTCCTTTCATCATTCCTTCCTTCCATACTTCACAGAGACACGGACCAGCACTTTGCAACCACATCACCCGACAATAATTCAAGTGAAAACAGAACGGAGGCTCAAAAAGAACAGGGAGAGTGCTCGAGCTTACCGACCTGTGTTGTGTCGGGGTCGGCGGGGGGGTCTCCCGCGACGGGGTTGCTGCTACTTGGGCTGTGCTTCCCGCAGGACTCACCGCCCAGCATCTCCTCCGCAGGCAGACTGGGCGGTGGCAGCCAAGCGGCCCCGGTCAGGGCGCGTCCCCGAGCCACGCACAGGTTGTAGGAGTAGGGCAAGGTGCCCTCGCAGAAGTCGGCCGGGAAGGCGGCGCCCGCCAGAGACAAGCGCTGCGCACCCAGGCAGCGCAGGACGGCGGGCGGACCGGCCCTCCGCAGCCGCGCCAGTAGGGCCAGCCCCAGGCTGAGCAGGAAGAGCGCCGACAGCAGAGCCAGCGCCAGCACCAGGTAGAACTGCAGCTCGGCCGGCGAGTCGGCGCCCGCCGGCCGCTCGCTCAGCTCCGGCAGCGCCTCCTGCAAGCTCTCGGCCAGCACCACGTGCAGCGTGGCCGTGGCCGACAGCGCTGGCTGGCCGTGGTCCTTCACCAGCGCCACCAGGCGCTGCTTGGCCGCGTCGCGCTCCGTCACGGCCCGAGCCGTGCGCACCTCGCCGCTGTGCAGCCCCAGGCGGAAGAGCGCCGGCTCCGGCGCCTGCAGCAGCTCGTACGACAGCCAGGCGTTACGCCCCGCGTCCGCGTCCACCGCCACCACCTTGGCCACCAGGTAGCCCACCTCGGCCATGCGCGGCACCACCTCGAAGGGCGGCGCTTCGCCTGTTGCCACCGCTGCCGTCGGCCACAGCACCCTCGGTGCGTTGTCGTTGCGGTCCAGCACGAAGATGCGCACCGTGGCCGTCGAGCTGCGTGCCGGCACCCCGCCGTCCTGCGCCCGCACCGTCACCGTGAACTCGCGGCACTGCTCGTAGTCCAAGGAGCGCTGCGCGTACACCGCGCCGCTCTGCGCCTCCACCGACACCGGCGTCGGTGCCGAGCCGGCTCTGCCGCCCTCCAGCCAGTAGCTGACGCGCCCGTTGGCGCCCGCGTCCGCGTCCCGTGCCTGCACGCGCAGCACCGACGCTCCCGCCGCGTTGTTCTCGGCCACGTAGGCGCTGTACACCTCCTCCTCGAACACCGGCACGTTGTCGTTCACGTCCGACACTTCCAGCACCAGCGTCGCTTGACTCGACAGCGGCGGGCTGCCCCGGTCCGTGGCAGTGATGGTGATGTTGTAGCCAGAGACGGTTTCTCTATCCAGCTCACTGGCTGTTATTAGTTTATACGTGTTCTCTGATGAAGATTCAAGTTTGAAAGGCAAATCCCCGTCGATGCTACAACTTACTGCTCCGTTATCCCCCGAGTCTCTATCACGCACATTGATCACAGCTACAACGGTGCTTGGGATAGAGTCTTCTGGTATCGGGTTCAAGATAGGCAGGAGGGAAATGATTGGTACATTGTCGTTCACATCTAGAATATCAATGTGCACTTTGGCTTGAGCACTGAGCCCACCTCCGTCCTTGCCTTCAACGGTCGCTTCATAATGTTTCCCTTCTTCATAATCTAAGCGGCCTGTAACCTTCACGTCCCCCGTCCTGGGGTCCAGACTGAAGAGCTGTCGAGCACTGTTGGCGATGTCACTGAAGGAGTAGGTAATTTCTGCATTTGTGCCTTCGTCGCTATCAGTAGCTTTCACCTGAAAAGCTAAGGAGCCCTCTGGCAGGTTTTCCAGCAGCCGAACCTTGTAGATCTCTTTGGTGAATACTGGTGTGTTGTCATTTGCGTCGGTCACATTAATCTTAATCTGGACTGTCCCGGTTCGGACTGGATCCCCACCATCCATTGCTGTCAGTATCAGGTGGTGATTTCTCTGCTTTTCTCGGTCTAAGCTTTTCTCCAGCACTAATTCCGGCTGCTTTGTCCCATCAGAACTCTCCTTCACTACAAGGGAGAAGAGCGGGTTGGGGGTAAGTTGGTAGTTTTGTAATGAGTTCGCCCCAATGTCAGGGTCTCTTCCACTGCCCAGTAGGAATCTGGTTCCAGGACGGGTAGACTCAACCATTTCTATAGCAACAAGTTCTCTGTCAAACTGGGGAGCGTTATCATTGATATCTTCAATGGTAATACTCACATGAAATATATTGAAAGGGTTTTCTACGACTGCCTCCAAAGTGAAAACACAGGGCGACACGGCCCCGCAGATGCCTTCTCGGTCTATCCTTTCGTTTACTCGCAGATTTGTGCTGTCTTCGCCAAGAGTGAAGTATCGCATTTCGTCACCAGAGACTATCCGCAGTTTACGTGCCGGTAGCTCCGCCGGGCTCAGCCCCAGGTCCCGTGCCAGCGGCCCCACCAGCGAACCTTTGCCCAGTTCCTCAGGGATGGCGTAGCGGATCGGCTCCGGTACCGCCCTGCAGCACACCGGCAGCAGCAGTACGAACAGCGTGACCCTTCCGGCTGCTGCCCAGCCCTGTCCTGGCGGCCGAACCTCCATTCTCTGCTTTGCTGAAGCGTATTCTGCAGATTATTTATAATTAGGCTTTCCGAGCAGCTGAATCAGTGCCGAGAGGCACAAAATACATTAAATCCGTTTTGCCGGTGGCAAGACGGGCTGTGCTCGGGCAGTTCCTGCTCTCCCCTCCGCTTTGCTCTGCGCGGAACCGCACTGCGCGGGCGCCGGGGATGGGGAGGGCGAAACTGCTTCTCCGCCTTGGCCAACAGTGACACCCTGAGTTCAATCCCGAGAACTGCAGCGCCCGAAAGGAAAACAGCCCGAAAGTCCTGATACGTACGTTCTCAAACTGCTGCCACTGTGGGGTCCGAAATTATAGATGTCATCACCGGCGTGAACCAGAAAGCTTATATATGTGCTGAAATTTGGCACCTCGGATTTCCCGTTCCTTACACCTGCAAGCATTCTACAAGACAAATCGTCCCACATTGCTCGGAGGATGTGGCTCCGGTTCTCTATTTCTTCTTCACAGTGATTTTAGTGGACTTTAGGGTGATGCGCTAGCGTGTTCCCGCTGCCATCTCCTCACCACCGTGAGAGCAACGGCAGGACAGGCCCAACGCTTAAACACTGCTCGTAGACAGTGGGGTTTTCATAACTGGGAAATTTCCCATAGCTGGAAAATCTCGAGCTAGCATTTAGCTTTCTGCTTTGAATGTTGATTGCTGCTGGACAAGCAAAGCCGGGAGTCCAAAATACTGAGAAAACCACAGCGGTCACATTACACTTGCCATATCCCATCTCTTTCATCCTTCAAAATCCAGCATTGTTGTATCAGTGCCATACAAGCAAATCCTGGATTTTTTTTTTCTGTACCTCTGACAAATCTCCTAAGATGGCTGTTACCACAGAAAGTCTCAAACCTTAAGAATATGTTCTATCTAATGTAGACAGCTGGAACAAACTAAGAGAAAATGGACAGATCCTTCGTGGCTTTTGTATCCCACCTGTATATTAAATCTTTGCCTCTCTATTGTGAAGAAAAAAGAAGGACTGAAGGAAGGACTGCAGGTCCCTTATGTGGAAGATGAGGAAAGGTTAGAAAATTCTCCATGCTACTTACCTGGAGAAATAGGTCTAGCATATACACCAACACTGTGTCTCGATAGATACCAACGTGAAGACATCCTCCTCTTCTTAGTTAGTTGTTATTAGAAAAAATGTTTTCCTGCTAACTCTAGGCTAATTCATGCAATGGAGGATAATTTTCCCCAGCTGTACCTAGGCACAACTCAGGGGATCACAGGATGTTAGGGGCTGGAAGGGACCTTCAGAGATCATCGAGTCCAACCTAGCGGGAGAGCAGGAACATAGAATCCAGCACAGGTTGCACAGGAATGCATCCAGATGGGTCTTGAAGGTCTCCAGAGAAAGAGAATTCACAACCTCTCTGGGGAGCCTGTTCCAGTGCTCTGTGACCCTCACAGTGAAGAAGTTCCTCCTCATGTTAATGTGGATCCTGTGTTGTAGTTTATATCCATTACCCCTTATCCTATCGTATGGATAAACCCAGGGATAAATAGAAACACCTAACACACACTGAAGCACACTCCAATTCACTCCCTTAATTTGCAGACTGATGTCTCCTACTTCCAGGATCTCTTTTTCTTACCTTGTACCCAAGCCTGCTGACTTGGAACAATTAAGTCCCAGGAAGATGCAGTTGAGAACCATCCTGCATCATGCAGCATTTGAGTAGAAAAGGGTAAACAGCACAAGGCCAGTTAATTTCCAGCATAAGGTTGTATCTCAGCTTACATTCCTACCACACAAAAAGTGCTTCTGTACAAAGCAACAATATTTTGGCAAACTCTGGAATGAGCACAAAAATGGTTGTCCGTGATGAACAATCATAATAGAGGCAAGCAGGTTCTGGGACAGCCTGTTTTGTAGGCAAGCAGGTTCAGGGATGGCTTGTTTGGTAGATGTACTTTCAGAATAGAGTGGCATCTTTGGCAGGAAAAAAATTGGTCTCCTATTGTATAGAAACCAAAGAGTAAAATATTATATAATCTCAGATTAAGTCCCATTCTGAAATTAGACACACACAAACAGACTGTGAGGAATCATACTTTGTTGGAAAATATTGTTAGTTTATGTGATAATGAATATACTCTATTTTTTGGTGTCTGTACACCTTATAGATGAATCAGTTTGTACTGAATTCAAAGGCTGAGTCACAAAATGCAGCAGTAAGAGAAAACTCGTTGAGATATCAATGGAATTTTCCACCCTGTAATAAGAATAAATTCCTAGAATTTTGAGTGTCCTTAAGTGGGATTATTTCTTTTGTTGAAGGTGGGCTTCCAAGTAATGTGAGCCTACGCAAACGGTGGCTTTTGGGCTATGATGTTGCCCAATTACACCAAGATCTGAGGGCTGATACAGGGATTGGCAATGAAATTCTGGGAACTAAGGAACAGAAACTACAAAGTCATAGAATTGTTTAGGTTGGAAGAGACCCTTAAAGGTTGGAAGAGACCCTTAAAGGTTGGAAGTGACCCTTAAAGGTCAGTCTTGTCCAACGCCCCAAGAGTAAGAAGGGACATCCTCAATGAGATCGGGCTGCTGAGAGCCCTGTCCAACCTGTCCTGGAATGCTTGTGGGTATGGGGCATCCAATACCTCTCTGCAACCTGTACCAGTGCCTCACCAGACTCAGTGTGTAACGTTTCTTTCTTTTGTCTAGTCTGAATCTCCTGTCCTTTAGTTTAAATCCATCATCCCTTGTCCTGTCACGAGACACCACAACAGAACCTTGTAGCTTTGGAGAAAACTAGTTACATTCAACTGCCCAGCTGGTAGAGAAGATGACACATAAAACACACAGAGCAGACTTAGCACATATTTTAGGAGGTGATATTCATGAACTGGTGACCGTTGCAAAACGTGAATTCCAAGGCTGCAACCATTTTGGAAAGTCTGTGGCTACCATAAACATCTTATGCACCATGTTCACAAAAGGACATAAAAAAAAAAAAAAAATCAACGTACCTGAAGGGAAACTTGGTCAGCATTCTCGGCAACGTGATCTCCCGTAGCGACTAGGTCACCCGATGTTTCAGAGGGCAGAGGGCGGGCCGGGAGGGTGTCGCAGCAGCTGCCGGGAGACAAGCGGAGCTGGCTCTTGCTTGAGTCGGCGGTGAGGGACACTTCGTGTGAGTAGGAGCGCAGGAATGCGCGCACGCCGTCAATGCCCACGAAGTGCGTGGCAGGGACGCCGCGCAAGGCACCGCCCGCAGGAGGAGGCAGCTGAGAGCGGCGCCACCGCCGCAGGCGCAGTGCGAGCAGCAGCAGCAGGAAGGTGAGGAAGAGGCAGGAGACGGCCGCCACGGCCAGCACCAGCCAGCGCGTCAGGTTGCCCGCCGCCTCGCCCGGCACCGCCGCCGATGTCTCGCTGCCCAGCTCGGCCAGCAGCTCTGCCACGCTCTCGGCCAGCACCACGGTCAGCGTGGCCGTGGCCGACAGCGCCGGCCGCCCGTGGTCCTTCACCAGCACCACCAGGCTCTGACGGGCAACGTCGCGGGCCAGCGGGAAGCGCGCAGTGCGCACCTCGCCGCTGTGCAGCCCGACGCGGAACAGCCCCGGCTCCGTCGCCTTGGCCAGCTCGTACGACAGCCACGCGTTCTGACCCGCGTCCGCGTCCACCGCCACCACCTTGGCCACCAGCGACCCGGGCTCCGACGACCGCGGCGCCAGCTCCACCCCCGACCAGCCACGGACACCGGACCCAGAGGCGGGAGCCGGTGGTGGGTACAGCACCTGCGGGGCGTTGTCGTTCTCGTCCACGATCACGATCCGCACCGACACGTTGCTGCTCAGCGCCGGCGAGCCGCCGTCCTCCGCCAGCACCCACAGCCCCACCTCGCGCACCTCCTCGTAGTCGAAGGAGCGCAGCGCGTACAGCGCGCCCGTCTCCGCCTGCACCGACACGTACGACGACAGCGCCACGCCACGCACCCAACCCTCGCCCACACGGTACCGCACGCGCGCGTTCTGACCCCAGTCCGCGTCCCGCGCCCGCACCGTCAGCACCAGCGCGCCCGCCGCGTTGTTCTCGGGCAGCCGGGCACTGTAGCTCGCCTCGCTGAACACCGGCGCGTTGTCGTTCACGTCCAGAACTCTGAGGTTCAGCACCGTGCTGCTCCACAGCGACGGCGACCCGCCATCGGCCGCCCTTACTGTCACGTTGTACTCCGACACCTCCTCCCGGTCCAGCTCCCTCGTCGTCACCACGCGGTAATAATCCTCAAATGACTTCTCCAGACGGAACGGGACTCCCGCGTCCAGCGAGCATCGCACCTGGCCGTTGGCCCCCGAGTCCCGATCCTGCACGTGCAGCAAGGCCACCACCGTCCCCGACTGGGCGTCCTCAGAGATCTCGCTCAGAGTGGACTGCACGGAAATCTCGGGTACATTGTCGTTAACATCTGCCACAGTGATGGTGATTTTTGCCGTGTCAGAAAGGCCCTCACCGTCTTCTGCCTGTACCTCCAATTCGTAGAAGTCACGTTTCTCAAAGTCCAGGCTTCGCATCAATTTGATTTCTCCCGTGTCAGGGTTCAACTGGAAAATCTGAGAGGCTTTCACAACAACTGTTTGAAATGAGTATTTCACGTCCCCATAGAGCCCGTCGTCGTTGTCGGTGGCCGTGACGGTGAGAAGGGTGGAACCCACAGGTACGTCCTCAGGCACTAGCACAGTGTACTCTGCTGAGCTAAACACGGGAGCGTTGTCATTTGCATCCAGCACAACCACGAGGATCCGCGCCATGCCCGTCCGCGCCGGCTCCCCGCCGTCCCTCGCCCTCAGCATCAGCTCGTGAAACGCGGTCTCTTCCCGGTCCAGTGCCTTGGCCAGCACCAGCTCAGGACGGCGATAGCCGCCAGGTCCCGCCTGCACGTCCAGCGAGAAGTGCTCGTCGCCGCTCAGCTCATAGCTCAGGAGAGAATTTGGCCCTACGTCTGGGTCGTGAGCCCTGGCCAGAGGAAACCGCGACCCTGGGGCTGTCGTCTCGCTCACTCTCACTTCTTTTTTTGCCTCATGGAACTGGGGAGGGTTGTCGTTAACGTCCGTGATCTCCACTTCGACTCCGTAAACCTTCATTTCTCCGTGCACTATCAGCTCACACCGCAGCACACATTGCTGCTCACTCTCGCACAGCTGCTCCCTGTCTATCCTCTCCGCCGTCACCAAATGTCCCGTCTTTCCGTGCAGAGAGAAATACTGCGTCCTACCTTTGTCCAAAATGCTGACGCCGCTGTCACTGAACGTTGTCATCTGCAGCCCCAGATCCTTGGCCACGTCTCCCACGAAGGATCCCTTGGGCATCTCCTCAGGCACTGAATAGCGCAGCTGTCCCCACGCCACCTCCCACGCCGCCAGCAGGACGCAGCACAGCAGAACCCGTGCCCGCCGGACCCTGCTCCCCCCTCTCTCCGCCATTGCAAAGCCCGGCAGCAGCTGCCTGCTCGTCTCTCTTCTCACCGGCGCTGGTCTGTGGCTCAGCGTGCCGCCACGCTTCTCCTGCCACCCTTCCTCTGCTTCGGGTTCCTCCGAACAGCTCGGATCCTTCCCTACGCGGTGCGGCGGGTTAGAACTGGACCGCAGGCTGGCTGTCTCTCTGCGGTATTCTGAAACTCGCCGCCCGACTGCCGGCCCACCGTGAGCCGACAGCGACACTCGGAGCCACAGACAAAATCTGCAGCCCTCTGGTGCTGGGAAACGGCTCCATCTGCAGCCCCGTCCTTGCGCTCGTCCCTGTTAACTGCACTTCGGAACCGGTGTGCCTACAACAGCGTCTCTCTGACAAGTCCTGACACCGCACTGCTTGAGCCAGAAAAGACCTTCAAAATTCATCTAGTCCAATCCCTCTGCAGTGATCGGGGAGCTTCTTTAACTAGATCAGGTTGCTCAGAGCCCTGTTCAATCTGACCTGGAGTGGCTTTATGGAGCATCCTCCATCTTTATGTGTAACATGGGACAGTGTGTCTCCATACTCAGAGTCAGAAGTTTCCTCCTTGCATTTACTCTATATTGCCCCTCTTTTAGTTTAAAACCATCATCCCTTGTCATGTTACTAGAAACCTTATTAAAAATGCTATCTGCATCTTTCCTCTAAGCCCCATATAAGTATTGAAAAATCACAACAAGGTCTACCTGCATCCTTCTCCACACTGAACAACTTCAACTCTTTCAGCATTTCCTCACAGCAGAGTTATTTCATCCCTCTGATTGCTTTTGTGACCTCCTCTGGACCCACTCCAAAATTTCTATGTCTTTATTGTATTGAGGACTCCAGAGTTGGATAAAGTGCTCCAGGTGGGGTCCCAGTAGTGCTGGATAGAGGGACAGAACTACCTCCCTTGATCACCTGTCTACACTTCCGGTGATGTAGACCAAGACACAGTTGGCTTTCAAGGTTGCCATTACACACTGTGGATTTGTGTCCAAGTCTTTCTCCATATGGCTGCTCTCAGTCCCTTCATTTCCCCATCTGTGTTACCTCAAGATAAATGTAGAACCTTGCATTTGGCATTGTTGAATATCATAACATTTGTGTGGGCCCACTTCCCAAAATGTGCCCAGGTCTCCCTGAGTGATATTCTACTCCTCAGGCATGTCAACTACACCACACAGCTTGATGCCATCTGCAAATGTGCTGAGGGTGCACTCAATCTCACTGTCTTCTTCACGATGACATTAAACAACACTGGTCCCCATACAGATCCCTGACAGGCAGCATTCATCACTGATCTTCGTCTGAACCTCGAGCTATTGATAGCTACTCTTTGGATATGGCCATCCAGCAACTTCCTTATCCACTGAATAGTCCAACCATTAAATCCCTCTCTCTCCAGTTTAGAGGGGAGGTGACCATGGAGCAGTACAAATAGATGCCCTTGTTCAGTGAGGTAGTCACTCCATCAAGGAAGGCCACTAGGCTGGGCAGGAAAGTGAAGTCATGCTGCTTATCTTATGTCATCTATTCATGCCCTATGTGCCTTTCCAGACACAGAGGTGGGGTTGCCAGGTAGGTAGCTCTCTGGTTCCTCCTCTCCACTGTTTTTAGCAATGAGTGTGATGTTTCTGTTTTTCCAGTTTCCAGGGACTTCACCTGACTGCCAGTACTTTTCAAATATCGTGGACAGTATCCTGGCAACTACATCTACCCATTCCTCCAGGCTCTGGTGTGTCTTTTGTCGGGTACCATAGACTTATGTATGTTCACATTCAGCAGGTGGCCTCAGATACGCTGTGAGGGATTTCGTTCCTTCACACCTTGCCTTGAAGTCCATTCATTCAAAAGGTGTGGGAAGAGAGATTGCAAGGGAGGCAGAATGTTGTTGAGTACTTGAGCCTTCTCCTTGTGTGTTGTTATCATCTCACTAGTCATGTTCATCAAGGAGGGTACACTTCCTTTGAACTTCCTTTTCAGACTGACATACCTGTAGAAACCTTTTCTTGTATTCTCTGTGTTCCTTGCTGAGTTCAGCACCAGCCACACCTTGGCCTTCCTGAGCCCATCCCTGTACATTACAATAAGGATTATGTTCTTTTACTTTTCCCAGGATATCTGTCCCTATTTTCACTGTTTGCATTTTTTTTTTTTTTTGCCATTTAGTTTGACCAGTAGGTCTCAATTCAGCCAGGCTGGTCTTTTCCTTTCTTCACCTGATTTCTTACATCTGGGGATCAAGAGCTCTTATGCTTCTTGGAAAGCATGCTTAAAGATTTGCTAGCTCTGTTCTGCTTTCTTCTCCCTGAGGGCAGTTTCCAGGGGGTCCTATCAACCAACTCCTTCAATAGATAAAGGTTTACTTTCCTAAGATTCAGGGTTCAGACTTTACTCTTTGTCTGACTCATATTTAGGTCTGTGAACTCCACCAGTGAATGACCACTGCAGCCTAGGCTGCCTTCAGTCTTGACACCTCTGATTAGCTCTCTTGCATTGGTAACCAACAGGACCAGACAAGTATCTGTTAGCGCTGTCTAATACCTGGCCTGAAAAGTTACCCTTCCTAAATAGCACTTTAGATAAGCCCTTCAGGAAAGCTCAGTGTATATTTGAACTCTCCAACATAGGAAACAATATCCCTCTCCCTTTCACAATATGCCAAAAATTAATACACCATCTAAATCAGACACCTGGACCCTTGAGCTGGAATGACCCAAGAAGGAGCTACTTTACAGCAAGAGGTGCAAGTTTCTTGTCAACTTAGTAAGAGAGACACATCAACTCTCTAAGATGCTCACACTGTAGGAACAGATAAGCACAGATAATCCTACATTCCTTTTGTTAAAGAGAATCTGGAGCAGTGCAGCTTCACCCAGGACTCCAGACACTCACAGCATGCCATGAAGACCCCATTTCAGGTATTCCGATTATTTTTGGACTTTCCTGTAAGAGAGCAATTCTATTCCTTGTTTCTGGTTCCACAGTAAAAGTAGTTTCCATGTCGAGTTCTTACTCTCAGATGCCTTTATCATCAGTACCAAGCTGGTGTTTCCTGCAGACTATTTATTTTATCCTGCAGACCAGGGATTTATGTAGCACAACACAGCACAGAACAGGATAGAACAACATAACACAGGCCTGTGTCTTCCCAGGTTAGCTGGACAGCAGATCACTTAGTCTTTGCTGTACAATGGTCTTCTGGCCAGCATCACTACAGAAGCCTGTCTTCAGGGCTGAAACTTTTCTTAGGGTCTTGCAGAAAGGACATCTGTAATCCTCTGGATTTCCTGAGAGAGAGTCTTCACCTTAGTAGTAGATTTCACCCACCAATTGCCCACCCAATTCACCCACCAATAGGTCTCACCCAAATACTTCCCCAAGGGAACATGCACGGTGTGTTTGAATCATCAACTCCCCCAAACATTTGGAATCAAACCAGTTTGCTCTTTGGAGCACTGGAAAGGTCACTCCATCTACCTTAATGCTTTGCAGAGCCTTTTTGCACACAGGACTCCTGTTACCGCCCTGAATGCACTACAGGCCTCACCACCAACCCGACGGAGTGGTCCCTCTTACCTCACCTGAGAGACAGCAAGAGAGAAAGAATTTCAATCTGTTTCAGGACATTCAGAGAGCTTTTCCAGAAACAACATCTCTACAAAAACCACTGTGTCCACACAAGGCCTTCAGGTGTTCTCTTTATTTCACTTTCACACACAGGGGATCCTGATTTCCAATATTACACTTTGGAACTGCAGTACAACACAGTGTGAGGGTTTCCCAATATTCTGTGCCACGTGCAGATTCAAACACTCTGTTGATACACCTGAGGTATCAATCCTGAAGAGGAACAAGTAAGACAAGGCTCAAACACAGCTGACAGCTCACAAAGAGAAAGGGGGGAAAGGAGAACGCAAATGCTCTACCACAAACTCAGCAAATCATATTGAGTCACCTTTCCAGTCCTGTCAAGAAGCCTCTGAATTCAGGATCAACAAAATGGTCCTTGCCCCAAGTTTGTTTCAATTTTACCTTTGGAAAATACTTTCTGAATTTACTTTTGGAGTTTCTTTGCAATGCACCCAAAGACAATGAACATGTTTTCACAACTCTTTACAGTTGCAACCCATCCCAATATCATTAGTGCTGCTATATTTTGAGGTAATGGTCAGAAATTAGCCTGGAAAAAAAGATCACTTATGAGCCAGATGAGGATCTTGTGCATTTTGCTGCTGTTCCCTGGAGAAAATGAGACTCAGAAAGCCTGCCTGCTGAGCTGGGATTGAAGCATTGCAATGGCTTGGTATGAGCAACTCCCTGCTTAATGAAGAAGCCTTTGCTTGATTGTATGATTGTATGAACAGAGTGAGCAGAAGGCAAAACACACAGAGACCAGACATTTCAGATAGAGACATCCAGAACCCAGAGAATAAAGAGGCCCACACTTGCACCTTGTTTTAATTCAGTGCTCACAACTTCCTTGCTTTCCTGAATTGCAATGAGGGCTCTGTGCCCTTCAGTGAACATGTGATTTGTTTGGCTGAACTTGTCATTGCATCACACAGCACAAGATAAGAGGTCCAGGGTCTTGTCTGAGGGCAAGTGAAACAAGAAATTAGGTGGAGCACCTGGAACTAAACTCACTCTCGAGGCACTTCAAAATTGGGTGTAAGAGAGCTGAAATGTATCATTGCCTGAGTGAGGGAGCCTTTAGTTTAATTTGTTTGGTTTTGTTTTGGTGAAGACAACTTTTCTTCTGACTTAAAATTTAAGTATGATCAGTGATGCCAAATGCAGATTTACTCTGGAGGAATCCTATCCACATGGTGTAGCCTGGATCCCTTCCTCTTCTAAGTCATAAAGCCTCTGCTGTGCTGGCTCCATGCTAGCAAAAGGAAACACTACTGAACTGTTCCAGAGAGAGCATCCCAGGTTTATCTTGTGCCATGTCCTCTGTAGTGACAGGGCCACAGGGGAAACCTTGTTCATCAGTGTCACCACCTATGCCACAGTGGTGGTGTGGCAGGTTGAGCAAGGTAGGCTTCAAGAACTTGGGCTACCTGTTCCCAAGCCCATTGTGATCCTGATCTTGTAGCCATAGACATAGGGCAGGGTCCTTGCCAAGGCTTCAATACCAGGCTGCTCTGCAAGTTGCCAGCACCATAAAGCACATGCCCACACTTATGCTTCTTTTGCATACACACCTTGCAAGCAACAAAGGCTGCTGTGGACATGAGAAAGAGGAATGAGATGAAGGCAAATTAAATGATCAAATATGTTGTCAGGGAGCCTCCCCCTGCTCTTGAGGACTGCCTTGCTCTATATATTCTGACAACTGCACCCTTTCTGGGCTAAGTAGAACTTTATATATTTTATACTGACATTGGTACCAGTTTTTTTATTTCATTAAATCAGTTTTCATTTTAACCTGTGAGTCTCCTTTAACAAATTCTCCTTCTCAGATGGGAAGGAGTCATTAGTTGGTAAAGCAACTGCTACAATTTAACCTCACATATAGGCTAAACACGAAAGCCTGTTAATAAGGAACTCCTTGGCAAGGCAAGCAACACTAGTTCTGGCCTAATATTGACCAGATAGCAGAAAATTAAGTCATTATTAGAGAGACATAACAGAAAAAAAGCACGGGAGTTGTAGGAAAATATTCCCTTGAAGATCGGCTTCCAATGTTCAATATTTCCCTTAAGATTCAGAAGCAGGATCTGTCTCACAAACATACATCAAGTCTCAGTATAATTAGCAAGCAACACAGTCCTCCTCCATCCAAGTCACAATTACAAGTTACCTATATGAATAAAATAGTGCCCAACATAAGAGGGGATTTTGCTCTCTCAGAGAAGGCTTCTACCTCCCTGGTCCTTTCTTAGTAGCTGTTTGGTCTCTTCAGTCTCTTTTCTGTGAGGACATTAGCCAGTGAGGACAAAGAACCTTGTCTTTCTCCTCACTTACTGATGGGTGAGCCAATGGCTTTGATCAGAAGCGACATTTAGGTCCACCCCTATGTTTGCCGGACAGGCTGCTTCGGCTGTGTCTTCAGCAAGGGGAGCCTGCAAAGAAGGAGGAGAGAGAGGTTATCATTTGGGTGTGAAAAGTACGCAGGCCTCAGAAGGCATCAACAGAGAAAATCTGAAGTCAGAAACCATCCTTCACTGTGGACATCACAAAGGCATTCCTGCAAAGTTTTCTTGAGTCAGAAGGAGTAATTTAAGAGCACAGAATAAACCTCCTTTTTAATAAACAGCAAATGCAAAGGGCATGTTGGATATGAGTCACTTCAAGTTCATGGCAGCACAGGGAACAGTTGAGGCTACTGGGTCAGGGGGCTGCTATTACATGCCTGGATCCCCGTTTTCTGGGCCAGATAACGACTGTTATTTATTAAAATTATTTATTAGAATTTAATGGTAAAGGACCCCATCTCCATGGCCTCCAGCAGCTTCTCAGACAGCTTGAGTTCAAACAGCACCTAACCTGCTTAACCTCTTTGGACAGCACTGAGCAGTAGAGCTTTAAAGCAGTGTTGGGGATGCCATCAGTGAAGTAACACCATTGTGCCTGCATTCACTGCTGCTTTCAGGAGTATGTTTCACAAGAAGAGTTGCTGTTCCTGCACTGGAACCCTACGAATTCTCCTCATTACATGAACACAATCCATTGTGGCAGCTCAAAAATCTGTACCTGATCATCATCCCCCCATGTTTAAGCTGAATCCCTTTGTCTAAGAATGATACTCAGGGCATAAAGATGGATGCAGGGGACAAGGTTAAAAAGCACTTGGAAGAGTAGCTGAGTTCTGCCCAACCCTCTTGACAGTTGCTCGCTAGCTGCTCTGAGACCCCTTTACCCTCCCGTCCTCCTGTGCCTCCGGATCCTTCTCACTGGATCTCTCTACACAATTGAGAGTCATTCTGCCAGGGTGGAAAATACCAAACATATGTTGCTCCCTCTCTTCTCCACCTCACCTCGTATCCACTCCCATTCCTCACCTCTGCAGGCTGGTTGTCTCGTTGCCCGAGGCTGGCCGCCTCCTGCGAGCACAGCGAGCTCCGCTGTGGGGTGGCGCCGGGAGGCATCCCGGCAGGGAAGCAGGGCAAGAGTGGACCGAGGAAGTGAAAGTCGCTGCTCAGGGTGCCAGTGGCCAAGCATACGTCATAGACCAGGCTGCGGGGAAGGGAGCCCGCGTCACTCTCGGCGACAGCCGTCGGGAAGGTGGGCAAGGGCTCGGCCTGTCTCTGCCTGACCCGCCGCAGCTTCATGAGCAGGGCGGCCAGGCCGGTGGCCAGGCAGAGCGCGGAGACGCAGGCCAGGCAGGCGATGAGGTAGAGAGTGAGCGTGTCGTCGGGCTCGGCGGGCGGCGCGTCCTGGCTGAGGCGCACATGGGCGTCGGAGAAGTCGTGGAGCAGGGCGATGGCGAGGGTGGCGCTGGCCGAGCGCGGCGGCTGGCCGCGATCTCGCACTAGCACGACAAGCCTGTGTCGGGGCGCGTCGCGCTCGGCCACGGCCCGCGCCGTGCGCAGCTCGCCGCTGTGCAGCCCGAGGCGGAAGAGCCCCGGCTCCGTGGCCTTGGCCAGCTCGTAGGACAGCCAGGCGTTCTGCCCCGCGTCCGCGTCCACCGCCACCACCTTGGCCACCAGGTAGCCTGCCGGCGCCCAGCGCGGCACCAGCTCGCCCGCGCCCGCGCCGCTCTCGGCACCAGGGTGCAGCACCACCGGCGCGTTGTCGTTCTCGTCGCGCACCAGCACGCGCAGCAGCGCCCGCGCGCTCAGCGCCGGCGACCCGCCGTCGGCCGCGCTCACCCACACCTCCAAGGCGCGCACCCGCTCGTAGTCCAGCGAGCGCACCACGTACACCTCGCCGCTCTCCGAGCTCACCGACACCGCCGCCTGCTCCTGGCCCTCCTCACGCACCAGCGCGTACTGCACGCGGGCGTTGCTGCCCGCGTCCGCGTCGCTGGCCTGCACGCTGCCGATGCGCACCATGGGGCTGTTGTTCTCCGTCACCCACATGCTGTACAGCTCTTGGCTGAAGGCGGGGGCGTTGTCGTTCACGTCCGTCACCTGCACCCACAGGCTTTGCCGAGAGCTCAGGCGCTGCGGGCCCCAGTCCGTCGCTCGGATGCTGATGTTATACTCTGCCGTCGTCTCCCTGTCCAGCGCCGCGTTGGTTCTCAGCTCGTAGAAACTGCCGAAGGTGGGGGTGAGAATGAAAGGCATATCCCCATCGATGGTGCACTGTGTCCTGCCATTGTCGCCAGAATCCCGGTCCCGCACACTGAAAAGGGCTACCAGGGTGCGTGGCGGAGCGTCTTCGGGAATGGAGGCAGTGTGGGAGGTCAGCTGTATCTCCGGAGCGTTGTCGTTCACGTCGACGATCTCCACCTGCACTTTGCAATGGCTATACAGACCCCCGCCGTCAGTGGCTGTCAGCGTCATCTTGTGTTTTTTCATATTCTCAAAGTCCAGGTTGCCTGCCACCCGAATCACCCCCGTGTCAGGGCTCAAATCGAAGAGCTGTCGGGATTCTTCTGGTGTCTGGGTGAAGGCGTACTGCACTTTCCCATAGATGCCTTCGTCAGGATCCGTGGCCACCACTCTGACCACCAGTTGTCCCGGCGGGCTGTTCTCAGGTAGACGCACCTCGTAGACTTTCTGAGTGAACACTGGGGTGTTGTCATTGGCATCCAGCACCACGATCCGTATCTGAGCCGTGCCTGACCTAGGTGGCGTGCCTCCGTCGGTGGCGGTAAGTTGCAAAGTGAGCTCTTGCTGCTCTTCGCGGTCCAGAGGACGCTCTAGGACGAGCTCTACTCCAATTTCTTCAGTTGCGAGATCGAGGGAGAAATGTGACTGGGAGTCGAGGCTGTAGTTCTGCAAACCATTGGTTCCCACGTCCTTGTCCTGGGCATTTTCTATATGGAAACGATACCCGGGAACTGTCGTCTCAGGAATCTTTAAAATCATCTCCTTCTGTGGGAACACGGGAGAGTTGTCGTTCACGTCAAGAACCTCCACTTCCCCTCGTATCAGCTGCAACGGATTGTCAAAGAAGAGCGTAAAAAAGAGCGTACAGGTCTCACTCTGAGGACAGATCTCCTCTCGGTCCAGAGACTCCTTGGCCGTCAGCACGCCGGTGCTCGGGTTGAGGAGGAAAAGCTGCTGGTTCCCCTCGGACACAACGCGCGCCTTGCGAGCTGCCAGCTGGCTCGGCGTAAGCCCCAGGTCCTGGGCAATATTGCCCACAAAGGAGTCCCTCTCCATCTCCTCCGCCAGAGAATAGCGGAGGCTTTCGGCCCCGCTCTGCCACACGCAAACGCCCAGAAGGAACAAGATCACTTGCCTGAAGCTGCCTCCGTTCCGTCTCCCGTTCCACGCCATTGCTCTCCCAAAAAGCCAGACAGCGTCCTCCCGGCTTGCCGGCATTTGCAAGCAGCATCCCAGGCGGAGCATTGTTTATCAGAAATGGCTTCTGCAAGCCCCTGAGCAGCCCGATTGCGTTCCCTTCCGCTCCTCCCGAGCAGCTCTGTCGGCTGTTTTTGTGTGCCGGTGCTGCAGCGCCGGGGCGGGCAGAGGAAGCTGCCAGTCTGTGGTCAACACCGCCACCCAGCGTCGGCAGCGGGAATGGTTCCTGTGCTTCTGGTCGGTGCTGCTGCCTTGGGCTTTGCGGCTTCCATCTGTTCTCTCCGTGCCAAAGAGGAGGCAACTCGCTGGTTCCAGGAAAGATCTCAAAAGCAAAGTCTTCCATATCACGGTAGTGTTCCCCTCTGTCGCCTGCTGACTCTGACACACTACTTACGGTATGTCACTCTCTGACACTTTTCCTGAAACTCGTCCCCAGCCTCACGGAAACCCTGCACGTGCTTGCAGGTTTTGAAGGCACACAGACCTTTCTCCTCCGACGTTATTACCTGATCTTAGAAATTATTCTAACTTTCCTGTAGTAAGAGGTCAAACCTGAACTCGTGTACCTGTGGAAAGGCTCAAGGGTAGCAGCTATTTCATAAAGGCAATGAAACAACTGGGAGAACTCATAAATTAACCATTTGGGTACTCAGACACTAACAAGCAGGAGCTAATGGAGGCAATAGCAAAGACTAGGGATCTAATTATATCCATGGACGGGCCACTAAAGGAACCATTCACCTGCAAAGTTCTTGAGGATGAATCAGAAACTTTCTAAATGGTAAATGAAATAAAACAATCAAAATAAATTATCAGGAAGGACCTTATAGGAAGGAAGAAACTGATTTCAAAGTGGTTGAGAAAGGTTCTGTGAATATGCAGAGTTTATGATTAGGTGATTACAGCCACGAGGATGATTAGGGGACTTGAGCATCTCCCCTATGAAGAGAGACTGAGAGCCCTGAGGCTGTTTAATCTTGAGATGACTGAGAGGGAATTTCATCAATGTGTATAAATGTCTGAGGGGTTGGTGTCAAGTGGAGGGGGGCAAACTCTTTTTGGTGGTGCGCAGTAATAAGACAAGGAACAACAGGTTCAAACTTGAACATTGAAGATTTCACCTCAACATGAGAAGAAACTTCTTTACAGTGAGGGTGACATAGCTCTGGAACAGGCTACTCAGGGAGGTTATGGAGTCTCCTCTGGAGACTTTCCAAACCCACTTGGATGCATTTCTGTGTAGACTACCCTAAGTGATCCTGCTTTGGCAGTGGGGTTGGACATGATGATCTCTTGAGGTCCCTTCCAACCTCTAATATACTGTGATACTATGATTAGAGAGAGGATCAAACCTGATCAAAAGGGAGCCTAAGAAGAACAACTGTGGGGACCCAGAGGTAGGATAAGAGAGCAGAGGGACCTGGGTACAGCCTGTCAGTATAAGCCAGGATCTGTGCCAGAAAATGGATAAAATCCCAGGGTAAGACCCTCATCACTGACCCTGAGGAGGGACTGACACCATGGCTGCTCCTGCCCATCAAGCAGAGAGCTCCAGGAAATGCACACACAATGGATAGGAGATTCACCCAGTTCACACAGTTGCCTCCAAGACCAATCTAACTGTTACATAATGAAAAAATATGGAGGAGAAAACTCTATTTATAATATTATCAGGTATGTCGAATAAAACAAAGTAAATGCTGTTTGGGGTGAAAAAAGTTCACTGTCAAATTAATTTTGTGATCACTTTAAATTGGGTTGAACTGAAACTTGTTTTGCTTAGTGGGATTGAATGTGCTGAGCATGAGAGACTGGAGGGATGAGGTCTCAGGCTGCAAATTGTAACGGAACTTCACTTGAACTTTTGGTTAGTATAAATGGGGAAGTACTGGGAGTCTTGGAAAATGAGATCCCGGGTGTCTCCCAGAGAAAACAAGAGGATGATGAAATTAGATGAGAAAGATGTTATTCCATTTGTCATAGCCAAAGAGTGTGTCCTGAGCAAGCTGGTTGGAATAAGAGTCTGGGCATGTTCACATTTATGCTCAAACTGAAAGAAACCAACTCTGTCAGAACCTGTGATGTAAACTCTTCTTTATACTCAGGGTCTAAGGCTGGATCCAGTCACACTCAGATTTCTCTCTGTGAAGGAGTTCAGCAAATAGGGGGGTCCATTCTGACCCTTGTAATGTGGTTGGAGTGTCGTCCCATATTCTCCTTTAACAATTTTAAAGTTGGTATCTACAGCTGAAGCTCTCAGCAGAGTTGGAAAAGTCGGTACCCCCACCTCAGTGCTTTGTGGATGCCTCTGCACACCCATAACCCTTCCTAGGGGAAGGAAAACTTTCACCTGACTTGGATTGTCAAGCACTGTCAGGTCAGTGCTCAGAAGACCCACAAAGGCCGGCCAGCAATTCCCTCCTCCTCATGACTGTCCTGATTGTCTACTATAGGCCTCACCACCAAACTGAAGAAATGGACCTGCTCACCCTTATCTCAGCCAAGGGGCAACAGGAGAAGAAAAGCTTCCACCCTTTTGAGAACATTACAGAGCTTTCCCAGAAACATCATCTCCACAAAGAGCACTGTCTCTGCCCAAGGCCTTCAGCTGTTCTCTTCATTTTATTTTTACACACAAGGGGATCCCAGTTTCAAATGTTACACTTTGGATCTGCAGCACAACACAGTGTGAGAGTTCCAAATATTCAGTGCCACATGCCTGCTCTGGGTCTTCTCTTTTCTTCCCTTCTCTTTTCTTCCCTTCTCTTCTCTTCCCTTCCCTTCTCTTCCCTTCTCTTCCCTTCTCTTCCCTTCTCTTCCCTTCTCTTCCCTTCTCTTCCCTTCTCTTCCCTTCTCTTCCCTTCTCTTCCCTTCTCTTCCCTTCTCTTCCCTTCTCTTCCCTTCTCTTCCCTTCTCTTCCCTTCTCTTCCCTTCTCTTCCCTTCTCTTCCCTTCTCTTCCCTTCTCTTCCCTTCTCTTCCCTTCTCTTCCCTTCTCTTCCCTTCTCTTCCCTTCTCTTCCCTTCTCTTCTCTTCTCTTCTCTTCTCTTCTCTTCTCTTCTCTTCTCTTCTCTTCTCTTCTCTTCTCTTCTCTCTTTCTCATGACTTAAAATTTGAGTGAAATCAATGATGTAATTTTAAAATGCAGATTTACTCTGGAGTCCTGAACGTTTCCTCTCATAAGGCACTAAGCCTGTGCTGCTAGTGAAAGACTACTGAGCTGTTCCACAAAGAGTTTTCCTGGGTTGTCTGGTGCAGTGTCCTCTGCAGTGATAGGGTCATGAGGGAAACACAGCTCATCAGCAGAGCCATCACCCATGGCACAGTTGTGTCATGGCAGGCTGGGCAGGCTGGGCTTTGGGAACTTGAACGAGTGGATTTGTTCTCAAAATCCTGCTCTTGGGGTGGATATTTCCTTGGTGGTGACTGTGACAAGTCGTCCTCCAGACAGCACACTTAGAAGGGGGAATTCCAGGTAGGTTTGTGGGTCTTTTTTTGTTATCAGGCATCTCACACTTAAATGTGTCTGAGCAACAACAAATATCACAGGACTTTGTAGATCATTATCAATTAATGAAAGAAAATCAGAAAGCTTCTCCATGCCCCATAGGGTACAGTGCCTTAAGCTCACTGTAAATGTTTTATTCATTTTTGCAGCAAAACCACAAATAGTGCTTTTAATCCTCTACATCATTATCCTCCAAAACATGGAACGTTTATTTTAACTTCATGTTACCAAAACCAATCAACCAAAAACAACAACAAAAAGTAGCATGCATTACTCAAAGCCCACTCCTTAGCAGCACAACCTGTAAAGTCCTGCTCAGACAGGAGAAGTTTGCCAATGTCAGCCCTTTCTAATATAATCACCTTCTGCCTGTTGTTAAGGAATTACTTGGCATGCACCACTGAACTCTGCTGAATATTTCTCTGCCTGGGATTGACCAGACCACAGCATAATAAGACATTATACAGAATACTAAGACTCCTGCCCTTAGGACAAAATACACAAATAAGTGATGTATGAAAGAATTTACATTAGAAAACAGTAGCACTCTTGCAATCATGCCTCAACTCTTGGTCTAAGCAGCATGCAATACAGTCCTCATCCTCCATCCCTGTCACAATTACAAAATATCTACATTAACAAAGTAATTCTTAAGAGGAGAGGGGTTTGCTCTCTCCCAGAGAAGACTTTTCCCTCTCTTGTAGTATTTTGGGGTGTGTGGTCTCTTCGTTCTTTTTCCCAGCTAGGGCGTTTGCCGGTGAGGACAGACAAGCTTGTTTTGCTTCGCATTTACTGATGGGTGACCCAAGGGTTTTGATCAGAACTGACATTTAGCTCAGCTCCCCTGTTTGAGGAACAAGCTGCTTCCACAGGTCTGGGACCCGTGTCTTCAGAGAGGGGAGCCTACAAGGAAGAAAGAGATCACATTGTCATTTGGGCGTGGAAAGTAAGCAGGCATCAATAGCAGGCATGAACAGGGAAAATCGAAAGGCAGAAACCACCCTTCACGTTTTCAGGTGACAAGAGCCCCAAATAAATCCCGTTTCTCATAAACAGAAAATGTTTCGTGATGGCCGGCTTAAAAACTAGTTGGAGAACAGAGGAGCTGAGCCACAGTCTTGAGGCAGACGCCTGTTTGCCCCTATGAGACCGTGTCAACCCTCCCCTCCCCCTGTGTCTCTGGATCTTTCTGCACCAACGGCACGACCGAGAATCCAGGTACCAGGGAAAAACACTGCACCCAGCCAGGTCCCTATACGTCTTCCCGTTGCCTCGCCCCCCTCCAGTTCCTCACCTGTGCATTCAAGTCGCCTCCTTCTCCGAGGTTGGATGCCTCTTGAGAGCACACCGAGCTCCGCTGAAGGGCTGCGCCAGAGGGAATCCCAGCAGGAAAGCAGGGCAAGAGTGGACCGAGGAAGTGAAAGTCGCTGCTCAGGGTGCCCGTGGCCAAGCACACGTCGTAGACAAGGCTGCGGGGAAGGGAGCCTGCGTCGCTCTCGGCGACAGCCGTCGGGAAGGTGGGCAAGGGCTCGTCGGGTTTGCTCCTGACCCGCCGCAGCTTCATGAGCAGGGCGGCCAGGCCGGTGGCCAGGCAGAGCGCGGAGACGCAGGCCAGGCAGGCGATGAGGTAGAGAGTGAGCGTGTCGTCGGGCTCGGCGGGCGGCGCGTCCTGGCTGAGGCGCACATGGGCGTCGGAGAAGTCGTGGAGCAGGGCGATGGCGAGGGTGGCGCTGGCCGAGCGCGGCGGCTGGCCGCGGTCTCGCACGAGCACGACGAGCCTGTGTCGGGGCGCGTCGCGCTCGGCCACGGCCCGCGCCGTGCGCAGCTCGCCGCTGTGCAGCCCGAGGCGGAAGAGCCCCGGCTCCGTGGCCTTGGCCAGCTCGTAGGACAGCCAGGCGTTCTGCCCCGCGTCCGCGTCCACCGCCACCACCTTGGCCACCAGGTAGCCTGCCGGCGCCCAGCGCGGCACCAGCTCGCCCGCGCCCGCGCCGCTCTCGGCACCAGGGTGCAGCACCACCGGCGCGTTGTCGTTCTCGTCGCGCACCAGCACGCGCAGCAGCGCCCGCGCGCTCAGCGCCGGCGACCCGCCGTCGGCCGCGCTCACCCACACCTCCAAGGCGCGCACCCGCTCGTAGTCCAGCGAGCGCACCACGTACACGTCGCCGCTCTCCGAGCTCACCGACACCGCCGCCTGCTCCTGGCCCTCCTCACGCACCAGCGCGTACTGCACGCGGGCGTTGCTGCCCGCGTCCGCGTCGCTGGCCTGCACGCTGCCGATGCGCACCATGGGGCTGTTGTTCTCCGTCACCCACATGCTGTACAGCTCCTGGCTGAAGGCGGGGGCGTTGTCGTTCACGTCCGACACCTGCACCCACAGGCTCTCCCGAGAGCTCAGGCGCCGTGGGCCCCAGTCCGTCGCTCGGATGCTGATGTTATACTCTGCCGTCGTCTCCCTGTCCAGCGCCGCATTGGTTCTCAGCTCGTAGAAACTGCCGAAGGTGGGGGTGAGAGTGAAGGGCAAGTCCCCTTCGATGGTGCACTCCGTCCTGCCGTTGTCACCAGAGTCCCTGTCGTGTACGTTGAAGAGGGCCACCAGTGTGCGTGGCGGAGCATCCTCGGGAATGGAGGCAGTGTGTGAGGTCAGCTGTATCTCTGGGGCGTTATCGTTTACATCCACGATCTCCACAAGCACTTTGCACTGTGTGAACAACCCTCCACCGTCAGTGGCTTTCACAACCATCTCATATTTTTTTGTTTCTTCGAAATCCAGTCTTCCTTTCACCCGAATCTCCCCTGTGTCAGGGTTCAGCTCAAAGATATGCTGAGAGCCCTCCAATGTCCGGCTGAAGGTGTACTGCACTTTTCCATAGGAGCCGTCGTCGGGATCTGTGGCTGTGACTCTGACCACCAGGTGCCCAGAGGGGCTGTTCTCAGCGAGGCGCACTTCGTAGACCTCCCGGCTGAAGACTGGCATGTTGTCATTGGCATCCAGCACCACGATCGCTATCAAAGTGGTGCCTGATCTGGGTGGCGAGCCCCCCGTCGCTGGCAGTGAGGAGCAAACTGATCTTTGGCTGCTCTTCACGGTCCAGATGCTGATCTAAGACGAGCTCTGGGTATTTTATTCCATCTTTCCCTGCTCCGAGAGCGAGGGAGAAATAGGAATTAGAGCTGAGACTGTAGTTCTGCAAACTATTGGTGCCCACGTCCTTGTCCCAGGCGCTTTCCATAAGGAATCTGAATCCAGGAGGTGTCGTTTCTGGAATGTCTAAAACCATCTCCTTCTCCGGGAACACTGGGGAGTTGTCATTCACGTCAAGAACTTCCACCTCCCCTTGGATGAGCTGCAACGGGTTGTCAAGGAAGACCGTAAAGAAGAGCGTGCAAGTCTCGCTCTGAGGACAGATCGCCTCTCGGTCCAGAGACTCCTTGGACGTCAGCACTCCGGTGCTCGGGTTAAGGCGGAAAAGCTGCTGGTTCCCCTCGGACACAACGCGCGCCTTGCGAGCTGCCAGCTGGCTCGGCGTAAGCCCCAGGTCCTGGGCAATATTGCCCACAAAGGAGTCCCTCTCCATCTCCTCCGGCAGAGAGTAGCGGAGGCTTTCGGCCCCGCTTTGCCACACGCAAACGCACAGAAGGAACAAGCTCACTTGCCTGAGGCTGCCTCCGCTCCGTCTCCCGTTCCATGCCATTCCTCCCCACAAAAGCCAGACAGCGTCCTCCCGGCTTGCCGGCACTTGGATTCAGCGCCCCAGGCGGAGCAGTGTTTGTCAGAAATGGCTTCTGCAATCCCCCGATCAGCCCGGCTGCGTTCCCCTCTGCCGTTGCCGAACAGCTCTGTCGGCTGTTCTTGCGCGCCGGTGCCGGCGAGGCGGGGCGGGCAGAGGAAGCTGCCAGTCTGTGGTCAACACCGCCACCCAGCGTCGGCAGAGGGAATGGTTCCTCTGCTGCATGTTTGCTCTGCTGCCGCGGGCTTTCCTGTTTCCTATCCGAGCAGAAGAGGACCCAACAGTCTGGTGCCAGGGAAAAATCCCAAAAGCAAAGTGTTCATCATCACACGGGAATTGTAGTGGTGTTTCTAGGATACATCACCCTATTTGGATTATTATTTTTTTTTGTTGTTGTTCACAAAAATGTGTTACACATCATTCAAATGAAGCAGACTAAACACTTTACATTAAACCATAAATTTTCTAAAGGGTAAGGGGAAAACGAAGCTAATACTGGGTTGTTGGAAAAGGTCTGTCTGGAAAGAACAAAGTAATTAAGAGATATTTAGCAAGGTTCTAAGAATCAGTTAAGCTTATTATGAGGTTTTAAGAAACAAGATTAAAGTCAGTCAAGAGTAGACCTAAAAAGAGCAACCACAGCTGGAAGAAGAGAGTTAAGGGTCTTAACCAGAACCTCCTGATGTAAGACAATGAATGATAATCATTCTTAACAATGAGTGGAATCAAAGAAACAATCAAAATAGTGATCAGAAAGGACCTGACAGGAAAGAGCAAACTGATTTTGAGATGTTTGATAGAGTTTTCATAACATGCAGTGCTTATGATTATGTGATTAAAAACAGAATAAAACTTGGTCTGCAGTGAGAAACAATAGTGGGGAAATGGAGGTGGAAGGGGAGAGCAAGAATCCATCCTGTCAGTGTGAACCAGGTTCCATTTCAGATACTAGATAAAATACTCCCATGGTCAGACAGTTATCACTGACGCTGGAGACTGACTGACACCACAACTGCACCTGTAAGAGCTGTCAGAGAGCTCCAGGAAATGCATACAGATATGCTTAATAAATCAAATGAGAGACTTAAGGGGGGTAGAAATAGTTTAATTGTAGATTATTAGAGTGAATTTTATGATTGCTTTAAATTAGGTTGAATTGAATCTTGTTTTGCTTAGCTCAGTGGGAGTTATTGTGCTTAGCATGAGAGACTGGAAAGATGAGGCCTTAGGCTGCAAACTGTAACTGAACTTGACTTGAAACCTTGTTAGGTCTAAATGGGGAAGTACTGTGAGTCTTCATCAACAGTACTATAAACAGGACCAAACTCAGGTTCCTTCCAAATAAGATGGGAGGATGATGAAGTAGGTAAAATCTGAAAGATGCTTCTCCAGTCATTGTAGACTAAGAACATCTACTAAACAAGCTGGTTGTATGAGATGTCTGTGCAGGTTGCATGGACAGGTACATGAACTATTAATGTAAAGGACTGTGAGACATTAAAGGCACAGGGAAACAGGTGAGGGTGTGTTCTCACAGAAGAGATGGGCCCAGTACAGGTTGAAGTAAAGTAACTCTGTGGAATGTTTCCAGGGTCTGAACTTCTCATTGAGAGCTAACACAGGATCCAGTCACAACTAGACTCCTCTTTGAGGAGATGTTTAAAGAGCACAAGGATCCAGTCTGAACCTTGCAATTTATCAGAAGTGTCTTCTTGGACTCTCCCACAACATTCTTACATTTGACATCAACCGCTGGAGATGCTGGGAGAGTTGCAAATATCACTCTTCCCATCTCACTGCTTTGTAGAGATCTTTCAACACTCCAGAGGTACAAGAAACCCAGTGGTCAGAAGACTTACAGAAGACTGACAGCAATTCCCTTCTCCCTGTGACTGTCCTGATTGTCCACTATAAACCTCATCTCCAATCTGAAGGAATGGACCTGCTCACCCTCACCTCAGACAAGGGGTATCAGGAAAAAAACCTCCTACTCTTTTGAGAATGTTCACAGAGCATCCCGAGAAACAACATTGCTACAAAGACCTCTGTCTCCATGCAAGGCCTTCAGGTGTTCTCTTTATTTCACTTTTTCACACACAAGGGGATTCCAGTTTCCAATGTTACACTTTGGAACTGCCACAGAACACAGCATGAAGGTTTCCCAATACTTGTGTTACATGCCTGTGTTCAAACAATCCACTATTACACATATGGTGCCAGTTCTTCTGAAGAGGAACAGGCAAGACAAAGCTCAGACAGTTCACAGAGCAGAGAGGGAAAGAACAAATAGGAGAAGGCAAATGCTCTGGCAGACCCACAAATTCATACTGACAAAACTTTCCACTTCCATCAAGAAGCAACTGACTTCAGGAATGACATATAGACCAAAATTAAATGCCCTTTCCCAAATTAACCTCAACGCTATTTTCAGACAAAGTCCTTTCAAGTGACTTCTGGAGATTCCTTACAATTCACCCAAGGACAATGACCATGTTTTCACAGCTCTGTACAGTTCCATCCTACAACCAGGCAATTCCACTGTGTCAAGCAAATGTGGCAGAAGCTCAGTTTGGCTGAACAGGGAAAAAGTCGTGGAGCACAAGAGGAAAAGAAATTGTACAATCTCTGGAAGCAAGGTCAGGTCTTGCAGGAAGGTGGTGGAGCTGGATTTCATGGTCTTTTTAAAGTCATTAGGAAGAAGAAGTCTATAGAAAGTCTGAAGAAAGAGGAAGTCTAAAGACTGCTACTTCTTGAGGATGGTCAAGAAATGGAGGCATTCAGTCTTTTTTTTCATCATTCTTTAAATAATACTAATTGACCTTGGGCTGTCCTCTGCACTGAGTCAGAGCACTACTCTCCACTTGTGGACTGTGAAAATGTACAGGACCATCTGTATTGCCTGAATGTCCATGAGTCTGTGGGGCCTGCTGAGTTTCATCCTGGTGTATGGAATGTGACAGCGTATGTAACAGCAGAACCTTCACCATCATCTACAAAAGATCTGGGAAGTCTGGGGAGGTCCCTCCTGACTGGAAAATAGCCAAAGTTCTCCTCATTTAAAACAAGCACATGAGAGAAGGCCCAGGAAACTACAGTCCTGTTAGCCTTACCTCACATCCTGAAAACATTAAGACGACCACCATGCTGGAAACTACTGAAAGGAAAAGTCCTGTTTAACTTATTTGATATCTGTCCAGTGGGTTAAAGGAAAGTTGTGTATGTTGATTTTTTGGATTTTCATAAGGCTTTTGATACTGTCCCTCACAGCATCCTTCTGAACATGATATCCAACTATGAGATGACCAGATTCATGGCTTGATCATTGAAGTACTGTCTGAAATGGAGGTCTTCAGGGTTGTAGTGAATGGGGCTACACCTGTTTGGCAACTAGTGTCTGGCATTGTTTCACAGGGCTCATTCTATGGCCAGTTAGGTTTCATACATAATAATCTGGATGCAGCAGTTGAGTGCACCATTATCAACTTTGCTGATGATACCAAAGAATCACAGTATCACAGTATTGCTAAGGTTGGAAGAGACCTTGAGGATCATTGAGTCCAACTAGTCACCACAGACCTCATGACTAGACCATGGCACCAAGTGCCACATCCAATCTCCTCTTGAACACCTCGAGGGATGGTGACTCCTCCACCTCCCCAGGCAGCCCATTCCAATGACAAACGACTCTCTCGGTGAAGAACTTTCTCCTCACCTCGAGCCTAAATTTCCCCTGGCACAGCTTGACACTGTCCCCCCTTGTTCTGGTGCTGATTGCCTGGGAGAAGAGACCAACCCCTTCCTGGCTACAACCACCCTTCAGGTAGTTGTAGAGGGCAATGAGCCTCCTCTTCTCCAGGCTAAACAATCCCAGCTCCCTCAGCCTCTCCTCACAGGGTTTGTACTCAAGGCCTCTCCCCAGCCTTGTTGCCCTTCTCTGGACACGTTCAAGTGTTTCGATGTCCTTCCTAAACTGAGGGGCCCAGAACTGGACACAGTACTCAAGGTGCAGCCTAACCAATGCAGAGTACAGGGGCACAATGACTTCCCTGTTCCTGCTGGCCACACTATTCCTAATGCAGGCCAGGATGCCATTGGCCTTCTTGGCCACCTGGGCACACTGTTGGCTCATGTTTAGGCAGCTGTCAATCAGCACCCCCAGGTCCCTTGGCAGCTCTCCAGCCACTCTGACCCCAGTCTGTAGCTCTGCATGGAGTTGCCGTGGCCAAAGTGCAGCACCTGTCACTTAGACTTGTTAAATGCCATTCCATTGGATTCTGCCCATCTGTCCAGTCAGTCAAGGTCGCTCTGCAGAGCCTTTCTACCCTCTAACTGACTAACATCTGCTCCTCACTTGGTGTCATCTGCAAATTTGCTGATGACTGACTCAATCCCCTCATCCAGATCATCAATGAAGATGTTAAAGAGGATGGGCTCCGCCCATCCAGCCAGTTCCTAACCCAGCACAGAGTGCTGCGGTCTAAGTCACGAGCTGACAGCTTAGCCAGCAGTTTGCTGTGGGGGATGGTGTCAAAGGCCTTGCTGAAGTCCAGGTAGACCACAACCACAGGCCTCCCCACATCCACCAGACAGGTCACCTGATCACAGAAGGAGATCAGGTTGGAGAGGCAGGACCTGCCCTTTCTAAATCCATGTTAGCTGGACCCGAGCCCTTGGCCATCCTTCAGGTGTGCAGTTATTGCCGCCAGGATAATCTGCTCCATCATTTTCCCTGGCACTGAGGTCAGGCTGACTGGCCTGGAGTTTCCAGGTTCCTCCATCCAACCCTTCTTGTGGATGGGGACTACATTGGCCAGTTTCCATTCATCTGGGATGTCACTGGTGAGCCAGGACTGGAGTAAAATGATGGAGAGCGGCTTGGCCAGCTCATCTGCCAGCTCTCTCAGCACCCTAGGATGGATCCCAGCCAGTCCCATGGACTTGTGAGTGTCCAAGTGGCTCAGCAGGTCCCGAACCAATTCATCATTGATTTCCGGGGCATTACACTGCTCCCTGACTCTGTCACCCAGCTCAGGAGGCCACTCGTCCTGAACTCCTGTCTTGTTAAAAATTGAGGCAAAGAAGGTGTTCAGGACCTCAGCCTTTTCCTCGTCTTCAGTCACCGTGTTCCCCTCCAGGTCCAATAAGGAGTGGAGGTTCTTCTTGCCCTTCCTTTTAGTGTTAATGTATTTGTAAAAATGCTTTTTATTATCTTTCACAGAGGTGGCCAGCTTCAGTTCCAGCTGGGCTTTTGCCTCTCTAATTTTTTTCCTACATAATCTAACAGCTTCCTTAAACAAATCTCGAGAAGCCTTCCCCTCCTTCCAAAGGTGATACAGCCTCTTTTTTCCCCTTAAATCCTCCAGGAGCTGCTTGCTCATCCAGGCTGGTCGCCTTCCCCGCTGGCTCATCTTTCAGCACATGGGAACTGCCAGTTCCTGTGCCTTCAAGAGCTCCTGTTTGAAGTAGGCCCAACCAGCCTGGACCCCTCGGTTCTTGAGGGTTGCTACCCAGGGAATTTTACAAATAAGTTACTTAAACAAGCTGAAGTTTGCCCTCCAGAAATCCAAGGTGAAGGTTCGGTTGGTGCTCCTCCCTATCTCCCTGCATATTGAAAACTTCACTATCTTGTGGTCACTGCACCCGAGGCAGCCTCCCACAATCACATCTCCGATCACAAGTGGGAAGTACTGTTGATTCCTTAAAGGAAAAGAGGCCTTGCAAAGGCATCTCAGTAGCTCAGAGCACTGAAGAATCATCAATGACATGAAAAGTAAAACGCCCAAATGCTGGCTCTGCACCTGGGATGGAGTAACACTGGGCACTGGTCTCAACATGGAGAGAAGAGGCTTGAAAGCATCCTTGAAGAAATGAATCTGGAGGTGCTGATTGTGAGCAGGCCCAAGACTTGGTGCAGGCCCAAGAGCTCAGTGGTAAGCTCTTGGTAGCAAAGAGGGCAAATGACATGCTGGTGAACATCAAATGGAACCTAACCAGCCCGTCAAAAGTGATGATTATCCTGCTGGATTTGACACTCTTGTGGCTTCACCTTGAGTACTGTGTGCAGTTCTGCACGACAATTTAAAAAGGATGTGAAGGTCCCAGAATGCTTTCAGAGGAGCGCAACAAATCTGGTGAGAGGGCTGGAAGCAAGGTCCCAGGAGGAGCAGCTAAGGATTTAAGTTTGCCCTGTTTGTAGAAAAGGAGGCTGAGAGATGACCTCACTGCTCACTAACATCTTGATCTGTTTATGCATATGAAGAAAATAGTTTTTAGTTTGTTAAGCTAAACAAGCTTTGCATGGTTTCAGGTGTCCAGCATCCAGAGTGAGCTGGGGAATGAACCACAGCAGTGGTTATTGTACCTTGTAGGAATTTCAAGGCAGGTTTATGGAACTGACTGGAATTCTTCCCCTGGTTCACAACGTCTCAGTCCTGGTGCCCTCATAGAGAGGCTGAAGGCAGCATCAGCTTGTCTCAGAAATGCCTTCTGAGCCTCAATCAAGCTTCTGAGAGTGGTCTAGGTCCGGTTTGCACTTGCAAAAAATCCACACAAAGGAATGGAATTGTTCCCAAAATCCTGCTCTTATGGTGGATATTTCCTCATCAGTTTCTGTGAGGAGTGATCTTCAAGACAGAACACACCCAAGGTAGATCCAAGCAGGTTTATTGGTTTCAGTCATCAAGTGCTTGACTTACAAATGTGTGAGCAACAGCAAATATCACAGGATTGATTGATCATTGCTGAGTCATGAAAGGCAAACAGAAAGCCTCTTGATGTCCTATACTCTGTGGTACCTTACATTCCTTGCAAACATTTTAGTCTATTTTAGTGCAAAATCTTAACACAAAAAGATCTTGAAATGTCCATTTCTACCTCACATTACAAAACAAGAAAAGCCCATGTTGCTCAAAGTCCATTCTTGGTCAAAGAGGCCAAATTTCAGCTGTTTCTAATGTAATAATCTTCTGCCTGTTATTAAGGGATTACTTTGCAAACACCACTGGAATTCTGCTGAAAATCTCTTTGCCTGGGATTGACCAGATGGCAGAAGTTGTTAAAGAGCCCTCTGCTAAAGACAAAATACACAGAAAAAGTGATGTAGGAAAAAGCTACCTGGAATATTACAGAAATACAGTCTTGATGTAATCAGCATGCAAGACAGTCCTCATCCTCCATCCATGTCACAGGTACACAACAGCTACACAAATAAAGCACTGCTCAAGAGGAGAGGGGTTTATGTGTCTCTCAGAGAAGACTTTTACCTCACTGGTGTTTTTTATTGTGGGTGTTTGGTCTCTTTGTTGTGTTTTCCCAGTGTGACATTAGCCTGAGAAGACAATCTTGTCTTTCTCTGTACTTATTGATGGGTGAGCCAAGGGTTTTGGTCAGAGCTGACATTCAGCTCTACCCTAGCATTTGCAGGACAAATTTCTTCAGCAAGTGTGGGACCATTGCCTTCAGAGAGGGGAGCTCTGCCCTGCAAAGGAGAGACAGAAGAGTCTATCATTTGGTGTGGTGGATAATCAGGCATCAGAATGAAACTTAGAGGGCATCTCTGACACCCCTGTGTGTGTGACATCAGTCTACTCTACCCATAGCCAACCACAAGGTTAGACCAGGTGCTGGGTTTCTGACCTGATTGGGGGAAATCTAAAACCAGAAACTGTCCTCCACTGCAGACATCCCAAACACACTGCTGCAAAACCTTTATGAGTCGCAGAGGGGAATTTATGATTGTAAGAGCCCTCAAGCAAAACCTCTTTCTGACAGATAGCAAATGCTTCTTCATTATGGATCATGATGGATTGTGGGGTGACCATATGATACTGTTTGTGGGTCTTCATCTCCATATATGTTCATCAACTGGACCCATTTGAACTGCCAAGTAGATCCCTGGATATTACTAAAACCGAGGGAAGAGGAGGCATTAATTTAATGACCATTTCCTCATGCTCTGTGTACAGCTAGAGGGTAATGATGGTCTCAGACATGACTCTGTATGACCTCATCACTGCTGGAAATAGAATTCCTAGTATGGTCCAGGATCACCTGGCTGGGTCAGGAAAGGAAGGGGATGGTGCCAGTGTCACCAATACTGCTTACAGAAGACAAACATCTTAAGGAATTTAATGGGAGACAGACTCATCTCTGTAGCCTGCAGCATTTTATCAGCCTAACTTCAGTGCTGCCACTATTGCCGTGGGTTGTCCTTGGCAGGAGCACACAGTCTTCTAACAGTGGTGCAGGTACACCTTCAGTGATGTGGCACCACTTTGCACCCCTGTACAACCCAGTCCTAGTTGATACAGAATAGGACCACTACATTGCCAGCGCTGCTGCCTCCAGAATGAGGTCTGTCAAGGAGAGGTTTAATTCTTGCTATGGATCCCTATGAGCTATATGCAGTGTGTGCAGAGAGTCCACTAAGGTGGCTCACACATTGATAAAGGCATTTATAATTTCCTCAAGTTTGTGGTGAAAGCAAAATATTGATCTAAGGTGAATACTGAGGACACTGAGCTGTATACAGAGTGTCAGGGTTCCTAAACACGTGGAGAGCAGCTGAGTTGAGTCCCACCTTCCAGGCAATTGCCCTCAAGCTGTTCTGAGAACCTTCTCTAACCTCCCCTCCTGGCACCAGTTTCACAAGAAGCGAGGTTGTTCTAGGTCTGGATACTTAAGAACTCAGTATATGGACAAGATAGTGTCTCCCACATCCATAACCCTCAATAACATCTCAGATTTCAGTGGACTCTTTTTATGGTGAGACAAAAAAATCAGGACATAAAACAGGATGCAGATGGGAGAGCTTCTAGTCCACCTGCTTCACCAAACCGACAGCATCGACAGTACTAGTGCAAGGGGGGAAACACCACCACCGCTCGACCCCTCCCCGCTCCCTGCTCGCCACGGGCCGCTCCTGTCCCTCACCTGTGCAGCCGAGTCCCTTCCTTCACCGAGGTTGGACGCCTCTTGAGAGCACATGGAGCTCCGCTGTAGGGCCGCTCCGGGGGGCATCCCAGCGGGGAAGCAGGGCAAGAGCGGACCGAGGAAGTGAAAGTCGCTGCTCAGGGTGCCAGTGGCCAAGCACACGTCGTAGACAAGGCTGCGGGGAAGGGAGCCTGCGTCGCTCTCGGCGACAGCCGTCGGGAAGGTGGGCAAGGGCTCGGCCTGTCTCTGTCTGTCCCGCCGCAGCTTCATGAGCAGGGCGGCCAGGCCGGTGGCCAGGCAGAGCGCGGAGACGCAGGCCAGGCAGGCGATGAGGTAAAGAGTGAGCATGTCGTCGGGCTCGGCGGGCGGCGCGTCCTGGCTGAGGCGCACATGGGCGTCGGAGAAGTCGTGGAGCAGGGCGATGGCGAGGGTGGCGCTGGCCGAGCGCGGCGGCTGGCCGCGGTCTCGCACGAGCACGACGAGCCTGTGTCGGGGCGCGTCGCGCTCGGCCACGGCCCGCGCCGTGCGCAGCTCGCCGCTGTGCAGCCCGAGGCGGAAGAGCCCCGGCTCCGTGGCCTTGGCCAGCTCGTAGGACAGCCAGGCGTTCTGCCCCGCGTCCGCGTCCACCGCCACCACCTTGGCCACCAGGTAGCCTGCCGGCGCCCAGCGCGGCACCAGCTCGCCCGCGCCCGCGCCGCTCTCGGCACCAGGGTGCAGCACCACCGGCGCGTTGTCGTTCTCGTCGCGCACCAGCACGCGCAGCAGCGCCCGCGCGCTCAGCGCCGGCGACCCGCCGTCGGCCGCGCTCACCCACACCTCCAAGGCGCGCACCCGCTCGTAGTCCAGCGAGCGCACCACGTACACGTCGCCGCTCTCCGAGCTCACCGACACCGCCGCCTGCTCCTGGCCCTCCTCACGCACCAGCGCGTACTGCACGCGGGCGTTGCTGCCCGCGTCCGCGTCGCTGGCCTGCACGCTGCCGATGCGCACCATGGGGCTGTTGTTCTCCGTCACCCACATGCTGTACAGCTCCTGGCTGAAGGCGGGGGCGTTGTCATTCACGTCCGTCACCTGCACCCACAGGCTCTCCCGAGAGCTCAGGCGCCGCGGGCCCCAGTCGGTCGCTCGGATGCTGATGTTATACTCTGCCGCCGTCTCCCTGTCCAGCGCCATGCTGGTTCTCAGCTCGTAGTAATTATCGAAGGTGGAGGTGAGAGTGAAGGGCAAATCCCCTTCGATAGTGCACTCTATTCTGCCATTGTCGCCAGCGTCTCTGTCCCGCACACTGAAAAGTGCCACCAGTGTGCGTGGCGGAGCGTCTTCGGGAATGGAGGCAGTGTGTGAGGTCAGCTGTATCTCCGGGACATTGTCGTTCACGTCCATGACTTCCACCTGCACTTTACAGTGAGAGAACAGTTCTCCACCATCTGTGGCTCTTACCATTATCTCATAGTTTTTCGTTTTCTCAAAGTCCAGGTTGCCCGCCACTCGAATCTCTCCCGTATCAGGGTTCAGATCAAAGAGCTGCTGGGACCCTTCTGATGTCTCACTGAAGGCGTACTGCACTTTCCCGTAGGACCCGTCGTCAGCATCGGTGGCCTCGACTCTCACCACCAGCTGTCCCGGGGGGCTGTTCTCAGATACACGCACCTCGTATACTTCTCGGCTAAACATGGGAATGTTGTCATTGGCATCCAGCACCACGATTCGGACCTGAGCGGTTGCTGACCTCGGTGGAGAGCCCCCGTCAGTGGCTGTCAGGAGTAGATTAGTCTCCGCCTGTTCTTCGTGGTCCAGCTGGCGCTCTAAGATGAGCTCTGGGTATTTTGCTCCATCGTTCCCTGATTTCACAGCAAGGGAGAAATATGAATGGGAGTCGAGGCTGTAATTCTGCAAACTGTTACTGCCTTCATCCTTATCATGTGCTCTTTCCAGAGGGAAACGAAACCCAGGAGGTGTCGTTTCAAGAATCTTTAAAACCATCTCATTCCTTGGGAACACTGGGGAGTTGTCGTTCACGTCAAGAACCTCCACCTCCCCTCGGATCAGCTGCAATGGGTTATCAAAGAGCACCTTAAAGAAGAGCGTGCAGGTCTCGCTCTGAGGACAGATCTCCTCTCGGTCCAGAGACTCCTTAGCCGTCAGCACTCCGGTGCTCGGGTTGAGGCGGAAAAGCTGCTGGTTCCCCTCGGACACAACGCGCGCCTTGCGAGCTGCCAGCTGGCTCGGCGTAAGCCCCAGGTCCTGGGCAATATTGCCCACAAAGGAGTCCCTCTCCATTTCCTCCGCCAGAGAATAGCGGAGGCTTTCGGCCCCGCTCTGCCACACGCAAACGCACAGAAGGAACAAGATCACTTGCCTGAGGCTGCCTCCGCTCCTTCTCCCGTTCCACGCCATTGGTCTCCACAGAAGCTAGACAGCGTCCTCCCGGCTTGCCGGCATTTGCAAGCAGTGTTTCAGGCAAAGCCGTGTTTGTTAGGAATGGAGGAGAAGGACTTCTTCAAGCCCCCGATCAGCCCGGCTGCGTTCCCCTCTGCCGTTCCCGAGCAGCTCTGTCGGCTGTTTTTTGTGTGCCGGTGCTGCCGAGGCGGGGCGGGCAGAGGAAGCTGCCGGTCCGTGGTCAACACCGCCACCCAGCGTCGTCAGCGGGAATGGTTCCTCTGTTTCTGGACGGCGCTGCTGCCTTCGGCTGCGCTGCTTCTGACTGCTTTCTCCTTGCTAAAGCGGAGCCAAAAGACTGGTGCCTAGAAAAAATGCCAAAAGCGTTCCCCGTCACCCGAGATCATCATCACTTCACAATGACAGTGCTGTTTCTTGCATACATCGCCCTAATAAGTCTTCACCATCACCAGAACATTTCCACCACTAGAGAGTGGTAATGCTATTTCTAGGAAAAAACGATGCCCAGTTAAACGGGTTTTATGTCCTGAATTGAGAGGAGTGTCCTCCCCTTCTCAGAGTTCAAACCTTAACCGCTTTACCTCTTCTGGACACACAGCCAACTGCTATATCATACAAAAGGTAACTTAACGAGGTAATTAATTAAAACCTGAGATATTACAAACACTAATGTTCAGGAACAAGCATGGAGAATAGGAAAGAGCCAAGATCTATCGACACCGATTAATGGGCCATTAAAGAAACCATTGAAGTGTAAAATCCTAGAAGTTCAAACCGAAACTTCGTAAAGGACAAGAGTAAATTCAGTCTTGGATGACCAGAAAGGGTCTGATTAGAAAGAGCAAAGTAATTACGAGGTATTTAGCGAGGATCTAGGATTAGGTAAGGCTTATTATGAAATTTTTAGACGCAAGATTAAAGTCAGTCACGAGTGGACCTAAGAGGAAGAACGGCGAGGACAGGAGAGGTGACAGGGGTGAACGAAACAACGAACTTGCTAACACGAACCAGGGGCTGTGAACGGTGATCATAGGAGACACCAGTGTTAGGCACCCATCACCCGTAATGAGAATCAATTTAGATTACAACTGCTTCTGCCGAGCTGCTTCACAATGGACCACAGAAGCATTCAAGACCACTCTACCTCTTAGAAAACAAAAAAGGGAACAATACAGCTCCTTTTAAAATATCATCAAGTCTGCTGGCTACATGAAAGAGGAGACTGTTGGGAATAAAAATAAAGCATGCAATATTAGAATAAGTTTTGTGACAGCTTTACATTAATTTGAATGGAAAGTTGTTTTGCTTAGCTCAGCGTGAGTGACTGCTTTGCATGACAGACTGAAGAGGGGAGACCTCAGGACACAAATTGTAATTGAATTTTAATCTAACATTTTCTTAGTTAAAAATGGACACTTACTGGAAATCTTGCACAACACCTCTACAAACTGGGCCAAAACTCTCATTCAAGGAAAAGACCTCTAAAGAGAGAAAATATTCCATGTGAAGCCCTCAGAAGAGAGATGAGTCCCAGGTATCTGCCAAATAATGCGGAGGGTGAGAAAATTACATGAGTAAATAAAATGCAAAAGATGCTTCTCCAGTCATCCTGGATGAAGAACATCCAATAAACAAGCTGATTGTACAAGAAGTCCATACATGTTGGGCTTCATGTTGGGACAGGCATGTTGGGCTACATGTTGGGACAGGCATGTGAACACCTTGTGCAAGAGATTGTGAGGCCCTAAGGGCACTGGGAAACAAGTAAGGGGGTTTTGTGATGGCAGAGATGGGCCCAGTTCAGGCTGAAAGAACACACCTCTATGGCATTACCTGGAGTCCAAACTCTTCTTTAAAATAAGGGGCTAAGTCTGGATCCAGTCCCACATGGGCTCCTCTCTGAGAAGCTCAAAAAAGCAATAGGGTCCAGTCTAAGCCTTGTGTTTTGTTGGAAGCATCTTCTTGGACACTCCCATAATGTCCTTACATTTGCCATCTGCAGATGGAGGTGTTGGGAGAGTTGCAAAGCTTACTCTTCCAATCTCGCTGCTTTGCAGAGATCTTTGCATACTCAAGGCTCCTCTGTGGGAGGCAGAAGCTCAGTGCTCAGAAGACTCACAGAGGCTTGCCAGTAATTTCTTACTCCCCACAATTTGCCTGAATGCTTTATCATCCATGCTCCCACACTGAAGGAATGTACCTGCTCACCCTAACCTCAGACAAGGGACAACAGGAGGAAAAAACTCCCACCCCTTTCAAAATGTTCACAGAGATGTCCCAGAAGCAACATCTCAACAAAGACCACTGTCTCCAGACAAAGCCTTCAGCTGTTCTCTTTATTTCACTTTCACACACAGTGCGCACAGCTTCCTTGCTTTCCTGACCTGAAACTAGGGTAATGAGCATGAGATTTGTCTGTTCTACTTTGTCATTGCATCACAGCTCAGGATAAGAGGTCCACAGTTTTGGCTGGACAGCAAGTGACAGAAGAACTTATCTGGGGCCTCAGATCTAACCTTATTTTTGAAGCACTGCAGAAACAGTTGTAACAGGGCTGAAGCATAGCATTGGCTGAGGAGGGGAGCTTTTCATTTGCTGAGGTTTTCCTTGGGTGTTGTTTTGTTGTTTGGTTGGTTTTGGGGTTTATGTTTGGAATTCTTTTGGGTTTTTTTTGGAAGGCAAGATAACTTTCCTCTTACAGAATATGTGGGAAACTGGTGACAAGATTTGTAAATGCAGATTTGCTCTGGAAGAACAGTTGCCTCATGTTGTAGCTTGTCTGTCTTGTCATGGGGCACAAAGCCTCTGTGCTGTCTTGTTACTAGTGAAAGGAAATCAGCTGTTCCACAGAGAGTCTCCCAGGATTGTCTGGCGCCACATCTTCCATGGTGATGCAGCCGCAGTGGAAATCCTGTTCATCACTGGTGCCCTCAACCATGGCACAGTGGTGTGGTAGGAGGCTGGACAGATAGGCTTCAGGAACTTGAATTCACTGAAACCTGAACCCAATATGAATCTGATCCTGAGTAAGTGACAGGAGAGGAAATCAGAGAGAAAGTTCTAGCCTTGCAATTGCCATCTAGGGGCTGCAGACAGCATCCATCTGGGGATTCTCCATGGGAAGCAATCCTGGGTAGCAGCAAAATGATCTCCTGCCACTGTGAGCTGGATGGAGCTGCTGGTCCAGGCTCAGACAGAAATACAGATCTCTTTGTACACATGAAGCTTTTAGGCCGTTTAGGTGAACAAGCTGTGCATGGTGACAGGTGTCCAGAGTGATTTGGTACATGAAGCACAGATTTGTCCCTGAAATCCTGTTCTTGTGGAGGCAATTTTCTCTTCAATGACAGTGATGCAAATGATCTCCCAGACAGCACACTCAGCCAAGGGAGGTCTAAGTAGGTTTATTTTATTTCCACACCTCCCACCCCCGTTATCAGGAATTTCACACTTACAAGGAAATATCACATCACTTTATAGACCGTTACTGATTAATGAAAGGAAAACAGAAAGCTTCTTGATGCCCTACAGTGCTTGAAGATCACTGTAAACATTGTAGCCAATTATGCTGCTAGACTACAAGCTGTGCTTTAATTCTCTATGCCATTATACTAAAAATTTGAAATGTTCATTTCAGCTTCATGTTATGAAAAAAAATCCCACCACTGTATGTTGGTCAAAGCCCACTCTTTAGAGTCCAGAGAACCTGTAAACTCCTGCTCAGGCAGGAGAAGGGTGTCCATTTCATCTGTTTCTAATGGAATCAGCTTCTGCCTGTTATTAAGCAATTTCTTTGCAAGCCCCACTGAACTCTGCTGAGGATCTGTTTGTGTGGGGTTGACCAGACTGCAGAAAACTAAGACATTGTAGCAGAGCCATACAAAACCCAAGCCAAAACAGAGGAAATAGGACGTAGGAGAAAGTTACCTTAAAGATCTCTTCCAGTTTTCAATATTTCCCTTAAGATTCAGATGCAGGAGCAGTCCCACAAACATTCTCCAAGTCTCAATGTAATCAGCATGCAACACAGTCCTCCTGTCCATGTCATGATAGTAAAATACTTTCATGAATAAAGTACTACTCAAGAGGAGAGAGGTTTTGCTCTCTGGCAGAAGACTTTTACCTCTCCAGTGATCTTTTTAGTGGATGTTTGCTCTCTTTTTCCTCTTTTCCCTGTGAGGATGTAAACCACTGAGGAAAGACAGAAAGACACTCTTGTCTTCTCAATTACTGATGAGTGAGCCAAGGGTTTTGATCAGAGCTGATATTTAGGTCCATCCCCCTGTTTGCAGGACAAGCTGCTTCAACAGGCCTGGGACCTGTGTCTTCAGAGAGGGGAGCCTACAAAGAACAGAGAGGAAAGGTTGGGATTTGGCTGCAAAAGGTTAGCAGGTGTCAGCAAGAAGCTTAGAGAGCATTTCTGACAGCACTGCATGTGTGACACCACCCTTCTCTACCCATAGCTAAAGAGGACTTTAGACCACATGCTAGGTCTCTTACCAAAATGGATGAAATTCTAAAGCCAGAAACCATCCTCCACTATGGACATCACAAAGACACTGCTGTGAACGCTTTTTGAGTCAGAGAGGATAACTGAATACAGATAGAGCCCCAAATGAAACCAAATGAAAGATTTTGACAGATAGTAAATGGTGTTTCATCACGGGTCAGGATGGGTTGTGAAGTGTCAAATGGATCCCTGGAAACGGGTAAAACCAAGAAAAGAGCAAGAGCTCTTCTCAGTGCACAGACCAGATGCACTAAAGTGGCTCACACAGCCATAACCCTCATGTTTCAACTCACTCCTATTGTGGTGAGACAAAAAAATATCTCAGGACCTAAAACAGAATGGAGAGGGGCAGAGTAAAAAAAGCACGTGGAGAGAAGATGAGCTGAGCCGAGCCTCACCCTCGAGGCGGGTGCCAGCCTGCTGCTATGAGACCCTCTCGAGGCAACATTGGATCACTCTGCACCAATATTGCAGCATCGAGAGTCATTGTGCCAGGGGGAAAACACCAATACCGCGCGCCCCCCTCCCTGCTTCCCCCTCTGCACAGCCCGCTCCGGTCCCTCACCTGTGCAGCCGAGTCCCTTCCTTCACCGAGGTTGGACGCCTCTTGCACACAGAGAGAACTCCGCTGAGGGGCTGCGGCAGAGGAAATCCCAGCGGGGAAGCAGGGCAAGAGTGGACCGAGGAAGTGAAAGTCGCTGCTCAGGGTACCGGTGGCCAAGCACACGTCGTAGACAAGGCTGCGGGGAAGGGAACCTGCGTCGCTCTCGGCAACAGCTGTCGGGAAGGTGGGCAAGGGCTCGGCTTGTTTGCGCCTGACCCGCCGCAGCTTCATGAGCAGGGCGGCCAGGCCGGTGGCCAGGCAGAGCGCGGAGACGCAGGCCAGGCAGGCGATGAGGTAGAGAGTGAGCGCGTCGTCGGGCTCGGCGGGCGGCGCGTCCTGGCTGAGGCGCACATGGGCGTCGGAGAAGTCGTGGAGCAGGACGATGGCGAGGGTGGCGCTGGCCGAGCGCGGCGGCTGGCCGCGGTCTCGCACGAGCACGACGAGCCTGTGTCGGGGCGCGTCGCGCTCGGCCACGGCCCGCGCCGTGCGCAGCTCGCCGCTGTGCAGCCCGAGGCGGAAGAGTCCCGGCTCCGTGGCCTTGGCCAGCTCGTAGGACAGCCAGGCGTTCTGCCCCGCGTCCGCGTCCACCGCCACCACCTTGGCCACCAGGTAGCCTGCCGGCGCCCAGCGCGGCACCAGCTCGCCCGCGCCCGCGCCGCTCTCGGCACCAGGGTGCAGCACCACCGGCGCGTTGTCGTTCTCGTCGCGCACCAGCACGCGCAGCAGCGCCCGCGCGCTCAGCGCCGGCGACCCGCCGTCGGCCGCGCTCACCCACACCTCCAAGGCGCGCACCCGCTCGTAGTCCAGCGAGCGCACCACGTACACGTCGCCGCTCTCCGAGCTCACCGACACCGCCGCCTGCTCCTGGCCCTCCTCACGCACCAGCGCGTACTGCACGCGGGCGTTGCTGCCCGCGTCCGCGTCGCTGGCCTGCACGCTGCCGATGCGCACCATGGGGCTGTTGTTCTCCGTCACCCACATGCTGTACAGCTCCTGGCTGAAGGCGGGGGCGTTGTCGTTCACGTCCGACACCTGCACCCACAGGCTTTGCCGAGAGCTCAGGCGCCGCGGGCCCCAGTCCGTCGCTCGGATGCTGATGTTATACTCTGCCATCGTCTCCCTGTCGAGGGCCGCGTTGGTTCTCAGCTCGTAGAAATTGCCGAAGGTGGGCGTGAGAGTGAAGGGCAAGTCCCCTTCGATGGTGCACTCTGTCCTTCCATTGTCGCCGGAATCCCGATCCCGCACACTGAAAAGTGCCACCACGGTATGTGGCGGAGCATCCTCGGGAATGGAGGCAGTGTGTGAGGTCAGCTGGATCTCCGGGACATTGTCATTCACATCCACGACCTCCACAAGCACTTTGCAATGCGAAAAGAGTCCTCCACCGTCTGTAGCTCTCACCGTCATCTCGTGTTTTTTTGTTTCCTCAAAGTCCAGTTTTCCTGTCACCCTAATCTCCCCCGTGTCAGGGTTCAGATCGAAAATCTGTCGGGACCCCTTTGATTTCTCGGTGAAAGTGTAGTGCACTTTCCCGTTGGACCCTTCGTCGAGATCTGTGGCGGCCACTCTGACTACCAGCTGCCCCCGGGGACTATTCTCGGCCAGGCGCACTTCATAGGCTGCCTGAGTGAACACTGGGGTGTTGTCATTGGTATCCAGAATCACGATCCGGATCTGAGCCGTGCCTGATCTGCGAGGCGAACCTCCGTCGGTGGCGGTGAGGAGTAACTTTAACTCTGGTTGCTCTTCTCTGTCCAGCTGCCTCTCTAGGACGAGCTCAGCATTAAGGGCTCCATCTTTCTCTGTGTAAAGGGCGAGCAACAAATGCGAATTGGACGTGAGACTGTAGTTCTGCAAGCCGTTGCTGCCTACATCGGCATCCTGGGCACTTTCAAGAGGAAAACGGAAACCTGGAGATGTCGTTTCAGGAATCTCGAAAACCATTTCCTTCTCCGGGAACACTGGGGAGTTGTCATTCACATCAAGAACCTCCACCTCACCTCGGATCAGCTGCAACGGGTTGTCAAAAAAGAGAGTAAAGAAGAGTGTGCAGGTCTCACTCTGAGGACAGATCTCCTCTCGGTCCAGAGACTCCTTGGCTATCAGCACTCCGGTGCTCGGGTTGAGGCGGAAAAGCTGCTGGTTCCCCTCGGACACAACGCGCGCCTTGCGAGCTGCCAGCTGGCTCGGCGTAAGCCCCAGGTCCTGGGCAATATTACCCACAAAGGAGTCCCTCTCCATCTCCTCCGGCAGAGAGTAGCGGAGGCTTTCGGCCCCGCTCTGCCACACGCAAACGCACAGAAGGAACAAGATCACTTGGCTGAGGCTTCCTCCGCTCCGTCTCCCGTTCCACGCCATTGCTCTCCACAAAAGCCAGACAGCGTCCTCCCGGCTTGCCGGCATTTGGAATCAGCGTCCCAGGAGGAGCAGTGTTTGTCAGGAATGGAGGAGTAGGGCTCCTGCAAGCTCCCGATCAGCCCGGGTGCGTTTCCCTCTGCCGTTCCCGAGCAGCTCTGTCGGCTGTTTTGTGTGCCGGTGCTGCAGCGCCGGGGCGGGCAGAGGAAGCTGCCGGTTCATGGTCAACACCGCCACCCAGCGTCGGCAGCGGGAATGGTTCCTCTGCTTCTGGTCGGTGCTGCTGCCTTGGGCTTAGGTGCTTCCAGCTGCTCTCCCCTTGCCAAAGGGAAACCAAAAGGGTAGTACCCCCAAAAAGTACCCAGCGCAAAATGTTCACCATCACCCGCAGTTACCATCACAGGAGAATATCAATGGTGTTTCTGGGATACATCACCCTAATTCTGGTTTTAAACATTGCTGATAAGAGGCCAAATGTAAACGTGTTTTATATTCTGAATTGATAAGAGTGTCCGCTGCTCCTCAGAGGTCAAACCTGAACTCCTGTACCTCTGTAGGGACACGCGGCCAACTGCTGTGTCATACAAGAGGCAACTAGTGGAAGTTACAAATTTAAGACCAGATACTACAAAGCTAAAAGTGTGCGATCTAATGTGAACAACAGCAAAGAGGAAGGATCTGGCGACACCAATGTATGGGCCATTAAAGGAACTTTTGAAGTGTATAATCCTAGAGATTCGAACAGAAACTTTGTAAATTATAAGAGTAAATTTAATCTTAGGTGATCAGAAGCGTCTCATTGGAAAGAGTAAAGTGATTATGAGATGTTTAGCGAGGTTCTAGGAATGGGCAAAGCTTATGTGAAGTTTTTAGAGGCACGATTAAAGTCAATCAAGAGGAAAATCGTGGGGAAACTGGGGTGGCAGGAGAGAACGAACTGGAGAACCTGGTAGAACCAGGATCATGTAAATAGCGAGCAGAAGAGAACCCCAGGTCAGGCACTCATCACTGGTAATGGGAACCGATTTAGATTGCAACTGCTTCTGGCGAGTCGGTGTCAACCTCCGGGAAATGCACACGGAAGCCTTCAAAGCCAGTCTAACTTCTAGAAACGAAAATGTGTAGGATACAATTCCACTTAAAATAATATCAGGTCTGCTAGATAGAGCAAAGAGGGGATTGCTGGAAATAAAAAGGAACAATGTTAGAATTAATTTTGTGATCCCTACAAATTAGATCAAATCGTTTTGTTTAACTCGGCATGAGTGACTGCTTAGCATGAGACTGGAGAGAGGAAGCTTCAATCCACAAACTGAAACCCAACTTCACTTGAACCTCTTTTAGCTGAAATAGAGAAGTACTGGGGGTCTTGCACAATGCTACTATAAATTCGACTACACATCTCATTCAAGGGAAATACATAAAATGAAAGAGAGAAACCATTCCTTCTGAAGTCCTCTGAAGAGGGATGAGTCCCAGGTGCCTCCCAGAGAAGGTGAGAGGATAAGGAAATAGATGAGTACATAAAACTCATCAGATGTTTCTCCATTCATCCTAGATGAAGAATAGCTCCTTAAAAAGCTGCTTGTACAAGCAGAATGTGCATGTTGCATGGACAGGCAGATGAACAGCTCCTGTGAGAGACTGTGAAGCCTTAAAGTCACAGGGAAATAAGTGAGGGGGTTTTGTCAGGGGAGGGGTGAGCCCAGTTTAGGTTGAAATGAAACAATACTGTGGCATTGCCTGGGGTCTGAACTCTTCTTTACATTCAGGGGGTTAAGACTGTATCTAGTCACACCCAGTCTCTAAGCTGACAAGGAGTTTAGAAAGCATGATGGTTCAGCCTGAACCTTGCAATTTATTGAGAGTGTTTTCTTGGACTCTCCCATAACATGCTTACATTTGCCATCAACAGCTGGAGCTGTCAGGAGACTTGCAAAGCTCTCTTGTCCCATCTCACTATTTTGCAGAGATCCTTGCATACTCAAGGACCCTCTCAGCACTCAGAAGACTCACACAGGTGTGTCAGCAATTTCCAGCTCCCAATAATTATCCCAAATGCACTTTAGGCCTCATCTCCAACCTGAAGGAATGGACCTGCTCACCCTTACCTAGACCAATGGACAACAGGAGGATAAAACTCCCACCCTTTTCAGAATATTCACAGAGCTCTCCCAGAAACAACATCTCTACAAATACCACTGTCTCCACACAAGGCTTTCAGCTGTTCTCTTTATTTTGCTTTCACACACAAGGGGATCCCAATTTCCAAGGTTACACTTTGGACCTGCAGAACACCACATTGTGAGGGTTTCCCAATTTTCTGTACCACATGCCTGCATTCAAACAATCCATTATAACACATGGGACAACAGTCCATCTGAAGACAAACAGGTAAGACAAGGCTTGAACACAGTTCACAGCTGAGAAGGAAAAAGGAGGAAAAGGAGAATGCAAATGTTCTGACAGAAACCCAGCAAATCATATTGAGACAACTTTTCATAGTCGTCAAGAAGTATCTGAATTCAGGAACCACATACACAGCAAAATTAAATGCCCTTTCCCAAATTAATCTTGAATCTGTGACTTACAGATTTTCCTTGCAGTTCACCCAAAGGCAATGATCATGTTCTCACAGCTCTGTACAGTTCCAGTCTATTCCGCTCTTCAAGTGGATGGATTAGAGGCTCAGATTGACTGAACAGGGAACTACTCATGATGCTCAACAGGAAAAGGGATTTTGTCATCTCTGGAGGCAAGGTCAAGCTTTGCAGGAAGATGGAGATCATAGGCTTTTTGAAGTCATTAGCAAGAGCAAGTCTGAACACACATTAGAGTGGTACTTTTGGAAGATGGTCACTTCACTGACAGGGATGAAGAAGTGGTGGATGTGTTCAACCCTTTTGTTCTCCTCATTCTTTAAATAATACTGATTGACCTTTGGATGTCCACTGCATTGAGTCAGAGCACCATGAGCGTGGGAACAGTGACTTTCCATGTGTTGTACAGGATCAGTTGCATTGGCTGAATGTCCACGGGGCCTGATGGGCTTCATCCCAATGTATGGGATTCATCTCAGTGTATGGAAAGTGCCAGCAGATGTTACAGGAGGAGCCTCTCCATGATCTAACAGTCTGGAGGTGTTCCTGCTGTCTGGAAACTAGTCAATATTCTTCCAATTTACAGGAGGAGAAGACTCAGGAAATTATAGCCTGTTAGCCTCACCTCAGATCCTGAAAATGTTACGGAGAAGATCATGCTGGGCACAACTGAAGGCAAAGTCCTGTGACTAATTTGATATTATTCCTCACAGCATCCTTCTGGACATGATGTCCAGCTGTGAGATGAGAAGGTCCATGATGTGCTTGATGAAGGACTGTGTGAAGCACAAGTCTTAAAGTGTGGTAGTGAATGGGGCTACATCTGGTTTGCAATTAGTGACTGGTGATGTTCTTCAGGGCTCTTCCTATGACCAGTTCCATTCCATACATATATCAATAATTTGGATGAAGCAGTTGAATGCACCATTATCAACTTTGCTGATGATACCAAAGTGGGAGGTACTGTTGACTCCCTTAAAGGAAAAGAGGCCTTGCAAAGGCATCTCAGTAGCTCAGAGCACTGAAGAATCATCAATGACATGAAAAGTAAAACGCCCAAATGCTGGCTCTGCACTTGGGAGGGAGTAACACTGGGCACAAGTCTCAATGTGGAGAGGAGAGGCTGGAGAGAATCCCTGAAGAAATGGATCTCGAGGTGCTGATTGTGAGCAGGCCCAAGACTTGTCAGTGGTGAGCCCTGGTAGCGAAGAGGGCAAAGGACATCCTGGTGAACATCAAACAGAACCTAACCAGCCAGTCAACAGTGATGATTATCCTGCTGCATTTGACACTCTTGTGGCTTCACCTTGAGTACTGTGTGCAGTTCTGCACGACAATTTCAAAAGGATGTGAAGGTACTGGAATGCACCCAGAGGAGTGCAAACAAATCTGGTGAGAGGGCTGGAAGCAAGGTCTCAGGAGGAGCAGCCAAGTTGACATTTGAGTTTGTCTGGTTTGTAGAAAAGGAGGCTGAGAGATGACCTCATTGCTCACTAACATCTTGATCTGTTTATGCATATGAAGAAAATAGTTTTTAGTTTGTTAAGCTAAACAAGCTTTGCATGGTTTCAGGTGTCCAGCATCCAGAGTGAGCTGGTGCATGGACCACAGCAGTGGTTGTCATACCTTGTAGGAATGGATGTAGTTCTGGTAAGAATTTCAAGGCAGGTGTATGGAATTAACTGAGATTCTTCCCCTGATTCACAACATCTCAGTCCTGCAGCCCTCATAAAGAGGCTGAGGGCAGCATCTCCCAGGCTTCAGCTTGTCTCAGAAATGCTTATTCCATCTCATGCAGCCTTCTGAGAGTCTGAGACCTACTTCCAGGTCACTCTAATTTTTCTTGCAAAAAATCCACACAAAGGAATGGAATTGTTCCCAAAATTCTGCTCTCATGGTGGATATTTCCTCATCAGTTTTTTTGAGCAGTGATCTTCAAGACAGCACACACCCAAGGTAGATCCAAGTAGATTTATTAGTTTCTGTTATCAGGCATTTTGACTCTTACAAACATGTGAGCCACAACAAATATCACAGGATTTATAGATCATTTCTAGGTAATGAAAGGCAAAGAGAAAGCCTCTTGATGTCCTATACTCTACACTGCATTACATTGGGTGCAAACTTGTTAGTCTATTTTAATGCAAAACCTCAAATGATACAGCAAGGTCTTATACACAAAGATCTAAAAGTGTCCATTTCAAACTCACATTGCAAAACAAAAAAGCAACATTGCTCAAGGTCCATTCTTGGTCAAAGAGGCAAAATATGTCAATGTCAGCTGTTTCAAATGTAATCAACTTCAGCCTGTTAATAAGCAACACCTTTGCAAGCACCACTGAATTCTGCTGAAGATCTATTTGTGTGTGATCAACCATACCTCAGAATATTAAGATACTGATACAGAGCCATACAAAACCCCAAACAAAACCCAGGAAATACGGTGTAGGAGAAAGTTACCTTAAAGACCTGCTTCCAGTTTTCAGTATTTCCCTTAAGATTCAGAAGGAAGACAAGTCTCATAAACATACATCATCTCAGTGTAATCAGCATGCAACACAGTCCTTATCCTCCATCGATGTCGCAACTACAAAATACATACATGAATAAAGCTCTGCTCAAGAGGAGAGAGGACCTGCTTTTGCACGCAGAACATTTGTACCTCTCTGGTACATTTTGGTGGGTATTTCATCTCTTCATTCTCTTTTCCCTGTCAGGATGTTAATCCGTGAGGACAGACAAGCTGGTCTTTGGGTCCTTGTCCTCACTTACTGATGGGTGAGCCAAGGGTTTTGGTCAGAACTGATATTTAACTCCATCCCACCATCTGCAGCACAAGCTGCTTCAGCAGATCTGGGTCCTGTGTCCTCAGGATGGGGAGCTCTGCCCTACAAAGGAGAGATAAGAGAGGCTGTCATTGGGTGTGGAAGCTAAACAGGCATCAGCAAGAAGCTTAGAGAGAATGCCTGACATCACTGTGTGTTTGACACCAGTATACTCTACCCAGGACCAAAGAGGAGGTTGGATCAGGTGCTGAGTTGCCCACCCTGGATAGGGCAAAATCAAAAGTCAGAAGCCATCCTCCACTGTTGACATTGCAGAGACACTGCTGTGAGCCCTTTTTAAGTCAGAGGGTAATTTAATATAGTAATGTAATATAGTGGAATGACTGTAAGATATTATTTGTGTGCCTTCACCCCCATATACATTCATTGACTGGATCCATGCAAAGTGCCAAATGGATCCCTGGAAACTACAAACAAACAAACAAACAAACAACCCACCAAAAAACCCAAAAAACAAAAGAGAGAGAGAGAGCAGGAGCTAATTCAATACCGTCTCATCTCTCCCTCATGAATTTTGTGGAGCCAGAGTATAATGAAGGTCTCAGATATGACTCCCTTTGAGGTTCCAGAAGTACTGGAAAAAGGAGTGCTAGCACTGTCCAGGACCACCTGGCTGGGTCAGGAAGGGACTAGGATGGTGCCAATATCACCGGTACTGTTTCTAGAAGACACAAAATTCTACAGGAATTTAACGGGAGAGGAAGCCGCCTCTGTGGACTACAGCACTAGGTCAGCCCAGCACATGATGAGCTCAGCACTGCCACCTTCCTCGTAGGATGAACGTTCGCAGTACCATGCACAATCTGCTGACACCAGCGCAGTCATGCAGTCAGCCACATGACATTGCTTTGCAACATTACATTCCCGGTCCTGGCTGACACGAGAGAGGATCAATACATTCCGGGCGCTGCTGCCTCTAGAAGTAATCCAGGGAGTGATGTCATCCCTGCACTCTGTCCCTGCGAGCTCTACGCAGTGCATGGACAGGAGTCAGTATTGTGGCTCAAATATCCACAAAACCATTTATCATCTCTTCAAATCACATCAGGGTCAGCTCATGGTGAGAGCAAACAATATCAGGTGAATACAAAGGATATGGGGCTAGGAGAAGAGGGGGAGGTTAAAAAGCACTTAGAGAGCAACTGACTGGTGCTGGACCCTCCTGGCAGGATGCCTGGCAGCTGCTAAGAGACCCTCTGTACCCTCCCCACCTCGTGCCCAACTGCATCCCTCTGTCAGGGGAAAACACCAACCTCGCGTGGCCCCCTGCCTGCTTCTCCCTCGCCACGACCCGCTCCGGTTCCTCACCTGAGCGACAGAGTCGACTCCTTCCCCGAGGTTGGACGCCCATTGAGAACACATGGAGCTCCGCTGTGGGGCAGTGCCGGAGGAAATCCCAGCAGGAAAGCAGGGCAAGAGAGGACCGAGGAAGTGAAAGTCGCTGCTCAGGGTACCGGTGGCCAAGCACACGTCGTACACGAGGCTGCGGGGAAGGGAGCCTGCATCGCTCTCAGCGACAGCCGTCGGGAAGGTGGGCAAGGGCTCGGCTTGTTTGCGCCTGTCCCGCCGCAGCTTCATGAGCAGGGCGGCCAGGCCGGTGGCCAGGCAGAGCGCGGAGACGCAGGCCAGGCAGGCGATGAGGTAGAGAGTGAGTGTGTCGTCGGGCTCGGCGGGCGGCGCGTCCTGGCTGAGGCGCACATGGGCGTCGGAGAAGTCGTGGAGCAGGGCGATGGCGAGGGTGGCGCTGGCCGAGCGCGGCGGCTGGCCGCGGTCTCGCACGAGCACGACGAGCCTGTGTCGGGGCGCGTCGCGCTCGGCCACGGCCCGCGCCGTGCGCAGCTCGCCGCTGTGCAGCCCGAGGCGGAAGAGTCCCGGCTCCGTGGCCTTGGCCAGCTCGTAGGACAGCCAGGCGTTCTGCCCCGCGTCCGCGTCCACCGCCACCACCTTGGCCACCAGGTAGCCTGCCGGCGCCCAGCGCGGCACCAGCTCGCCCGCGCCCGCGCCGCTCTCGGCACCAGGGTGCAGCACCACCGGCGCGTTGTCGTTCTCGTCGCGCACCAGCACGCGCAGCAGCGCCCGCGCGCTCAGCGCCGGCGACCCGCCGTCGGCCGCGCTCACCCACACCTCCAAGGCGCGCACCCGCTCGTAGTCCAGCGAGCGCACCACGTACACGTCGCCGCTCTCCGAGCTCACCGACACCGCCGCCTGCTCCTGGCCCTCCTCACGCACCAGCGCGTACTGCACGCGGGCGTTGCTGCCCGCGTCCGCGTCCCTGGCCTGCACGCTGCCGATGCGCACCATGGGGCTGTTGTTCTCTGTCACCCACATGCTGTACAGCTCCTGGCTGAAGGCGGGGGCGTTGTCGTTCACGTCCGTCACCTGCACCCACAGGCTCTCCCGAGAGCTCAGGCGCTGCGGGCCCCAGTCCGTCGCTCGGATGCTGATGTTGTACTCTGCCGTCGTCTCCCTGTCCAGCGCCGCGTTGGTTCTCAGCTCGTAGAAATTGCCGAAGGTGGGGCTGAGAGTGAAAGGCAAGTCCCCTTCGATGGTGCACTCGGTCCTGCCGTTTTCTCCAGAATCCCGGTCCCGCACGCTGAAGAGGGCCACCACGGTGCGTGGCGGAGCGTCCTCGGGAATGGATGCAGCGTGTGAGGTCAGCTGTATCTCCGGGGCATTATCGTTCACATCCACGACCTCCACCTGCACTTTGCAATGAGCAAATAGTCCTCCACCGTCTGTAGCTTTCACCATCATCTCGTGTTTTTTCATTTCCTCAAAGTCCAATTTTCCTGCGACTCGAATCTCCCCCGTGTCAGGGTTCAGATCGAAGAGTTGCTGAGACCCTTCTGATGTCTCGCTGAAGGCATAATGCACTTTCCCGTTAGACCCTTCGTCGGTATCTGTGGCTGCGACTCTCTCCACCAGTTGTCCCGGCGGACTGTTCTCAGGTAGACGCACTTCATAGACTTCCCGAGTGAACATCGGGGTGTTGTCATTGGCATCCAGCACCACGATCCGGACTTGGGCTGTGCCTGACCTCGGTGGCGAACCCCCATCGGTGGCGGTCAGACGTACATTCATCTCTGTCTGGTCTTCTCGGTCCAGTTGCCGTTTCAGTACGAGCTCCGGGTATTTCGATCCATCATCCCTTATTTTCACAACAATAGAGAAATGTGAATTGGTCTCGAGGCTGTAATTCTGCAACCCATTGGCACCCATGTCCTTGTCACGGGCTCGCTTTAGAGGGAAACGCGTCCCAGGAAATGTTGTTTCTAGAATCTCTAAAACCATATCCTTCTCCGGGAACACTGGGGAGTTGTCATTCACATCAAGAACCTCCACCTCCCCTTGGATCAGCTGCAACGGGTTGTCAAAAAAGAGAGTAAAGAAGAGCGTGCAGGTCTCACTCTGAGGACAGATCTCCTCTCGGTCCAGAGATTCCTTGGCCGTCAGCACTCCGGTGCTCGGATTGAAGCGGAAAAGCTGCTGGTTCCCCTCGGACACAACGCGCGCCTTGCGAGCTGCTAGCTGGCTCGGAGTAAGCCCCAGGTCCTGGGCAATACTGCCCACAAAGGAGTCCCTCTCCATTTCCTCCGCCAGAGAATAGCGGAGGCTTTCGGCCCCGCTCTGCCACACGCAAACGCACAGAAGGAACAAGGAGATCACTTGCCTGAGGCTGCCTCCGTTCCGTCTCCCGTTCCACGCCATTGGTCTCCCCAAAAGGCAGACAGCGTCCTCCCGGCTTGCCGGCATTTGGATTCAGCGTCCCAGGCGGAGCGGTATTTGTCAGAAATGTAGGGCGAAGGGCTTCTGCAAGCCCCCGATCAGCCCGGGTGCGTTCCCCTCCGCCGTTCCCGAACAGCTCTGTCGGCTGTTCTTGTGTGCCGGTGCTGCCGAGGCGGGGCGGGCAGAGGAAGCTGCCGGTCCGTGGTCAACACCGCCACCCAGCGTCGGCAGCGGGCATGGTTTCTCTCTTTCTGGTTGGCGCTGCTGCCTTGGGCTTTGCTTCTTCCAGCTACTCTCTTCGTCATAAAGAGGAGCCAAAAGGCCGATGTCAGAGCGAAATCCCAAAAGCAAAGAGTTATCACAGTATCACAGTATCACTAAGTTTGGAAGAGATCTCAAAAATCAACGAGTCCAACCTGTCACCACAGACCTCATAACTAGACCATGGCACCAAGTGCCATGTCCAATCCCCTCTTGAACACCTCCAGGGATGGTGACTCCACCACCTCCCTGGGCAGCACATTCCAATGACGCATGACTCTCCGTGAAGAACTTTCTCCTCACCTCCAGTCTAAACTTCCCCTGGCACAGCTTGAGACTGTGTCCCCTTGTTCTGGTGCTGGTTTCTAGAGAGAAGAGACCAACCCCTTCCTGGCTACAACCACCTTTCAGGTAGTTGTAGAGAGCAATGAGGTCACCCCTGAGCCTCCTCTTCTCCAGGCTAAACAATCCCAGCTCCCTCAGCCTCTCCTCATAGGGCTTGTGCCCAAGGCCTCTCACCACCAGAATTCACCATCACCAGAGCTCACCATCACCAGAGCTCACCAGCACATACGAATGGCAGTGTTTCTTCCAGGAAAGATCATCTCATTTTGCATGACACATCGCCCCCCAAAAAGGGCAATGTGAATTGTTTTCAGTTCTGAATTCAGAGCTGTGTCCTGCCCTGTTGTCTGCTGATCTGGCACCAATATCTCCTGTATCAGTGTGTAACACTTTCCTGAGACCTGTCCCCAGCCACACACATGCATCGGTATGCTGCAGCCCGTTTGCACATTCTGGAGGCACATAGACATTTTCCCTCTGATGTTAGCAACCATACTTAGAAATTTCTTTGAAGGTCCCTGTAATCTGACGTCTAACTTCAATGCCTGTACTTGTGGAAAGACTCATGGCAGGTAGCAGTTTCTTACCAAAGCCAAGAAGAGCTCTTAAATTAATCACCCTGGTACACAAACACTAACAAGCTGGAGTTAAGGTGTGCAATAGCAAATAACAGGGATCTAACGGCTTTGATGGATGAGCCATTAAAGGAAACATTCAAATGTAAACTCCAACATGTTAAATCATAAGGGGGGAATAAAGCTAATCTTGGATTATCAGAAAGCGGCTGATTGGAAAGAGCAAAGTAAGTACGAGATATTTAACAAGGTTCTAGGAATTGGTAAAGCCTACTATGAGGATTTTAGCATCAAGATTAAAATCAGTCAAGAGTGGACCTAAAAGAAGCAACCACAAGTGGAAGGAGAGAGTTAAGGGTCCTAACCAAAACCTCCTAATTCAAGAGGTTGAATGAGAAACGTTCTTAACGATAAGTGGAATCAAAGAAACAATCAAAATAAATGATCAGAAAGGATGTGACAGGAAAGAACAAAATGATTTTGAGATGTTGGATGGAGTTCTGGTAAAATGCAACACTTATGGTTAGATAATTAGAGAGAGGATAAAACTTGGTCTGCAGTGAACCTGAGAAAGAACAGATGGACAAATGGAGGTGGAAGGGGAGAGTCAGGGTCTCGGTACAGCCTGATACCCCCAGTCAGACACTCACCCACCCTGAGGATCGACTGACACAGAACTGCTCCCGTGGAGCCAGATAATGCACATGCAATGCACTGGAGAGGCAAACACCTGCCTCCAAGACCAGTCAACTCTTACAGAATGAAAAACCAGAGGAGAAATCTCTGCTTATTGTTCTATAAAGTATGTTGAGTAAAACAGTTGAATAAAAAATAAAAATAAAATAGTTTAATTATTGAATGTTAGAATGAATTTTCCTACTGCTTTAAATTAGGTTGAACTAAATCTTCTTCTGCTTAGTTCAGCAGGAGTGACTGTGCTTAGCAATAGAGACTGGAGAGATGAGTCCTCAGTCTACAAACTGTAACTGAACTTCACTTGAACTTTGGATATTTGAAATGGAGAAGTACTGGACCAAGACCCTCAAAGAGAGAGAGAAACTGTTCCATCTGAAGTCAACAAAAGATAGAAGAGACCCAGCTAAGATGGGAGGATGATGATGCTACTCTGAGCATCTTAGACAAAGAACAGCTACTAAACAAGCTGATTGTACACGTGGTCTGTGCAGGATGTATTCAAAATGTTACACTTTGTATAACAGTTTGTGAAGCCTTAAAAGCACAGGGAAACAAGTGAGAGGGGTCCCCTGTGGGAGAGGCCCATCTCAAGCTGAAAGAAATTTGCTCTATGGCAGAATCTTGATTCTAAACTCTTCATTACAGTCAGGGGTGAAGACTGGATCCAGCGACAACTGGATACCCTTTGCTAGACCAGGTTGCTGAAAGCCCTTTCCAACCTGGCCTTGAACACATCCAGGGATGGGGCATCTACAGCCTCCTTAGGCAACCTGTTCCAGTGTCTCACCACTCTTATTGGAAATTAATTTCTTCCTAATCCACAGCCTAAATCTCCTCTATTCCAGTTCAAAGCCATTTCTCTTTGTCCTATCACTACAAGCCCTTGTCCAAAGTCCCCTCCCAGCTTTCTTGTAGCTTCTGGTACTGGAAGGCTCTACGGTCTCTCTGGTACCTTCTCCCGGCTGAACAGCCCCAAGCCTCTCAGCCTGTCCCCATAAGGAGGTTGCTCCAGCCCTCTGATCATCTTCGTGGCCGTCCTCTGGTCCCGCTCTAATAGTTTGATGTCCTTCTTGTATTGAGGTCTACAAAACTGGATGCAATACTCCAGGTGGGATGTCACGAAAACAGAGTAGAGGAGGAGAATCCTCACCCTTGGGCTGCTGGTCACACTTCTTTTGATGCAGCCCACGACATGGTTGCCTTCTGGCTGTTGCAGTTTGAACCAGCTGACACCCCCAAGTCCTTCTCTTCAAGACTGCTTTCAAGCCACTTCTTGCCCAGCTTCTATTTGTGCTTGGCATTGTCCAGATCCAGGTACAGAAACGTGCACTTGGCTCTGTTGAACTTCACAAGTTTGGCATGGGCCCACCTCCTAAACCTGTCCAAGTCCCTCTGTTCCCTCCAGTGTGTCAGCAGGAAGACACAGCTTGGATCCCTCCATGAGCTTGGTAAGGGTGCATTCAATTTCATTGTCCACATTGCAGACAAAGATATTAAACAACTCTGGTCCCAGTACTGAACCCTAGGGGTTGCCACTCATCACTGATGTCCATTTGGACATTGAGCTGTTGACCCTAACCCTAACAGTATCCATTCATCCAATTCCTTATCTTCCAAGTAGTCCATCTCTGTAGTCCATGCTTTTCCAGTCTGGTGACCAGGATGTCATGTGGGACAGTGTCAAGCTGTCAGGAACTGGGAAAGGTCACCTCACTGCTTTGCAGAAGGGCCTTTGCACACCCAGGATGCTTCTTTGGGTAGAGGCCAGTTTCCTCTGATCTGATCAATTTGATCCTTCTTGCAGCCAGAAGACTCACAGAGGCCTGCAGTGTGCCCAGGAAGCCGAGAGGGCCAATGGCATCCTGGCCTGCATCAGGAATAGTGTGGCCAGGAGGACCAGGGAGGTCATTCTCCCCCAGTATGCTGCACTGGTTAGGCCACGCCTTGAGTACTGTGTCCAGTTCTGGGCCCCTCACTTTAGGAAGGATGTTGACTTGCTGGAATGTGTCCAGAGAAGGGCAACAAAGTTGGTGAGGGGTTTGGAACACAAGCCTTATGAGGAGAGGCTGAGGGAGCTGGGGTTGCTTAGCCTGGAGAAGAGGAGACTCAGGGGTGACCTTATTGCTCTCTACAACTACCTGAAGGGAGGTTGTAGACTGGCAGAGGTTGGTCTCTTCTCCCAGGCAGCCAGCACCAGAACAAGAAGACACAGAGTCACACTGCGCCAGGGGAGGGTTAGGCTGGATGTTAGGAAGAAGTTCTATACAGAGAGAGTGATTGCCTATTGGAATGGGCTGCCTGGGGAGGTGGTGGAGTCACCATCACTGGAGGTGTTTAGGAGGAGACTTGACAGGGTGCTTGGTGCCATGGGTTACTTGTTTAGGTGGGTTGGATTGGTTGATAGGTTGGACGCGATGATCTTGAAGGTCTCTTCCAACCTGGTCTATTCTATTCTATCCTCCCAGGAATTGCCCACTTCCCACAATTGTCCACAGTGCACTATAGGCCTCATCTCCAACCTAAAGCCATGGACCTGCTCACCCTTACCTCAGCCAAGGGATAACAGGAGGAAAAAAACTTCCACCCTTCTGACCACATACCCAGAGCTTTCCCAGAAACAACATCTCTACAAAGACCACTGTCTCCACACAAAGCCTTCAGGTGTTCTTTTTATTTCACACACAAGGAGATCCTGGCTTCCAAGGTTACACTTTGGAACTGCAGCACAACACAGCATGAGGGTTCCCTACATGCTTGCATTCAAATACTCCATTATTACACATGGGGTAACAATCCTCCTGAAGAAAAACAGGAAAGACAAAGCTCAAACAGTTGACAGGTCAGAAGGAGAAAGAGCAAAAAGGAGAATGCAAATGCTCCAACACAAACCCAGCAAAGCATATTGAGACAACTTTTCACAGCCATTAAGAAGACTCTGAATTCAGGAACTACAAACAAACCAAAACCAAATGCCCTCTTCCAAATCTTCAGTGAAACTAGTTTGAAGTGACTTGTGGAGTTTCCATCTTATTCACCCAGAGACAATGACCATGTTTTTTATTCACAACCCTGAACAGTTCCAGTCTATCATTAGGCAATTTTACTCTTTCAAACAAACAGAGCAGAAGCTCATCTTGATTGAACAGAGAACAACTCATGGAGCTCGAGAGGAAAAGAAATTTTATGAGATCTGGAAGCAAGGTCAGGCATTTCAGGAAGATGGCAGAGGTGCAGTTCAATCTTTTTGAAGTCATTAGCAAGAGGAAGTCTGAAGATACATTAGACTGGTACTTTTTGAAGATGGTCACTTGACTGACTGGGATGAAGTGGAGGCATTCAATGATTTTTTCCTCACTCTTTAAATAATACTGCTCAGACTTGAGTGTTACCCTTCACTGAGTCAGAGGACCATGAGTGTGGGAACAGTGGGTTCTGGTGGGATTCATCCCCGAGTACTGAAAGTGACAGTGGATGTTACAACAGGACCCCACTCCATCATCTAACAAAGGTCTTGGGAGTCTGGGAAGGTCTCTGCTGACTGGAAACTAATCAGTGTTCTTCCAGTTTACAAGAGTGCCATGAGGGATGACCCAGGGGACTACCATGCTGTTGATCTGACCTGGGATCCTGAATACATTATGGAGAATATCATGGTGGCTACAACTAAATACCATGACATCATCAGGCACAGTCAACATCAGTTAAATGTGGGAAAGTCCTGTTGAACTGATTTGATATCCTTCTATGATGAGGTCATCTGCCTAATGGATGATGGGAAAGTGGTTTATGTATTTCTTTCAGGGATCTCATAAGGCTTTTGATATTGTTCCTCACAGCACCCTACTGTGAAATGAGCAGATTCATGTTGAGCTAAGTGAAGAAATAGCTGAGGCACAGGACTGAAAGTGTTGCAGTGAATGGTAGGATACATTTGCTTGTCAGTCAAGAATGATATTCCTCAAGGTTCAAATTATGGATCAGTTCTGCTCAGTATATATAAATCAGTGATCTGGGTGAAGGAGTGGAATACACCATTAACAGATTTGCTGATATGAAACTGGGCAGTGCTGTTGAATCTCTTGAGGAACAAAGGGACATGAGCTAGACCCTAGAGAGATTGGCACATTTGAGCAGTTGACAATGGCATGAAATCTGAAAAGTCCAGGTGTTGAATTCTGCACCCACGAGGCAGTAATGATGGGCATAAGTCTAAACATGGAGAGGAGTGGTTGAAAAGCAGCCCTGCAGAAAGGGATCTGGGGGTGCTAGTTGACAGCAGACCCAAGACATGTCAGCCATGAGCTCTGGCAGCCAAGAGGCCTAACAACAGGCAGGGTGCATCAAACACAGCAGCATCAGCCAGTCAAAAGAGATGATTATCCCTCTGTGTTTATCCTTGTTGCATCCTCAGCTTGAGTGCTGTGGACAGTTCTCAGCCTTCTCTTCTCTTCTCTTCTCTTCTCTTCTCTTCTCTTCTCTTCTCTTCTCTTCTCTTCTCTTCTCTTCTCTTCTCTTCTCTTCTCTTCTCTTCTCTTCTCTTCTCTTCTCTTCTCTTCCCTTCCCTTCCCTTCCCTTCCCTTCCCTTCCCTTCCCTTCCCTTCCCTTCCCTTCCCTTCCCTTCCCTTCCCTTCCCTTCCCTTCCCTTCCCTTCCCTTCCCTTCCCTTCCCTTCCCTTCCCTTCCCTTCCCCCCCATCCCATCCTAACTCCTTTAGTGCTGCTGTATTTCTAAGGCATTCCCAAGGAGACAGCCTATCCATGATTACAGCTCAGAAGAAGATCTAATGTGTTTTGCTGCTCTCCACACAACAGCTGAGACTGCTGTGCTCAAAGGAGCAAAAATCTCTTTCTTGTCTGATGAACTGGAATTGCCAGCAACAGAATGGATAGATGTGAGCAACTCCCAGCTCACTGGGAAGCTTTTGTACAATGGCTGTAGGGACAGTGACCAGAAGGCAGAAAACAGGCTACACTTCCCACACAGAGACATACAGAGCCCAGAGGAGAAAGAGCCCCACACTTGAACTACATTGCAACACAGTACTCTCAGTTTCCTTGCTTTCCTGACCAGAGATCAAGGCCATATGTAGGTTGCATCGCTGAGCATGTGATTTGTCTGCCCGACCTTGACAAGAACTTTTCCAGGGCCTTGGATATAACCCCATTCTTGAAGCATTGCAGTAATGGCTGGAACAGGGCTGAAGTGTATTATAGCCTGAGGAAGGGAACTTCTAGTTTTGTTTTGTATTGTTTGTTTTTTGGAAGGCAAGACAACTTTCTTCTCACAGAATATGTGAGCAATTGTTGACGTGATTTGCAAATGCGAATTTACTCTGGAGGAACTATTGCTTCATGTTGTAACATGGATATCTTTCTTGACATGAGGCACTAAACCTCTGCTTGTGCTGTCCCAATACTAACGAAAGGAAAGGCTATTGAATGGTTCCACAGAGAGAGGCCTTTAGCTGTCTGGAGCTGTCTCTTCCATGGTGATGGGGCCATCACCATTGTTCATCATTGGTGCTCCCAACCATGGCACAGTCCTGTGGTGGCAAGCTGGACCTCTGCCCGTCGTGAGGCTAATTGTGAGTGAGTGACATGGAAAGGACAGCAGAGAGAGAAAGTACTGGCCTTGTGACAGCCTCTGTCTGGGGATCCTCTGTGACAAGCAGCTCTGGGCAGCAGTAAAGGCATCTCCTACTGTTCTGAGTTGGATCAGGATGGTAGTCTAGCCTGAGACCAAAATACAGATCTCTTTGTGAAGGTGTCCAGCATCCAGAGTGAGTTGGACCATGAGCCACGACAGTGATCACAGGTTTCTGGAACACACCAAGATTGTTGCCCTAATTTGCAAACTCTCAGGAGGGGAGCTGTCCACTTTGCTCCAGCCTATGCCCAGGTTGCTTTGGTTTCCCCTTAGTAAAATCCACTCTGAAGGCTCAGGTTTCTTGCCAAAATCCTTCTCTTGCCAGGACAATTTAATTGGCAATGACTGTGCTCTCCCAAGCAGCACACTCAGACAAGGGAATTCTAAGCAGGTTTTATTGTGTGTAATGTTTTTCCCCTTCACATTATCAGGTATTTGACACTTAAAAGGAAATACCACATGAATTTATAGATCATCAACAAACGGAAGAAAAAGAGAAGATGATGCTCTAAGCTCTACAGAGCCTTAAGCTGACTGTAAATGTTTTAGTCCGTTTTGCTTCTAAACCACAAACAGTGCTTTTAATTCTCTAGGACATTATATTCAGAAGTCTGGAATATTCTTTTCAGCTTAAAATCACACACATACACAAAACCCCAACCCAACAAAACCCATACATTGCTCAAAGCCCACTCTTCACAGTGAAGGGAACATACAAAATGCTGCTCAAACAGAAGTGTGGCAATGTCAGACATTTCTAATGTAATCAGCTTCTGCCTGTTATTAAGCAACTCCTTTGCAAGCACCACTGAATTCCGCTGAGGATCTCTATGTCTGGGATCGAATAGACCTCAGACAACTAGGAAATTGTTACAGAGCCATACAAAAAGCAAAGCAAAACACACAAAAAATAATATGATGTAGGAGAAAGTTACCTTGAAGTTCTGCTTCTAGTTTTCAGTACTTCCCTTAAGATTCAGAATCAGGAATGCTCTCATAAACATGCATCAAGTCTCCACACAGTCCTCAACATGCAACACAGTCCTCATTCTCCATCTGTGTCACAATTACAAAATACCTACATGAATAAAGCACTGCACAACAGGAGAGCAGTTTTGCTTTCTGGCAAAGAGGACTTGTACCTCTCTGGTACTTTTGGGGGGACGTTTTGGTCTCTTTGTTCTCTTTTCCATGTCAGGATATTAGCCAGTGAGGACAGCCAAGCTTGATTTTCTCCTTGCTTACTGATGGGCGAGCCAAGGGTTTTGATCGGAATTGAGATTTAGCTCCACCCTCTTGTTTGCAGCACAAGCTTCCACTACAGGTGTGGGACCTGTGGCTTCAGAGAGGGGAGCTCTACCCTGCAAAGGAGGGACAGGAGAAGCTGTCAATTGGTGTGGAAGGTAAGCTGGCATCAGGAAGTTTAGAGGACATATCTGGCACCACCACATCTGTGACCCCACGCTTCTCTGAGACTCAGAGCCCAAGAGGAGGTTGAAGAAGTTGGAGGAAGCTGAGTCTCTGACCTGAACGGGGAATAACTAAAGCCTGAAAATACTCTCTACTGCAGATATCAAAAAGGCACTGCTGTAAGTGTCTGTTGAGCCTGAGGGTGTAAGTTAAGAGGTAAGAGCCCAAAATAAAAACCCCTTCTCATAAACAGTACATGCTCTACTCAGAGCATGGATAAAATTCATTGTCGCTATGCACACATCCATCCTTCTCTTTCACCACCAGCTGCCCCATCATATTGTGACACAAAAACCTAGATTCTAGGCAAATAGTAGTGGCACAGAGCTGGCTGCAGAGGTCAGCAAGAAGTGAGCATTTGTGAAAACACAACATAAGTCTGATTCTCCTGGGAATCTCCTCATCCCAGAGGCTCTTTAGACATCATATCCGCAACAACATCAACCCTGATTCCCAGGCCTGAATCCCTGCCCCGTCTTGACCCCGCACGACTTCGCCACCTCCCCATTCCCCCTTACGACTGCCCACTCCGATGGCTCACCTGTTCAGCACAGTCGCCTCTTTCCCCGAGGCCGGACGCCTCTTGAGAACACACCGAGCTCCTCTGTGGGGCCATAACGGGGGGCATCCCGGCAGGAAAGCAGGGCAAGAGTGGACCGAGGAAGTGAAAGTCGCTGCTCAGGCTGCCGGTGGCCAAGCACACGTCGTACACAAGGCTGCGGGGAAGGGAGCCTGCGTCGCTCTCGGCAACAGCTGTCGGGAAGGTGGGCAAGGGCTCGGCCTGTCTCTGTCTGTCCCGCCGCAGCTTCATGAGCAGGGCGGCCAGGCCGGTGGCCAGGCAGAGCGCGGAGACGCAGGCCAGGCAGGCGATGAGGTAGAGAGTGAGTGTGTCGTCGGGCTCGGCGGGCGGCGCGTCCTGGCTGAGGCGCACATGGGCGTCGGAGAAGTCGTGGAGCAGGGCGATGGCGAGGGTGGCGCTGGCCGAGCGCGGCGGCTGGCCGCGGTCTCGCACGAGCACGACGAGCCTGTGTCGGGGCGCGTCGCGCTCGGCCACGGCCCGCGCCGTGCGCAGCTCGCCGCTGTGCAGCCCGAGGCGGAAGAGCCCCGGCTCCGTGGCCTTGGCCAGCTCGTAGGACAGCCAGGCGTTCTGCCCCGCGTCCGCGTCCACCGCCACCACCTTGGCCACCAGGTAGCCTGCCGGCGCCCAGCGCGGCACCAGCTCGCCCGCGCCCGCGCCGCTCTCGGCACCAGGGTGCAGCACCACCGGCGCGTTGTCGTTCTCGTCGCGCACCAGCACGCGCAGCAGCGCCCGCGCGCTCAGCGCCGGCGACCCGCCGTCGGCCGCGCTCACCCACACCTCCAAGGCGCGCACCCGCTCGTAGTCCAGCGAGCGCACCACGTACACGTCGCCGCTCTCCGAGCTCACCGACACCGCCGCCTGCTCCTGGCCCTCCTCACGCACCAGCGCGTACTGCACGCGGGCGTTGCTGCCCGCGTCCGCGTCGCTGGCCTGCACGCTGCCGATGCGCACCATGGGGCTGTTGTTCTCCGTCACCCACATGCTGTACAGCTCCTGGCTGAAGGCGGGGGCGTTGTCGTTCACGTCCGTCACCTGCACCCACAGGCTCTCCCGAGAGCTTAGGCGCCGCGGGCCGCAGTCGGTCGCTCGGATGCTGATGTTATACTCTGCCGTCGTCTCCCTGTCCAGCGCCGCGTTGGTTCTCAGCTCGTAGAAATTTCCGAGGGTGGGGCTGAGAGTGAAGGGCAAGTCCCCATCAATGGTGCACTCTATCCTGCCGTTGTCGCCGGCGTCCCGGTCCCGCACACTGAAGAGAGCCACAACAGTGCGTGGCGGAGCGTCCTCGGGAATGGAGGCAGTGTGTGAAGTCAGCTGTATCTCCGGGGCGTGGTCATTCACATCCACCACTTCCACAATCACTTTGCAATGCGCAGACAGCCCCCCTCCATCGGTGACTTCCACCATCATCTCATAGGATTGTGTTTCCTCAAAGTCCAGTTTTCCTGTCACCCGAATCTGACCCGTGTCAGGGTTCAGATCGAAAAGCTGCTGGGACCCATCCAGTGTCTGGGTAAAAGCGTACTGTACTTTCCCGTAGGACCCTTCGTCGGGATCTGTGGCTGCCACTGTCACCACCAGTTGCCCCGGGGGGCTGTTCTCATCAAGCTGCACTTCGTATACCTCCCGAGAAAACGTCGGGGTGTTGTCATTGGCATCCAGCACCACGATCCGGATCTGAGCTGTGCCTGACCTGGGCGGTGAGCCTCCGTCGCTGGCGGTCAGAAGTATACTAATCTCCGCCTCCTTTTCTCGGTCCAGCTGCTGTTCTAGGATGAGCTCTGGGTATTTTGCTCCACGTTTCGCTGATCCGAGAGCAAGGAGGAAATGCGAATTGGATCCGAGGCTGTAGTTCTGCAAACCATTACTACCTACATCAACGTCCTGGGCGCGATCCAGAGGAAAACGTGATCCAGCTGGTGTCGTTTCTAGAATCTTTAAAACCATCTCCTTCTTGGGGAACACTGGGGAGTTGTCGTTCACGTCAAGAACCTCCACCTCCCCTCGGATCAGCTGCAACGGATTGTCAAAAAAGAGAGTAAAGAAGAGGGTGCAGGTCTCGCTCTGAGGACAGATCTCCTCTCGGTCCAGAGGCTCCTTGGCTGTCAGCACTCCGGTGCTCGGATTGAAGCGGAAAAGCTGCTGGTTCCCCTCAGACACAACGCGCGCCTTGCGAGCTGCCAGCTGGCTCGGCGTAAGCCCCAGGTCCTGGGCAATATTACCCACAAAGGAGTCCCTCTCCATTTCCTCCGCCAGAGAATAGCGGAGGCTTTCGGCCCCGCTCTGCCACACGCAAACGCACAGAAGGCACAAGGAGATCACTTGCCTGAGGCTGCCTCTGTTCTGTCTCCCGTTCCACACCATTGCTCTCCCCAAAAGCCAGACAGTGTCCTGCCCGCTTCCCGACATTTGCAAGCAGCGTCCCAGGCGGAGCAGTGTTTGTCAGGGAGGGCGGAAAAGGTCTTCTGCAAGCCCCCGAGCAGCCCGGCTGCGTTCTCCTCCGCCCTTCCCTGGTAGCTCTGTCGGCTGTTTTAGTGCGCCGGTGCTGCCGAGGCGGGGCGGGCAGAGGAAGCTGCCGGTCCGTGGTCAACACCGCCACCTAGTGTCGGCAGCGGGAATGGTTCCTCTGCTTCTGGTCGGCGCTGGTGTCTTGGGCTTTCATGTTTCTAGATGCACTCTCTGATCCAAAGCAGAGCCAAAATCTAGTGTCAGGGAGAAATCCCCCAAAGAAAAGAGTTTCCCTTCACCTGAGCTCACCACCACAGGAGAATGGCAATGCTGTTTCTGGTTTATTTTTTTCCTCAATCCATATCACAAATCTCCCAGAAAATGCCAAATTTACATGCTTTTGTGTGCTGAATGGAGAGGAACCTGGTGCCTGCTGCCGCTGGTCTGCAGTATAAGCTCTGTCACTAACACAATCATGAAACGTGTCCCCAGCTGCACACAGTCATCAAATGCTGCAACCAGTTGGCATTTACTGGAGGTACACAGACCTTTCTCTTCTGATGTTAACACAGGCTCAGAAACACTTCCAATGTCCCTGTTCTCACAGGTAAAACGTCAGCTCTTGTACCTTTGTAAGCACACACACCCAACTGCTATTTCATGCAAAATGCAACCAGGGGAAGTTTGAAATTAAAGCCTAAAGCTGAAGAGGAAGCCCTAATGTAGACAAAGCGGGGAGCAGGGATCTAACGACACCGATGGATAGGCCATCAGGAACCACTCAAGAGGAAACTCCAAGAAGTTCAAACAGAAACTTTGTAAAGGGTAAGGGGGGAAAGAAGTTAATCTTGGATTCACAGAAAGGGTCTCATTAGAAATATCAAACTGATTATGAGATGTTCAGACAGGTTCTCGGAATAGGTAAGGCTTATTATGTGGGTTTTAGAATAAAGTCAGTCAAGAGTGGAGCTAAGAGGAAGAACAAGGGGGAAATGGAGAGTAAATCACTGAGCCTCCTTGTGTGAACTGGTGCCTGTGAATGTGGAGCAGCTAAAAACGCCAGTGTCAGGCACTCTTCACTGGGGAAGCTTTCAAGGCCAGTCTAACTCTTAGAAAACAAAAAGTTGAGGATACAAATTAATTTAAAATGTTATCAGGTCTCCCAAATAGAGCCAAGGGGGGACTGCTAGGAATAAACACATTGTACAATATTAGAATTAATTATGTGATCTCTTTGAATTAGGGTGGTTTGAGCCTTCTTTTGCTTAATTTAATGTGAGTGACTATGCATAACATGAGATGCTGAAAAGATGAGTCCTCAGACCCCAATCTGTAACTGAATTTCACTTAAACCTTTTGTTAGATGCGCTGGGCATCTTGCATGATGCTACTATAAACTGGATTAATCCTCTCATTCAAGGAAGAAAAACTTCTAAGAGAGAGAGAGAGATAATTCAATTTGAAGCACTTGTAAGGCAGATGAGTCCCAGGTGCCTCCCAGATAAGGTGGGAGGATGAGGTGACTATGTGAGTAGGTAAAATCTGAAGGAAGTTTCTCCAAGCATTGTAGATGAAGAGCAGTTAATAAACAAGTTGGTTGTACAAGAAGTCAGTGTGTGTTGCATAGATAAGCGCATGAACACCTCCTCTAAGTGACTGTGAGGCCTTAGAGGCACAGGGAATCCAGTGAGGGAGTTTGTCATATGAGAGGGAGGCTGAGTTTAGATTGAAATAAACCAACTTTGTGGCATAATCTCAGGTCCTGAACTCTACAGTCTGAGGCTAAGACTGGATCCAGTCAAAATCAGACTCCTCTCTAATGAGAATTTTGAAAAGCAATAGGGTCTAGTCCAAACCTTGAAATTTGTTGGGAGAGTCTTCCTGGACTCTCCCGTAACATTCACCACCTGCAGCTGGAGCTGTTGGGAGAGCTGCAAAGGTCACTCATCCTATCTCACCACTTTCTACATTTAAAGCCCCTCTTAGGAGGGCCGGAAGCTCAGTGCTCAGAAGACTGAAAGAGGCCTGGCAGCAATTCTCTGCTAACAAAAACTGTCCTCAATGGTCTATCATCCATGTCTCCAACCTGAAGGAATGGATCTGCTCACCCTTTACCACAGCCAAGGGAAAACAGGAGAAAAAAAATATATTTCCCACCCTTTTGAGAACATTCACAGAGCTTTCCCAGAAACAGTATCACTACAAAGACCACTGTCTCCACACAAGGACTTCAGGTGTTCTCTTTATTTCACTTTCACACAGAATGAGATCCCAGTTTCCAGTGTTACACTTTGGAACTACAGAACAACACAGCATGAGGGTTTCCCAACATCCTGTGCCCACATGTTTGCATTCACACAGTCCTTTACTACACCTGGGGTGCCAGTCCTTCTGAAGAGGAGCAGATAAGACAAGGCTTAGACACAGTTCACAGAGCAGAAGGAGAAAGAGCAAAAGGAGAATGCAAATACTCTTAACATAAGCCCAGAACCTGAGATCAAGACAACTTTCCACTGCCATCAAGAAGACTCTGAATTTGGGAACAACAAGGAAACAAAGCCCAGTGGACCTCCTCAGAGTTTATCCTGGTTACACCTTCAGTGAAAGTTTTTTCAAGCAATTTGTGGAATTTCTTTACAGTGCACCCAAAGATAAGGAATATGTTTTCACAACTCAGCACACAACCCTGTTGGTACTCCTGTGTATTCAGAGCAATTTGAAGGTAACAGCCCCCTCAGCAACCACTTATGGGCCAAAGAAAGGTCATGTACATTTTCATTGTCTCCCCTAGAGAGGAAATGGTTCTACTCAAAGGCTCAAAGTATTCTTCTTGTCTGATGATCTGGATTTGGGAGTATTGCAACAGCTGGCTGTGGGCAACTCTCTCCTTTGCCTGTCAGCCTGTGTGCAGCACATGCAGACACACAACTGGCTGTATGCACACATAGGGTGACCACAAGGCAAAACACACAGAGCCCACACATCACAGACAGAGATATCCAGAATCCAGAGAATAAAGAGCCATGTCCTTGCACCCCAGTGTAACAGAATACTCACAATTTTATAATAAGGACAATTAAAATTAGTAATAATTGAAGGATAAGATGTCTATGGTCTTGCCTAAGAGCAAGTGAGAGAAAAACTTAACTGGGATCTCTGGAACTCTTGAGTCATTTTGGAAGCAACTGTAACAGAGAAGGAATATCCTACTGTATGAGGAAGAAGCCTTTAATTTGTTTTAATTGTTTGGGTTTCGAAGGGTGGGAGAACTTTCTTCTGACAGAATTTGTGGGAAAGCAGTAACATGATTTGTGGCTGTCAATGGGTCCATGTCCCAGTGGAGGCCAGTGACAAGCAGAGTCCCTCAGGGATCAGTCCTGGGACCTGTCTTATTCAACATCTTTGTCAGTGACATGGACAGTGGCATTGAGTGCACCCTCAGCAAGTTTGCTGATGACACCAAGCTGTGTGGTGCAGCAGACACGCTGGAGGGAAGGGAGGCCATCCAGAGGGACCTTGACAGGCTGGAGAGGTGGGCACAAGCCAACCTCATGAAGTTCAATAAGAGCAAGTGCAGGGTCCTGCATCTGGGTCGAGGCAATCCCAGGCACAAATACAGGCTGGGTAGTGACTGGCTGGAAAGTAGCCCTGAGGAGAGAGACTTGGGGGTGCTGGTGGACAAAAAGCTCAACATGAGCTCTCAATGTGCTCTTGCAGCCCGCAAAGCCAATCAGATCCTGGGCTGCATCAGGAGAAGTGTGGCTAGCAGGGCAAGGGAGGTGATCCTCCCCCTCTACTCAGCCCTGGTGAGACCCCACCTGGAGTACTGTGTCCAGTTCTGGAGCCCCTATTACAAGAGGGATGTGGAGGTGCTGGAAGGTGTCCAGAGAAGGGCCACAAGGATGATCAGAGGGCTGGAGCACCTCTCCTGTGAGGGCAGACTGAAGGAGTTGGGGCTGTTCAGTCTGCAGAAGTGAAGGCTCTGAGGTGACCTAATTGTGGCCTTCCAGTATCTGAAGGGGGCCTACAGGAAGGCTGGGGAAGGACTTCTCAGGATCTCAGGTAGTGATAGGACTAGGGGGAATGGAATGAAGCTGGACGTGGGGAGATTCAGGCTAGATGTGAGGAGGAGGTTCTTCACCATGAGAGTGATGAAACCCTGGGATGTGTTGTCCAGGGAGGTGGTCGAGGCCCCGTCCCTGGAGGTGTTTAAGAGCAGGCTGGATGAGGCTCTGTCCAGCCTGATCTAGTGTGGGGTGTCCCTGCCCATGGCATGGGGCTTGGAACTAGATGATCCTTGTGGTCCCTTCCAACCCTGAATGAAACTATGAAATGAAATGCAGATTCGTCTGGGGATCCTCTGTGGGAAGCAATGCCAGGGAGCAGCAAAGGGATCTCCTGCCACTGTGAGCTGAATGAAGCTGCCAGTCCAGCCTGAGACCATAATACAGATCTCTGTGCACATGAAGCTTTTAGGCTTTTTAGCTGAACAAGCTGTGCATGGTTACAGGTGTCCAGCATCCAGAATGAGATGGTCCATGAAGCATAGCAGTGATCATGGGTTTCTGGAACAGACCAAGATTGTTGCCCTAATTTGTAATCGCTCAGGCTGGGAGCCCTCCACTTTGCTTCGGCTTCTGAGAATGGCTTCTTTTCAGGTTGCCCTGTTTTCTCCTCCATAAAATCCACTCCAAAGGCTTGAATTTGTTCCCAAAATCCAGCTTTTGAGGAGGCAATTTTCTCAACCATGACTGGACAAGTGATATTCCAGACAGCACACCCAGCCAAGGGAGTTCCAAGTAGACTTTATTGATTTCTATTATCAGATATTTGAGACTTAAAGGTGTGTGAGAGACAGCAAATATCACAGGACTTTATAGATCATTACCAGTTAAAGAAAGGAAAGCAGAAAGCTTCTTGATGCCCTATAGTCTACAGTGCCTTAAGACCACTGAAAACATTTTAAACAAATTTACCTCCAAACCAAACCCAAAACATTTCTCTGTGATCAAGCTACCAAAACAAATAGACAAACAAAAACCCCCAAACACACAAGATCAACAACAAAACCCCAAAGAAACAAAAAACCCCAAACAAATCAAAACCCCCCCAAAACCCTCTTGATGTGAATTTCAGCTTCATTATATGACTAAAAGGACACATTGCTCAAAGCCCACTCTTTAGATTCTGGAGACCCGGTAAACTCCTGCTCAAACAGAAGTGTGCCAATGTCAGCCCTTTCTAATGTAATCAGCTTCTGCCTGATATTAAGAAATCCCTTTGCAATCACCACTGAATTCTGCTGAAGATCTGTTTGCCTGGTACTGCCCAGATTGCAGACAATTAAGAGATAGTTACAGAGCTGCCTCCTTAGGACAAAATACACACACAAAAAAAAAGGTGCTGTAGGGAAAACTTAGGTTCTGAAGCAGCAGCACACTCATAATCACACACAAAGTCTCAGTGTAAGCAGCATGCAACACAGTCCTCATCTACATCCATGTCACTGTTCCAAAATATCTACATAAATAAAGTACTGCTCAAAAGGAGAGAGATTTTGCTGTCTCTCAAAGAAAATTTGTACTTCTCAGGTGCTTTTTTGGTGGATGTTTGGTCTCGTTGTTCTCTTTTCCCTGTGAGGACCTTAGCTGGTGAGGACGGACAAGCTTGTCTTTCTCCTCACTTACTGATGGGTGAGCCAAGGGTTTTGATCAGAACTGACATTTAACTCCATCCCCCTGTTTGCAGGACAAGCTTCTTCAACAGGTCTGGGACTCTTGTCTTCAGAGATAGGAGCTCTGCCCTACAAAGGAGAGAAGTTGTCATGTGGATATGGAAGGTAAACTGGCATCATCAAGAAGGTTAGAGACCATGTCTGACACCACTGCATCTGTGACAGCACCCTTGTCTACCCAAAGGCAAAGATAACACTGGGGCAGGTGCTGGGTCTCTGACTTGAAAAGGGAATATCTACACCCAGAAAATACTACTGCAGATACCAGTAAGGCACTGCTACAAACGATTATTGAGCTGGAGACTGTAAATTAAGATCCTAAGAGCATAAACACCCCCAGCCCCCATCTTTGCCATAAACATTACATCCTCTACTCAGTGCACAGATATGAGCCACCGTGGTGGCTCACACATCCATAACTCTACTTCAACACCATCTCATGGGTCACGTGCCCCATTTTATGATGACAACCTGATATTAGGCAAATAATCCATGATATAGAGTTGGTTACAGAGACCTGCAATAGATTAGCATTTGAGAAGAAAATGACATGCCCTTGATTTTCACGGGAAGCCCTGGCCAATGAGCTTTCTCACCACCCCACGTCACTGCGGCTCTTTAAACATCAGCTACACCAAACGGACACACATGACCCCCAGGCCTGAAACCCCACACCACGCTGCCCCCTCCTCATTCCACATAGCCTTGGCCCGTGGCGATCCTTCACCTGTGCAGCCCAGTCGCCTCCTTCCACGATGTTGGACGCCTCTTGAGAGCACACCGAGCTCCGCTGTGGGGCAGCGCTGGGAGCCATGCCGGCAGGAAAGCAGGGCAAGAGAGGACCGAGGAAGTGAAAGTCGCTGCTCAGGGTGCCGGTGGCCAAGCACACATCGTAGACCAGGCTGCGGGGAAGGGAGCCTGCGTCGCTCTCGGCGACAGCCGTCGGGAAGGTGGGCAAGGGCTCGGCCTGTCTCTGCCTGACCCGCCGCAGCTTCATGAGCAGGGCGGCCAGGCCGGTGGCCAGGCAGAGCGCGGAGACGCAGGCCAGGCAGGCGATGAGGTAGAGAGTGAGCGTGTCGTCGGGCTCGGCGGGCGGCGCGTCCTGGCTGAGGCGCACATGGGCGTCGGAGAAGTCGTGGAGCAGGGCGATGGCGAGGGTGGCGCTGGCCGAGCGCGGCGGCTGGCCGCGGTCTCGCACGAGCACGACGAGCCTGTGTCGGGGCGCGTCGCGCTCGGCCACGGCCCGCGCCGTGCGCAGCTCGCCGCTGTGCAGCCCGAGGCGGAAGAGCCCCGGCTCCGTGGCCTTGGCCAGCTCGTAGGACAGCCAGGCGTTCTGCCCCGCGTCCGCGTCCACCGCCACCACCTTGGCCACCAGGTAGCCTGCCGGCGCCCAGCGCGGCACCAGCTCGCCCGCGCCCGCGCCGCTCTCGGCACCAGGGTACAGCACCACCGGCGCGTTGTCGTTCTCGTCGCGCACCAGCACGCGCAGCAGCGCCCGCGCGCTCAGCGCCGGCGACCCGCCGTCGGCCGCGCTCACCCACACCTCCAAGGCGCGCACCCGCTCGTAGTCCAGCGAGCGCACCACGTACACGTCGCCGCTCTCCGAGCTCACCGACACCGCCGCCTGCTCCTGGCCCTCCTCACGCACCAGCGCGTACTGCACGCGGGCGTTGCTGCCCGCGTCCGCGTCGCTGGCCTGCACGCTGCCGATGCGCACCATGGGGCTGTTGTTCTCCGTCACCCACATGCTGTACAGCTCCTGGCTGAAGGCGGGGGCGTTGTCGTTCACGTCCAACACCTGCACCCACAGGCTCTCCCGAGAGCTCAGGCGCCGCGAGCCCCAGTCGGTCGCTCGGATGCTGATGTTGTACTCTGCCGTCGTCTCCCTGTCGAGCGCCGCGTTGGTTCTCAGCTCGTAGTAATTATCGAAGGTGGGGGTGAGAGTGAAGGGTAAGTCCCCATCGATGGTGCACTCTGTCCTGCCGTTGTCGCCGGAATCCCGGTCCCGCACACTGAAGAGCGCCACAATGGTGCGTAACGGAGCATCCTCGGGAATGGATGCAGTGTGTGAGGTCAGCTGTATCTCCGGGGCGTTGTCATTCATGTCCACGACGTCCACCTGCACTTTGCAAGTAGTATACAACCCTCCGCCGTCAGTGGCTTTCACTATCATCTCGTGTTTTTTCGTATCCTCAAAGTCCAGTTTTCCTGTCACCCGAATCTCTCCCGTGTCAGGGTTTAGGTCGAAGAGCTGCTGAGACCCCTCCAATGTCTGTGTGAAGGCGTACTGCACTTTCCCGCTGGAGCCTTCGTCGGGATCTCTTGCCTCTACTCTGGCCACCAGCTGCCCTGGGGGGCTGTTCTCTGCCAGGCTCACTTCGTAGATCTCCCTACTGAATATCGGGGTGTTGTCGTTGGCATCCAACACCACGATCCGGATCTGAGCCGTGCCTGACCTTGGAGGCAACCCGCCGTCCACTGCAATTAGGAGTAAATACATTTCTCTCTGCTCTTCTCTGTCCAGCTGTCTCTCTAGGACGAGCTCTGGATATTTTCCTCTTCCTTTCCCCTTTCCGAAAGCTAGGGAGAAATGCGAATTTGACTCGAGGCTGTAATTCTGCAAGCCGTTGCTACCCACGTCCTTGTCACGGGCAATTTCCAGTGGGAAATGGGACCCTGGAGATGTCATTTCGGAAATCTCTAAAATCATCTCCTTCTTAGGAAATAAGGGGGAGTTGTCATTCACGTCAAGAATCTCCACCACCCCTCGGATCAGCTGCAACGGGTTGTCAAAGAACACCTTAAAGAAGAGTGTGCAGGTCTCGCGCTGTGGACAGATCTCCTCTCGGTCCAGAGATTCCTTGGCCGTCAGCACTCCGGTGCTCGGGTTGAGGCGGAAAAGCTGCTGGTTCCCCTCGGAGACAACGCGCGCCTTGCGAGCTGTTAGCTGGCTCGGAGTAAGCCCCAGATCCTGGGCAATATTGCCCACAAAGGAGTCCCTCTCCATCTCCTCCGCCAGAGAATAGCGGAGGCTTTCGGCCCCGCTCTGCCGCACGCAAACGCACAGAAGGAACAAGATCACTTGCCTGAGGTTTCCTCCGTTTCGTCTCCCGTTCCACGCCATTCCTCTCCCCAAAAGCCAGACAGTATCCTCCCGGCTTGTCGGTATTTGGAATCAGCGTCCCAGGAGGAGCAGTGTTTATCAGAAATGGCTTCTGCAAGCCCCTGAGCAGCCCGGGTGCGTTCCCCTCTGCCGTTCCCGAGCAGCTCTGTCGGCTGTTTTCGTGTGCCAGTGCTGCCGAGGCGGGGCGGGCAGAGGAAACTGCCAGTCTGTGGTCAACACCGCCACCCAGCGTCTGCAGCGGGAATGGTTACTGTGCTTCTGGCCGGTGTTGCTTCCTTAGGCTTTGCTTCTTCCAGGTACTCTCTTCATGAAAAAGCGGAGCGAAAAGAGTGCTGTCAGGGAAAAATCCCCATAAGAAATTGTGTCACTTCACCCAAGCTCACCACCACAGGGGAATGGCAATGCTGATTCTACGACACATCACCCTAATTCTACTTTTTCACCTATTGTTACATACATCTCAATTCAAAAGCTTATCTGTCCTGAGTGTCATCCCCCGTCCCCAAGGATAAGCTGTATCACTATCTAACACATTCGTGAAACATGTCCCCTGATCCACAGAAATGTCGACACGCTGCAACTTGTTTGTATGTTCTGGACTTACCCAGACCTTTCTCCACTGATGTTACTACCCCGTCTTAGAAACACTCTGAAGGTACCTATACTCCCTGGTCACACCCGAACTCCTGCAACTGTGTAGGGACATACGGTAAGGCACTACATAAGGCAAGTAGAGGAGCTAATTAATTCAAACCCCTGATATTACAAACGCTAAAGAGGAGATAAGCTAAACAATAGCAAAGAGCAGGGATCTAAGGACACCGATGAAAGGGGCATTAAAGGAACCATTCAAGTGAAAGCTTAAAAAGGTTCAAACACAAACTTTGTAAAAAATTAAGCAAAAAATAAGCTAATCTTGTCTTAACATAAAATGTGTGATTGGAAAGAGCAAATTGATTACTTGATGTTTAGCGAGGTCCTAGGAATAGCTAAAAGGTCCTAACCAGACCGTCCTGCTGTGAACTGTAAATGATGACCAGATAAAGCCACCGGTATCAGGCACTCGACACTGGCAGTGAGAATTGACTTAGATTGTGACTGCTTCTGCCGAGCCACTGTGGAGTTCCAAGAAATGAACATGCAATGTACTGGGGAAGAGTTCAAAACCAGACTAACTCTTAGAAAACAAAAAGTGAAGGCTACAACTCCACTTAAAATAATATCAGGTCTGCTGCAAAGGGGACTGTTGTGAAGAAAAATAAGGCATACAGTATTAGAATTAATTTTGTGATTGCTTTAAACTAGATTCAACTGAAAGTTGTTTTGCTTAACGCAGCTTGAGTGACTGTGCTTAGCATGAGAGACTGGAGAAAGGAGGTCTGAGGCCACAAACTGTAACTGATTTTCACTTGAACCTTTGCTTAGCTGAAATAGGAAAGCACTGGGAGTCTTGCACAACACTACTATAAACTGGACTGTGGCATAACCTGGCATCTGAAATCCTCTTTATAATCAGGGGCTAAGAATGGATCCAGTCACACACAGACTTTAATCTGAGGAGCTTAGAAAGCACAGGGGTCTAGTCTCAACCTTGTAACTTGTCAGGAGGGTCTTCTTGGACTCTCCTATAACATCCTTACATTTGACATCTGCAGCCGGAGCTGTTGGGAGAGTTGCAAAGCTCACCTGTCCCTTCTCTGCTAGAGATCTTTGCACACTCACAACTGCTCTTAAGGGAGCCAGAAGCTCAGTGCTCAGAAAATTCAAAGAAGCCTGCCAGCCATTCCCTGCTCCCCACAATTGTCCTGATTTTCCATTATAGGTCTCGTCTCCAAACTAAAGGAATGTACCTGCTCACCCTTACCTCAGTCAAAGGACAACAGTAGGAAAAACTCTAACTCGTTTGAGAACATTCACAGAGCTTTCCTAGAAACAGCATCTCTACACAGACCATTGTCTCCACACAAGGCCTTCAGCTGTTCTCTGTATTTCAGTTTCACAGACAAGGGGATCCTGGGTTGCAGTGTCACCTTTTGGAACTGCAAAACAACGTAGTGTGGGAGTTTTCCAATACTCCATGATTCATGCCTGCATTCAAACAATATGTTGTTACACCTGGGGTGCCAGTCCTTCTATAAAGGATCAGGTGAGACAAGGCTCAAGCACAGTTCACAGAGCAGAAGGAGAAAGGGCAAATGTTCTCCATCTTGGAAGAATGCACAGATAGATCCCTGCTGACTGGAAACTTGTCAGTGCTCTTCCATTTACAAAAAGGTTAAAGGAAGAGCAGGGAACCCACAAATATTTTAGGCTGAACTCAGTCACTGGAGGAGATCATCATGGGTACTGTTGAAAATAATTTCAAGAGCAGTGCAGTCATCAGGTCCAGTCAACATAGGTTCAGTGCTGTTTAATGTTATATCCTTCTATGATAAGGTCGGCTGGCTACAGAATGAAAGCATGGTGGTGCATGTTGTTTTTCCAAATCTTCATAAAGCTTTTGCTGCTCTTCCTCACAGCATCCTCTTGGACACATCAAAGATTAAGGTGGGCAGTTTCATGGTGTGCTTGCTGAAGAACCAACTGGCTGAAAGTCAAGAACCAAAAGGTTGTAGTGATTGGGTAGCCACATATGGTTGGCAGCCAGGAATGAGTGATGTCCTCAGGGTTCATTTTCTGTTCAGAATATATATGTATGAGCTGGATGCAGGAGATGAATGCACCATTCACACCTTTGTTGACAATACCATACTGGGGACTGCTGTTGACTGTCTTCAGGAAAAAGAGGCCTTGCAGTGACCTCTAGATATACTGGAGTGCTGAGGAATCATCAATGGCATGAAATAGAACAAGTCCAAATGCCAGAGTCTGCACCTGGGATAGAGTAACATGGGGCACAAGTATAAATGTGAAGAGGAGTGATTGGAGAGCAGCCCCACAGAAAGGGGTCTGGGGCTGCCAGTTGACAGTAAGCCAAAACCAGGTCAGCAGTGAGCTCAGGCAGCCAAGAGGGAAAGTCATATCCTGTTTAAATACATCAGCGTGTCCTGGGTTAACATAGCCCTCTCTCACAAGCCCCGTTCCCCCCCCCCATAGATGGGAGGGAAATTAACACCAAAAAAAAATCCCTGGGTTGAGATCAGGGATATAATGAGATAATACATTGCACAATTGCCTTAGTCTGTTTGCAGAAATGCAGCAAAATGCAGAAGCAGCAGCAGAAACCAGTGACATCCCCACCTCCCCAGCTGGCAGCCTGCCAGGTGAAAAAGGCCAACACCCCAAACCCAGAAACTGGAAGGATCAACCAGAACAGGAAGCCTCTCATATTACAATCTGAATTTCAAGCCCCATGATAGCTTGCTCCAGACAGCATTTCCATTTTGAAGCTGGCATGACAACAGCACGGTACTGAACACACAACAGCAGAGTCAGCTCAGACCCTGACACACAGCATGACCAGCCAGTTAGAAGGGAAGATTATCCTGCTGTGTTTAACATTGTTGTGACCTCACCTTGAGGACTGTGTGCAGTTCTGAGTCCCACACTTTAAAAAAGAATGTGAAGATACTGGAATGCATCCAGAGGAGGACAACAAATCTGGAGACAGGGAGGAAATGAACGGCCCCTGAAGAGTCACTAAGGATTTGGGTTTGTCTAGTTTGGAGAACAGGAGGCTGAGGGGTGGCCTCATTGCTCTCTACAGCTTCTTGATGAAGGGAAGTGGAGGGGAAGGTGTTGATTTCCCTTCCCTTCCCTTCCCTTCCCTTCCCTTCCCTTCCCTTCCCTTCCCTTCCCTTCCCTTCCCTTCCCCTACTTCTACTACCTTCTACAACATTCTATAACATTCTCTCCCAACACCATTCAAACTCAACTGCCATGTGCAGTCCACTGAGCAAGTGATTTGTCTGCCCAACCTTGTCATTGCATCTCAGCATGGAATAAGAGGTCAACAAGTGACTGGACAGCAAGTGACAGAAGAACTTAGCTGGGGCCTCAGATCTGACCTCATTCTTGAAGCACTGCAGAAATGGCTGTAGCAAAGATGAAGCATAATATTGCTTGAGGAAGGGCAACATTGGTGCCTCCAACCATGGCACAGTGCTGTCTTGGCAGGCTGGCCAGATGGGCTTCAGGAACTTGAACTCACTGCTACTTGGGCCTGTTCTGAAGCTGATTTTGAGTGAGTGACATGGAAAGGAAAGCAGAGAGCCAAAGCACTGGCCTTGCTATTGCCATGCCATGATGATAAACAGCATCCATCTGGGAATCCTCTGTGGGAAGTATTCAAGGAAGCAGCAAAGCAACCTCCTTCTGCTGGATCAAGCTGCTGGTCCAGGCTTGGACAAAAAAAGAACAGATCTCTTTGTGCACATTGAGCTTTTATGCTGTTTGATATAACAAGATGTTCATGGTTGAAGGTGTCCATTATGCAGAATGATCTGGGTCATGAACCACAGCAACGTTCATGTATTTCTGGAACAGACCAAGATTGCTTCCCTAATTCACAATCTCGCAGGCTGGGAGCCCTCCACTTTGATCCAACACCTGAGAATGGCCTATGTTCACATTGCCCTGGTACCCCCTCCATAACATCCGTGACAAAGGCTTGCATTTCTTCCTGAAATCCTGCTTTTAGGGATGCAATTTCCTTGGCAATGGCTGTGACAAGTGATCTCCCAGACAGCACACTCAGCCAAGGGAGGTCTAAGTAGTTTTTATTGTGTTGTTGGGTTTTTTTTTGGCTATCAGGCATTTCACACTTAAAAGGAAATATCACACAACTTTATAAATGAGTACCAGTTAAAGAAAGGAAAACAGAAAGCTGCTTGATGGCCTCTACAGTGTCTTAATCTCCCTGTAAATGCCTTAGCAAATTTTACAGCAAAACCACAAAGAGTGATATGAATTGTCTGTGACATTATGTTCGAAACTCTGGAATACACATTTCAGCTTCATGCTAAAAAATCCCAACACAACAACAAAACCCAAAACACCAAACCCACACACTGCTCAAAGCTCACTCTTCAGAGCCAGGAATACCTGTAAACTCCTGCTTAAGCAGAAGTGGTACGCCAATGTCAGACATTTCTAATGTAATCAGCTTCTGCTTGTTATTAAGCAATTCCTTTGCAAGGACCACTGCATTCTGCTGCATATCCGTTTGCCTGGGATTGACCAGACTGCAGACAATTAAAACATTGTTACAGAGCCACACCAAAACCCAACCCACAACACAGAAAATAGGATGTAGGACAAAGTTACCTTGAAGCTCTGCTTTCAGTCTGCAGTATTTCTCTTACAGTATTCCCCTCACAAACATGAACCAAGTCTTGTTGTAATCAGCACCCAATACAGTCCTCCCTCCATCCATGTAACAACTGCAAAATACCTACAGGAGTAAAATACTGCTTGAGGGCAGAGGGGGTTTGCTCTCTCTCAAAGACTTATACCTCCCTGATATATTTTTAGTCCATGTTTGGTCTCTTTTTCTTTCTTCCCAGTGAGGGCATCAGTTGGTGAGGACAGACAAGCTTGTCTTTCTCTTCACTTACTGATGGGTGAGACAAGGGTTTTGTTCAGAATTGACATTTAACTCCATTTCATTGTTTGCAGCACAAGCTGCTTTGGCAAGTCTAGGATCCATACCTCGGGAGAGTGGAGCCTTCAAAGAAGAGAGAGATTGTAATATGTGCATGGAAGGTAAACACGAAGCTTAGAAGTAATATTGGTAACCACTGTCTTTCACACCACCCTTCTCTATCCAGAGCCAATGAGCAGTTTGGACCAGGTGCTGGGTTTCTGACCTAAAAAGGGTTATGACTAACTTCACATCAGCATTTTGAAGAATGCTGATGCTGTCCAGAATCACCTGTCTGTGCTAGAAAGGTAGCAGGTGGGTGCGTCACAAATACCTGGGAATTATATCTTTGTGGCCTGTACTGTCTGCCCATAGCAAATAGAAATATAAGTCAAAATTTTAACTGAGACAAAATGCTTCATGGCCTCCAGCACCTTGTCTGGCCTCCAGCACCTTGTCAGACAGACTGTATTCAGCACTGCCACCAGCCTGGTGAACAGCTCTTCCTAGTGCCAAGCACAAGTTCCTAACTGGTGCCAAGCAATAGTTCCTAAGAGCAGTTCAGGTGGTGGTATAAGCGATGGGACATACCCTTACAACACTGTCTTTGTTAATGCTAGACAGGACCACTACATTCCAGGTTCTATCTGTTCTAGGAGGACATGTCCCTAGGAGTGGTGTACTTCCAGTTCTGACTCCTGAAGAGCTGTAAACACTACATGGAAAGGACCCACAATCTCCCTGAACCAGTCATACCGCCCCAGAAGATTTGATCTCATGGCATAAACCAGGATGCAGAGGGGTGAGGTCAGTCAGGAGTTCAGAAGCAGCTGAGACATCCACCATACATACAGAAGCACTCTTCAGGCTCTCTGTATAACCTCCTCCCTTCCAGAAGTCCCATTAAAAAACAGCTACCCACAAACCAGACACCCCTGACTCTCAGGGCTCAATCCCTAACCTCGCAATGACCCCTCCCTTCTCTGTCTCGCTACTGCTCGATTCTGTTCCTCACCTGTGCAGACCAGTCGCCTTCTTCCACGGGGTTGGACACCTCTTGCGAGCACACCGAGCTCCTCTGTGGGGCTATACCGGGGGGCATCCCGGCAGGAAAGCAGGGCAAGAGTGGACCGAGGAAGTGAAAGTCGCTGCTCAGGGTGCCGGTGGCCAAACACACGTCGTAGACCAGGCTGCGGGGAAGGGAGCCTGCGTCGCTCTCAGCGACAGCCGTCGGGAAGGTGGGCAAGGGCTCGGCCTGTCTCTGCCTGACCCGCCGTAGCTTCATGAGCAGGGCGGCCAGGCCGGTGGCCAGGCAGAGCGCGGAGACGCAGGCCAGGCAGGCGATGAGGTAGAGAGTGAGCGTGTCGTCGGGCTCGGCGGGCGGCGCGTCCTGGCTGAGGCGCACATGGGCGTCGGAGAAGTCGTGGAGCAGGGCGATGGCGAGGGTGGCGCTGGCCGAGCGCGGCGGCTGGCCGCGGTCTCGCACGAGCACGACGAGCCTGTGTCGGGGCGCGTCGCGCTCGGCCACGGCCCGCGCCGTGCGCAGCTCGCCGCTGTGCAGCCCGAGGCGGAAGAGCCCCGGCTCCGTGGCCTTGGCCAGCTCGTAGGACAGCCAGGCGTTCTGCCCCGCGTCCGCGTCCACCGCCACCACCTTGGCCACCAGGTAGCCTGCCGGCGCCCAGCGCGGCACCAGCTCGCCCGCGCCCGCGCCGCTCTCGGCACCAGGGTGCAGCACCACCGGCGCGTTGTCGTTCTCGTCGCGCACCAGCACGCGCAGCAGCGCCCGCGCGCTCAGCGCCGGCGACCCGCCGTCGGCCGCGCTCACCCACACCTCCAAGGCGCGCACCCGCTCGTAGTCCAGCGAGCGCACCACGTACACGTCGCCGCTCTCCGAGCTCACCGACACCGCCGCCTGCTCCTGGCCCTCCTCACGCACCAGCGCGTACTGCACGCGGGCGTTGCTGCCCGCGTCCGCGTCGCTGGCCTGCACGCTGCCGATGCGCACCATGGGGCTGTTGTTCTCCGTCACCCACATGCTGTACAGCTCCTGGCTGAAGGCGGGGGCGTTGTCGTTCACGTCCGACACCTGCACCCACAGGCTCTCCCGAGAGCTCAGGCGCCGCGGGCCCCAGTCCGTCGCTCGGATGCTGATGTTATAGTCTGCCGTCGTCTCCCTGTCCAGCGCCGCGCTGGTTCTCAGCTCGTAGAAATTTCCGAGGGTGGGGCTGAGAGTGAAGGGCAAGTCCCCTTCGATGATGCACTCCGTCCTTCCGTTGTCGCCCGAATCCCGGTCCCTTACGCTGAAGAGGGCCACCAGGGTGCGTGGCGGAGCATCCTCGGGAATGGATGCAGTGTGTGAGGTCAGCTGTATCTCCGGGGCATTATCGTTCACATCCAGCACCTCCACGTGTACTTTGCAAGTAGTATACAGCCCTCCACCGTCACTGGCTTTCACCACCATCTCGTGTTTTTTCGCATCCTCGAAGTCCAGTTTTCCCGCCACTCGAATCTCCCCCGTTTCAGGGTTTAGGTCGAAGAGCTGCTGAGACCCCTCCAATGTCTGTGTGAAGGCGTACTGCACTTCCCCGTAGGACCCTTCGTCAGCATCTCTTGCCTCTACTCTGGCCACCAGCTGCCCCGGGGAGCTGTTCTCTGACAGGCTCACTTCATAGACTTCCCGACTGAACATCGGGGTGTTGTCGTTGGCATCCAACACCACGATCCGGATCTGAGCCGTGCCTGACCTTGAAGGCAACCCCCCGTCCACTGCAATTAGGAGTAAATACATTTCTCTCTGCTCTTCTCTGTCCAGCTGTCTCTCTAGGACGAGCTCTGGATATTTTCCTCCTCCTTTCCCCCTTCCGAAACCTAGGGAGAAATGCGAATTGGACTGGAGGCTGTAATTCTGCAAGCCGTTGCTTCCCACGTCCTTGTCACGGGCAATTTCCAGTGGGAAATGGGACCCTGGAGATGTCATTTCAGAAATCTCTAAAACCATCTCCTTCTCCGGGAAAATAGGGGAGTTGTCGTTCAAGTCAAGAACCTCCACCTCCCCTCGGATCAGCTGCAACGGATTGTCAAGAAAGAGTGTAAAGAAGAGCGTGCAGGTCTCGCTCTGAGGACAGATCTCCTCTCGGTCTAGAGGCTCCTTGGCCGTCAGCACTCCGGTGCTCGGGTTGAGGCGGAAAAGCTGCTGGTTCCCCTCGGACACAACGCGCGCCCTGCGAGCTGCCAGCTGGCTCGGAGTAAGCCCTAGGTCCTGGGCAATATTGCCCACAAAGGAGTCCCTTTCCATCTCCTCGGTCAGAGAATAGCGGAGGCTTTCGGCCCCGCTTTGCCACACGCAAACGCACAGAAGGAACAAGCTCACTTGCCTGAGGCTGCCTCCGTTCCGTCTCCCGTTCCACGCCATTGCTCTCCACAAAAGCTAGACAGCGTCCTCCCGGCTTGCCGGCATTTGCAAGAAGCGTCCCAATCGGAGCAGTGTTTGTCAGAAATGGCGGTGAAGGGATTCTACAAGCACCCGAGCGGTCCGGCTGCGTTCCCTTCTGCTGTTCCCGAGCAGTTCTGCCGGCGGTCTTTGTGTGCTGGTACTGCCGAGGCGGGGCGGGCAGAGGAAGCTGCCGGTCCGTGGTCAACACCGCCACCCAGCGTTGGCAGCGGGAATGGTTCCTCTGCTTTTGGCCGGTGTTGCTGCTTTAGACTTTGCTTCATCCAGGTGCTCTCTCCGAGCAAAATGGGAGCGAAAAGAGTGCTGTCAGTGAGAAATCCCCAAAGGAAAGTGTGCTACATCACCCGAGCTCATCACCACAGGAAAATGGCAATGCTGATTCTACGACACATCACCCTAATTCTATTTTTTCACCCATTGTTACATACAAGCATGACTATGTAACAGAATATACCTCTGGATGACACAGCTATGGAAATGACCACCTGTCAGCTGTGCACATTTTGGGAACACAGCACAAGGTCCTCATCGGCCAGGAAGACACATGGCAGAATATGAGAGTGCTCCGTGTTACAGACAGCCTGTCTGCAGCATGACTGAGAAGGCCTATCCGTACACAACACCAGCACACATTCAGCACAGTACAAGATTTGTATCAAGTCAGGTGATGTCCCATTAAATGAATTTTAACCTATTTTTCCTTGTAGTTCTTGGTAAACTTGAACCTCTGGTTTGTGTAGCTGTGGTTATATTTTTGCTGGAGTGCAATTATCCCCTCTGTCCTCCTTGGTCTTTCCATTTTGTAATGCCCAAGCAAAACCTCATTCTTCTGAAAACTGCTCATAAAGTTGCCGTTTCCATCAGAGCAGCTGAATTTGCATTCCAGGCTTAGTAAGCATCACAACAGCCAGTGCAGGGGCTTGGCACAGCAGTACTCAAAAGTTCCAAGACGATTTGCCTGTCAGGCACCCATTTAAATGGCATGGTGTCTGTGATAAGCAACTCTCTCCTCATTATCCTCTCTTAAAAGCCTATACCACTTAATCATTACTTCAGGAGGAGCAGATAAGGGCCCCATCATTTTACATTGCTTATTGCTTGCCATTACAAAAGACCATGGGGATATTTCACAAGAAACTTTCATATATTCAGTCTGGGGTTTTTTGTCTGTGTGTGTGCATTTTCAGCAGCAGTAAAACTGTTAAAGCAGAATTCTTGTTAGGTTTTGGATGATTAATTGTGAAGAAGTACATTTTAAAAGAAAATCAGCCTTATTTTTCATCTTTGGGAAAAACTTTCTTTCTTGCCAGCACCAGTTTTCTGAGGATGGGCTGTGGTTGCTACAGAACTGTTCATCTCACCTTCTCAGGATGTTGCAGTAGCTCTGCTGAAACCATCGGTGGACACAGCAAGTTGTCCATGGGACAACAATGTGCCTTTGTGGCCAAGAGAGCCAATGGTATCCTGGGATGCATCAAGAAAAGCATGTCCAGCAGGTCTAGGGAGGTTCTCCTCCCCCTCTACTCTGCCCTGGTGAGACCACACCTGGAATGCTGTGTCCAGTTTTGGGCTCCCCAGTTCAAGAGAGACAGACACATGCTGGAGAGAATCCAATGGAGAGCCACAATGATGATTAGGGGACTTGAGCATCTCCCCTATCAACAGAGACTGAAATCCCTGGGACTGTTTAATCTTCAGAAGACTCACATCTCAATTCAAAAGCTTTTCCGTCCTGAGTGTTATCCCCCGTCCCCAAGGATAAGCTGTATCACTATCTAACACATTCGTGAAACATGTCCCCTGATCCGCAGAAATGTCGACACGCTGCATCTTGTTTGTATGTTCTGGACTTACCCAGACCTTTCTCCACTGATGTTACTAACGCGTCTTAGAAACACTCTGAAGGTACCTGTAGTCCCTGGTCACACCCGAACTCCTGCATCTGTGTAGGGACATACGGTAAACCACTACAAAAAGCAAGTAGAGAAGGCGACTAATTCAAACCCCTGATATTACAAACGCTAAAGAGGAGATAAGCTAAACAATAGCAAAGAGTAGGGATCTAAGGACACCAATGAAAGGGGCATTAAAGGAACCATTCAAGTGAAAGCTTAAAAAGGTTCAAACACAAACTTTGTAAAAAATAAAGTGAAAAATAAGCTAATATTTTCTTAACAGAAAATGTGTGATTGGAAAGAGCAAATTGATTACTTGATGTTTAGCGAGGTCCTAGGAATAGCTAAAAGGTCCTAACCAGACCGTCCTGCTGTGAACTGTAAATGATGACCAGATAAAGCCACCGGTATCAGGCACTCGACACTGGCAGTGAGAATTGACTTAGATTGTGACTGCTTCTGCCGAGCCACTGTGGAGTTCCAGGAAATGAACATGCAATGTATTGGGGAAGAGTTCAAAACCAGACTAACTCTTAGAAAACAAAAAGTGAAGGCTACAACTCCACTTAAAATAATATCAGGTCTGCTGCAAAGGGGACTGTTGTGAAGAAAAATAAGGCATACAGTATTAGAATTAATTTTGTGATTGCTTTAAACTAGATTCAACTGAAAGTTGTTTTGCTTAATGCAGCTTGAGTGACTGTGCTTAGCATGAGAGACTGGAGAGAGGAGGTCTCAGGCCACAAACTGTAACTGATTTTCACTTGAACCTTTGCTTAGCTGAAATAGGAAAGCACTGGGAGTCTTGCACAACACTACTATAAAGTGGACTGTGGCATAACCTGGCATCTGAAATCCTCTTTATAATCAGGGGCTAAGAATGGATCCAGTCACACACAGACTTTAATCTGAGGAGCTTAGAAAGCACAGGGGTCTAGTCTCAACCTTGTAACTTGTCAGGAGGGTCTTCTTGGACTCTCCTATAACATCCTTACATTTGACATCTGCAGCCGGAGCTGTTGGGAGAGTTGCAAAGCTCACCTGTCCCTTCTCTGCTAGAGATCTTTGCACACTCACAACTGCTCTTAAGGGAGCCAGAAGCTCAGTGCTCAGAAAATTCAAAGAAGCCTGCCAGCCATTCCCTGCTCCCCACAATTGTCCTGATTTTCCATTATAGGTCTCGTCTCCAAACTAAAGGAATGTACCTGCTCACCCTTACCTCAGTCAAAGGACAACAGTAGGAAAAACTCTAACTCGTTTGAGAACATTCACAGAGCTTTCCTAGAAACAGCATCTCTACACAGACCATTGTCTCCACACAAGGCCTTCAGCTGTTCTCTGTATTTCAGTTTCACAGACAAGGGGATCCTGGGTTGCAGTGTCACCTTTTGGAACTGCAAAACAACGCAGTGTGGGAGTTTTCCAATACTCCATGATTCATGCCTGCATTCAAACAATATGTTGTTACACCTGGGGTGCCAGTCCTTCTATAAAGGATCAGGTGAGACAAGGCTCAAGCACAGTTCACAGAGCAGAAGGAGAAAGGGCAAATGTTCTCCATCTTGGAAGAATGCACAGATAGATCCCTGCTGACTGGAAACTTGTCAGTGCTCTTCCATTTACAAAAAGGTTAAGGGAAGAGCAGGGAACCCACACATATTTTAGGCTGAACTCAGTCACTGGAGGAGATCATCATGGGTACTGCTGAAAATAATTTCAAGAGCAGTGCAGTCATCAGGTCCAGTCAACATAGGTTCAGTGCTGTTTAATGTTATATCCTTCTATGATAAGGTCGGCTGGCTACAGAATGAAAGCATGGTGGTGCATGTTGTTTTTCCAAATCTTCATAAAGCTTTTGCTGCTCTTCCTCACAGCATCCTCTTGGACACATCAAAGATTAAGGTGGGCAGTTTCATGGTGTGCTTGCTGAAGAACCAACTGGCTGAAAGTCAAGAACCAAAAGGTTGTAGTGATTGGGTAGCCACATATGGTTGGCAGCCAGGAATGAGTGATGTCCTCAGGGTTCATTTTCTGTTTAGAATATATATGTATGAGCTGGATGCAGGAGATGAATACACCATTCACACCTTTGTTGACAATACCATACTGGGGACTGCTGTTGACTGTCTTCAGGAAAAAGAGGCCTTGCAGTGACCTCTAGATATACTGGAGTGCTGAGGAATCATCAATGGCATGAAATAGAACAAGTCCAAATGCCAGAGTCTGCACCTGGGATAGAGTAACATGGGGCACAAGTATAAATGTGAAGAGGAGTGATTGGAGAGCAGCCCCACAGAAAGGGGTCTGGGGCTGCCAGTTGACAGTAAGCCAAAACCAGGTCAGCAGTGAGCTCTGGCAGCCAAGAGGGAAAGTCATATCCTGTTTAAATACATCAGCGTGTCCTGGGTTAAAATAGCCCTCTCTCACAAGCCCTGTTCCCCCCACATAGATGGGAGGGAAATTAACACCAAAAAAAATCCCTGGGTTGAGATCAGGGATTTAATGAGATAATACAATGCACAATTGCCTTAGTCTGTTTGCAGAAATGCAGCAAAATGCAGAAGCAGCAGCAGAAACCAGTGACATCCCCACCTCCCCAGCTGGCAGCCTGCTGGGTGAAAAAGGCCAACATCCCAAACCCAGAAACCAGAAGGATCATCCAGAATAGGAAGCCTCTCATATTACAATCTGAATTTCAAGCCCCATGATAGCTTGCTCCAGACAGCATTTCCATTTTGAAGCTGGCATGACAACAGCACGGTACTGAACACACAACAGCAGAGTCAGCTCAGACCCCGACACACAGCATGACCAGCCAGTTAGAAGGGAAGATTATCCTGCTGTGTTTAACATTGTTGTGACCTCACCTTGAGGACTGTGTGCAGTTCTGAGTCCCACACTTTAAAAAAGAATGTGAAGATACTGGAATGCATCCAGAGGAGGACAACAAATCTGGAGACAGGGAGGAAATGAACGGCCCCTGAAGAGTCACTAAGGATTTGGGTTTGTCTAGTTTGGAGAACAGGAGGCTGAGGGGTGGCCTCATTGCTCTCTACAGCTTCTTGATGAAGGGAAGTGGAGGGGAAGGTGTTGATTTCCCTTCCCTTCCCTTCCCTTCCCTTCCCCTACTTCTACTACCTTCTACAACATTCTATAACATTCTCTCCCAACACCATTCAAACCCAACTGCCATGTGCAGTCCACTGAGCAAGTGATTTGTCTGCCCAACCTTGTCATTGCATCTCAGCATGGAATAAGAAGTCAACAAGTGACTGGACAGCAAGTGACAGAAGAACTTAGCTGGGGCCTCAGATCTGACCTCATTCTTGAAGCACTGCAGAAATGGCTGTAGCAAAGATGAAGCATAATATTGCTTGAGGAAGGGCAACATTGGTGCCTCCAACCATGACACAGTGCTGCATTGGCAGGCTGGCCAGATGGGCTTCAGGAACTTGAACTCACTGCTACTTGGGCCTGTTCTGAAGCTGATTTTGAGTGAGTGACATGGAGAGGAAAGCAGAGAGCCAAAGCACTGGCCTTGCTACTGCCATGCCATGATGATAAACAGCATCCATCTGGGAATCCTCTGTGGGAAGTATTCAAGGAAGCAGCAAAGCAACCTCCTTCTGCTGGATCAAGCTGCTGGTCCAGGCTTGGACAAAAAAAAACCCCAGATCTCTTTGTGCACATTGAGCTTTTATGCTGTTTAACATAACAAGATGTGCATGGTTGAAGGTGTCTATTATGCAGAATGATCTGGGTCATGAACCGCAGCAACGTTCATGTATTTCTGGAACAGACCAAGATTGCTTCCCTAATTCACAATCTCGCAGGCTGGGAGCCCTCCACTTTGATCCAACACCTGAGAATGGCCTATGTCCACGTTGCCCTGGTTCCCCCTCCATAACATCCGTGACAAAGGCTTGCATTTCTTCCTGAAATCCTGCTTTTAGGGATGCAATTTCCTTGGCAATGGCTGTGACAAGTGATCTCCCAGACAGCACACTCAGCCAAGGGAGGTCTAAGTAGTTTTTATTGTGTTGTTGGGTTTTTTTTTTGGCTATCAGGCATTTCACACTTAAAAGGAAATATCACACAACTTTATAAATGAGTACCAGTTAAAGAAAGGAAAACAGAAAGCTGCTTGATGGCCTCTAGAGTGTCTTACTCTCCCTGTAAATGCCTTAGCAAATTTTACAGCAAAACCACAAAGAGTGATGAGAATTGTCTTATTCGAAACTCTGGAATACACATTTCGGCTTCATGCTAAAAAATTCCAACACAACAACAAAACCCAAAACACCAAACCCACACACTGCTCAAAGCTCACTCTTCAGAGCCAGGAATACCTGTAAACTCCTGCTTAAGTAGAAGTGGTATGCCAATGTCAGACATTTCTAATGTAATCAGCTTCTGCTTGTTATTAAGCAATTCCTTTGCAAGGACCACTGCATTCTGCTGCATATCCGTTTGCCTGGGATTGACCAGACTGCAGACAATTAAAACATTGTTACAGAGCCACACCAAAACCCAACCCACAACACAGAAAATAGGATGTAGGACAAAGTTACCTTGAAGCTCTGCTTTCAGTCTGCAGTATTTCTCTTACAGTATTCCCCTCACAAACATGAACCAAGTCTTGTTGTAATCAGCACGCAATACAGTCCTCCCTCCATCCATGTAACAACTGCAAAATACCTACAGGAGTAAAATACTGCTTGAGGGCAGAGGGGGTTTGCTCTCTCTCAAAGACTTATACCTCCCTGATACATTTTTAGTCCATGTTTGGTCTCTTTTTCTTTCTTCCCAGTGAGGGCATCAGTTGGTGAGGACAGACAAGCTTGTCTTTCTCTTCACTTACTGAGGGGTGAGACAAGGGTTTTGTTCAGAACTGACATTTAACTCCATTTAATTGTTTGCAGCACAAGCTGCTTTGGCAAGTCTAGGATCCATACCTTGGGAGAGTGGAGCCTTCAAAGAAGAGAGAGATTGTAATATGTGCATGGAAGGTAAACACGAAGCTTAGAAGTAATATTGGTAACCACTGTCTTTCACACCGCCCTTCTCTATCCAGAGCCAACGAGCAGTTTGGACCAGGTGCTGGGTTTCTGACCTAAAAAGGGTTATGACTAACTTCACATCAGCATTTTGAAGAATGCTGATGCTGTCCAGAATCACCTGTCTGTGCTAGAAAGGTAGCAGGTGGGTGCGTCACAAATACCTGGGAATTATATCTTTGTGGCCTGTACTGTCCGCCCATAGCAAATAGAAATATAAGTCAAAATTTTAACTGAGACAAAATGCTTCATGGCCTCCAGCACCTTGTCAGACAGACTGTATTCAGCACTGCCACCAGCCTGGTGAACAGCTCTTCCTAGTGCCAAGAACAAGTTCCTAACTGGTGCCAAGCAATAGTTCCTAAGAGCAGTTCAGGTGGTGATATCAGCGATGCGACATACCCTTACAACACTGTCTTTGTTAATGCTAGACAGGACCACTACATTCCAGGTTCTATCTGTTCTAGGAGGACATGTCCCTAGGTGCGGTGTACTTCCAGTTCTGACTCCTAAAGAGCTGTAAACACTACATGGAAAGGACCCACAATCTCTCTGAACCAGTCATACCACCCCAGAAGATTTGATCTCATGGCATAAACCAGGATGCAGAGGGGTGAGGTCAGTCAGGAGTTCAGAAGCAGCTGAGACATCCACCAGAAGCACTCTCCAGGCTCTCTGTATAACCTCCTCCCTTCCAGAAGTCCCATTAAAAAACAGCTACCCACAAACCCGACACCCCTGACTCCCAGGGCTCAATCCCTAACCTCGCAATGACCCCTCCCTTCTCTGTCTTGCCACTGCTCGATTCTGTTCCTCACCTGTGCAGACCAGTCGCCTTCTTCCCCGGGGTTGGACACCGCTTGCGAGCACACCGAGCTCCTCTGTGGGGCCATACCGGAGGGAATCCCGGCAGGAAAGCAGGGCAAGAGTGGACCGAGGAAGTGAAAGTCGCTGCTCAGGGTGCCGGTGGCCAAGCACACGTCGTAGACAAGGCTGCGGGGTAGGGAGCCTGCGTCGCTCTCGGCGACAGCCGTCGGGAAGGTGGGCAAGGGCTCGGCCTGTCTCTGCCTGTCCCGCCGCAGCTTCATGAGCAGGGCGGCCAGGCCGGTGGCCAGGCAGAGCGCGGAGACGCAGGCCAGGCAGGCGATGAGGTAGAGAGTGAGCGTGTCGTCGGGCTCGGCGGGCGGCGCGTCCTGGCTGAGGCGCACATGGGCGTCGGAGAAGTCGTGGAGCAGGGCGATGGCGAGGGTGGCGCTGGCCGAGCGCGGCGGCTGGCCGCGGTCTCGCACGAGCACGACGAGCCTGTGTCGGGGCGCGTCGCGCTCGGCCACGGCCCGCGCCGTGCGCAGCTCGCCGCTGTGCAGCCCGAGGCGGAAGAGCCCCGGCTCCGTGGCCTTGGCCAGCTCGTAGGACAGCCAGGCGTTCTGCCCCGCGTCCGCGTCCACCGCCACCACCTTGGCCACCAGGTAGCCTGCCGGCGCCCAGCGCGGCACCAGCTCGCCCGCGCCCCCCGCGCCGCTCTCGGCACCAGGGTGCAGCACCACCGGCGCGTTGTCGTTCTCGTCGCGCACCAGCACGCGCAGCAGCGCCCGCGCGCTCAGCGCCGGCGACCCGCTGTCGGCCGCGCTCACCCACACCTCCAAGGCGCGCACCCGCTCGTAGTCCAGCGAGCGCACCACGTACACCTCGCCGCTCTCCGAGCTCACCGACACCGCCGCCTGCTCCTGGCCCTCCTCACGCACCAGCGCGTACTGCACGCGGGCGTTGCTGCCCGCGTCCGCGTCGCTGGCCTGCACGCTGCCGATGCGCACCATGGGGCTGTTGTTCTCCGTCACCCACATGCTGTACAGCTCCTGGCTGAAGGCGGGGGCGTTGTCGTTCACGTCCGACACCTGCACCCATAGGCTCTCCCGAGAGCGCAGGCGCCGCGGGCCCCAGTCCGTCGCTTGGATGCTGATGTTATACTCTGCCGTCGTCTCCCTGTCCAGCGCCGCATTGGTTCTCAGCTCGTAGAAATTGCCGAAGGTGGGGGTGAGAGTGAAGGGCAAGTCCCCATCGATGATGCACTCCGTCCTTCCGTTGTCGCCCGAATCCCGGTCCCTTACGCTGAAGAGGGCCACCAGGGTGCGTGGCGGAGCGTCCTCGGGAATGGATGCAGTGTGTGAGGTCAGCTGTATCTCCGGGGCATTATCGTTCACATCCATCACCTCCACGTGTACTTTGCAAGTAGTATACAGCCCTCCACCGTCACTGGCTTTCACCACCATCTCGTGTTTTTTCGCATCCTCGAAGTCCAGTTTTCCCGCCACTCGAATCTCCCCCGTTTCAGGGTTTAGGTCGAAGAGCTGCTGAGACCCCTCCAATGTCTGTGTGAAGGCGTACTGTACTTTCCCGCTGGAGCCTTCGTCGGGATCTCTTGCCTCTACTCTGGCCACCAGCTGCCCCGGGGAGCTGTTCTCTGACAGGCTCACTTCATAGACTTCCCGACTGAACATCGGGGTGTTGTCGTTGGCATCCAACACCACGATCCGGATCTGAGCCGTGCCTGACCTTGGAGGCAACCCCCCGTCCACTGCAATTAGGAGTAAATACATTTCCCTCTGCTCTTCTCTGTCCAGCTGTCTCTCCAGGACGAGCTCTGGATATTTTCCTCCTCCTTTCCCCCTTCCTAAACCTAGGGAGAAATGCGAATTGGACTGGAGGCTGTAATTCTGCAAGCCGTTGCTACCCACGTCCTTGTCACGGGCAATTTCCAGTGGGAAATGGGACCCTGGAGATGTCATTTCGGAAATCTCTAAACCCATCTCCTTCTCCGGGAAAATAGGGGAGTTGTCGTTCACGTCAAGAACCTCCACTTCCCCTCGGATCAGCTGCAACGGATTGTCAAGAAAGAGTGTAAAGAAGAGCGTGCAGGTTTCTCTCTGAGGACAGATCTCCTCTCGGTCTAGAGGCTCCTTGGCCGTCAGGAGTCCGGTGCTCGGGCTGAGGCGGAAAAGCTGCTGGTTCCCCTCGGACACAACGCGCGCCTTGCGAGCTACCAGCTGGCTCGGAGTAAGCCCTAGGTCCTGGGCAATATTGCCCACAAAGGAGTCCCTTTCCATCTCCTCCGCCAGAGAATAGCGGAGGCTTTCGGCCCCGCTCTGCCACACGCAAACGCACAGAAGGAACAAGCTCACTTGCCTGAGGCTGCCTCCGTTCCGTCTCCCGTTCCACGCCATTGCTCTCCACAAAAGCTAGACAGCGTCCTCCTGGCTTGCCGGCATTTGCAAGCAGCGTCCCAATCGGAGCAGTGTTTGTCAGGAATGGCGGGGAAGGGATTCTACAAGCACCCGAGCGGTCCGGCTGCGTTCCCTTCTACCGTTCCCGAGCAGTTCTGCCGGCGGTCTTTTGTGTGCTAGTACTGCCGAGGCGGGGCGGGCAGAGGAAGCTGCCGGTCCGTGGTCAACACCGCCACCCAGCGTTGGCAGCGGGAATGGTTCCTCTGCTTTTGGCCGGTGTTGCTGCTTTAGACTTTGCTTCATCCAGGTGCTCTCCGAGCAAAATGGGAGCGAAAAGAGTGCTGTCAGTGAGAAATCCCCAAAGGAAAGTGTGCTACATCACCCGAGCTCACCACCACAGGAGAATGGCAATGCTGATTCTACGACACATCACCCTAATTCTATTTTTTCACCCATTGTTACATACAAGCATGACTATATAACAGAATATATCTCTGGATGACACAGCCATGGAAATGACCACCTGTCAGCTGTGCACATTTTGGGAACACAGCACAAGGTCCTCATCGGCCAGGAAGACACATGGCAGAATATGAGAGTGCTCCGTGTTACAGACAGCCTGTCTGCAGCATGACTGAGAAGGCCTATCCGTACACAACACCAGCACACATTCAGCACAGTACAAGATTTGTATCAAGTCAGGTGATGTCCCATTAAATGAATTTTAACCTATTTTTCCTTGTAGTTCTTGGTAAACTTGAACCTCTGGTTTGTGTAGCTGTGGTTATATTTTTGCTGGAGTGCAATTATCCCCTCTGTCCTCCTTGGTCTTTCCATTTTGTAATGCCCAAGCAAAACCTCATTCTTCTGAAAACTGCTCATAAAGTTGCCATTTCCTTCAGAGCAGCTGAATTTGCATTCCAGGCTTAGTAAGCATCACAACAGCCAGTGCAGGGGCTTGGCACAGCAGTACTCAAAAGTTCCAAGACGATTTGCCTGTCAGGCACCCATTTAAATGGCATGGTTTCTGTGATAAGCAACTCTCTCCTCATTATCCTCTCTTAAAAGCCTATACCACTTAATCATTACTTCAGGAGGAGCAGATAAGGGCCCCATCATTTTACATTGCTTATTGCTTGCCATTACAAAAGACCATGGGGATATTTCACAAGAAACTTTCATATATTCAATCTGGGGTTTTTTGTCTGTGTGTGTGCATTTTCAGCAGCAGTAAAGCTGTTAAAGCAGAATTCTTGTTAGGTTTTGGATGATTAATTGTGAAGAAGTACATTTTAAAAGAAAATCAGCCTTATTTTTCATCTTTGGGAAAAACTTTCTTTCTTGCCAGCACCAGTTTTCTGAGGATGGGCTGTGGTTGCTACAGAACTGTTCATCTCACCTTCTCAGGATGTTGCAGTAGCTCTGCTGAAACCATCGGTGGACACAGCAAGTTGTCCATGGGACAACAATGTGCCTTTGTGGCCAAGAGAGCCAATGGTATCCTGGGATGCATCAAGAAAAGCATGTCCAGCAGGTCTAGGGAGGTTCTCCTCCCCCTCTACTCTGCCCTGGTGAGACCACACCTGGAATGCTGTGTCCAGTTTTGGGCTCCCCAGTTCAAGAGAGACAGACACATGCTGGAGAGAATCCAATGGAGAGCCACAATGATGATTAGGGGACTTGAGCATCTCCCCTATCAACAGAGACTGAAATCCCTGGGACTGTTTAATCTTCAGAAGACTCACATCTCAATTCAAAAGCTTTTCCGTCCTGAGTGACGTCCCCCACCCCCAAGGATAAGCTGTATCACTATCTAACACATTCGTGAAACATGTCCCCTGATCCACAGAAATGTCGACACGCTGCAACTTGTTTGTATGTTCTGGACTTACCCAGACCTTTCTCCACTGATGTTACTACCCCGTCTTAGAAACACTCTGAAGGTACCTATACTCCCTGGTCACACCCGAACTCCTGCAACTGTGTAGGGACATACGGTAAGGCACTACATAAGGCAAGTAGAGGAGGCAATTAATTCAAACCCCTGATATTACAAACGCTAAAGAGGAGATAAGCTAAACAATAGCAAAGAGCAGGGATCTAAGGACACCGATGAAAGGGGCATTAAAGGAACCATTCAAGTGAAAGCTTAAAAAGGTTCAAACACAAACTTTGTAAAAAATTAAGCAAAAAATAAGCTAATCTTGTCTTAACATAAAATGTGTGATTGGAAAGAACAAATTGATTACTTGATGTTTAGCGAGGTCCTAGGAATAGCTAAAAGGTCCTAACCAGACCGTCCTGCTGTGAACTGTAAATGATGACCAGATAAAGCCACCGGTATCAGGCACTCGACACTGGCAGTGAGAATTGACTTAGATTGTGACTGCTTCTGCCGAGCCACTGTGGAGTTCCAGGAAATGAACATGCAATGTACTGGGGAAGAGTTCAAAACCAGACTAACTCTTAGAAAACAAAAAGTGAAGGCTACAACTCCACTTAAAATAATATCAGGTCTGCTGCAAAGGGGACTGTTGTGAAGAAAAATAAGGCATACAGTATTAGAATTAATTTTGTGATTGCTTTAAACTAGATTCAACTGAAAGTTGTTTTGCTTAATGCAGCTTGAGTGACTGTGCTTAGCATGAGAGACTGGAGAGAGGAGGTCTCAGGCCACAAACTGTAACTGATTTTCACTTGAACCTTTGCTTAGCTGAAATAGGAAAGCACTGGGAGTCTTGCACAACACTACTATAAAGTGGACTGTGGCATAACCTGGCATCTGAAATCCTCTTTATAATCAGGGGCTAAGAATGGATCCAGTCACACACAGACTTTAATCTGAGGAGCTTAGAAAGCACAGGGGTCTAGTCTCAACCTTGTAACTTGTCAGGAGGGTCTTCTTGGACTCTCCTATAACATCCTTACATTTGACATCTGCAGCTGGAGCTGTTGGGAGAGTTGCAAAGCTCACCTTTCCCTTCTCTGCTAGAGATCTTTGCACACTCACAACTGCTCTTAAGGGAGCCAGAAGCTCAGTGCTCAGAAAATTCAAAGAAGCCTGCCAGCCATTCCCTGCTCCCCACAATTGTCCTGATTTTCCATTATAGGTCTCGTCTCCAAACTAAAGGAATGTACCTGCTCACCCTTACCTCAGTCAAAGGACAACAGTAGGAAAAACTCTAACTCGTTTGAGAACATTCACAGAGCTTTCCTAGAAACAGCATCTCTACATAGACCATTGTCTCCACACAAGGCCTTCAGCTGTTCTCTGTATTTCAGTTTCACAGACAAGGGGATCCTGGGTTGCAGTGTCACCTTTTGGAACTGCAAAACAACGCAGTGTGGGAGTTTTCCAATACTCCATGATTCATGCCTGCATTCAAACAATATGTTGTTACACCTGGGGTGCCAGTCCTTCTATAAAGGATCAGGTGAGACAAGGCTCAAGCACAGTTCACAGAGCAGAAGGAGAAAGGGCAAATGTTCTCCATCTTGGAAGAATGCACAGATAGATCCCTGCTGACTGGAAACTTGTCAGTGCTCTTCCATTTACAAAAAGGTTAAGGGAAGAGCAGGGAACCCACACATATTTTAGGCTGAACTCAGTCACTGGAGGAGATCATCATGGGTACTGCTGAAAATAATTTCAAGAGCAGTGCAGTCATCAGGTCCAGTCAACATAGGTTCAGTGCTGTTTAATGTTATATCCTTCTATGATAAGGTCGGCTGGCTACAGAATGAAAGCATGGTGGTGCATGTTGTTTTTCCAAATCTTCATAAAGCTTTTGCTGCTCTTCCTCACAGCATCCTCTTGGACACATCAAAGATTAAGGTGGGCAGTTTCATGGTGTGCTTGCTGAAGAACCAACTGGCTGAAAGTCAAGAACCAAAAGGTTGTAGTGATTGGGTAGCTACATATGGTTGGCAGCCAGGAATGAGTGCTGTCCTCAGGGTTCATTTTCTGTTCAGAATATATATGTATGAGCTGGATGCAGGAGATGAATACACCATTCACACCTTTGTTGACAATACCATACTGGGGACTGCTGTTGACTGTCTTCAGGAAAAAGAGGCCTTGCAGTGACCTCTAGATATACTGGAGTGCTGAGGAATCATCAATGGCATGAAATAGAACAAGTCCAAATGCCAGAGTCTGCACCTGGGATAGAGTAACATGGGGCACAAGTATAAATGTGAAGAGGAGTGATTGGAGAGCAGCCCCACAGAAAGGGGTCTGGGGCTGCCAGTTGACAGTAAGCCAAAACCAGGTCAGCAGTGAGCTCTGGCAGCCAAGAGGGAAAGTCATATCCTGTTTAAATACATCAGCGTGTCCTGGGTTAACATAGCCCTCTCTCACAAGCCCCATTTCCCCACATAGATGGGAGGGAAATTAACACAAAAAAAAAATCCCTGGGTTGAGATCAGGGATTTAATGAGATAATACAATGCACAATTGCCTTAGTGTAATGGGTTGGGGCAGACCCCCTCCCCACCACGCGCAGAAATAATGACTCAAACAAACGGATTGCAAAGGTGATGGAAAGTTGAAATAGAACAGTGAGTGCGTGCAGAAAAAAAAAACTAAAAATACAGTGACAAGAGAGAGAGAGACCCAAAAAACAGACCCAGAGAAATCCCATCCCCACCTGGGGGTTCACCCAAACCCCGAGGGCTCCTCCTTCCCCCCCCCCACTGCTAGGCTAGTCTCAGCTGGCCAGATCTGAGACTGCCCATCCCCCCGTGGCCTTGGGCCTAACCAGGCCCATGGCCGGGAGATCTCCACCCCAGTTACCCGGTGGCGAGGAGGAAGGAAAGAGGAAGTGCCAGACCCCGCCGCAAAACTTATAATGGTGCAAGGGATCATGGTAGGAAATAACCTAATTTCCTGTGTCCACCCACTGGGCTGGACTTCTGGACACAGGAAACACCCCTGTAGCAGAGGGCACCCAGCCCAAACTACGACAAGATCCACCCCTTATTTCAAACCATGATGCCTGCACCCAAACACATCATCAAATCAGAAAACTGATTACATGTCCGGCGAAGTCCGTGTCTTCATCTGGGCGTCCACTCAAACAGTCTCTCAGTCAGGCTCTAGTGTCTGTCCATTCCAGTTCTTCTTCCTTCATCCAATGGAACCTCCCGGCGATGCAGAACTCATTCTCCTGCGGTGCAAGTTCTCCATGGATCCGTTGGGCATCCTGGTCACCTGGAACAGCCTCACGACTTCTCAGCCAAGCCTCTACTTTTCACCCATGGTCACTCGGCAGCATATTCTCCACCCCTGGGGCAGGCCAGTCGAAACCATCCAACCCACGACTGCCTTTTTCAATCCATCCAGGGTGCCGCAACCAATCACTTCCAACTGCGGTCCAAACTACACGGATGCTTGTCCGAGGTACTCCGCCCCCCCACTAGGCGTACCCGTACCAAAGCAAGACAGCATCCGGCTGCACACCCCCCCCCCCCACCAGAAAGGGAGGGGCTGCACCACAGCTCACTGAGAAGAAGGGAGGTGGAGCCAGGCGCTCGGCGCCATTTTCGGAACTCGTCTGAAAAAGTCGGGGAAGAGACTAGGGCCGGGCCCGCCGCAGCCCGAGCGCACGGCCGGATCCGCTGCCGCCGCTCGCCCCGCAGCAGGGCTCCGCCCACCTCTGCCGCCGCGGCGCAGAATCAAAATCACTTCCACCCCTCGGACACTCAAACGGCTTCTCCAGCGAAAGCCATACGCGCGTTCTCAGAGCCCTTGAAAATGGCTTTCCAGCTGGAGTCCCCGTCGGCCCCCCGGGGCTTCGGGAGCTGGCTCGCCCGCTCGCAGCGGCTGGCTCTATCCCCGCAGCGAGAACGGACCTGACTCTGATCTGCTCGCCGCTGCCCCTCCCCCACTTCGCTTCCCGCCGCGGAGGAGGGGCAGGTTCCGCGTTCTCAAGCGGTACCCCCGATGCCGATGGTCGAGAACCACCCCTGCCTGAAATAGCAGGAGGTCCGTGCCACCGGCAGCGCACCAGTCATCCCCCCACAATCCACAAGAGCTTACACGGCCGCCCCGGCAACATCACTTGAGCCCCCAACTGCCAAACCCAAACCGACGCCCAGAACTGAATTTAAACTCTCCATCCTTTGCAATCGATCTGCAGAGTGGGCACAACAGCCAGCCCCACGTTGGTGCGCCAAAATGTAATGGGTTGGGGCAGACCCCCTCCCCACCACGCGCAGAAATAATGACTCAAACAAACGGATTGCAAAGGTGATGGAAAGTTTAAATAGAACAGTGAGTGCGTGCAGAAAAAAAAAACTAAAAATACAGTGACAAGAGAGAGAGACCCAAAAAACAGACCCAGAGAAATCCCATCCCCACCTGGGGGTGCACCCAAACCCCCAGGGCTCCTCCTTCCCCCCCCCCACTACTAGGCTAGTCTCAGCTGGCCAGATCTGAGACTGCACATCCCCCCGTGGCCTTGGGCCTAACCAGGCCCATGGCCGGGAGATCTCCACCCCAGTTACCCGGTGGCGAGGAGGAAGGAAAGAGGAAGTGCCAGATCCCGCCGCGGAACTTATAATGGTGCAAGGGATCATGGTAGGAAATAACCTAATTTCCTGTGTCCACCCACTGGGCTGGACTTCTGGACACAGGAAACACCCCTGTAGCAGAGGGCACCCAGCCCAAACTACGACACTTAGTCTGTTTGCAGAAATGCAGCAAAATGCAGAAGCAGCAGCAGAAACCAGTGACATCCCCACCTCCCCAGCTGGCAGCCTGCCGGGTGAAAAAGGCCAACATCCCAAACCCTTGATGAAGGGAAGTGGAGGGGAAGGTGTTGATTTCCCTTCCCTTCCCTTCCCTTCCCTTCCCTTCCCTTCCCTTCCCTTCCCTTCCTTTCCCTTCCCTTCCCTTCCCTTCCCTTCCCTTCCCTTCCCTTCCCTTCCCTTCCCTTCCCTTCCCTTCCCTTCCCTTCCCTTCCCTTCCCTTCCCTTCCCTTCCCTTCCCTTCCCTTCCCTTCCCTTCCCTTCCCTTCCCTTCCCTTCCCTTCCCTTCCCTTCCCTTCCCTTCCCTTCCCTTCCCTTCCCTTCCCTTCCCTTCCCTTCCCTTCCCCTACTTCTACTACCTTCTACAACATTCTATAACATTCTCTCCCAACACCATTCAAACCCAACTGCCATGTGCAGTCCACTGAGCAAGTGATTTGTCTGCCCAACCTTGTCATTGCATCTCAGCATAGAATAAGAGGTCAACAAGTGACTGGACAGCAAGTGACAGAAGAACTTAGCTGGGGCCTCAGATCTGACCTCATTCTTGAAGCACTGCAGAAATGGCTGTAGCAAAGATGAAGCATAATATTGCTTGAGGAAGGGCAACATTGGTGCCTCCAACCATGGCACAGTGCTGTCTTGGCAGGCTGGCCAGATGGGCTTCAGGAACTTGAACTCACTGCTACTTGGGCCTGTTCTGAAGCTGATTTTGAGTGAGTGACATGGAAAGGAAAGCAGAGAGCCAAAGCACTGGCCTTGCTATTGCCATGCCATGATGATAAACAGCATCCATCTGGGAATCCTCTGTGGAAAGTATTCAAGGAAGCAGCAAAGCAACCTCCTGCTGCTGGATCAAGCTGCTGGTCCAGGCTTGGACAAAAAAAGAACAGATCTCTTTGTGCACATGGAGCTTTTATGCTGTTTGACATAACAAGATGTGCATGGTTGAAGGTGTCCATTATGCAGAATGATCTGGGTCATGAACCACAGCAACGTTCATGTATTTCTGAAACAGACCAAGATTGTTTCCCTAATTCACAATCTCGCAGGCTGGGAGCCCTCCACTTTGATCCAACACCTGAGAATGGCCTATGTCCACGTTGCCCTGGTTCCCCCTCCATAACATCCGCGACAAAGGCTTGCATTTCTTCCTGAAATCCTGCTTTTAGGGATGCAATTTCCTTGGCAATGGCTGTGACAAGTGATCTCCCAGACAGCACACTCAGCCAAGGGAGGTCTAAGTAGTTTTTATTGTCTTGGTTTATTTTTTTCTGCTATCAGGCATTTCACACTTAAAAGGAAATATCACACAACTTTATAAATGAGTACCAGTTAAAGAAAGGAAAACAGAAAGCTGCTTGATGGCCTCTACAGTGTCTTAATCTCCCTGTAAATGCCTTAGCAAATTTTACAGCAAAACCACAAAGAGTGATATGAATTGTCTGTGACATTATGTTCGAAACTCTGGAATACACATTTCAGCTTCATGCTAAAAAATCCCAACACAACAACAAAACCCAAAACACCAAACCCACACACTGCTCAAAGCTCACTCTTCAGAGCCAGGAATACCTGTAAACTCCTGCTTAAGCAGAAGTGGTATGCCAATGTCAGCCATTTCTAATGTAACCAGCTTCTGCCTGTTATTAAGCAATTCCTTTGCAAGGACCACTGCATTCTGCTGCATATCCGTTTGCCTGGGACTGACCAGACTGAAGACAATTAAAACATTGTTACAGAGCCACACCAAAACCCAACCCACAACACAGAAAATAGGATGTAGGACAAAGTTACCTTGAAGCTCTGCTTTCAGTCTGCAGTATTTCTCTTACAGTATTCCCCTCACAAACATGAACCAAGTCTTGTTGTAATCAGCACGCAATACAGTCCTCCCTCCATCCATGTAACAACTGCAAAATACCTACAGGAGTAAAATACTGCTTGAGGGCAGAGGGGGTTTGCTCTCTCTCAAAGACTTATACCTCCCTGATACATTTTTAGTCCATGTTTGGTCTCTTTTTCTTTCTTCCCAGTGAGGGCATCAGTTGGTGAGGACAGACAAGCTTGTCTTTCTCTTCACTTACTGATGGGTGAGACAAGGGTTTTGTTCAGAATTGACATTTAACTCCATTTCATTGTTTGCAGCACAAGCTGCTTTGGCAAGTCTAGGATCCATACCTTGGGAGAGTGGAGCCTTCAAAGAAGAGAGAGATTGTAATATGTGCATGGAAGGTAAACACGAAGCTTAGAAGTAATACTGGTAACCACTGTCTTTCACACCGCCCTTCTCTATCCAGAGCCAACGAGCAGTTTGGACCAGGTGCTGGGTTTCTGACCTAAAAAGGGTTATGACTAACTTCACATCAGCATTTTGAAGAATGCTGATGCTGTCCAGAATCACCTGTCTGTGCTAGAAAGGTAGCAGGTGGGTGCTTCACAAATACCTGGGAATTATATCTCTGTGGCCTGTACTGTCCGCCCATAGCAAATAGAAATATAAGTCAAAATTTTAACTGAGACAAAATGCTTCATGGCCTCCAGCACCTTGTCTGGCCTCCAGCACCTTGTCAGACAGACTGTATTCAGCACTGCCACCAGCCTGGTGAACAGCTCTTCCTAGTGCCAAGAACAAGTTCCTAACTGGTGCCAAGCAATAGTTCCTAAGAGCAGTTCAGGTGGTGATATCAGCGATGCGACATACCCTTACAACACTGTCTTTGTTAATGCTAGACAGGACCACTACATTCCAGGTTCTATCTGTTCTAGGAGGACATGTCCCTAGGTGCGGTGTACTTCCAGTTCTGACTCCTAAAGAGCTGTAAACACTACATGGAAAGGACCCACAATCTCTCTGAACCAGTCATACCACCCCAGAAGATTTGATCTCATGGCATAAACCAGGATGCAGAGGGGTGAGGTCAGTCAGGAGTTCAGAAGCAGCTGAGACATCCACCAGAAGCACTCTCCAGGCTCTCTGTATAACCTCCTCCCTTCCAGAAGTCCCATTAAAAAACAGCTACCCACAAACCCGACACCCCTGACTCCCAGGGCTCAATCCCTAACCTCGCAATGACCCCTCCCTTCTCTGTCTCGCTACTGCTCGATTCTGTTCCTCACCTGTGCAGACCAGTCGCCTTCTTCCCCGGGGTTGGACACCGCTTGCGAGCACACCGAGCTCCTCTGTGGGGCCATACCGGGGGGAATCCCGGCAGGAAAGCAGGGCAAGAGCGGACCGAGGAAGTGAAAGTCGCTGCTCAGGGTGCCGGTGGCCAAGCACACGTCGTAGACAAGGCTGCGGGGTAGGGAGCCTGCGTCGCTCTCGGCGACAGCCGTCGGGAAGGTGGGCAAGGACTCGGCCTGTCTCTGCCTGTCCCGCCGCAGCTTCATGAGCAGGGCGGCCAGGCCGGTGGCCAGGCAGAGCGCGGAGACGCAGGCCAGGCAGGCGATGAGGTAGAGAGTGAGTGTGTCGTCGGGCTCGGCGGGCGGCGCGTCCTGGCTGAGGCGCACATGGGCGTCGGAGAAGTCGTGGAGCAGGGCGATGGCGAGGGTGGCGCTGGCCGAGCGCGGCGGCTGGCCGCGGTCTCGCACGAGCACGACGAGCCTGTGTCGGGGCGCGTCGCGCTCGGCCACGGCCCGCGCCGTGCGCAGCTCGCCGCTGTGCAGCCCGAGGCGGAAGAGCCCCGGCTCCGTGGCCTTGGCCAGCTCGTAGGACAGCCAGGCGTTCTGCCCCGCGTCCGCGTCCACCGCCACCACCTTGGCCACCAGGTAGCCTGCCGGCGCCCAGCGCGGCACCAGCTCGCCCGCGCCCCCCGCGCCGCTCTCGGCACCAGGGTGCAGCACCACCGGCGCGTTGTCGTTCTCGTCGCGCACCAGCACGCGCAGCAGCGCCCGCGCGCTCAGCGCCGGCGACCCGCTGTCGGCCGCGCTCACCCACACCTCCAAGGCGCGCACCCCGCTCGTAGTCCAGCGAGCGCACCACGTACACCTCGCCGCTCTCCGAGCTCACCGACACCGCCGCCTGCTCCTGGCCCTCCTCACGCACCAGCGCGTACTGCACGCGGGCGTTGCTGCCCGCGTCCGCGTCGCTGGCCTGCACGCTGCCGATGCGCACCATGGGGCTGTTGTTCTCCGTCACCCACATGCTGTACAGCTCCTGGCTGAAGGCGGGGGCGTTGTCGTTCACGTCCGTCACCTGCACCCACAGGCTTTGCCGAGAGCTCAGGCGCCGCGGGCCCCAGTCCGTCGCTCGGATGCTGATGTTATACTCTGCCGTCGTCTCTCTGTCCAGCGCCGCGTTGGTTCTCAGCTCGTAAAAATTGCCGAAGGTGGGCGTGAGAGTGAAGGGCAAGTCCCCATCGATGGTGCACTCTGTCCTGCCGTTGTCGCCGGAATCCCGATCCCGCACGCTGAAGAGGGCCACCAGGGTGCGTGGCAGAGCGTCCTCGGGAATGGAGGCAGTGTGTGAGGTCAGCTGTATCTCCGGGGCGTTGTCATTCACGTCCACGATCTCCACCAGCACTTTGCAATGCGCAGAGAGGCCCCCACCATCGGCGGCCTTCACCATCATCTCGTGTTTTTTTATTTCTTCAAAGTCCAGGTTTCCTGCCACCCGGATTTCTCCCGTCTCAGCGTTCAGTACGAAGAGGTGCCGAGATCCTTTTGATATCTGTGTGAAGGTGTACTGCACTTTCCCATTGGACCCTTCGTCGGGATCCGTGGCGGCCACTCTGACCACCAGCTGCCCCACGGGGCTGTTCTCGGCCAGGCGCACCTCGTAGACCTCCTGACTGAACATCGGGGTGTTGTCATTGGCATCAAGCACCACGATCCGGATCTGAGCCGTGCCTGACTTGGGTGGAGAGCCTCCGTCTGTGGCTGTCAGCAGTAAATTCAGGACCGGTTGTTCTTCTCGGTCCAGCTGCCGATCCAGTACGAGCTCGGCATATTTTTCTCCATCATTCCTTGTTTTGATAGCAAGGGAGAAATGCGAATTAGACCCGAGGCTGTAATTCTGTAAACTGTTGCTGCCCATATCAGTATCCTGCGCTCTTTCCAGAGGAAAACGGTAACCCGGAGATGTGGTTTCAAGAATCTCTAAAACCATCTCCTTCTCTGGGAACGTGGGGGAATTGTCATTCACGTCAACAACCACCACCTCCCCTCCGATCAGCTCTAAAGGATTGTCCAAGAAGACAGTAAAAAAAAGAGTGCAGGTCTCGCTCTGAGGACAGATCTCCTCTCGGTCCAGAGACTCCTTGGCCGTCAGCACTCCGGTGCTCGGGTTGAGGCGGAAAAGCTGCTGGTTCCCCTCGGACACAACGCGCGCCTTGCGAGCTGCCAGCTGGCTCGGAGTAAGCCCTAAGTCCTGGGCAATATTGCCCACAAAGGAGTCCCTCTCCATCTCCTCCGCCAGAGAATAGCGGAGGCTTTCGGCCCCGCTCTGCCACACGCAAACGCACAGAAGGAACAAGATCACTTGCCTGAGGCTGCTTCTGCTCTGCTTCACGTTCCACGCCATTCCGCTCCACAAAAGCCAGACAGCGTCCTCCCGGCTTGTAGGTATTTGCAAGCAGCGTCCCAGTATTTGTCAGGGACTACGGAGAAGGTCTTCTCCAAGCCCCCGAGCAGTTCGGCTGCGTTCCCCTCCGCCTTTCCCGAGCAGCTTTCTCAGCTGTTTTTGTGTGCCAGTGCTGCAGAGCCTGGGCGGGCAGAGGAAGCTGCCGGTCCGTGGTCAACACCGCCACCCAGCGTCAGCAGCGGGAATAGTTCCTCTGCTTCTGGCTGGCAACGCTGCCTCGGGTTTAGCTGCTTCCAACTGCTCTCTTGGTACCAAACGGAGCCAAAAGACTGGTGTCAGGGAAAAATCCCGAAAGGAAGCCTTCGCCATCATCCCTTGCCATCACCAATGCCGTTCCTATGATACATCCCCCTAATTATATTTTTTCAGATATAGTGTCATAAATCGCCCCCCAAAATGGACAAAAACCTCGTTTCAGTCCTGAATTGAGTGTCCTCCTCTGCCACCTACTGACCTTGACACGCAGGATGAGCTGAGCCACAATTTAGTGCATTTGTGAAACATGTCGCTAGCTGCACAAAAACATCGACACTCTGTAACTCGCTCTCATGTTCTGGAGGCACACAGACATTTCTCCTCTGATGTTACCACCTGGTCTTAGAAATCCTTTCGCGTTCCTGTTCTCAGATGTCTCACTTGAACTGGTCAGTTATTTCATGCAAAAGGTAAATGGAGGAGTTCCTTAATCAGAGCATGAGATACAAATCTTTAAAAAGAAGGAACTTGGACAACAGCAGTAAGTAGCGATCTAATGACACCGATGGATGGGCCGTTAAAGCAACCATTCAAGTGTAAACTCCAAGAGATTCATACAGTAATTTTGTAAGGGATAAAGGGAAAAGACTTAATCTTGGATGATTAGAAATACAGTCTCAAGCTGTGCCAGGGGAAGTTTGGGCTCAAGGTGAGGAGAAAGTTCTTCACTGAGAGAGTTGTTAGCCATTGGAATGGGCTGCCCAGGGAGGTGGTGGAGTCACCATTCCTGGAGGTGTTCAAGGGGGGATTGGACGTGGCACTTGGTGCCATGGTTTAGTCATGAGGTCTGTGGTGACAGGTTGGACTTGATGATCTTTGAGGTCTCTTCCAACCTTGGTGATTCTGTGTGATTCTGTGAAATGTCTGATTAGAAAGAGCAAAGTTGTTACGAGATGTTTAGCAAGGTTCTAGCTAAAAGGTAAAGCTTATTGTGAGGTTTTTTAGAGTCAAGATTAAAGTCAGTCAAGAGAGGATGTAAAAGGAATGGAGGTGGAAGGGGAGAGTGAACTGGCAAACTTCCTAGTGAGAACCAGACTCTGTGAATGGTGAGCAAAATCCCAGGATCAGGCTCCCATCACTGACAATAAGATTCGATTTAGATTGAGATTGCTTTTGCAGAGCCTGCGTTGACCTCTGGGAAATGCAGATACAATGTACTGGAGAAGTGTTCAAAACCAGTCTAACTCTTAAAAAACAGGAAATGGAGAGAACTTTTAAAAGTCAAGACCCGGGGATGGGGGTGGGGTGGGGGTGGTGGTGGGCAGAATCTCAATGCTGAGAAGACTCACAGAGTCCTACCCTTCTCTGCACAATTGTCCTGACACTATAAGAATCATAGAATCATGGAATTGTTAGGGTTGGAAGGGACCTCAAGGATCATCCAGTTCCAACCGCCCTGCCATGGGCAGGGACACCTCACACTTCAGCAGGTTGTTCAGAGCCACATCCAGCCTGGCCTTAAAAACCTCCAGGGATGAGGCTGCCACCACTCTCTGGGTAACCTCTTCCAATGTCTCGCCATCCTCATGGGGAAGAACTTCTTCCTAACATCCAATCTCAATCTACCCACTTCTAGTTTTGCTCCACCCCACCCACCCCAACAGTCCTATCACTACCTGACACCCTAAAAAGTCCCTCACCAGCTTGCTTGTAGGCCCCCTTAAGATACTGAAAGGCCACAATAAGGTCTCCTCAGAGCCTTACCTTCTGAAGCTTGAACAGCCTCAACTCCAATCTGATAAACTTCATCTCCAGCCTGAAGGAATGGTCCTTGTCACCCTTACCTCAGCCAAGGCACAAAAGCAGGAAAAAAAAATCCCACCCTGTTGAGAATATTCACACCTTTCTCAGAAACAACATCCCTACAAAGACCACTGTCTCCACACAAGGCCTGCAGGTATTCTCTTTATTTCAATTCCACACACAAGGGGATCCTGGTTTCCAATATTACACTTTGGAACTGCAGCACAACATAGTGTGAGGGGTTCCCAATATTCTGTGCTACACATTCAAACAATCTGTTATTAGACACCGGGTGACAGTTCTTCTGAGGAGGAACAGGCAAGACAAGGCTTAGGCACAGTTCACAGAGAAGAAGAAGAAGGGGCAAAAATGCCTAGTGAGGCTGCATCTGGAATATTGTGTCCAGGGTCCCTCAGTTCTGGGTCCCTCAGTTCAAGAAGGACAGGGAAGAGTGGCTTGGAAAAGTCCAGCACAAAGTCACAAAGATGATTAAGGGACTGGAACATTTTCTTTGTGAGGAAAGGCTGAGGGACCTGGGGCTCTTTAGCTTGGATGAGACTGAGGGCTGATCTCTTTAATGTTTATAAAGAGGTGAAGAGTGAGTGTCAGGAGGATGGAGCTAGTCTCTTCTCAGTCATGTCCAATGATAGGACAAGCAGCAAGAGTGCAAGCTGGAGCATAGGAGATTATATCTAAACATAAGAAAAAGACTGTTTTCCACAATGACCGCATCTTCACAACTCTGTACAGTTCCAGTCTGTGATAAGGTACTTGGGCTGCCCACTGCACTGAGTCAGAGGACCATGAGTGTGGGAACAGTGCATTTCCTTTTATGAGCACTGAAATTGTACAGGACCAGCCACATTGCTGAATGTTCACAAGTCAATGCGGTGTTTAGGAGGGGGTGATAGGATTCTCCCCAGAGTACTGAAAGTGCTAGAGGATGTTATGATGGGACACTCTCCCTCTTGTACCAAAGACATTGACATTCTGGGAAGGTCCTTGTTGACTGGAAACCAAACAATGTTCTTCTATTTTGCAAGAAGTACATGAGAAAAGACCCAGGAACTAATGATCCTTTTTGCCTGACCTGGAATCATTATGGAGAAGATCACCCTGGGAACTACTGAGAGGGAAACTCCTGTGCAACTGATTCGATAGCCACCCTCCCACTGCATGAAGAGGAGGTGGTGAATATTGCTGTCCTGCATTTTCATAAGGTCTTTAATAATGTCCCTCACATCTTCTTTCTGGACATGATGTCCAGCTGGCAGAGGAGCAGGTTCAGGGAGTGCTCAATGATGTATTTTCTGAAGCAGAGGTCTTCAGGGGTTGTAGCAAATGCAGCTACATCTGCTTGCCTAGCAGTCACTGGTGGTGTTCCTCAGGGCTCTTTCTACGTCCAGTTCCATGCATATATAAATAATCTGCATGCAGCAGTTGAATGCACCTTTACAAGCTTTGCTGATTATATCAAAGTGTGAGGTGCTTTTGACTCGCCTAAAGGAAAAGAGGCCTTGCAATGGGATCTCAATAGTTGGGAGTATTGAAGAATCATCAGTGGCATAAAATGGGGAGAGGAGTATCTGGAGAGCAGCCCTGCAGAAAGGGATCTGGGGGTGCTGGTTGACAGAAGACCCAAGGCATATCATCAGCCTGCCCTGGCAGCCAAGAGGACAAATCACATCCTAGGGTGCATCAAACACAGTGTGAGCAGGTAGTCTAAAGAGATGATTATCCTACTGTGTTCCTACTGATGCAGCCTGACCTTGACTACTGGGTGTGATTCCAGACCTCACAATTTAAGAAGGATGTATCCAGAGAAGGTCTCTTCTTCTGCATCTCCAGCGAAGGGATGTAAGGGAAGGGCTCAAAGCTGCATCAGAGGAGGTTCAGCCTGGAAATTAGGAAGCATTTGCATATCTTTAGAGAGAAGTTGGTTAAACACTGGAACAAGCTCCCTAGAGAGGTGTTCAGTGCCCCAAGCTGGCCAGTGTTTAGGAGACATTTGGGCAATGCCTTTAAAACTATGCTTTAACTTGTGGTCAGACCTGAAGTGGGCCTGAACACACATTCCTCTGAGAAAGACAAATTTTCAAGTCATTCTGATTTCTCCTCCATAAAATCCATTCCAAAGGCAAGGACTTCTTCCTGAAATGCTGCTCTTGGGGTGGTGATTTCCTCACCAATGCCTATGAAAAGTGATCTTCCACACAGCGCACACAGCTGAAGGAGCTCCATGTAGGTTTTACTGTTTTGTATCATTAGGTATTTGACTTTTAGAAGATGTGAGAGGCAGCAAATATCACAGAACTTTACAGATCATGACCGGTGCAAAGATGAAAGGAAAATAGAAAGCTTCTTGATGTCCTATACTCTACAGCACCCTAAATACTTGTAAAAGCCTAGTAAATGAGAAACAACAATTAGTTTAATTGCCTATAACAATAGAAAAAAAAACCAAACAAGTCCTGAATGTTCATTTCAGCTTTACAATGTGCAAGAAGCACACATTGCTCAAAGTCCACCCTTCAGAGCCAGGAGAACCTGTAAACTCCTCTTCAAGCATGAGAGTGCCAATGTCAGCTGTTTCTAATGTAATCAGCTTCTGCCTGTTATTAAACAACTCCTTTGCAAGCACCACTGAATTCTGCTGAAGATCTGTTTGCCTGATCTTGACCAGGCTGAAGAAAGCTAAATACACTTTGACTATTTCACTATTAAACTCTTCTTAAGACAAAATACACAGACATGGTGATGCAGGGGAGATTTAGGTTAGGAAGCAGTAGTACTCTTACAATCATGCATCAAGTCTCAGTGTAATCAGCATGCAAAAAAAGTCCTCCTCCATCCATGTCACAACTGCAAAATATCTACATGAGTACAGTACTGATCAAGAGGATGAGAAGGTTTTGCTCTCTCACAGAGAAGATTTATAGCTCTCTGCTGCTTTATTTTTGGAGGGTATTTGGTCACTCTGTTTTCTTTCCCTGTGAGGACGATAGCTGGTGAAGAGAGGCTCATTTTCTCCTCGCTTACTGATGCGTGAGCCAAGGGCTTTGATCAGAACCAGCATTTAGTTCCACGCCCCTATTGGCAGCGCAAGCTGCTTCAGGTGGTCTGGAACTCGTGTCTTCAGAGAGGGAAGCCTGCAAAGAACACAGAGGTGAGGCTGTGAAAGGTAAGCAGTCATCTGCAGAAGCATAGACGGCAAGTCTACTACGACTGCATGTGTGACACCACTCTTCTCTACCCAGAACCAAAGAATGGTTTGGAGCAGGTGCTGAGGCTCTGACATGAACAGGGAAAATTTAAATCCAGAAACAAACCTCTGTTGTGGACATCACAAAGATGCTGGTACAAAACTTCTATGATTCTGAGGGAGTAATTTCAGATAATAAGAGCCCCAAAATAAAAATTTCAGGTAGTTAGTAAAATGCTGCTTAATGTTGAAATACAAGGATAGTTTGTGGGGTGGCACTAAAATGGTGTTTCTGGGCCTTCACATATGTTCACCTTATGGAGTCTTGTGAAGTGCTACACAGATGCCTGGAAAACTAATAGCAATGAAGCCTGCTCTGAATCCAGAGAACTCTGCACGGTGTGTCAAAACAACTCACTAACATGCTCACACAATAACACCACATCAGACTTGATCTCAGGCCACATAAAATGATGCCAAAGACATCTAAGAGAGTCCATAGACGGCAACGGAGATGTCCCCGATACTGGGGACATCTGCTGGGAAGTCCTCAGCAGTGACTGTCTCCAACCTCTCCTCGTCAGAGTGGCTCTTTAAACATTAGGTTAAAAAAAAAAAACAAAAAAAAAAAAAAACAAAACAAAAAAAAACCCAACCCACCAAACAAACTTCACCCCGGACTCCCAGATCTCAACGTCCCCTCCCGCCGCTGCCCACTCCCACTGCCCCTTGTCTTGGCCCGCACCACTCCCTCACCTGTGTAGTAGAGTCGCCTTCGTCCCCAGGGTTGGATGCTGCTTGTGCACACATGGAACTCCGCTGTGGAGCAGTGCCGGGAGGAATCCCGGCAGGGAAGCAGGGCAAGAGAGGACCGAGGAAGTGAAAGTCGCTGCTCAGGGTGCCGGTGGCCAAGCACACGTCGTAGACCAAGCTGCGGGGCAGGGAGCCTGCATCGCTCTCGGCGACAGCCGTCGGGAAGGTGGGCAAGGGCTCGGCCTGTCGCTGCCTGTCCCGCCGCAGCTTCATGAGCAGGGCGGCCAGGCCGGTGGCCAGGCAGAGCGCGGAGACGCAGGCCAGGCAGGCGATGAGGTAGAGAGTGAGTGTGTCGTCGGGCTCGGCGGGCGGCGCGTCCTGGCTGAGGCGCACATGGGCGTCGGAGAAGTCGTGGAGCAGGGCGATGGCGAGGGTGGCGCTGGCCGAGCGCGGCGGCTGGCCGCGATCTCGCACGAGCACGACGAGCCTGTGTCGGGGCGCGTCGCGCTCGGCCACGGCCCGCGCCGTGCGCAGCTCGCCGCTGTGCAGCCCGAGGCGGAAGAGCCCCGGCTCCGTGGCCTTGGCCAGCTCGTAGGACAGCCAGGCGTTCTGCCCCGCGTCCGCGTCCACCGCCACCACCTTGGCCACCAGGTAGCCTGCCGGCGCCCAGCGCGGCACCAGCTCGCCCGCGCCCCCCGCGCCGCTCTCGGCACCAGGGTGCAGCACCACCGGCGCGTTGTCGTTCTCGTCGCGCACCAGCACGCGCAGCAGCGCCCGCGCGCTCAGCGCCGGCGACCCGCCGTCGGCCGCGCTCACCCACACCTCCAAGGCGCGCACCCGCTCGTAGTCCAGCGAGCGCACCACGTACACCTCGCCGCTCTCCGAGCTCACCGACACCGCCGCCTGCTCCTGGCCCTCCTCACGCACCAGCGCGTACTGCACGCGGGCGTTGCTGCCCGCGTCCGCGTCGCTGGCCTGCACGCTGCCGATGCGCACCATGGGGCTGTTGTTCTCCGTCACCCACATGCTGTACAGCTCCTCGCTGAAGGCGGGGGCGTTGTCGTTCACGTCCGTCACCTGCACCCACAGACTCTCCCGAGAGCTCAGGCGCCGCGGACCCCAGTCCGTTGCTCGGATGCTGATGTTATAATCTGCCGTCGTCTCTCTGTCCAGCGCCGCGTTGGTTCTCAGCTCGTAGTAATTATCGAAAGTGGGCGTGAGAGTGAAGGGCAAGTCCTCATCGATGGTGCACTCTATCCTGCCGTTGTCGCCGGAATCCCGATCCCGCACGCTGAAGAGAGACACCAGGGTGCGTGGCGGAGCGTCCTCGGGAAGCGAGGCAGTGTGTGAGGTCAGCTGTATCTCCGGGGCATTGTCGTTCACATCCACAACCTCCACTTGCACTTTGCAATGACTATACAGACCCCCGCCGTCAGTGGCTCTCACCATCAGTTCATGGAATTTTGTTTCCTCGAAGTCTATGTTGCCTGCCACGAGAATCTCTCCCGTGTCAGCGTTGAGATCAAAGAGTTCCCTAGACTGCACTGGTACTTCGGTGAAGACGTACTGCAATTTACTGTACAAGTTTTCGTCGGCGTCTGTGGCCATGACTCTCACCACTAGCTGTCCCGGGGGGCTACTCTCGAGTAGCCGTACTTCATAAACCTCCCTATCAAAGACCGGAATGTTGTCATTGGTATCCAGAACCACGATCTCGACCTGAGCTGTGCCTGACTTTGGTGGCGATCCTCCATCGGTGGCGGTCAGGAGTAAATGAATCTCTCGTTGTTCTTCGCGGTCGAGCTGACGCTCTAGGACGAGCTCAGCGTACTTTGTTCCATCTTTCCTTCCTCTTACAACAAGGGAGAAATGCGAATTTGACTCGAGGCTGTAGTTCTGCAAACCGTTACTTCCCACGTCCCTGTCACGGGCACTTTCCAGAGGGAAACGAGACCCAGGTGGTGCCGTTTCAAGAATCTCTAAAACTATTTCTTTCTTTGGGAACACTGGGGAGTTGTCGTTCACGTCAAGAATCTCTACCTCCCCTCGGATCAGCTGCAACGGGTTGTCAAAGAACACCTTAAAGAAGAGCGTGCAGGTCTCACTCTGAGGACAGATCTCCTCTCGGTCCAGAGACTCCTTGGCCGTCAGCGCCCCAGTGCTCGGGTTGAGGCGGAAAAGCTGCTGGATCCCCTCGGACACAACGCGCGCCTTGCGAGCTGCCAGCTGGCTCGGGGTAAGCCCCAGGTCCTGGGCAATATTGCCCACAAAGGAGTCCCTCTCCATCTCCTCCGCCAGAGAATAGCGGAGGCTTTCGGCCCCGCTCTGCCACACGCAAAAGCACAGAAGGAACAAGATCACCTGCCTGAAGCTTACTCCGCTCCTTCTCCCGTTCCACGCCATTCCTCTCCCCAAAAGCCAGACAGTGTCCTCCAGGCTTGCCGGCATTTGCAGCGTCTCAGGCGTGGTCCTGTTTGCCAGGGATGGCAGAGAAGCGCTTCTGCGAGACCCCGAGCAGTCCGGCTGCGTTCCCCTCCGCCCTTTGCGGGTAGCTCTGTCGGCTGTTTTTGTGTGCAAGGGCTGCAGAGCCGGAGCGGGCTGAGGAAGCTGCCAGTCCGTGGTCAACACCGCCACCCAGTGTCGGCAGCGGGAATGGTTCCTCCGCTCTGGTCGGAGCTCTTTCCTTGGGCTTTGCTGCTTCCGGCTGCTTTCTCCATGCCAAAGCGGAGCCAAAAGACTGGTGCCAAGGTAAAATCCCCTTGGTAAAGAAAAATCTTCTCCATCACCACCACGTGATAGTGACTCTGCTGTTTCTGAGATGCCTCACTCTGATTATGTTTTATTCACTTTTTGTATCGCACGTCACCCAGAGATACCCAATTTAAGCCCTTTTCTATCCTGATTTGAGAGAAGTGTCTTCCCCTGCCACCTGCTTCCCCCTGGCACCCACGTTAGGCTTTGTCACTGTCACGTTGTCACTTTTGTGAAACCTGTTCCCAGCTGTAACCTCGGTGCATCTTCTGGAGGCACACAGACCTTTCTCTTCTGATGTTGCCACCTGTGATTAGAAACATTTTGAAGGTCCCTGGACTCAGGGGTCAAACCTGAACTCCTGAACCTGTGTAAAGGAGTGATGGCCTAGAATATTTCCTGCAAAAGGGAAGAAACAACCAGGAGTGTTCAGAAATTATACTCCAGATACACAAATCTTAAAGAGCAGCAATGACCAACAGCATGAAGCATGGATCTAATGACATGGAATCATGGGCCATTAAAGGAACTACTGAAATGTAAACCCATGCAGTTTCAGCCCGAGGCTTTGTAAACTATAAAGGGAAAAGAGAAAAAAATAAAACCTACAAAGATATGATAAGGACATTTTTGAGGAGGGCTCTAGGAATATGCAAAGCTTGTGATGGGATGATCAGAGGCAGAATCAACCTAGGCTAACGAGGAACAACAGTGAGGAAATGGAGGTAGAAGAGGAGAGTGGTTCTCAGTACAGTCTGTCAGCATGAGTCAGGATCCATGCCTGAGAGCATCTAAACCCCCCATGGTCAGAAACTCATCACTGACTCTGCTGAACTAGCACCTGTGGACCCAACAACGAGGTGGGTGAAATGCACACAACATCTTGGAGAGGCAAACTGCTGCCTCCACTGAGGCCAGTCTGATTTATATAACAAAAACCAAACAACAGCAGTGAAACCCTGGCAAGCAAACAGAAAAGATCAATGTTTATACCATTAGTGGCTTTGCTTAACAAGAGCAAAAGGGGAGTGTTGGGGATGTAACAAGCTTATTTGTAGAATATTTGATGTAATTGTGTAATTGTTTAAAAGGAAGTTGAATTGAATCTGGTTTGTGCTGAGCACAAGAAACTGGAGAGGGGAGACCTCAGGCTGCAGACTGTAACCAAACTTCATTTGAACTTTTGCTTAGTGAAAATGAAGAAGTACTGGGCACCTTGTACAGTGAGGTCCCAGATGCCTCCCAGAGAATCATAGAATGTTAGGTTTTGGAAGGGACCTCCCGCAGTCACTGGGGCCAATTCCACTGCCAAAGCAAGATCAGCTAGGGCAGGTCACACAGGAACACACCCAGCTTGGCTTTGAAAGTCTCCAGCAAAGGAGACTTCACAGACTCTCTGGGCATCCTGTTCCAGCACTCTGTCACTCACAGTAAAGAAATTTCTCCTCATGTTGAGGTGAAACTTCCTGTGTTCTATCTTATATCTTGAAGACAGGAGGATAATGAAACTACATGAGCAGGCAAGCTTTGAAAGATGCTATTCCAATCACCATAGAGGCTGCCAAACATGGAGATTAGACAAAAAGTCTGGACATTTTCACATTTTTCCACAAGCTGAAATAAACCAAATGTGGGACAGAACCTGAGTTCTGAATTCTTTGTTGTCAGCAGCTAAAACTGGATGACTCCTCTCTAAGGAGTTTAGAAAGCAAATTTGTCCAGTCTGAACCTTGCAACTTGGTGGGAGAATCTTCCCAGACTCATCTACAACAGTGATAACAGTGTTAATGTTGTCATCTGCATCAGGAGTTGTTGGCAGAGTAGGAAATGTCACTCTTCCCACCTCACTGCTTTGCATAGGCTTTTGCACACCCAAGATGCCTTCAGGGTAGGGCCCAAGTTGCTATGAATGGGATCAAACTGGGCCTGGTCACAGCCAGAAGTTCAGTGCTCAGAAGACCTGCAGAGGCCTGGCTGCTATTCCCTGCTCTCCACAATTGTCCTTGATGTACTGTAGGCTTCATCTCCAAATTGAAGGAATGGACCTGCTCACCTTTTTCTCACCCAAGGGACAAAAAGAGAAAAAACTCCCAGCTTTTTGAGAACATTCACAGAGCTTTCCCAGAAACAACATCTCCACACAGACCGCTCTCTCCACACAAGGCCTTCAGGGATCCTGGTTTCCAATGTTACTTTGGAAGTGCAGCACAATACAGTTTGAAGGTTTCCCACAGTCACCAATAAACTGAATCTAGGAAGAGCATAGGTGAGTCCAAACTAAATGGACCTTTTCCAAATTCATCTCCATTCTATGTTCAGACAAAGTCCTTTAAATTGACTTGCAGATTTTCCCTTCAAACCACCCAGAGACAATGGACTGTACAATTCCAGTCTGTTATCAGGCAGTTCCACTGTGTCAAGCAAATGGGGCAGAAGCCCAGTTTGGCTGAACAGGGAACAACTCATGGAGCTCAAGAAAAACAAGGAATACTGTGGTCTCTAGAAGCAAGGTCAGGCTTTGCAGGTAGATGACAGATCTGATGTTCATATATGCAGGGACAAGATGTGAAAAGACAAAACTCAGACTTAAGACGAGTTGGTGCTGCATTAGGCAAAAGGAAAGTTTATCTGAAGTTTGCTAACAGCAAGAAGATATCTTTGTATTTGGGGAAGATAGTCACCTGGCTAACAGGGAGGAAAAAGATATGGAGGCATTCAATGCTTTTTTGCCTCCCTCTTTAATAATACTGATAGACCTTGGGCTGCCCACTCTACTGAGTCAGAGAGAGGACCATGAGTTTAAAAACAGTGACTCACCCTTTGTGGACACTGAAATTGTACAAGACCAGTTGTGCCAGCTGAATTTTCACAAATCCATGGGACCTGATTAATTTCAGTGAACTGAAAGTGCTAGTAGGTGTTACAGCAAGATGCTTCTCAATCTGCTGACACTCTTGGGACTCTGTAGAGGTCCCTGGTGCATGGAATCTAGCCAGTGTTCTTCCAATTTGCCAAAAGGTCGTGAGGGAAGACCCAGGAACCTACAGATCTGTTAGACTGGCCTTGGTTTGTGGAAACATTGTAGAGAAGGTCATCCTGGGTACTACTGAAAGGCATTTCAAGAGCATTGCAGCTATTCAGTCTGGTCAACATGGATTCATCCAGGGAAGGTTCTGGTTAACTAACTTTATATCCTCCAATGATAAGGTTTCCTGCCTAATGGATGAAGGGACGGTGATAGGTGTTGTTTTTCTGGATATTCATAAAGTTTTTGCTACTGTCCCCCACAGCATCCTTCTGAGCACATTCAAGATTAAGGTGGGCAGGTTCATAGTGTGCCTGATGACAAACTGGCTGAAGGTCAGGACTCAAAGGGTTGTAGTGAATGGGGGGCAGCTATATTTGGTTGGCAACCAGTCATGACTGATGTTCTGCAGGGTTCCTGTGTCAGGAATGATCTGGATGCAAGAGCTTAATGCTGCTGATGATACCAAACTGCAAGGTGCTCTTTATGCACTTGTGGGACTAGAGGCCTTGCAGAGCATTCTAGATAGACTGGAGCATTAGGGAACCATCAATGCCATGGAATGTAACAAATTCCAGTGCCAGATTCTGAACCTGGGATAGAGTAACACTGAACACAAGTCTAAATGTGGAAAAGAAGGGCTGGAGAGCAGCCCTGCAGAAAGGGATCTGGGGCTGCTGGTTGGTAGCATGCCCAAGGCTTGTCAGCCATGTGCCCTGGCAGCAAAGAGGGTAAACTACATTCTAGGGTTGATCAAACACACCATAACCACCCAGTCAAAAGAGATAATTGACCTGCCCTATTTAGAGTTGTGCGCCTCACCATTTAAGAAGGATGTGAAAGCACTGCCTGGAATGCAACCAGAACAGGTGCTATCTTCTCTTCCTCATCTCTATTGATTGGATACAATGGGTCAATGCTGCACCAGTAGAGGTTTAGAAAAGCCTTAATGCAGAATATGCAGAAACAGAACAGCTGCATGGACAGAGAGAGTGAGAAAAAGGCAAAACACAGAGAGCCCACACATCTCAGAGATATCCAGAACTCAGAGAAGATGCCACACACTTGCATCACATCATTGCACAGTACTCACAACACCCTTACTTTCCCAAACCACAGCAAGGGCTGCATGCAGTTCAGTGACCCTGTGATTTGCCTCTCAGACCTTGTCATTGCATCACAGCACAAGATAAGAGGTCCAGGGTCATGTCTGAGAGCAAATAAGACAAGAAATTAGCTGGAGTCCCCAGAACCAACTCCATTCTTGAGGCATTTCAGAAATGACTGAAGTAGAGCTGATACATACTACTGTCTTAGGCAGATAGACTTCAGTTTCATTTGTTTGGGGTTTTGTTTGTTTGCTTTTATTTGTTTGGGGGTTTTGGCTTGGTTTGGTTTAATGGAGAAAACCTTTCTTCTGACTTAAAATTTGAATGTAACCAGTGATATAATTTCCAAACACAAATTTCTTCTGGAGGAGCCAATGCCACATATTGCAGCCTGGAAGCCTTCCTCTCCTAAGGCTCTGACTGTGCTGATTCTATGCTAGTGAGAGTAAAAGGCTCTCTTCCAGAGAGAGTGTACAGAATGAGCTGGTCCATCAGCTGTGGTAGTGACTGCCATGTAGGTGACCACAGGAATTCTCAGGTGGTTTCACCCAATTCGTGACCTCTCAGGCCCTGGGAGCTGTTGTAAAGGGGTTGGCGACAGCATCTCTAGGACCCCAGCTTGGCTTTGAGAAGCTCCAAGTGCAATCCCATGAGAAAGGCATGTTTTCAGGTTGCTCTGATTTCCCCTTCATAAAATCCACTCCAAAGGCTTGGACTTCTTCCTGAAATCCTGCTGCTGGGGTGGTGATTTCCTCAGCAATAATTGTGACAAGAGACCTTCCACACAGCACACTCAGCCAAGGGAGTTCCAAGTAGGTTTTATTGGTTTATATCATTAGGTATTTGACTTTTAGAAGATGTGAGCTACAGCAAACATCACAGGACTTTATACATCATTACTGGTTAATGAAAGAGAAGCAGAAAGCTTCTTGATGCTTTACTGTGCCCAGAAAATAATTGTAAAAGCCTATTGTGCTACAGAAAAGCAGCAATGCTTTCAAATCCCCATCATCTTGGAACAAAAACCAACAATGAAAAATGGAAATGTACATTTCAACTTTACACATGTAAAACATACATTGCTCAAAGCTCACAAACATGCATCAAGTCTCAGTGTAATCAGCATGCAGCACAGTCTTTGTCCTCAATCCATGACATAATTACTAAGCACTTACATTAATAAAGTACTGCTCAAGAAGAGAGAGGGTTTCACTCTCTCTCAAAGATGATTGGTGTCTCTCTGCTGCTTTTTTGGTGGTTGTTTGGTTTCTTTGTTCTCTTTTCTGTGTGAGTACATTAGGTAGTGTGGATGGACAAGTTTGGCTTTCTCCTCAGTTACTGATGGGTGAGCCAAGGGTTTTGATCAGAATTGACATTTAGCTCCACACCCCTGTTTGTGGCACAAGCTGCTTCTGCAGGTCTGGGACTTGTGTCTTTTGGGAGGGGAGCCTGCAAAGGAGAGAGAGAAAAGGTTGTGATCAACAATGTAAGGTAAGCAGGCATCAACAAGAGGCTTAGAGGGTGTGTGTGACACCACTGTATGACACCAGCCTTATTCACATGGAACTAAAGAGCAGGTTGGACCCAGGGCTGTGTCTCTGACCTGAACAGGGAAAAGCTAAAGCCAGAAAACACCTGTCACTGCTGCAAGTTTTTCACAAGTCTGAGGGAGTAATTTACAATGGTAAGCACACAAAAATCTGTTTCTGACAAATAGTTAAATCTGTTTAAGGCTGATATATCAAAATGGGTTGTGGGGTAACTAGAAAACAGTGTTTATGCACCTACATGTATAAACAGATTCTGGAGTCTTGTGAAGTGCCAAATTAATTCCTGGAACCTACTAACCCCTTGAGGAGAAGCTGTTTAAGTGATCACTTTCCGTCTCTCTTGTGCTCTCTCAACAGCGTATTTCTCAGATATGACTCACTTAAAGCTCACATTAGCATTGGGAAGAGAGGTTTATCCAGCTGGGTCAGGAACTGACTTGGGGAGTGAGCTTTGTAAATCCCTGAGAACCACATTTATTTTGGCCTGTTCTGTCTGACCACCTCCATCTCCTCCAGCAGCTTGTCAGAGACATGGAGTTCAGTACTGCTGGCACCCAGGTGAGAAGCGCTTGCCATGCACCAGCTCCTATCAGCAGTGCAGGGAGTGTCATCAGTGCTGTGACATCCCTTTACAGCACTGACCTGATTAAGGCTGAAAAGCACCACTTGTTGCTGGGACTGCCTGTTCAAGGAGGAGTTGTGTATACGACCGCTGTCGTTCCTGCTCTGGGTCGGTATATCTACAGACACCATGTAGAAAGGATCCAACAGTTGGCACACAGGAAACCCCGAGGAAGAGGGCTGAAGTCGTTCAACATTTTGGCAGCTGCTGCTAAGAAGTCCCCACCTCTCCAGTGGCTTTCTTTAACCTACTCTGGTACCGGTGACTCTTTCAAACATCAGCTCTAAAACACTGAAACCCCCTAACTCCCAGGCCTGAATTCCCTACCGCGGGGTGCCTCCTCCTGCCTCCCCTGCTCCTCAGTCCCCTTCAGTCTCTCACCTGTGCAGACCAGTCGCCTTCTTCCACGGGGTAGGACGCCGCTTGCGAGCACACCGAGCTCCGCTGTGGGGCCACACCGGGGGGCATACCGGCAGGGAAGCAAGGCAAGAGTGGACCGAGGAAGTGAAAGTCGCTGCTCAGGGTGCCGGTGGCCAAGCAAACGTCGTACACAAGGCTGCGGGGAAGGGAGCCTGCGTCGCTCTCGGCGACAGCCGTCGGGAAGGTGGGCAAGGGTTCGGCCTGTCTCTGCCTGTCCCGCCGCAGCTTCATGAGCAGGGCGGCCAGGCCGGTGGCCAGGCAGAGCGCGGAGACGCAGGCCAGGCAGGCGATAAGGTAGAGAGTGAGCGTGTCGTCGGGCTCGGCGGGCGGCGCGTCCTGGCTGAGGTGCACATGGACGTCGGAGAAGTCGTGGAGCAGGGCGATGGCGAGGGTGGCGCTGGCCGAGCGCGGCGGCTGGCCGCGGTCTCGCACGAGCACGACGAGCCTGTGTCGGGGCGCGTCGCGCTCGGCCACGGCCCGCGCCGTGCGCAGCTCGCCGCTGTGCAGCCCGAGGCGGAAGAGCCCCGGCTCCGTGGCCTTGGCCAGCTCGTAGGACAGCCAGGCGTTCTGCCCCGCGTCCGCGTCCACCGCCACCACCTTGGCCACCAGGTAGCCTGCCGGCGCCCAGCGCGGCACCAGCTCGCCCGCGCCCGCGCCGCTCTCGGCACCAGGGTGCAGCACCACCGGCGCGTTGTCGTTCTCGTCGCGCACCAGCACGCGCACCAGCGCCCGCGCGCTCAGCGCCGGCGACCCGCCGTCGGCCGCGCTCACCCACACCTCCAAGGCGCGCACCCGCTCGTAGTCCAGCGAGCGCACCACGTACACGTCGCCGCTCTCCGAGCTCACCGACACCGCCGCCTGCTCCTGGCCCTCCTCACGCACCAGCGCGTACTGCACGCGGGCGTTGCTGCCCGCGTCCGCGTCGCTGGCCTGCACGCTGCCGATGCGCACCATGGGGCTGTTGTTCTCCGTCACCCACATGCTGTACAGCTCCTGGCTGAAGGCGGGGGCGTTGTCGTTCACGTCCGTCACCTGCACCCACAGACTCTCCCGAGAGCTCAGGCGCCGCGGGCCCCAGTCCGTCGCTCGGATGCTTATGTTATAATCTGCCATCGTCTCCCTGTCCAGCGCCGCGTTGGTTCTCAGCTCGTAGTAATTGTCGAAAGTGGGGCTGAGAGTGAAGGGCAAGTCCCCATCGATGGTGCACTCTGTCCTGCCGTTGTCTCCAGCGTCTTGGTCCCGCACACTGAAGAGGGCCACGACAGTGCGTGGCGGAGCATCCTCGGGAATGGAGGCAGTGTGTGAGGTCAGCTGTATCTCCGGGGCGTTGTCGTTCACATCCACAACTTCCACATGCACTTTGCAATGAGTATATAGTCCTCCTCCGTCCGTGGCTCTCACCATCACCTCGTGGATTTTTGTTTCCTCGAAGTCCAGTTTTCCAGCCATCCGAATCTCTCCTGTGTCAGGATTCAGATCAAAGAGCTGCCGGGACCCTTCAGATGACTTAGTGAAGGTGTACTGCACTTTACCGTTGGACCCCTCGTCGGGATCTGTGGCCGCAACTCTGACTACCAGCTGCCCCGCGGGGCTGTTCTCGGCCAGGCGCACCTCGTAGATCTCCCGACTGAACGTTGGGGTGTTGTCATTGGCATCCAGTACCACGATCCGGATCTGAGCCGTACCTGACTTGGGTGGCGATCCTCCGTCGGTGGCAGTGAGGAGCAATTTAATCTGTCGCTGTTCTTCTCTATCCAGCTGCCGTTCTAAGACGAGTTCGGCATATTTTGCTCCATCTTTCTGCATTGCCTGAGCAAGCGAGAAATGCGAATTCGATCCCAGCGTGTAGTTCTGCAAACCGTTGCTGCCCACGTCCTTGTCACGCGCGATTTCTAGAGGGAAACGGGACCCTGGAGATGCTGTTTCAAGAATCTCTAAGACCATCTCTTTCTCCGGGAACGCTGGGGAGTTATCATTCACGTCAAGAACCTCCACCTCCCCTCGGATCAGCTGCAACGGGTTGTCAAAGAACACCTTAAAGAACAGTGTGCAGGTCTCACTCTGAGGACAGATCTCCTCTCGGTCCAGAGACTCCTTGGCCGTCAGCACTCCGGTGCTCGGGTTGAGGCGGAAAAGCTGCTGGTTCCCCTCGGACACAACGCGCGCCTTGCGAGCTGCCAGCTGGCTCGGAGCAAGGCCCAGGTCCTGGGCAATATTGCCCACAAAGGAGTCCCTCTCCATCTCCTCCGCCAGAGAATAGCGGAGGCTTTCGGCCCCGCTCTGCCACACGCAAACGCACAGAAGGAACAAGCTCACTTGCCTGAGGCTTCCTCCGTTCCGTCTCCCGTTCCACGCCATTGCTCTCCACAAAAGCCAGACAGCGTCCTCCCGGCTTGCCGGCATTTGCAAGAAGCGTCCCAGGCGGAGCAGTGTTTGTCAAGAATGGAGGAATGGAGGAGAAGGGCTTTTTGCAAGCCCCCGAGCAGCCCGGCTGTGTTCCCGTCTGCCGTTCCTGAGCAGCTCTGTCGGCTGTTTTTGTGTGCCGGTGCTGCCGATGCGGGGCGGGCAGAGGAATCTGCCGGTCCGTGGTCAACACCGCCACCCAGCGTCGGCAGCGGGAATGGTTTCTGACCGGCTCTGCTGCTTTGAGCTTTGTTTCTTCAGGTGCTTTCTCCTTGCCAAAGAGGAGGCAAAATTCTAGTGCCAGGGAAAATCCCAATAGCACAGTCTGGCCCATGACCCGAGTTCGTCACCGCACGAGAATGGCCATGCTGTTTCTATCCTACATCTACCTAATTATTTTTTTTTTCACATATTGGTTTACATGTCACACAAAAGACTATGCAGGATTTAATTCCTGTGGAACAAACCAGTGGAAAGATGTCTTCATATCTGATAGGAACAGCACAGAGAACACCAAGGCAGGTCTTGAAAGGGCCGAGAGCAAGAAACCGAAAAGGCCAAGAGTCAAGCACGTTCCCAAGATTTTCTACTGAAATCCTCTATCTCAAGCCCTAGGAAATGTGATGTCCAGCTAAGCAAATGTTCTCTCTTTTTCCACCAGTGACACAGTCCATGGCATCTCTGTTTCCTCAGAGAAAACCCCAGAGTCAACATCTCCCCATGACAAACCTGCTAAGACATAACTCTGTGCCACTCAGATCATTGCTATGCAGTACCTAATCCTGATGTCTCCTGGCACAATTTGAGGCCATCCCTTTTGTCCTATCAGTTGCTACTTAAAAAAAATGAGACTGACTCCCAACTCCTGCTCCAACCTCCTTTCAGCTAGCTGTAGAGAGCAAGAAGGTATCCCCTCAGCCTGCTTTCCTGCAAGCCAAACAACCCCAGTTCCCTCAGCTACTCCTCACCACACTCGAGCTCCAGACCATTCAGCAGTCTCATTGTCCTCCTCTGGATGTGCTCTAGGAGCTCATTTACCTTCTTGGAGTGAGGGCTCCAAAACTGAGCCCAGTTTGTGAGGGGCAGCCTCACCAGTGCCATGTACAGGGAGACAATTACTGCCTTGATTCTGCTGGGCACACTATTGCTGGTCCAGGACAGGATCAGGTGATCTCCATGGCCACCTGGCCACACACTGTCTCATCCTCAGTTGGTTGTCAATCAACACCCCAGGCAGGTGATCAAAACAGATCAAAACCAAACGATTAAAGGTGTGTATGGCAGTTACCTTCAAATGCAATAGCACCAGAGAGAACAATCAGGCATGAGGATGCGTAAAATATCTGGAAGTCGAGAGAGGATCCTGTTCCAGTAGCACTGTGCATGGGGCCACTTCTCCAGATTTTCTGCTGGCATCTTCTATGACATAGCACTGGAAACTAGATTTTCAAAGCTAGGCAGACATTGTCCATTTCCTCCCTAATGACACACATTGTGTTCTGCCCAGCATCTTCATTTCCTCAGGCAACACTTCCCCAGTCAGGCTTTCAGTCCTAGGGGTACATGCCAAGGTCCTACTCCATGCCACAGTAGCCAGACAATGCCCCCACCCTCCCAGCATACCTCAGCTCTAAACCTCACTCTAAACATGACTCAGGTTTTTGCACATCTTCATTTCCCCTCATAACTGCCACAAACATCCTATGAGGTGCTGCAAAGGCAGTGCAAGACCCTTCCCAGCTGCCTGGATGCTTTGTGTCTTTGCAGTGATTTCAAATACAATGAGTTCTTTAACTTTCTCTGATGAGAGCTGTGACAGCTCTGATCCCAGCCCAAGGGATTTTGTTTTTCAGGAGAGCTACACCAAATGCTGAAGCACAAACACATTCAAGGCATCAGCTGGGGGAGAGAATTTGTTCCACAGGAAAACAGGAAAACACGCTGTTTCTATCATACATCACCCTAGTATTTTTTTCCCCACATATTGTTTTACATGTCGTGCAAAAGACCGTGCAAGATTTAATTCCTGTGGAACACACCAGTGGAAAGAAAAACCACAATGTTTTGACTAAAATTACTGCTGTGCAACAGTAGCCTTTAGATGGTATGAGAAGTTACCCAGAATCATGACTAAGAGAGTGGTTACCAATGCACCCTGTAAAATTGTGATGCAAGTGACAACTGCATTGTCATCTACACCAGGAATGACAACTGTCTCTCCAACTGCTATGCTATGAGCTGCAGCTCCCTTGAAAATTGAGAAGCTAACCCCACAAATATCAGAATCTGGACTGTATGCTCTTAAAAATGAGTCATCAACAAGTGTTGTTTAAATGGTCTTTAAAGTGAGCAAGTTGTTCATGCAGGTACATGTTGCCTTCATGGAGCAAACCTGTGCCCCATTCACAGGTATGCCTCCCACAGGGTGGCCACATGGAAAACCTCTGAGCATGGTCAAATAAGTGAAATGTGGTATTCTCTCAGGGTTAGGAACAGGACTTGGAATACTTAATGGTGTAAATGCTGTGAAAGAAGAAACTGACCCAGATCGATGAAATTAAACAACATTGAAGATCCTCTCAATTAAATTTAGGGACTAATGAATGTCTCATAGTGGATGTGATGGCTCAGATGTGGAGAATTAACCAGCTGATTATAGATGCACTTGAAATAGTGAAAACCAAGATCACATTAACTCATAGCTGTAGGCAGTTGTAATTCTGGATGCAGTTTACAGAGGCAGTAATAACAGCAGAAGTAGAGGAAGGCCTTCTCCCCACCACAATCTGAAAAGTAATTCAGGATAATGTAACTAAAACCAAAAGGGAGTTGCAACTGTGGTGGTATTTAATTCATTTTATTCACAATCCCTTCAATTAAAGGGCTGTGACTTTTGTATTAGCAACATCCAAAGCATCTGTACTTCTTACTATAGATCTCATCATAGCATTCAACTTCAATCATGAGAAAACTGCACTGTATCTGACAGAACAGAGTGTAAGCCCATTGAGAAGAAGATAAATGGCAAACAATTGACATAGATGATTGAATTCTGAAGCACAATTGGTACAAGAATCTGCTGGAGAGAGTCCAACGGAGGGCTACAAGGATGATTAAGGGGCTGGAGCATGTGCCCTATGAGGAGCTGAGCCCTGGAGCTTTTTAGGCTGGAGAAGAGAAGACTGAGAGGGGATTTAATAAATGTTTATAAATATCTGAGGGCTGGGTGGCAAGAGGGGAGGGGACAGGCTCTTCTCAGTTGCACCCTGTGACAGGACAAGGGGAAATGGATATAAACTAAAGCACAGAAGGTTCCACCTCAACATGAGAAAGAACATGAGGAAGAAAGTAAGGGTCCCAGACCACTAGAGCAGGCTTCCCAGAGAGTTTGTGGAGTTGTCTCCTCTGAATACTTTCAAGATTCATCTGAATGTGTTCCTATTCAATCTGTTCTGGACTCTATCGTGCTTCTCTTCTCTTCTCTTCTCTTCTCTTCTCTTCTCTTCTCTTCTCTTCTCTTCTCTTCTCTTCTCTTCTCTTCTCTTCTCTTCTCTTCTCTTCTCTTCTCTTCTCTTCTCTTCTCTTCTCTTCTCTTCTCTTCTCTTCTCTTCTCTTCTCTTCTCTTCTCTTCTCTTCTCTTCTCTTCTCTTCTCTTCTCTTTCTCTCTTCTCTTCTCTTCTCTTCTCTTCTCTCTTTCCATTCCAACACCATTACTGTTGGTGTATTTCAAGTTAGTTCCAAGGCTGTCAAACACTCCTGTATGAGTCAAAGGAGGATCTCACGCATTTTGCTGCTCTCACATAGAGAAGATGAGGCTGCTGTGCTGAAGGGAGCAAAATACCCTTCTTGCCTGCTGAGCTGGAAGTGGGTGTAACAGGGATGAAGCATATTATTGCCTGAGGAAGAGCAATACTGCTGTCCCCACCAAGCCACAGTGCTGTGTTGGCAGGCTGGGCAGATGGGCTTCAGGAAATTGAATTCAGTGCCACCTGAGCTCATTATGATGGAGTGGGTGACATGGAGAGGAAAGCAGAGAGACAAAGCATTGGCCATGCAATTGCCATGCTGGGGCAGTGGACACCCTCCATCTGGGAATACTCTATGGGAAGCAACTCCAAGTATCAGCAAAGCAATCTTCCGCCACTGTGAGATGGATTGAGCTGCCAGTCTGTCATGAGACCAAAATACAGATCACTTTCTGCACATGAAGTTTTTAGGCTGTTTAGCTGAACAAGCTGTGCATAGTTATGGGTGTCCAGCATCCAGAGTGAGCTGGACCATGAAGCACAGCACTGATCATGGGTTTCTGAAACAGACAAAGATTGTTGCTCTAATACACAATCTCTCTGGCTGGGACCTGTCCATTTTGTTCCAGCTTCTGAGAGTGGCCTATTTCCAGGTCTCTCTGATTTTCCCTCAATAAAATCACTCCAAAGGCTTGGATTTCTTCCCAAAATCCTGCTCTTGAGGAGGCAATTTTCTCAACCATGACTGTGACAAGTTATATTCCAGACAGCACACTCAGTTGAGGGAGATCCAAGTAGATTTTATTGTTTTCTATCATCAGACATTTGACACTTAAAGGTGTGTAGTGACAGCAAATATCACAGGACTTTATATAGCATTACCGGTTAATGAAAGCAAAACAGAAAGCCTCTTGATGCCCTATAGTCTACAGTGTCTTAAGATCATAGAAAATATTTCACACAATTTTACTGCAAAACCACAGAGGAAGCTTTTAATTCTCCACCATCATACTAAAAAACCCAAAACCACCAAAAACCAAAACCCAACCCAAGCAAACAACCAACCCTCAAAAAACCCAACCAAACAAAAAAAAAAAAAAACCAAACAAACACCCTTGAATGTACATTTCAACTTCATGGTATGAAGTTGAAGCATATATTGTTTCAAGCCCACTCTTTAGAGTAAGGAGAAAGTGTGAGGACCTGCTCAAACAGGAGAAGTGTGACAATGTCAGCTGTTTCTAGTGTAATCAGCTACTGCCTCTTATTAAGAAATCCCATTGCAAACACCACTGAGTTCTGTTGAAGATCTGTTTGCCCGGGATTGACCAGACTGCAGGTAATTAAGACATTGTTACAAAGCCCTCTCCTTAGGACTGAATACATCAAAAAGGGTAATGTAGGGAAAACTTAGGTGCAGAAGCACCAGCACTCTCACAATCGTACACATAATATCAATGTAATCACCATGCAACACAGCCCACATCCTCCATCCCTGTCACAGTTACAAATATCTATATGAATACGGAACTGCATAAATGGAGAGGAGTTTTGCTCTCTCTCAGAGAAGACTTCTATCTCTTGGATGCTTTATTGGTGGATGTTTTGTCTCTTTCCTCCTTTTTCCCTGTGAGAATCTAAGCTGATGAGGACAGACAAGCTTGTTTTTCTCCTCACTGGTGAGTGAGCCAAGGGTTTTGATCAGAACTGATGTTTAGATCAACCCTACTGCTTGCAGCACACACCACTTCTGCAGGTCTGGGACCTCTGTCTTCAGAGAGAGGAGCTCCACCCTACAAAGAAGAGAAGGGTTGTAATTTGGGTATGGAAGGTAAGCAGGCATTAACAAGAAGCTTAGGGGCATAACCAACCCTACTGCATCTGTGACACTACGCTTCTCTACCTAGAGCCAAAGAGGACATTGGAGCAGGTACTGTCTCTCACCTGAAACAGAATATCTAAAGCAAGAAACTACCCTCCACTGCAGCTATCATAAAAAGACTGCTGCAAACTTTGTTATGTCTGATGGTATAAGTTAAGATGGTAAGAGTACAAAAAAAACGCAACATTTATTCATAAACAATACACCTGCTACTCAGTGCATGGATAGGATGTACTGCGGTGGCTGACATATCCACTGCTTCACCATCATCTCATGGTACAGCTGACCGATTTTATGGTAACACAAAGAACTTGATCTTAGGCGAATATTAATGGAATGGAGCTGCCTGCACAGACCTCAAACGGTCACAGTCAGCAATTATGCTTCTCATGGAAAGTCATCACAGTGGTTTTCTCTAACCTCCTCCTATATCAGTAGCCCTCTAAATATCATACCCAAAACACCAACGCCCCTAACTCCCAGGCTTCAAGCCTTACCCCAGTGCTGCCCTGTCCCGGCTCACCCTCATCTCTGCTCCGGTTCCTCACCTGTGCAGCACAGTCGACTCCTTCCGCGACTCTGGACACCTCTTGCGAGCACACCGAGCTCCGATGTGGGGCCACACCAGGGGGCATCTCGGCAGGGAAGCAAGGCAAGAGCGGACCGAGGAAGTGAAAGTCGCTGCTCAGGGTGCCCGTGGCCAAGCACACGTCGTACACAAGGCTGCGGGGAAGGGAACCTGCGTCGCTCTCGGCGACAGCTGTCGGGAAGGTGGGCAAGGGCTCGGCCTGTCTCTGCCTGTCCCGCCGCAGCTTCATGAGCAGGGCGACCAGGCCGGTGGCCAGGCAGAGCGCGGAGACGCAGGCCAGGCAGGCGATGAGGTAGAGAGTGAGCGTGTCGTCGGGCTCGGCGGGCGGCGCGTCCTGGCTGAGGCGCACATGGGCGTCGGAGAAGTCGTGGAGCAGGGCGATGGCGAGGGTGGCGCTGGCCGAGCGCGGCGGCTGGCCGCGGTCTCGCACGAGCACGACGAGCCTGTGTCGGGGCGCGTCGCGCTCGGCCACGGCCCGCGCCGTGCGCAGCTCGCCGCTGTGCAGCCCGAGGCGGAAGAGCCCCGGCTCCGTGGCCTTGGCCAGCTCGTAGGACAGCCAGGCGTTCTGCCCCGCGTCCGCGTCCACCGCCACCACCTTGGCCACCAGGTAGCCTGCCGGCGCCCAGCGCGGCACCAGCTCGCCCGCGCCCGCGCCGCTCTCGGCACCAGGGTGCAGCACCACCGGCGCGTTGTCGTTCTCGTCGCGCACCAGCACGCGCACCAGCGCCCGCGCGCTCAGCGCCGGCGACCCGCCGTCGGCCGCGCTCACCCACACCTCCAAGGCGCGCACCCGCTCGTAGTCCAGCGAGCGCACCACGTACACGTCGCCGCTCTCCGAGCTCACCGACACCGCCGCCTGCTCCTGGCCCTCCTCACGCACCAGCGCGTACTGCACGCGGGCGTTGCTGCCCGCGTCCGCGTCGCTGGCCTGCACGCTGCCGATGCGCACCATGGGGCTGTTGTTCTCCGTCACCCACATGCTGTACAGCTCCTGGCTGAAGGCGGGGGCGTTGTCGTTCACGTCCGTCACCTGCACCCACAGACTCTCCCGAGAGCTCAGGCGCCGCGGGCCCCAGTCCGTCGCTCGGATGCTGATGTTATAATCTGCCATCGTCTCCCTGTCCAGCGCCGCGTTGGTTCTCAGCTCGTAGTAATTGTCGAAGGTGGGGCTGAGAGTGAAGGGCAAGTCCCCATCGATGGTGCACTCTATCCTGCCGTTGTCGCCGGCATCTCTGTCCCGCACGCTGAACAGCGCCACCAGTGTGTGTGGCGGAGCGTCCTCGGGAAGCGAGGCAGTGTGTGAGGTCAGCTGTATCTCTGGGGCGTTGTCGTTCACATCCACCACCTCCACCTGGACTTTGCAATGCACAGACAGACCCCCGCCATCAGTGGCTCTCACCATCATCTCGTGTTTTTTCATTTCCTCGAAATCCAGGATGCCAGCCACCCGAATCTCCCCCGTGTCAGGGTTCAGATCAAAGAGCTCCCGGGACCCTTCAGATGACTTAGTGAAGGCGTACTGCACTTTACCGTTGGACCCTTCATCAGGATCCGTGGCCGCGACTCTCACCACCAGCTGCCCTGCGGGGCTGTTCTCGGCCAAACGCACCTCGTAGATCTCCCGACTAAACATCGGGGTATTGTCATTGATATCCAGTACCACGATCCGGATCTGAGCAGCGCCTGACTTGGGTGGCGAGCCCCCATCAGTGGCAGTGAGCAGTAAATTCAGTTTCGGCGTCTCTTCGCGGTCCAGCTGCCGATCTAAGACGAGCTCTGCATATTTTACTCCGTCATTCATTGTATTAAGAGCAAGGGAAAAATGAGAATTGGACTCGAGGCTGTAATTCTGCAAACCGTTGCTGCCCACGTCCTTGTCCCGGGCACTTTCTAAAGGGAAACGGGATCCGGGAGATGTCGTTTCCGGAATCTCTAAAATAATTTCCTTCTCCGGGAACACTGGGGAATTGTCATTCACGTCAAGAATCTCCACCTCCCCTCGGATCAGCTGCAATGGGTTGTCAATTAACACCTTAAAGAGGAGTGTACATGTCTCACTCTGAGGACAGATCTCTTCTCTGTCCAGAGACTCCTTGGCCGTCAGCACTCCGGTGCTCGGGTTGAGGCGGAAAAGCTGCTGGTTCCCCTCGGACACAACGCGCGCCTTGCGAGCTGCCAGCTGGCTCGGGGCAAGCCCCAGGTCCTGGGCAATATTGCCCACAAAGGAGTCCCTCTCCATCTCCTCCGCCAGAGAGTAGCGGAGGCTTTCGGCCCCGCTTTGCCACACGCAAACGCACAGAAGGAACAAGCTCACTTGCCTGAGGCTGCCTCTTCTCCGTCTCCCGTTCCACGCCATTCCTCTTCCCAAAAGCCGGACAGCGTCCTCCCGGCTTGCCGGCATTTGCAAGCAGCGTCCCAGTTGGAGACGTGTTTTTCAGGGATGGCGGAGAAGGTCTGCAAGGCCCTGAGCAGCCTGGCTGCTCGACCCTCCGCTCTTCCCGAGCAGCTCTGTCAGCTGTTTTTGCGTGCCGGTGCTGCAGAGCCTGAGAGGGCAGAGGAATCCGCCGATCCGTGGTCAACACCGCCACCCAGCGTCGGCATCGGGAATGGTTCCCGTGCTTCTGGTTGGCGCTGCTGCTTTGGGATTTACTGATTCCAGGTGATCTCTTCGTGCACCAAAGCAGAGTGTCACAGACAAAGCTCGAAAGAGGTCTTCCCCACAACACAATGACAATGTTGTTTCTGAGATACACTCCCTAATTTTTATTTTTTTCCCCACATGCTGTTTTAACCATCTCCCAGGAGAAGCATATTTTAAACCCCTTTCTGTCCTGATTTGAGAGGAGTGTTCTCCTCTTCCACCTGCTGCCCCTGCCACGCAGATCTTTTGTGATGAGGAGTCAAAAACACTGCAGAGTTTCATGTCCTTAGAAGTCAAACCTGAACTCCTTCATCTGTGTAATGATTCACAGTCAGCAGGTGTTTGATACCAAAGTCAAGAGAACAACTAGGTGAGCTCATAAATTCGCCCCCCAGGGTACTCAAACGCTAAGAAGAAGAAGCTACTGGGTACAATAGCAAAGAGCAGGTATCTAATGAGTTTGATCAGTGGGCCTCTGAGCGAGAGGACCACAAGTTTCACAACAGTGACTTTCCATTTGTGGACATCAAAATTGTACAGGAGCAGCTGTAGGGGCTGAATGTCTACGAGTCTATCAGGCCTAGTGGGATTCATCCCAAAGTACTAAATGTGCCAGCAGGGGCTATAGCAGGACCCATCTCTGTCATCTACCACAGGTTTTGGGAGATCCCCACTCACTAGAATCTACCCAGTTGCTGTTCTTCAGGCCCAGCCAGCAGGCCACCTCCATGCCACCGCTCACATAGCTGTTCCTCTCTTTCCTCCACACCTCCACCTCAGTGGGATGGGAAGGAGAAGCAGGAGTGTGGGGGGAAACCAAAGCCCAGTGGGTTGAGATAGAGTTTAATAGAACAACAGAAGGAGACATCTTGAGTGGACTCATGCTGCCACAGTCATAGAAAATGAGAGAAAGGAGAAACTGCCCCAGCCAGGTCTTCCTTTATAGAGCAGAGATGATGTCAGAATGGTGTCAAATACCCATTGGTTGTTTCAGTTGGTCCCAGCTTCTTCAGAAGGAAACTAAAACCAACCTTCTTCTAGCTGAACCCAAGACAATGTTCTTCCAATTTACAAGAAGGGCATGAGAGAGGACCTGGGAAAATTCAGTCCTGTTAGTCTGACCTCAGTTCCTGGAGCCATGATGGAGAAGATCATCCTGGGTACAACTGAAAGGCATTTCAAGCACTGTGCCCTCATCTGGCACAGTCCAAATGGGTTCACCAAGGGAAAGTCCTGTTTAGCTAATTTGATCTCCTTCTATGATAAGATAACCTGAACAGAGGATGATAAGAAAGTGGTAGATGAACTTTTTCTTCATTTTCATAAGGCTTTGATACTGTCCCTCACAGCATCCTTCTGGATGCTTCTGGATCCTTCGACTATCAGATGAATGGGTTTGACGTGATCTGGGTAAGAAACTATCTGAAGGTCAAGGCTCAGAGTGCTTAGTGAGTAGGGCTACATCTGTTTGACAACCAGTCACCAGTAGTGGTCCTCAGGGGTAAGTTCTAAGGCCAGTTCCATTCAGTAAATATCTCAGGTTTTTGGATGCACCATTAGCAGCTTCACTTATGATAACAAATCAGGAGATGCTGTTGATGCTCTTCAAGGCAGAGATGCCTTGCAAAAGGATCTCCATAGCTTGAAGCACTGGATGGTCATCAATGGCATGAAATGTAACAAGCCCAAATGCCAGGTTCTGCACCCAGGATGGAGTAATGCACAAGTCTAGATGGGGAGAGAAGTGGCTGGAGAGCAGCCCTGCAGAAAGGCATCTGTGGGTGCTGGTTGACAGCAGGCCCAAGATGTGTCAGATGTGAGCCCTGGCAGGCAGGGGGGCAAACCAGATCCAGGAGTACATCAAACACAGTGGACCAGCCAGTCAATAGAGATGTTTAGCCACTGTATTCTGATTGATGAGTCCTGTGTGCCATTCTGGGCCCCACCATTTAAGAAGGATGGGAAAGTACTGGTGCTCAACTCCTCTTCCACATCTCCATTGATGGCATGCAAGGGAATGGTTCAAAGCTGCACCAGAGGATGTTCAGCCTTGAAATTAGGAAGCATCTATTCATAGAGAACTTGGTCCAACACTGGAACAGGCTTCCTACACAGATGGTTGCTACCCAAAGCTGGCCAGTCTTTAAGAGGCATTTGTGCAATGTTGTGGCAATGCCAGCGACGAGCAGTGTGAGCAATCTGGCAGTGCAGGCCTAGAGCCTGACATGCTGGTAGGCCATAAATGCAGAATCAGCTAGCAGTGTAGCAAAACAGTGCTGTGCCTGCAGCATGTAACTAAAACAAGACACTGGTAGCTATAAACATGGACAGTTATCTTGGGACAACAGGACATGCACCTGCATCAACAACCTCGTTGTGTCATTAGTAGTTGGACCTATAATCTGTAATAGTGCAATGTGTGGTCACTCATAGGGAACCAATGGAGCTATGCCAACGAGGCCCTCCGAGTCTATATAAGTTGTAGCAGTTGCCTTGCTACGCACTTCTTCTGCCTTTCCTGTCTCCTGTTTCTTCTACACTTTACCGTGCTATACTTGCACTACAGGCCTGCTCCATAGGCCTGCACCTCAGGCCTGCACCACAGGCCTGCACCTCAGGCCTGCACCATAGGCCTGCACCACTGGAACAATAAAGTAACAATACTCGATCACATTGGTCAGCCGTATTGGTTCCTATCTCCGTCACCCCATTACAATGTCTTCAAAAGTGTGCTTTAATTTGTGGTCACCTGTGAAGTGGCCAGGCAGATGGCCTAGACGATTGTTGCAAGCCTGTTCCAGCTGAAATAGTCCTATTCTATTCTATTCTATTCTATTCTATTCTATTCTATTCTATTCTATTCTATTCTATTCTATTCTATTCTATTCTATTCCATTCTATTCCATTCCATTCCACTCCATTCCATTCCTATTCTATTCCATTCCATCCCATCCTGTTCTGTTCCATCCCAACACCATCAGTGTTGCTATATTTCCAAGGCAGTCCTAAGTCCATTCAACCCTCACATAGTAGACAAAGAAGATCTCACACCTTTAGCTGTTCCCATGTAGAGAAGATGAGGCTGCTGAGCTGGAATTGGCTGTGCTGTGCTTGCTGGATGTTAGCAAATCCTTGCTTCACTGGGAAGCCTTTGTGCAGCTTATACAGAACACAACAGCTGCATGGACAGTGTGACCAGAGAGCAAAACACACTGAGCCCACACACCCCAGAGACATCCGGAACTCAGAGAAGAAAGAGCCCCAAGCTAGTGCCACATTGTAACACAATAGCCAAACCCTCCTTGCTTTACTGAGCCACAATGAGGACTGGATGCCTTTCAGTGAATTTGTGATTTGCTTGCACGACCTTGTCATTCCATCACAGAACAGGGTCCTGTCTGAGAGCATATGAGACAAGGAATTAGCTGGAGCATCTGGAACTAACCCCGCTCTTGAGGCATTTCAGAAATGGCTGTAGAAGTGCTGAAATATACCATTACCTGAGGAAATGAGCCTTTAGCTTCGTTTGCTTGGTTGGAGACAACCTTTTTCTGACTTAAAAATTGAATGTAACCAGTGGTGCTGCTTCCAGATGCCAATTCCTTCTGGAAGAACCATAGCCATGTATTGCAGCCTGGATTCCCTCCTCTCCTAAGGCACAAAGCCACTGGCTGTGAGGATGCCATACTAGTGAGAGGAAAGACTATTGACCTGGTCCACAGAGTGTCCCTGGGATGTCTGGTGTCACAACCACATCCATGTGTCCAGCCTCCATATTAAGCTGATCCATGAATTGTGGCAGCAACCTCCATGTATTTCCCCAGATGAATTCTTAGATGGTTTCACCTAATTCAAGACCTCTTAGGCTGGGAGCTGTTGTGAAGTGGCTGGGTGCAACATCTCTAGCACCACAGCCTGGCTTTGAGAAGCTCCAAGCACATTCCTCTAGCTTCTGAGAAAGGCATATTTTCAGGTCACTTTGATTTTGCCTCCATAAACTCCACTGCAAACACTTGGATTGTTCCCAGAATACTGCTCCTGGGGTGGTGATTTCCTCAGTGAAGACTGTGACAAAAGATCTTTCTCACAGCACCCTCAGACAAGGGAGTTCCAAGTAGGTTTTATTTTTTTATATTGTTAGGCATTTCACTTTCAGAATATGTGAGACAGAGAAAATATCACATGAATTTATAATTACCAGTTCATGAAAGGAAAGCAGACAGCTTCTTGATGCCCTGTACTCTATGGTGCCCTAAAATAATTCTTAAAGGCTATTTAATGCAAAGCAAACAATGCTTTTAATTGCCTGCAATCATAGAAGAAAAAAAAAATTAGCCCTGAAATGCTCATTTCTATTTTATGATATGAAAAAGAAAGCACATACTGCTCAAAGCCCATGCCCTAGAGTAAGGAGAACTTGTAAGCTCCTGCTCAAATAGAAGCGGTGTGCCAATGTCAGCCTTTTCTAATGCCATCAGCTTCTGGCTGTTATTAAAGAATTCCTTTGTCATAAAAGAATTCCACTGATTCTGCTGAATACCTTTTTGCCTGGAACTGAGCAGACTGCAGAGCATTGCCACAGAGCTTTCTGCTTGGGACAAAATGCACAGATAAAGTAATAGAGGGAAAATGTGGGTTAGGAAGCAGTAGCACTATAATAATCATGCATCAAGTCTCAGTGCAATCAACATGGAACACAGTCCTCATCCTCCATCCATGTGACAATTACAAATAACTACATGAACAAAACACTGCTCAACAGAAGAGGAGGTTTGCTTTCTGGCAAATAAGACTTGTACCTCCCTGGTACATTTTAGTGGATGTTTGGTTTCTTTGTTCTCTTTTCCCTGCGAGGGTGTTAGCCCGTGAAGACAGAGAAGGTTGTCCTTCTCCCTCAATTATTGACGGGTGAGCCAAAGGTTTTGATCAGAACTGACATTTAACTCCATCCCACCGTTTGCAGAACAAGCTGCTTCGGCAGGCTGGAGACCTCTGCATTCAGAGACGTGAGGCTGCAAAGAAGAGAGATAAGAGGTTGTCACTGCCTGTGGAAGGTAAGCAGGCAATAAGACGATTAGAGGGCATGTCTGAACCATTGCCTGTGTGACACTACCCTTATTTACTCAGAGGCAAAGAGGAGGTTGCACCACACACTGGGTCTCTGACCTGAACAGGGAAGATCTAAGGCCAGGAACCACCATCCACCGCAGACACCACAAAAGCACTGCATCAAGCTTTACCTGAATCACGGGGTGGAATTCAAGATGGGAAGCACCCAATATAAGTCACATTTCTCTTAAACAGGAAATGCTATTTAATGATGCTGCACTCAAAAAGTAAATAGCAGCTGAGCTAAGTGAGACCCTACTAATAGGCACCCGCCAGACTCTGACACTCTCTCTGGTCCCCCCTCCTCCTGCCCCACTGGATCTCTCTGCGCCAATTCGTCACCTCTCCAACTGCCTCATCATCCATAATCCTTCTGTCAAGGGGGGCAAAATACTTTCCCCACGCAGCTTACATCCTTCTCCCTCCCCGCATTGGCCCGCTCCAGTCTCTCACCTGTGCAGTGCAGTCGACTCCTTCCCCGAGGTTGGACGCCTCTTGCGAGCACACCGAGCTCCGATGTGGGGCAGCGCCGGGAGGCATCCCGGCAGGAAAGCAGGGCAGGAGCGGACCGAGGAAGTGAAAGTCGCTGCTCAGGGTGCCGGTGGCCAAGCACACGTCGTACACAAGGCTGCGGGGAAGGGAGCCTGCGTCGCTCTCGGCAACAGCTGTCGGGAAGGTGGGCAAGGGCTCTGCCTGTCTCTGCCTGTCCCGCCGCAGCTTCATGAGCAGGGCGGCCAGGCCGGTGGCCAGGCAGAGCGCGGAGACGCAGGCCAGGCAGGCGATGAGGTAGAGAGTGAGCGTGTCGTCGGGCTCGGCGGGCGGCGCGTCCTGGCTGAGGCGCACATGGACGTCGGAGAAGTCGTGGAGCAGGGCGATGGCGAGGGTGGCGCTGGCCGAGCGCGGCGGCTGGCCGCGGTCTCGCACGAGCACGACGAGCCTGTGTCGGGGCGCGTCGCGCTCGGCCACGGCCCGCGCCGTGCGCAGCTCGCCGCTGTGCAGCCCGAGGCGGAAGAGCCCCGGCTCCGTGGCCTTGGCCAGCTCGTAGGACAGCCAGGCGTTCTGCCCCGCGTCCGCGTCCACCGCCACCACCTTGGCCACCAGGTAGCCTGCCGGCGCCCAGCGCGGCACCAGCTCGCCCGCGCCCGCGCCGCTCTCGGCACCAGGGTGCAGCACCACCGGCGCGTTGTCGTTCTCGTCGCGCACCAGCACGCGCACCAGCGCCCGCGCGCTCAGCGCCGGCGACCCGCCGTCGGCCGCGCTCACCCACACCTCCAAGGCGCGCACCCGCTCGTAGTCCAGCGAGCGCACCACGTACACGTCGCCGCTCTCCGAGCTCACCGACACCGCCGCCTGCTCCTGGCCCTCCTCACGCACCAGCGCGTACTGCACGCGGGCGTTGCTGCCCGCGTCCGCGTCGCTGGCCTGCACGCTGCCGATGCGCACCATGGGGCTGTTGTTCTCCGTCACCCACATGCTGTACAGCTCCTGGCTGAAGGCGGGGGCGTTGTCGTTCACGTCCGTCACCTGCACCCACAGGCTTTGCCGAGAGCTCAGGCGCCGCGGGCCCCAGTCCGTCGCTCGGATGCTGATGTTATACTCTGCCGTCGTCTCTCTGTCCAGCGCCGCGTTGGTTCTCAGCTCGTAGAAATTGCCGAAGGTGGGGGTAAGCGTGAAGGGCAAGTCCCCATCGATGGTGCACTCTGTCCTGCCGTTGTCGCCGGCGTCTCTGTCCCGCACGCTGAACAGCGCCACCAGTGTGCGTGGCGGAGCGTCCTCGGGAATGGAGGCAGTGTGTGAGGTCAGCTGTATCTCTGGGGCATTGTCGTTCACGTCTACGACTTCCACAAGCACTTTGCAATGGGCAAACAAGCCCCCGCCATCAGTGGCTTTCACTACCATCTCGTGGTTTTTAATTTCCTCGAAGTCCAGGTTTCCCTCCACCCGAATTTCCCCCGTGTCAGGGTTTAGATCGAAGAGCAGCTGAGATCTCTCCAGCGCCTCGGTGAAGGCATACCGCACTTTGCCGTTGGATCTTTCGTCGGCATCTGTGGCCACAACTCTTGCTACCAGCTGCCCCTTGGGACTGTTCTCAGCCAGATGCACCTCATAGACCTCCCGATCACAAACTGGAATGTTGTCATTGACATCCAGCACCACAATCCTTATCTGAGCTGTTCCCGACCTGGGTGGTGAGCCTCCATCTGTAGCAGTAAGGAGTAACGTAATTTCTTGTTTCTCTTCCCGATCGAGATGTCGAGCTAAGACAAGCTCTCCGTATTTTACTCCATTTTTCCCTGTTCCGAGAGCAAGCGAGAACTGTGAACTCGGCTCGAGGCTGTAGTTCTGCAAACCGTTACTGCCCACGTCCATGTCCTTGGCGCTTTCTAGAGGGAAACGCGACCCAGGAGATGTGGTTTCGGGGATCTCGAAAACCAACTCCCTCTGTGGGAAAACAGGGGAATTGTCGTTCACGTCAAGAATCTCCACCTCCCCTCGGATCAGCTGCAACGGGTTGTCTAAAAAGACCGTAAAGACGACCGTACAGGTCTCGCTCTGAGGACAGATCGCCTCTCGGTCCAGAGACTCCTTGGCCGTCAGCACTCCGGTGCTCGGGTTGAGGCGGAAAAGCTGCTGGTTCCCCTCGGACACAACGCGCGCCTTGCGAGCTGCCAGCTGGCTCGGAGCAAGCCCCAGGTCCTGGGCAATATTGCCCACAAAGGAGTCCCTCTCCATCTCCTCCGCCAGAGAATAGCGGAGGCTTTCGGCCCCGCTTTGCCACACGCAAACGCACAGAAGGAACAAGCTCACTTGCCTGAGGCTGCCTCCGCTCCGTCTCCCGTTCCACGCCATTCCTCTCCACAAGACCCAGACAGCGTCCTCCCGGCTTGCCGGCATTTGCAAGGAGCGTCCCAGACGGAGCAGTGTTTGCCAGGGATGGCGGTGAAAGTCTTCTACGAGCCGACAAGCAGTCCGGCTGCCTGCCGCTCCACCCCTGCCGACTAGCTCTGTCGGCTGCTTTTGTGTGCCGGTGCTGCCGAGGCGGGGCGGGCAGAGGAGGCTACCGATCCGCGGTCAACATCGCCACCCAGCGTCGGCAGTGGGAATGGTTCCTCTGCATCTAGCTGTCGCTGCTACCTTGGGCTTTGCTGCTTCTTGCTGCGTTCTTCTTGCCAAAGCGGAGTCAAAAACTGGCGCCAGGGCAATACCAAAATGTTCCACATCACTCGAGCTCATCACCACAAGAGAACGGCAGTGCTGTTTCTTGCATACATCACCCTAATTATTTTTTTTTTCCACGTATGTTGTTCTGCATTGGACAACAGATGCCCAATGTAAACGCTTTTCTGTTATGAATGAATAGGTGTGTCTCCTGGTGACCCTGGCACCCAGTATAAGCTTTGTCACTGTGTAACACGTTTGTGAAACTTGTCCGGAGCTATGCACAGTTATCAATGTTCCCATCTCGTCTTAGAGATCCTTTCAAAGTTCCTGTTCTCAGATATCACACCTGAACTCTGTACCTGTGTAAGGACACGCTGCCAGTTATTTTATGGGAAAGGCAACTAGAGGAGGTCATTAATTAAAACATCAGATACACAAACGCTAAATAGAAGGAGTTAACTTGGACAATAGCAATAAGTAGGGCTCTAACGACACTGATGGATGGGGGATTAAAGGAACTATTGAAGTGTTAACTCTGAGAGGTTCAAACAGAAATTTAGTAATGGGTAAGGGAAAAACTAATTAATCTTTAATTATCAGAATATTGCAAAGTATGAAGTGATTACAAGATGTGTAACGAGGAAATAGGAATTGATAAGGTTTATTAAGGGTCCTAACCAGAATCTCCTACTGTGAACCAGGGTCTGTGAATGGCGAACAGAGAAAAACCCCAGTGCCAGGCACTCATCACTGGCAGTGAGAACTGATTCAGATTGAATTCGCTTCTGCCCAATCAGTGTCAACGTCCAGGAAACGCACATGCATTCAAGATGAGAAATGTTCAAGACCACTCTAACTCTTGGAAAACTAAATGTGGAGGATACAACTCCTTTTAAAATATTATCAGAACTTCTGGGCAATAACAGTACGAGTTTTGTGATCGCTTTAATTTAGGCTGAATAGAAGCTTGTTTTGATTGACTCACCATAGGTGACTTTGCTCAGCGTGTGAGACTGCAGAGAGGAGGCCCCGGGGTGCAAACTGTAACTGACCTACACTTGAATCAGTGCTTGCTTGAAATTAAGAAGTAGTGGGTGTCTTGCACAATGCTACTATAAACCAGACTGAGGTTTTTCCTCATGTGAAGGTTGGGCCAAGTTCAGGTTGAAATAAACTGAGTCTGTGGCATAACCTGGGGTCTGAAGTGTTCTCTGCAATCATCAGGTAAGACTGGATGCAGTCACAACCAGCCTACTCTCTGAGAAAGAGTTTAGGAAACACAAGCATCCAGTCTTAAACTTGTGATTTGTTGTGAGTGCCTTATTGGACTCTCCCACAACATCCTTACTTTTCCCTTCAGCAGCTGGAACTGTCAGGAGAGTTCCAAATCTCACTTGTTTCATCTCACTGCTTTGCAGAGACCTTTTAATATTCAAGATCCCTCTTATGGCCAGAAGGTCAATGCTCAGAAGACCTGCAGAGACTTTCCAGCAATTCCCTGCTCCCAACAATTGTCCTGATGTCCAATATAGGCCTCATCTCCAACCTGAAGGAATGAACCTGCACACCCTTACCTCAGCCAAGGGACAACAGGAGAAAAAATCTCCCACTCCTTTGGGAACATTCACAGAGCTTTCCCAGGAGCAACAACTCTACAAAGACCTCTGTCTCCACACAAGGTCTTCAGTTCTTTCCTTTATTTCACTTTCACACAAAAAAGGATCCTGGTTTCCAATGTTACTCTTTGGAACTGCAGCACAAGACAGCATGAGTGTTTCCCAATATTCTGTGCCACATGCCTGCATTCAAACAATCCATTATGAGACATGGGCTGACAGTCCTTCTGAAGAGTAACAGCTAAGACAAGGCCAAAGTTTTTCAGATTAAATGAGAAAGAGCAAAAAGGAGAATGTAAATGCCCTAGCACAAACCCAGCGAATCATATTGAGACAACTTTCCACTGCCATCAAGAAGCCTCTGAATTCAGAAACAACCAGCAGAGCAAAATCATATGCCCTTTTCCAAATTAATTTCAGATCTATCTTCAGACAAAATCCTTTGAAGTGACTTCTGGTGTTTCCTTACAATTCTGAGAGTAAGTGAGACAAGAAATTAGCAGGATCACCTGAAAATAGCACCACTCCTGAGACATTTCAGAAGCAGTTGTAAAAGAGCTGAAAAGTCCGTAAAGGAGCTGAAACACAGCATTGTCTGAGGCAGTAAGTCTTCAATTTCACTTGGCTGGGATGGTTTCCTTTTCCTCTGTGTAGACGCTCACTTGAAATTCAACGGATGCCATTTCCAAATAAAAATGTCTTCTGGAGGAACCATTGTCATATGCTGTACCCTGGATCCTAAGGCATGGAGCCTTTCATTGTGCTGACTTCATGCTAATTAGAGGAAAGATTATTGAACTGTTCCAGAGAGAGTGTTCCTGAGTGCTCTGGTGCTGTATCCTCATCCAGAATGTCCCGCTCCAAAGAAAGATGGTCCATGAACTGTGGCAGTGACTGCCAAGTAGTTCCTCACAGACTTCTCAGGTAATTTCACCCAATTCATGACCTCTCAGGCTGGAAGCCTTCACAAAAGTATTGGTTACAACATGCCTAGAACCACAGCTCAGCTTTGAGAAGCTCCAAGCACATTCCTCTGATTTTCAGATCACTCTAATTTCCCCTCCATAAAAAACCACTCTAAAGTCTTGGATTTCTTCCCAAAATCCTGCTCTTGGGGTGGTGATTTCCTCAGTGATGACTATGAAAAGTGAGCTTCCACACAGCACACTCAGCCAAGGGAGTTCCAAGCAGGCTTTATTGTTTTGTATCTTTAGGTATTGGACTTCTAGAAAATGTGAAAGAGCAAATATCACAGAACTTTATAGGTCATTACTGGTTAATGAAAGGAAAACAGAAAGCCCCCTGACATCCTGTACACTTCAGTGCCCTAAATACTTGTAAAAGCCTAGTTACAAGAAACAACAAACTATTATTTTAATTGCCTAGAATCATAGGGGGGAAAAATCTCGAATGTTTCTTTCAACCTTGCAATATGAAAAACAAGCACACATTGCTCAAAGCACACATTGTAGAGTCAGGAGAACTTGCAAAGCTCCTGCTCAAACAGAAAGATGCCAGTGTCAGCCATTTCTAGTGTAATCAGCTTCTGTCTGTTATTAAACAATTCCTTTGCAAGAACCACTGAATTCTGCTGAATGTCTGTTTGCCTGATCTTGACCAGACCACAGAAAATTAAACACTACTTCAGAGCTCCCTACTTAAGACAAAATACACAGAAAAGGCAATGCAGGGAAAATTTAGGTTAGGAAGCAGTAGTACTCTTACAATCATGCATCAAGTCTCAGTGTAATCAGCATGCAACAAAGTCCTCCTCCATCCATGTCACAACTGCAAAGTATCTACATAAGTACAGTACTGCTCAAGAGGAAGAGGAGGTTTTGCTCTCTCACAGATTTATGGCTCTGACCTTTTTTTTTTTTGGGGGGGGGTAGGGGTGGGGGGTGTTTGGTCTCTCTGTTTTCTTTCCCTGTGAGGATGTTAGCTGGTGAGGACAGATTCCCTTTTTCCTCACCTACTGATGTGTGAGCCAAGGGCTTTGATCAGAACCAGCATTTAGCTCCACGCCCCTGTTTGCAGCACAGGCTACTTCAGCTGGTCTGGGACTCGTGTCTTCGGAGAGGGAAGCCTGCAAAGAACACAGAGGTAAGGCTGTGATTTGGCTGTGGAAGGTAAGCAGTCATCTGCAGGAAGCATAGATGGCAAGTCTGCCACCACTGCATGTGTGGCACCACTCTTCTCTACCCAGAGCCAAAGAATGGTTTGGAGCAGGTGCTGGGGCTCTGACATGAACAGGGAAAATTTAAATCCAGAAACCAACCTCTTTTGTGTACAACACAAGGAACACTAGAGCAAAACTGTTATGATTCTAAGGGAGTAATTTGACATAATAAGAGCCCCAAATAAACTTTCAGAGAAATAGTAAAATGCCATTTAATGTCAATATATCAGGATAGATTGTGGGGAGACTTCAAACTAGTGTTACTAGACCTTCATCATATATATTAATCTTCTGGAGTCTTGTGATGTGCTACATAGATCCCAGGAAAATGAAAGCCATGAAGCCTGCTCTGAATCCAGAGAGCTCTACACAGTGTTTCTAACCAACTCACTAACAAGCTCACACAATGATACCACCACATCAGATATGATCTCAGGGCTAATATAACGATGCAAAGTGTCCCTGATACTGCTGGAAAGCCCTCTGCACTGGCTGTCTCTAATCACTCTATCCACCCCTCCGTCACGGTGGCTCTTTAAACACGAGCTTGAAAAGAGCTGCAATCCTGACTCCCAGGCCTCAACCCCCACTCCTTTGCTGCCCACTTCCCCTCACTTTGGCCCACTCTGGTCAACTTACCTGTGCAGTAAAGTTGACTCCTTCCCCGGGGTTGGACACCTCCTGTGAGCACACCGAGCTCCGCTGTGGGGCACCGCCAGGGGACATCCCGGTAGGGAAGCAGGGCAAGAGAGGACCGAGGAAGTGAAAGTCGCTGCTCAGGGTGCCGGTGGCCAAGCACACGTCGTACACGAGGCTGCGGGGAAGGGAACCTGCGTCGCTCTCGGCGACAGCCGTCGGGAAGGTGGGCAAGGGCTCGGCCTGTCTCTGCCTGTCCCGCCGCAGCTTCATGAGCAGGGCGGCCAGGCCGGTGGCCAGGCAGAGCGCGGAGACGCAGGCCAGGCAGGCGATGAGGTAGAGAGTGAGCGTGTCGTCGGGCTCGGCGGGCGGCGCGTCCTGGCTGAGGCGCACATGGGCGTCGGAGAAGTCGTGGAGCAGGGCGATGGCGAGGGTGGCGCTGGCCGAGCGCGGCGGCTGGCCGCGGTCTCGCACGAGCACGACGAGCCTGTGTCGGGGCGCGTCGCGCTCGGCCACGGCCCGCGCCGTGCGCAGCTCGCCGCTGTGCAGCCCGAGGCGGAAGAGCCCCGGCTCCGTGGCCTTGGCCAGCTCGTAGGACAGCCAGGCGTTCTGCCCCGCGTCCGCGTCCACCGCCACCACCTTGGCCACCAGGTAGCCTGCCGGCGCCCAGCGCGGCACCAGCTCGCCCGCGCCCGCGCCGCTCTCGGCACCAGGGTGCAGCACCACCGGCGCGTTGTCGTTCTCGTCGCGCACCAGCACGCGCACCAGCGCCCGCGCGCTCAGCGCCGGCGACCCGCCGTCGGCCGCGCTCACCCACACCTCCAAGGCGCGCACCCGCTCGTAGTCCAGCGAGCGCACCACGTACACGTCGCCGCTCTCCGAGCTCACCGACACCGCCGCCTGCTCCTGGCCCTCCTCACGCACCAGCGCGTACTGCACGCGGGCGTTGCTGCCCGCGTCCGCGTCCCTGGCCTGCACGCTGCCGATGCGCACCATGGGGCTGTTGTTCTCCGTCACCCACATGCTGTACAGCTCCTGGCTGAAGGCGGGGGCGTTGTCGTTCACGTCCGACACCTGCACCCACAGACTCTCCCGAGAGCTCAGGCGCCGCGGGCCCCAGTCCGTCGCTCGGATGCTGATGTTATACTCTGCCGTCGTCTCCCTGTCCAGCGCCGCGTTGGTTCTCAGCTCGTAGAAATTGCCGAAGGTGGGGGTGAGAGTGAAGGGCAAGTCTCCATCGATGGTGCACTCTGTTCTGCCGTTTTCTCCAGAATCCCGGTCCCGTATGCTGAAGAGAGCCACAACGGTGCGTGGCGGAGCATCCTCGGGCATGCAGGCGGTGTGAGAGGTCAGAGCTATCTCTGGGGCGTTGTCGTTCATGTCCATCACCTCCACCTGGACTTTGCAATGCGTAGAGAGACCTCCACCGTCCGTGGCTTTCACCATCATCTCGTGGTTTTTAATTTCCTCGAAGTCCAGTTTTCCAGCCACGCGAATTTCTCCCGTCTCAGGGTTCAGCTCGAAGAGCTCCTGAGACCCGTCCGATGCCTGGCTGAAGGCGTACTGCACTTTTCCGTTAGACCCTTCATCAGGATCCATAGCCGCGACTCTGATCACCAGCTGCCCCGGGGGGCTGTTCTCAGCCATATGCACCTCGTAGACCTCTCTACTGAACATCGGGGGGTTGTCATTGGCATCCAGTACCACGATCCGGATCTGAGCCATGCCTGACTTGGGTGGTGAGCCCCCGTCGGATGCAGTCAAGAGGAAATTCATGTCTCGCTGCTGTTCTCTGTCGAGCTGCTGCTCCAGGATAAGCTCTGGGTATTTTGTGCCACCTTTCCTTTTTCCGAAAGCGAGGGAGAAATGCGAATTGGACTCGAGGCTGTAGTTCTGCAAGCCGTTGCTACCCACGTCCTTGTCCCGGGCACTTTCTAAAGGGAAACGAGACCCGGGAGGCGTCGTTTCCGGAATCTCTAGAATCATCTCCTTTTCTGGGAACACTGGGGAATTGTCGTTCACGTCAAGAACCTCCACCTCCCCTCGGATCAGCTGCAATGGATTGTCAAGAAAGAGTGAAAAGAAGAGCGTGCAGGTCTCACTCTGAGGACAGATCGCCTCTCGGTCCAGAGTCTCCTTGGCCGTCAGTACTCCGGTGCTCGGGTTAAGGCGGAAAAGCTGCTGGTTCCCCTCGGACACAACGCGCGCCTTGCGAGCTGCCAGCTGGCTCGGAGCAAGCCCCAGGTCCTGGGCAATATTGCCCACAAAGGAGTCCCTCTCCATCTCCTCCGCCAGAGAATAGCGGAGGCTTTCGGCCCCGCTCTGCCACACGCAAACGCACAGAAGGAACAAGCTCACTTGCCTGAGGCTGCTTCTGCTCCGTCTCCCGTTCCACTCCATTGCTCTCCCCAAAAGCCGGACAGCGTCCTCCCGGCTTGTCGGCATTTGCAAGAAGCGTCCCAAGCTGAGCCGTGTTTGTCAGGAATATAGGGCGAAAGGCTTCTTCAAGCCCCCGATCAGCCCGGCTGCGTTCCCCTCTGCCGTTCCCGAGCAGCTCTGTCGGCTGTTTTTGTGCGCCGGTGCTGCCGAGGCGGGGCGGGCAGAGGAAGCTGCCGGTTCATGGTCAACACCGCCACCCAGCGTCAGCAGCGGGAATGGTTCTTCTGCTTCTGACCGCGCGACTACCTTGGCCTTTGCTGCTTCCAGCTTCGTTCTCCTTGCCACAGAGGAGCCAAAAGACTGGTGCCAGCGACAAATCGCCAAAGAGAAGTCTTCCTCATCACCCGAGCTCATCACCACCACACTGGAATGGAAATGCTGTTTCTAGGATGCATCACCCTAATTCGACTGTTTCACATTCTGTATCACCTCGCCGTAAATATGCTAATTTAAAACCGTTTTCTCTCACGAATTGAGACGTCCCCCCTGCTGACGCTGAAACTCAGTTTATGCTGTGTCTAATACATCCGCGAAACGTTTCCCCAGCTGCAACCTATTTGCATCTTGTGGAGGTACACAAACATTTCTCCTTTGATGTTGTCAGACAGCCTTTGAAATTATTTCAACCTCCCTGTCAAACCTGGATTCCTGTACCTCTGTAGGGACACACAGCCAGCAATTATTCCCTACAAACCCACCAGGAGAGATCAGAAATTACACCCCAGGTACACAAAGGATAAAGAGCTGGAGTTAGCAGAGACAACAACAAAGAGCGGGGATCTAAAGACATTCATGAGTGGCCCATTAAACGGAGCATTCAAATGGAAACTCCTAGAGGTTCAACCCGGAGCTTTCTAAACTATAACGGAAAAGGGGCCGGGGGCCGGGGGCGGGCGGTGGGAGCGAAAGCCATAAATTGCGAGATTTTTGAGGAGTGTTCTGGGAATATGCAAAGTTTGTAATGGGATGCTTAGGGGCAGGATCAAACTCGGTCCAACAGTGATCCTCAAAGGAACAACCATAGGCAAACGGAGATGGGAGGGGAGAGTGATTCTGAGTACAGCCTGGCAGTGTGAGCTGGGGTCCGTGCCAGAGAGCACCTAAAACGCTCATGGTCAGAGACTCGCCACTGACCCTGAGGATCTTGCAGCCCAAAAAGCCAATCGTACCCTGGGCTGCATCGAGAGAAGCATAGCCAACGGGGCGAGAGATGTGTTTCTCCCCCTCTACTCCACTTTGGTGAGACTCCACCTGGAGCAATGCACCCAATTCTGAAGCCCCTATTACAGGAAGGATCTGGACGTGCTGGAGCATGTCCAAAGAAGGGCCACGAGGATGAGCAGAGGGCTGGAGCTCCTCTGATATGAGGACAGACTGAGGGAGTTAGGGCTGTTCAGTCTGGAGAAGTCTTCGAGGAGACCTAATTGTGACCTTCCAGTATCTTAAGGGGGCTCCAAGAAAGCTGGGGAGTGACTTTTTAGGGTGTCAGGTAATGATAGGACTAGGGGGAATGGAAAAATACTATTAATAGGAAAACTGAGATGGGATGTTAGGAAGAAGTTGTTTCCCAGGAGGGTGGTGAGAGACTGGCACAGGTTGCCCAGGGAGGTGGTAGAAGCTTCATCTCTGGAGGTTTTTAAGGCCAGGCTGGCTGTGACTGTGTGTAGCCTGCTGTAGTGTGAGGTGTCTCTGCCCCTGGCAGGGGGGTTGGAACTGGATGATCCTTGAGGTCTCTTCCAACCCTAACAATTCTATGATTCTATGATCTACTGACACTGAGACTGCACCTGCGGACCCAGCAGCAAGCTCCGGGAAATGCACACAACACATTGGAGATGTAAGTAGCTACCTTCACTCAGACCAGTCTAACTTACATAATAAACATATTAATAAACCAATGAAAGAAAACAAAACACTAACCAACCAGACAAAAAAAGCAGAACAATGTTTACAGCATACTCGGCTTTGCTCAATAAAACCAAGAGGGGAGTGTTGGGGATGAAACAATTTATTTGTAAAATATTTGATGCAATTGCATAAGGGCTTCATGTTAGGTCAAAGTGAAACATTTTCTCCTTAGCTTAGCCTCAGTGACTGTGTGAGCACGAGAGACTGAAGAAAGGAGGCATCAATCTGCAAACTGTAACTGAACTTCTCTTGAACCTTTGCCTCACTGAAATGGAAACGAACTGGGAGTTTTTAAAAATCAGATCCCAGGTGCCTGTCAGAGAAGACAGGAGGAGGATGAAACTGCATGAGTAGATAACGTTTGAAAGATGTTACTCCAATCATTGTAGAGGAAGAGTGGCTCCTGAAAAGCTGATTGGACAGAAATTACACATTGTTTCTCAAGCTGAAATAAATCAACCATGTGGCAGAACACTGATTTCAACCTCTTCATGACAGTCACTCAGTAGGGAAAGCATCACAAGGAGCCCTGGGTGGAGATAAGGAGTTTAATATAAATAATACAAAGTACCCACTTCTCATGGATGAAATACGGGACCACAGAGCTGGGGAAAGGGAGAGATTCTCTTTGACAAACCTTCTGGGACAATTCCTTCACAGCTGAAACACAAATCTGTACAGAGGAAAAGAAACCTTCCTCATATTGCTGGAATATGATAGTTGGTTCATCCACAGTTTGTCCTTGGCCATCATCTTTCAAGGCCAGGGATAAAGAATGAGTGACCACATCTGTTTCTTCCTCTTTTCCCCATGATTATCTTGATTCATCCTCATCCTTTGCCAGATGAGCTGCTTCCTTGTGTTTCTTTTTCCGTGTAGGTTTGATTGATAATGTCACAGATAGGTTCTTTGGTGCAGCTGCCATGCTTGCTGTTGGGGTCTGAGTAGCTGTGGTGCCTGCTTGTCTGCCTGTAGGTCCAGAGACTTCCTCTTGCCCCTGAGCTCTCTGAACAATGATAAGAGGGGCTTGATAGGCATGGGCCAGGCCCTAATGCTTCACTGTGATTTCAGCAGCTCATGAGGGTTTTGCACATATTCAGAGGTGAAATTCCCAAACACCAGAGGTGACCACTGGCCTAGGCCCTTGCCAATACTCTTCCACATGCCCTGCCACTCATAATTATCCAGCCCTGGGGCAGATCTCAAGGTGTTGCTCTTGGGAAAGACCTCCATCACTCTGCACTAAACCTCGCATGTCAATAACCACCACAGCAGCAGCACAGCTCTAAGCCATTTACCAGAGGTTACACACAGCACCAGAAAAAGCACATACAAGACACCAGCACACTGGCCCCAGACACCCTCAGAAAGCAAATGCATCAACATAGCAAATACACCACAGAAAACAAGGAAAAAGCACATAGAAAACTCTCTGAACAAGCTTCAAGTCTTAATTGAATCTTCTGGTTACCTTATTTGTCATTATTTCAACACTTTAATCTCCTGCCAAAATACGCTGTCTTTGTTAAGACACCTGCTTTTTGAACCCCATGTTGGGAGGCCAAGAAAGGGACAGCCCACTCTCGCTCTTCCCCAACACAAATGGGAAGGAAAGAAACACAGAAAACTCCCTCAGAGCTGAGATAAGGGATTTAATGAGATAATACAATGCACAATTACCTTAGCCTGTTTGAAGAAAAGTGCGGCAAAATGCAGAAGCAGCAGCAGAAGCCAGTGACACCCTGCCCCTTCCCCCCAATCCTCAGCCCACCCAGTGGAAAAGGCCAGCACTCCAAAAACAGAAACCAGGAGCAGCAACCAGAACAGGAAGCCTCTCGTATTACAATCTGAATTTCAAGCTTCATGACAGTTTGCTCCAGACAGCATTTCCATTTTGAAGCTGGCACGACAACAGCACGGTACTGAACACACAACAGCAGAGTCAGCTCAGATCCTGACACACAGCATGACCAGCCAGTTAGAAGGGAAGATTATCCTGCTGTGTTTAACATTGCTGTGCCTCACCTTGAGGACTGTGTGCAGTTCTGGGTCCCACACTTGAACAAGAATGTGAAGGTACTGCAATGCAGCCAGAGAAGGACAACAAATCTGGAGACAGGGCGGAAATGAATGTCCCTTGAGGAGTCACTAAGGATTTGGGTTTGTCTAGTTTGGAGAAAAGGAGGCTGAGGGGTGACCTCATTATTCCCTAGACCTTCTTGATGAGAGGAAGTAGAGGGGCAGGTGTTGATCTCTTCTCCCTTATATTCTACTCCATAACATTCTATAAGGCAACACCAAGCACAGAGGCCACCTTATCCCCTTCTCAGATCAAAGGAAGATCTCAAGAATTTTGCTGCTCTCCCCCGCAGAACATGACACTGCTGTACCCAAAGGTATGAAATCTCTTTCTTGACTGATGAGATAGAATTGCCAACACCAGAATGGATGAATGTGAGCAGTTCTGAACTCACTAGAAGCCTTTGTGCAGCATCTAAAGACACACAACCACTCTCTGGAGAGACACAGGGGCCAGAAGGCAAAACACACAGAGCCCACACATCTTTCTCAGAGACATCCAAAACCCAGGGGAGAAAAAGCCTCACACTTGCACCATTGTTACACAGGATTCACAGCCTCCTGGCTTTTCTGACCTGAGACAAGTGCCATGTGCAGCCCACTGAGCAAGTGATTTGTCTGCCCAGCCTTGTCATTGCTTCACAGCATGGAGTAAGAGGTCTACAGCCTTGACTGGGCAGCAAGTGACAGAACTTAGCTGGGGCCTCAGATCTAACCTCATTCTTGAAGTATTGCAGAAATGGCTGTAGCAAAGCTGAAGCATAATATAGCTTGAGAAAGGGCAACATTGGTGTCCCAAGCCATGGCACAGTGCTGTGTTGGCAGGCTGGGCAGATGGGCTTCAGGAACTTGAACTCTCTGCTACTTGGGCCTGTTCTGAAGCTGATTTTGAGTGAGTGACATGGAGAGGAATGCAGAGAGCCAAAGCACTGGCCTTGCTATTGCCATGCCATGGTAGCAGACCATCCATCTGAGGAGTGCCCATGGAAAGCAACTCTAAACAGCAGCAAAAGGATCTCCTGCCACTGTGATCTGTACTGGACTACCAGGCCAACCTGAGACCAAAATACAGATCTCTTTGTGCACATGAAGCTTTGAGGCTGTTTAGCTGAACAAACTGTGTGGTTACAGGTGTCCAGCATCCAGAGTCAGATGGTCCATGAAGCACATCAGAGATCATGGGTTTCTGGAACAGACCAAGATTGTTGTCCTAATTCACAGTATCTCTGTTTGGGAGCCCTCCACTTTGCTCTGACCTCTGAGATTGGTCTATTTCCAGGTTGCTCTGTTTTCCCCTCCTTAAAATCCACTCCAAATGCTTGGATTTCTTTCCCAAATCCTGCTCTTGGGAGACGATTTCCTCAATAATGATTGTGAGAAGTGATGTTCCAAAGAGCACACTCATCCATGGGAGTTCTAAGAAGGTTTTATTGTTTTCTGTTTTCAGGCATTTGACACTTAAGAGGAAATATCACATGGCTTTAGAAATTATCAGTGGTTAACGACAGGTAAACTGAAAGCATCTTCATACCCTACGTGCCTTAAGATCACTGCAAGCATTTCAGCCAATTTTCTTGCTAAACCACAAATAGTGCTTTGAATTTTCCAAGACCTTCTGCTGAGAAATTGGAAATGTTCATTTCAACTTCACCTTATGAAAAAAGAGCACACATTGCTCAAAGCCTACTCTTCAGAGTCTCAGGGTCAGCAGAACCTGTAAGCTCGTACTCAAAGAGAAGTGTGCCTCAACCATTTCTGATGCAATCAGCTTGTTCCTACTATTAAGTAATTCTTTTGCAATCACCACTGAATTCTGCTGAACATGTTTGCCTGGGGTTGACCAGACTGCAGACAATTAAGACATTGTAACAGCCATACAAAAAAAAACCAAAACACAGAAAATGTGATGTAGGAGGAAGTTACCTTAAAGATCTGCTTCCAGTTTTCATTATTTCCCTTAAGATGCAGGAGCAGTATCACAAACATACATCAAGTCTCGGTGTAATCAGCATGCAACAGTCCTCATCCTCCATCCATGTCACAATTACAAAATACCTACATGAATAAAGTAGTGCTCAAGAGGGGTTTGCTTTCTGGCAAAGAGCACTTGTACCTCTCTGGTACTTTTGGATGGATGTTTGGGTATTTATTCTGTTTTCCATGTGAGGATGTTAGTCAGTGAGGACAGACAAGTTGGTCTTTCTCCTCACTTAATGATGGGTGATCCAAGGGTTTTGATCAGAACTGGCATGTTGCTCCACCCCCCTCTTTGCAGCACAAGCTTCTTCAACAGGTCTGGCACCCATGTCTTCAGAGAGGGGAGCTCTGCCCTGCAAAGGAGAGACAGAGAGGCTGTCATTGGGTATGGAACGTAAGCAGGCATCAGCAAGAAGTTCAGAGGGCATGTCTGACACCACTGCATGTATGCTCTACCCAGAGCCAAAGAGGAGGCTGGAGCAGGTGCTGGATCTCAGACCCGAACTGGGGAAATCTAAACCCAGAACACCTCCTCCACTGTGGACATCACAAAGACATTGCTCTGAACCGTTTATGAATCACAGAGGGTAATTTAATATAGCAAGAGCCCAAAAAGAAACCTCGGTTGGATTTGATGATCTTTGAGGTCTCTTCCAACCTTGGGGATACTGTAATATTGTGATTATGGATCATGACAGATTGTGGGGTGACCATAAGAAAGTGTTTTGGGCCATTCATCCTCACATTTGGTACTTGTGAAGTGCCAAAAGGATCACTGGAAAGTACTAAAATCAAGAGAAGAGAGGAACTGATTAAAAGACCATCTCTTGTCTCCCTAAAGCTGTTTGTGCAGCTGGAGTACAAGGAGGGTCTCAGACATGACTCATTGTATGATCCTGGCAATAGTTGAAAGAGAAGTGTTAGTACAGTGCAGGATCAACTGCCTGGGTCAGGGAGGGCTGGGACTATGTCAGTGTCACCAACACTGCTTATAGAAGACAGAAAATTTCTAAAGCCATTTAATGGGGGACAAACTGACTTCTGTGGCTTCCAGCACCTTGTCAGACAGATCGAGTTCAGCACTGCCACAATCCCTGTGGTTGACAGCCCGACATACAATATCCTTACAGCAATGTAGGAATACCATCAGCACTGTGGCACCACTTTATGGGATTGTTCACCAGGTCTTGGTTGACACTAGACAGGACAACTACATTCCCAGTGCTGCTGCCTTAAGGATGATGTATCCCAAGGAGTGCTATCATTACTGCTTTGGATAACTACAATTTGTACTCCATGTGTGCACAGAGCCTGCTGTGCTGCTTCACAGATCCATAACCCTGTTTGTAATCTCCACATGTTAGCACTACCTCCCCTTGGAGCAAAAGCAAAGAATTAAACCAAGGTGGACACTCAGGACATAGAGGGGAATGCAGAAGGGTGTGGTTGAAGGCACCTTGAGAGAAGGTGAGCACTGCCTGACCCACCTGGGAGGTGCCCAACAACCGCTTTCAGACCCTCTCTACCCTCACTGCCTCCTGCCCCACTGGATCCCACTGCAGCAACATGGCACCATCCAGAGTCCTTGAGCCAGGCAAGAAACACAGCCCCCTCACTGACGTCTCCCCGCTCCCCAACCACCTAGGCCATGAAGCGTCCCTAACCTGTGCAGACCAATCGACTCCTTCCGCAGTTCTGGACGCCTCTTGAGAGCACACGGAGCTCCGATGCGGGGCACCGCCAGGGGGCATCCCGGAAGGGAAGCAAGGCAGGAGAGGACCGAGGAAGTGAAAGTCGCTGCTCAGGGTTCCGGTGGCCAAGCACACGTCGTACACAAGGCTGCGGGGAAGGGAGCCTGCGTCGCTCTCGGCCACAGCCGTCGGGAAGGTGGGCAAGGGCTCGGCCTGTCTCTGCCTGTCCCGCCGCAGCTTCATGAGCAGGGCGGCCAGGCCGGTGGCCAGGCAGAGCGCGGAGACGCAGGCCAGGCAGGCGATGAGGTAGAGAGTGAGCGTGTGGTCGGGCTCGGCGGGCGGCGAGTCCTGGCTGAGGCGCACATGGGCGTCGGAGAAGTCGTGGAGCAGGGCGATGGCGAGGGTGGCGCTGGCCGAGCGCGGCGGCTGGCCGCGGTCTCGCACGAGCACGACGAGCCTGTGTCGGGGCGCGTCGCGCTCGGCCACGGCCCGCGCCGTGCGCAGCTCGCCGCTGTGCAGCCCGAGGCGGAAGAGCCCCGGCTCCGTGGCTTTGACCAGCTCGTAGGACAGCCAGGCGTTCTGCCCCGCGTCCGCGTCCACCGCCACCACCTTGGCCACCAGGTAGCCTGCCGGCGCCCAGCGCGGCACCAGCTCGCCCGCGCCGCTCTCGGCACCAGGGTGCAGCACCACCGGCGCGTTGTCGTTCTCGTCGCGCAGCAGCGCCCGCGCGCTCAGCGCCGGCGACCCGCCGTCGGCTGCGCTCACCCACACCTCCAAGGCGCGCACCCGCTCGTAGTCCAGCGAGCGCACCACGTACACCTCGCCGCTCTCCGAGCTCACCGACACCGCCGCCTGCTCCTGGCCCTCCTCACGCACCAGCGCGTACTGCACGTCCGCATCGCTGGCCTGCACGCTGCCGATGCGCACCATGGGGCTGTTGTTCTCCGTCACCCACATGCTGTACAGCTCCTGGCTGAAGGCGGGGGCGTTGTCGTTCACGTCCGACACCTGCACCCACAGGCTCTCCCAAGAGCTCAGGCGCTGCGGGCCCTAATCCGTCCCTCAGATGCTGATATGATAGTCTGCCGTCGTCTGCCTGTCCAGCGCCGCGTTGGTTCTCAGCTCGTAGTAATTATCGAAAGTGGAGGTGAGAGTGAAGGGCAAGTCTCCATCGATGGTGCACTCTGTCTTGCCATTGTCGCCAGCGTCCCGGTCCCGTTCGCTGAAGAGAGCCACTAGGGTGCGTGGCGGAGCATCCTCGGGAATGGATGCAATGTGTGAGGTCAGCTGTATCTCCGGGGCGTTATCGTTCACATCGACGACCTGCACAAGCATTTTGGAATGCGTCGACAGACCCCCGCCGTCGGCGGCTCTCACCCTCATGTCGTGGTTTTTCACTTCCTCAAAATCCACTTTTCCCGCCACCCGAATCTCCCCTGTGTCAGGATTAAGATCGAAGAGCTGCTGCGTCCCATCTGATGTTTGGCTAAATGTGTACTGCACTTTCCCATAGGACCCTTCGTCAGAGTCTGTGGCCGCGACTCTGACCACTAGCTGCCCCAGATGGCTGTTTTCTGCCAAGCGCACCTCCCGACTGAAAACCGGGGTGTTGTCATTGGCATCCAGCACCACGATCCGGACTTGAGCCGTACCCGACCTTGGTTGAGAACCCCCATCGGAGGCAATCAGGAGTAATCCGAGCTCCTGCTGCTCTTCGCGGTCCAGCTGCCGTTCTAAGACGAGCTCTGCATATTTTGCTCCATCATTTTTTGTTTCTACAGCAAGGGAGAAATACGGGTTGGATTCGAGACTATAGTTCTTCAAACCATTACTGCCAACGTCCTTGCCTCGGGCACTTTCTAGAGGGAAATGAGAGCCCGGAGGTGTCGTTTCAAGAATCTCTAAAACCACCTCCTTCTCTGGGAACACAGGAGAGTTGTCATTCACATCCAGAATCTCCACCTCCCCTTGGATCAGCTGTAGAGGATTGTCCAAGAAGAGCCTAAAGTAGAGAGTACAGGTCTCGCTCTGAGGACAGATCTCCTCTCGGTCCAGAGACTCCTTGGCCATCAGCACTCCGGTGCTCGGGTTAAGGCGGAAAAGCTGCTGGTTCCCCTCGGACACAACGTGCGCCTTGCGAGCTGCCAGCTGGCTCGGAACAAGCCCCAGGTCCTGGGCAATATTGCCCACAAAGGAGTCCCTCTCCATCTCCTCCGCCAGAGAATAGCGGAGGCTTTCGGCCCCGCTCTGCCACACGCAAACGCACAGAAGGAACAAGGAGATCACTTGCCTGAGGCTGCTTCTGCTCCGTCTCCCGTTCCACACCATTCCTCTCCATAAAAGCCAGACAGCGTCCTCCCGGCTTGTCGGCATTTGCAAGCAGCGTCCCAGGCAGAGCAGTGTTTTTCAGCGGTGAAAGGCTTCTGCAAGCTTCCAAGCAGCCTGACTGCTCGACCTTCCGCCGTTTCCGAGCAGCTTTGTCGGCTGTTTTTGTGTGCCGGTGCTGCAGAGCCGGGGCGGGCAGAGGAAGCTGCCAGTCAGTGGTCAACACCGCCACCCAGCGTCGGCAGTGGGAATGGTTCCTCTACTTCTGACCGCTGCTGCTGTCTTGGACTTTGCTGCATCCATCTGCCTTCCTTGGGTCAAAGCAGAGCTAAAAGTTCAGTGCCAGTGAAAAATCTCAGTACCAAAGTTTTCTCCATCACCGGAGTTCATTTCCACACGAAAATGATAATGCTGTTTGTAGGACACTTCACTTTAATTGCATTTTTTTTCGCATTCTGTATCACAGGTCCCTGAAAGGAAGCATGATATTAATGCTCTTCTGTCCTGTTTCGAGAGGAGTGTCCTCCCACTCTGACTGCTTACTCTGGCGCTCAGTTTAAACTTTGTCACTTTCTCACACATTCGTTAAACGTGTTCTCAGCTGCACATATCCAAGCGCTGCAACCTGTTAGTACATTCCGGAGGCACACTGATCTTTCTCCTCTTCTATTACCTCCCGAGGTTAGAAACGCTTTCATGGTTCATGCACTTAAACTTGAAACCTGAACTCCTGTACCTGTGGAAGGACTCAGGGTCATCAGCCGTTTGATACCAAAGGAAGAGAACAACCAGGTGAGCTCAGAAATTAACTCCCCCATGCGCACAAGCGCTAATTACTAGGACTTAACAGTGCCAATAGCGAAAAGGAGGGATTCAAGGATTCTGATGAATGGACCATTACAGGAACTATTCAAATGTAAACTGCAAGAGGTTTAATCAGAAACTTTCTAAACAATAACAGAAACAAACAACCAAAATAAATTATCAGAAAAGACTTAATAGGAAGGAGCAAACTGAATTCGAGATTTTTGAGGGAAGGTTTGGGAGTATGCAGCACCTATGATTAGATGATTAGAGGCAGGATCGAACTTGGCAACAGTGAATCGAAGAGGAGCAACCATGGGGAAGGGGAAGTGGGAGGGGTGAGTCAGGATCTGTGTCGAGGATCAACCCCCATGATCAGACATTAATCTCTGATCCTGAGGATCGACTGACACCGTGACTGCCCCTGTAGAGCCAGCAGTAATCTCGAAAATGCACTCACAACGTATTGGAGATGCAAACAGCTGAGAGTCTAACTCTCATATTACAAACAAACAAAACCCAAACCCCCAAACCCAACCAACCAAACCAACCAAACAAACAAACCCCCCCACAAAACCAACCAAGCAACAAAGAAATACCAAACCCAAACCAACACCTGGAAAAGGATCATTTCTACAGCATTAGCTGCTTTACTGAATACAAGCAAGAGGGGAATCCTGGAGAGGAAAAGAAATTATGTGTAGGAAGTTCAATGGAATTGCTTAATATTAGGTTGACTTGAATTTTGTTTTGCTTAGCTTAGTGGGATTGACTGTGCTGAGCACAGGAGTTGGAAATGTTCTTCCCACCTCACTTCTTTGCAGCGGCCTTTGCGTACCCAAGACTCCTTTAGGGTAGGGCCCAGGTTCTAGTGAACAGGATCAAACTGGGCCTGGTCACAATCTGAAGTTCAGTGTTCAGAAGACCCACTGAGGCCTGCCAGCAAGTCTCTGCTCCCCACAGTTGTCCTCAATGCACTATAAGCTTCACCTCCAAGCTGAAGGAATGTGCCTGCTCACCCTTACCTCAGCCAAGGCACAAAGGGAGAAAAAGACTTCCACTCCTCTGAGAACATTCACCGAGCTTTCCCAGAAACAACATCTCTATACAGACCACTGTCTCCACCCAAGGCCTTCAGGTGTTCTCTTTATTTCACTTTCACACACAAAGGGATCCTGGTTTCCAATATTACACTTTGGAACTGTAGCAAAACACAGCCTGAAGGTTACCCAATGTTCTGTGCCACAAGCCTGCATTCAAACAATCCATTGTTAGACACAGGCTGACAGTCCTTCTGAAGAGGAACAGGTAAGAAAAGGTTCAAGCACAGTTCAGAGAGCAGAAGGAGAAAGGGCAAAAAAGGGAATGCAAATTCTCTAGCACAAACCCAGCTTTCCACTGTCATGAAGAAACCTCTGAATTTGGGAGCAGCATAGGTGAGTCTGAAATAAATGGACCTTTGCCATGTTCATCTTAATCTTGCTTCTGACAACATCCTTCAAAGCAACTTTTGCTTTCCCTACAGTCCTCCCAAAGACAAGAAACTGTACAGTTTCAGTCTATTTTCAGGCAATTTCAATGTGTCAAGCAAATGTGGCAGAAGTTCTCTTTGGCTGAACAAGAAACAACTCATGGAACTCAAGAGGAAAAGAAACTGTATAATCTCTGGAAGCGAGGTCAGGCTTTGCAGGAAGATGACAGAAGGTTCATATAAGGAGGGAGAAGATGGGAAAAGACAAAACTCAGACTGTAAAGAGGCCAAGTGTTGTGTTAGGCAACAGGAAAGTTTTTCTGAAGTATTTTAACAGCAAGAAGAGGTCTCCTGAAAACTTTGGACTTGATGAGGACAATCACCTGACTAACCTGGATGAAGAAGTGAAGGTATTCAATGTTTTTTTTTTGCCTCCTTCTTTAATAAGTCTGAGCCAGAGGACTGTGAGTGTGGGAGCAGTGACTTTCCATTTGTGGATACTGAAATTGTCCATGTATTGGCTGAATGTTCACAAGTCCATGGGATTTAATGGGATGAATGTGCTGTTGGATGTATCATGGCCATGACCTAAAGGCTCTGCCTTAAACATGATATTTGGCAAGGCCAGTCAGTAGTGAGAGGCACCAAGGCCTGTGCAGGTGGGATGGTGCTCCTCCTGTGGTAGCTGCCCTATTCCAGATCAGGAAAAAGGGCACAATCGTGTACCCATGGGTCCTGCCAGTCACTGCAGCAGGGAGATTATTATGACCTCTGAGATCCACTACATCCTGAGACGCTCTTGACTCCCAGACCCATTTTGGGAACTTCCCAGAGCATGACAGCACTCATGTCCAGGAAATGCCCCAAGGAGGAGGAGCCCAAGGGACAGGAAACTATAAAAGGGGCAAAATTAGCCAAGCCAAGTGGGTGGCCCTACTACATTAGAACCCCAGAATGAAGACCACACTGCATGATGCTGGAGCCTGGGGTAATGATAACTCTCTCCCCTTTTGGTTATTTCTGTCCTCCATTTTCCTTCTTTCCTCTCTTCTAATCTCCTCTAATTCCTTGACAAGTTGAAGAACTCCTCCTTTTCTGCATTGTTGTTTGCATTCAATAAAGAGTTCAACTGGCTTCAACAGTCTCTTGGTGCTAGCTTCACTTTTATTTGTCTGAGATGAATGTCAGAACCCAGCCTGCCTCTGTTTCTAAGTTCAGGGTTTGAGGCTTGGGCCAGATCAGGGTATTACTGCAGGACCCCTGTCCATCATCTGGTAAATGTCTTGGAAATCTGCAGAGATCCCTTCTGCCTGGAAACTAGCCAGTGTTCCTCCAGTTTGCAAGAAGGTGTCTTGGTCCAGAGAGGGAGAGAGACTTGCACTGGCCTTGTTATTGCCATGCCATGGTAGCAGACCATCCATCTGAGGATTGCCCATGGAAAGCAATTCCAAGCAGCAGCAAAAGGATCTCCTGCCACTGTGATCTGTACAGGACTGCCAGTACATCCTGAGACCAAAACATAGATCTCTTTGTGCACATGAAGCTTTTAGGTTGTTTAGCTGAACAAGTTGTGTATGGTTACAGGTGTCCAGGGATTCAGCAGTGATCATGGGTTTGTGAAACAGACCAAGATTATTGTCCTAATTCACACTCTCAGGCTGAGAGCCTTTCAATTTGCTCTGCGTTCTGAGAACATCCTGTTTCCAGGTTGCTCTGTTTTCCCCTCCATAAATTCCGCTCCAGACTTGGATTTGTTCCCAAAACCCTGCTCTTGGGAATGCAATATGCTTGCTGGTGACTATGGCAAGTGATATCACAGATAGCACACTCAGCCAAGGGAGTTCTAAGTAGGTTTTATTGTGTTTCAGTTTTGGTTTTTTCCATTATCAGGTATTTGACGCTTGAAAAGACATCTCACATGACTTTATAGATCATTGCAGGGTAATGGCAGGAAAACAGAAAGCTGCTTGATGCCTTAAACTTTACAGAACCTTAAGCTCACTACAAACGTTTCAGCCCATTTTACTGCTAAACCCAGAACAGTGCTTTTAATTCTCTATAATATTATACTGCAATATCTAAAATGTTTATTTCAAATTAATGTTGGGGAAAAAAAGAAAAAAAAATAAAAGGACACATTGCTCAAAGCCCACTCTTCAGAGTCAGGCCAACCTGTAGACTCCTGCTCAGACAGAAGTGTGCCAATGTCAGTGGTTTCTTGAACGTGTCCAGAGAAGGGCAAGAAGGCTGGTGAGAGGCCTTGAGCACAAGCCCTATGAGGAGAGGCTGAGGGAGCTGGGATTGTTTAGCCTGGAGAAGAGGAGGCTCAGGGGTGACCTCATTGCCCTCTACAACTACCTGAAAGGTGGTTGTAGCTAGGAAGGGGTTGGTCTCTTCTCCCAGGCAACCAGCACCAGAACAAGGGGATACAGTCTCAAGCTGCGCCAGGGGAGGTTTAGACTCGAGGCGAGGAGAAAGTTCTTCACCAAGCAGAGTCGTTTGTCATTGGAATGTGCTGCCCAGGGAGGTGGTGGAGTCACTGTCCCTGCAGGTGTCCAACAGGGGATTGGACATGGCACTTGGTGCCATGGCCTAGTCATGAGGTCTGTGGTGATAGGTTGGACTCAATGATCCTTGAGGTCTCTTCCAACCTTAGTTATACTGTGATACTGTAATGTAATCATCTTCTGTCTGTTATTAAGCAATTTCTGTGCAAGCACCACTGCGTTCTGCTGATTATCTGTCTTCCTGGGATTGATCAGACTGCAGAAAATTAGGAGATTGTTACAGAGTTGTACAGAACCCATAGCAAAACACCGAAAATGTGATATAGGAGATTGTTACAGAGTTGTATAGAACCCATAGCAAAACACCGAAAATGTGATATAGGAGAATGTTACCTTAAACTTCTGCTTATAGGATTTCCCCTTAAGATTCAGAAGCAGTCTCACAAACATGCATCAAGTCTCAGTGCAATCAACATGCAACATAGTGTTCATCCTCCATCCATGTCACAGTTACAAAATACCTACATGAATAAAGCACTGCTCAAGAGGAGAGGAGGTTTGCTTTCTGGCAAAGAAGCCTTGTACCTCTCTGGTGCCTTTTGGTGGATGTTTGTTCTCTTTGTTCCCTTTTCCGTGTCAGAACATTAGCTGGTGAGAACAGACAAGCTTAACTTTCTCCTCACTTACTGATGGGTGAACCAAGGGTTTTGATCAGAACTAACATTTAGCTCCACATTCCTGCTTGTAGCACAGGCTGCTTCGGCAGGTGTGGGATTTGTGTCTTCAGAGAGAGGAGCTCGGCCCTGTGAAGGAAAGACAAAAGAGGCTGCCATTGAGAATGGAAGGTAAGCAGGCATCAGCAAGAAGTTTAGAGGGCGTGTCTGACACCTCTGCGTGTGTGACACCAGTCTGCTCTACCCAGACATAAAGAGCAGGTTGGACCAGTTGGTATGTTTCCAACCTGAACAGGGAAAATCTAAATCGAGAAAACACCCTGCACTGTGGATATCACAAAGTCACTGATGCAAATTTTTCATAACTCCGAGGGTGTAAGTTAAGAGCCCTAAGTAAGATTCCTTTCTCATAAAGAGTACATGCTCTACTCAGTGCGTGGATACAACCCACTGTGGTGACACACACATCCAACCCCTGCTTTGCAGCCATCTCAGGCTCCAGCTGCTCGATTTTATGGTAACACATAAAACATGATCGTAGGCAAATAGTCATGGCATAGAGGTGGCTAAGGTAGCTCAGCTTTCACAAAAAGATGATAATCCTCTGGTTCTCATGGGAAGCCCTTGTAAGTGGATTTCGATAAACCCCTCCCCGTTTAAAGAGCCCCAGTGACTCCCTAAATTCCAGTTCCTCGAAACCTCACTCTCAGGTCTGAACTCCTGCCCTGTGCTCCGAGGTGTGCGCTCCCGCCTCCCCTCAAGCAGCTCCGGTTCCTCACCTGTGCAGCCCGGTCATCCCCTTCCGCAATGCTGGCTGCCTCCTGCGAGAACATCGAGCTCCGCTGTAGGGCTGCGCCGGAAGGCATCCCGGCAGGAAAGCAGGGCAAGAGTGGACCGAGGAAGTGAAAGTCGCTGCTCAGGGTGCCGGTGGCCAAGCACACGTCGTAAACAAGGCTGCGGGGTAGGGAGCCTGCATCGCTCTCGGCCACAGCCGTCGGGAAGGTGGGCAAGGGCTCGGCCTGTCGCTGCCTGTCCCGCCGCAGCTTCATGAGCAGGGCGGCCAGGCCGGTGGCCAGGCAGAGCGTGGAGACGCAGGCCAGGCAGGCGATGAGGTAGAGAGTGAGCGTGTCGTCGGGCTCGGCGGGCGGCGCGTCCTGGCTGAGGCGCACATGGGCGTCGGAGAAGTCGTGGAGCAGGGCGATGGCGAGGGTGGCGCTGGCCGAGCGCGGCGGCTGGCCGCGGTCTCGCACGAGCACGACGAGCCTGTGTCGGGGCGCGTCGCGCTCGGCCACGGCCCGCGCCGTGCGCAGCTCGCCGCTGTGCAGCCCGAGGCGGAAAAGCCCCGGCTCCGTGGCCTTGGCCAGCTCGTAGGAGAGCCAGGCGTTCTGCCCCGCGTCCGCGTCCACCGCCACCACCTTGGCCACCAGGTAGCCTGCCGGCGCCCAGCGCGGCACCAGCTCGCCCGCGCCCGCGCCGCTCTCGGCACCAGGGTGCAGCACCACCGGCGCGTTGTCGTTCTCGTCGCGCACCAGCACGCGCAGCAGCGCCCGCGCGCTCAGCGCCGGCGACCCGCCGTCGGCCGCGCTCACCCACACCTCCAAGGCGCGCACCCGCTCGTAGTCCAGCGAGCGCACCACGTACACCTCGCCGCTCTCCGAGCTCACCGACACCGCCGCCTGCTCCTGGCCCTCCTCACGCACCAGCGCGTACTGCACGCGGGCGTTGCTGCCCGCGTCCGCATCGCTGGCCTGCACGCTGCCGATGCGCACCATGGGGCTGTTGTTCTCCGTCACCCACATGCTGTACAGCTCCTGGCTGAAGGCGGGGGCATTGTCGTTCACGTCCGACACCTGCACCCACAGGCTCTCCCGAGAGCTCAGGCGCCTCGGGCCCCAGTCCGTCGCTCGGATGCTGATGTTATACTCTGCCATTGTCTCCCTGTCCAGCGCCGCGTTGGTTCTCAGCTCGTAGAAATTGCCGAAGGTGGGGCTGAGAGTGAAGGGCAAGTCCCCATCGATGGTGCACTCCGTTCTGCCGTTGTCTCCAGTGTCCCGGTCCCTCACACTGAAAAGGGCCACCAGTGTGCGTGGTGGAGCGTCCTCGGGAATGGATGCAGTGTGTGAAGTAAGAGCTATCTCCGGGGTGTTGTCGTTCACATCCACCAGCTCAATCTGCACTTTGCAATGTGTAGAAAACCCCCCGCCGTCTGTGGCTCTTATCACCATCTTGTGGTTTTTCATGTCCTCAAAGTCCAGGTTTCCCGCCACCCGAACCTCCCCTGTGTCATGGTTCAGGTCAAAGAGCTCCCCGGAACCCTTTGAAATCTGTGTGAAGGCGTACTGCACTTTCCCATTGGACCCTTCGTCGGGATCCGTGGCTGCCACTCTGACCACCAGCTGCCCCAGGGGGCTGTTCTCGGCCAGGTGCACCTCATACACTTCCCGACTGAACATCGGAGTGTTGTCATTGCTATCCAACACCACGATCCGGACTTGAGCCGTTCCTGATCTGGGTGGTGAACCCCCGTCGGTGGCGGTGACGAGTAAATTTATCTCCGACTGCTCTTCACGGTCCAGTTGCCGGTATAGGAGGAGCTCTGCATATTTTCCTCCATCATTCTCCGCTCCGACTGCGAGAGAGAAATGCGAATTGGAACTGAGGCTATAATTTTGCAAGCCGTTGCTGCCTACGTCAGCGTCCTGGGCAGTGTCCAGAGGGAAACGGGACCCTGGAGATGTTGTTTCAAGAATCTGTAAAACCATCTCCTTCTTAGGGAAGACGGGAGAGTTGTCGTTCACGTCAAGAACCTTCACCTCCCCTCGGATCAGCTGTAAAGGATTGTCCAAGAAGAGCGTAAAGAAGAGCGTACAAGTCTCACTCTGAGGACAGATCGCCTCTCGGTCTAGAGACTCCTTGGCCGTCAGCACTCCGGTGCTCGGGTTGAGGCGGAAAAGCTGCTGGTTCCCCTCGGACACAACGCGCGCCTTGCGAGCTGCCAGCTGGCTCGGCGTAAGCCCCAGGTCTTGGGCAATATTGCCCACAAAGGAGTCTCTCTCCATCTCCTCCGCCAGAGAATAGCGGAGGCTTTCGGCCCCGCTTTGCCACACGCAAACGCACAGAAGGAACAAGCTCACTTGCCTGAGGCTGCCTCCGCTCCGTCTCCCGTTCCACGCCATTCCGCTCTACAAAAGCCAGACAGCGTCCTCCCGGCTTGTCGGCATTTGTAAGCAGCGTCCCAAGTTGAGCAGTATTTGCCAGGGATGGCTGGGAAGGTCTTCTGCAAGCCCCCAGGCAGCCCGGCTGCGTTTCTCTCTGCTGTTCCCGAGCAGCTCTGTCTGCTGTTTTTGTGTGCCGTTGCTGCCGAGGCAGGGCGGGCCGAAGCAGCTGCCGGTTCATGGTCAACACCGCCACCCAGCGTTGGCAGCGGGAATGGTTCCTCTGTTGCTGGCCGGTGCTGCTGCCTTACTTAGGCTTTGCTGCTTCGACCTGATCTCTCCGTGCCGAAGCTGAGCGAAAAGCCTGGTGCACGGGCAAAATCCCCAAAGTCGTCTTCCCCATCAACCGAACTCACCAACACACGAGAATGGCAATGCTGTTTCTAGAACCCATCACTCTAATTTCATTTTTTCACTTTTTCTTTCACGCGTCCGCCTAAAGACAGCTAATTCACGCCCCCTTCTGTCCTGAATTGTGTGTAGACAGTGTCTAATTTCCTAACCTTTTCGTGAAAAATATCACCAGCTGCACACAACGACCGAAACGCTGCAACCTGTGTTCATGTTCTGGAGATACAAAGATATTTCTCCTCTAATGTTACTGCACTGGCTTGGAAATCAGAATTAAATTCTGAACTCCTGTACTGTGTAAGGACATAAGCCCAAAGCAAGAAATCAAAGGAGGAGGTCATAAATTAAAGCCCTAGACTGACAAACTTTAAACAGGAGGAGCTAATGAACACAATAGGAAAGGGCAGGAATCTAAAGACACCGCTGTGTGGGCCATTAAACTACCCGTTCAAGAGTAAACTCCAAGAGGTTCAAACAGAAACTTTGTAAAGGATAAGGGAGAAAACAATTTAATCTTGAATTGTGATTGTAAAGTGCAAAGCTATTACGAGATGTTTAGAGGGGTTTAAGGAATAGATAAAGCTTATTATGGGAGTTTTAGAATCAACATTAGAGTCAGCCATGAGTGGACTTAAGAGGAAGAATCAAGGGGAAACTGAGCTGGGAGGGAAGAGTCAACTATCTAATCTCCTTGTGTGAACCAGGCTCTGTCAGTGGTGACCAGAAAGAAAAAAAAACCAAAAACAAACCAAAAACCAACCTAAACCCAAACCAGTGCCAGGCATTCATCACTGGCTTTGAGAGCTGACTTAGATTGCAACTGCCTCTGCAGAGCCAGCATCAGCCTGCTGGGAAAGCACATGAAATGTACTGGAGAAGTAATCAAGACCAGTTCAACTCTTAGGGAAAAAAAAAAGAGTGGAGGATACAACTCCACTTAAAATATTAGGTCTGCTGCATGGAGCAAAGATGGGACTGCTGGGAATAAAATAAGTTTTACAATATTAGAATGAATGTTGTGATCTTCACAAATTAGGTTAAGTTGAATCTTGATTTGCATAACAGTGTGAGTGACTATGCTTAGAGTGAGAGATTGAAGAGATGAAGCCTTAGGCTAGGAACTAAAGCTCAGCTTCACTTGAATCCTTGCTTAGTTAAAAGGAAGTACTGGGAGTCTTGCACAATGCTACTATTAACTGGACTAAACCAGTTAACCCAGGAAAAACCTTCAAGAAAGAAAGAAACCATTCCATCTGAAGTCCCCAGAAGACAGATGAGTCCCTGGTACCTCCCACATAAGAAGGGAGGATGAAGAATTTACATGAGTTCATAAAACACCAAAGATGTTTCTCCAGCCATTGTAGATGAGGAGCAGCTACTAACGAGGTGATTGCACACAGGCATGTACACCTTGTGCAAGAGATTATAAGACCTTAAATGCACAGGAGAACAAGTGAGAGGGTTTTGTCAAGGAAGGGGTGGTCCCAGTTCAGGCTGGAATAAACCACCTCAGTCACATAACTTGGGTTCTGATCTCTTCTTTACAGTCTGCAGCTAAGACTGGATCCAGTCACACCCAGACTCTGAGGAGTTTAGGAAGTAATAGGATCCAGTGTGAACCTTGTAATTGGTCAGGAGCATCTTCTTGGAGTCTCCCATTACATCCTTACCTTTGCCATCTGCAGCTGGATATGTTGGAAGAGTTACAAAGCTCCCTCTTGCCATCTCACCACTTTGCAGAGATCTTGCACACTCAAAGCCTCTCTTAGAGGGCACAGAAGCTCAGTGCTCAGGAGACCCACAGAGGCCTGCTAGCAACTCCTTGCAACAACAAGGGGATCCTGGTTCCAATGTTAGTCTTTGGAACTGCAGCACAACATGGAGTGAAGTTTTTCCCAATGGTCTGTGCCATGCACCTGCATTCAAACAATTATTACACCTGGGGTGCCAGTCCTTCTGAAGAGGAACAGGTAAGACAAGGCTCAAACACAGTTCACAGAGCTCAAGGAGAAAGGGCAAATGCTCTCCATCATCAACCAAAGGTCTTGGAAGAATGTATAGATCCCTGCTGACTGGAAACTAGCTGCTGTTATCCAATCTAGAAGAAGATCATAAGAGAAGACTCTGAAATCCACATACCTCTTAGTCTGACCATACTGGAGACAGTATTGTGATCATCCTGATGCCTGAAGGTCATATCAAGAGCAATGCAACCATCAGGTGTGGTCATCATGGGTTCACCAAAGGAATGTCTTGTTTAACTCATTTCATATCCTATGACAAGGTCACCTGCCCAGTGGATTAAGGGAAGGTGGTGGATATATTTTTTTTCTGGATCTTTATAAGACTTTTGGTATTGTCCCTCACAACATCTTTATGGACACATCCAACAGTGATGGGAGTAGGTTTGTGGTGTGCTTGATGAAGAAATGGCTGAAGGTCAGGAACCTCAAAGGGTTGTAGTGAATGGGCAGCAACATCTGGCTGGCAGCCAGTCATGAGTGGTCGTCCTCAGAGTTCAGTTTCTGCTCATCTCTCCTATGAAAAAAGACTGAGTGAATCGGAGCTGTTAACTCTTGAGAAGAGGAGGCTGGAAGGGGATCTTATTAATGGCTATAAATATCTGAGGGGGGTGGTGGTGAAGATGAAGGTGCCAGTCTCTTTTTGGTGGTGCCCAGCAAGAGGACAAAAAGACATCAGGTATAAGCTGGAACCCAGGAAATTCCACCTCAATAGGAGAAGAAAATTCTTTACGGTGGGGGTGACAGAGCACTAGAACAGACTGCCCAGAGAGGCTGCAGAGACTCCTTCTCTGGAGACTTCCAAAACCCACCAGGAAGCATTCTTGTGTGGCCTGCCTTAGGTTTAAGCCTTGAAATTAGGAAGCATGTCTTTATAGAGAAGCTGATCAAACTGGAATGGGCTTCCTAGAGAGGTGTTTGATGCCCCAAGCTGACCAGTGTTTAGGAGACATTTGGGCAATGCCTTTAAAAATATGCTTTAACTTGTGGTCAGCTCTGGAGTAGGTGGGCAGATGGCCTAGATGATTGTTGCAAGCCTCTTCCACCTGAAATAGTCCTATTCTATTCTATTCTATTCCATCCCATCCCACCCCACCCCTTCCTATCCCACCCCAACACCATTAGTGCTGCTCTATTTCCAAGACAGTCCCAGGACTACCTAGCCCTCATGTTCAAGCCTAAGGAAGATTTCACACATTTCACTGCTCTCATGAGGCTGCGGTACTGAAAAGGCCAAAATACCTTTCTTGCCTGCTGAGATGGAATTGGGTGCACAGCACTGGCTGGATGTGAGCAATTCCCTGCTTCACTGGGAATCCTTTGTGTAGCTTATATGGAAACCCAAAGGCTGCACAGAGTGACCAGAAGACAAAACACACAAGAGCCCACATGTCTCAGAGACATCTGGAACCCACAGATGAAAGGGTCCTATGCTTGCACCATATTGTAGCAGAGTAATCACAATTCCTTCCTTTTCTGAGCTAGCATGAGGTCTGCATGCAGCTCAGAGGGTATGTGGTTTGTCTGTCAGACCTTGTCATTGCAATACAGCACAAGACAAAATGTCTGGAATCTTCTCTGAGAGCAAGTGAGACGAGAAATTAGCAGGACCACCTGGAACAAGCCCCACTCCTGAGGCATTTCAGAAATGGCTGTAGAAGAGCTGAAACATACTGTTGCCTGAGGCAGTGAGACTTGAGCTTCATTTGTTTGGTTGGCTTATTTTTGCTTGGAGATAACTTTTCTTTAGACTTAAAATGTGACTGTAACCAGTGATGTCGTTTCCTGATGCAAATTTCTTCTCGAGAAACCATTGTCATGTGTTGTAGCCTGGATCTTTTCCCATTGTGCCCTCCTTAAGGCACGAAGCCTCTGGATGTGATGACTCCATGCTAATGAGTGGAATGACTATTGAACAGTTCCAGAGAAAGTGTCCCTGTGCTGTCTGGTGCCACGTCCTCATAAACGTGTGGAGTGAGCTGTCCCATGAACCGTGGAACTTCCCCATGTACTTTCCCACAGAAATTCTTGATTGGTTTCCCCCAATTCACGACGTCTAAGACTGGAAGCCACCAAGAACAGTTTGGAGGCAGCATCCCTACGATGCCAGCTTGGCTTCGAGAAGCTCTAAGAACATTCCAGTAGTTTCTGAGAACTGCCTCTTTCTAGGCATCTCTGACTTTCCTTCCATAAAATCCACTCTAAAGGCACAAACCTCTTCACCAAACCCTCGGCGATGACTGTGACAAGTGACCTTGCAGAGAGCACAGAGACGAAGGAGTTGCAAGCAGTTTTTATTGTTTCTTCTTAACAAGCATTTGACTCTTAAAACGTGTGAGCCACAGCAACTATCACAGAACTTTATAGATCATTACCGGTTAAGGAAAGGAAAGCAGAAAGCTTATTGACACCCTATAGTTTACAGAGCCCTAAAAATCTCTGTGAAAGCCTATTTTAATGCAAATCTACAAAGAATGTTTTTAAATCCCTGTAATCTTACACCGAAAAAAAGAAAAAAGGAAAAAAAGAAAGGAAAAAAAAAGAAACAAAACCTTGAAATGTCAATTTCAACTTTACGATATGAAAAACAAGCACACGTTGCTCAAATCCCACTCTATAGAGTCAGAAGAACCTGTAAACTGCTGTTCAACAGGAGAAGTGTGGCAATGTTAGCAGTTTTTAACGGATTCAGCTTCTGCCTGATATTAAACAATCCCTTTGCAAGCACCAGTGAATTCTGCTGAAGATCTGTTTGCCAGCTTCGACCAGACGGCGGAAAATTCAGGCACTGTTACAGACTCCTCTGCTTAGGACAAAATACAAAAATCGAACCAAAAAAAACCCTTCAGCAAACCCCATATCCAAAACCAAAACCGCAACCAACCAACCACACACAGAGAAAAACACACACACAGAAAACAAACAACAACAACAAAACCCAACCCAAACAAACAAAAAACCCAAACCAAAGAAACAAACAAACTACAAAAAAAAAAACCTCAACAAACCCAAAACCAACCACCCCAGCACCACACACACAAACTTCGTTTCGGCAGCGGTAACGCTGTGTCTCGATGTAATCAGCATGCAACAAAGTCTTCCTCCAGCCATGTAACTGCTACTAAACATCAACATGAATAAAGCACTGCTCAAGAGGAGAGGGAGTTTTGCTCTCTCTCAGAGGAGGCTTGCACCTCTCCGGTGCTTTTCTGATTGGTGTTTGGTCTCTTTCTTGCCTTTCCCATGTGAGGACGTTAGCCGGTGAGGACAGGCAAGCTTGTTACACTCCCCACTCACTGATGGGTGAGCCAAGGGTTTTGATCAGAACTGACATTTGGCTCCATCCCCCTGTTTACAACACACTCTGCTCCGGCAGGTCTGGGACCGCTGTCGTCAGAGAGCGGAGCTCTGCCCTGCAAAGAAGAGACGAGACGTTGTCCTTTAGCCATTTAAGGTAAGCAGACGTCAGCGAGAAGCTTAGAGGCCATGTCGGACAACACTGCATCTGTGACACCACCTTTCTCTACCTAGAGCCAAAGGGCAGGCTGGACCAGCTGACAGGAGTCTGACCTGACCATGGAAAACAAAGCCAGAAACCACTCTCCACATTACAGAAGTGCTGGTGCAGACTTTTCGTGAAAATGAAGCAGTTAATTTGGGATGGTAAGAGTCCAAACCAGATCCTCCTTCTCAGGGGATTTCTACTTCCTGATGGCGAGGTTAAAAACCACTTAGAAATCAGCTTTTTCCCCCACCCTCATGGAAGGCACCTGTCATCTGCTCTGAGACACTGTCTACCCTCCCATCCTTCTCCCCAGCTGGATATCTCCGCACCAACTCTGCACCATCCATACGGAGGCATTGTGCCAGGGAAGAAACACCAGACCATCTCCGCCCTCCGTCGGTCCCCCTCCCCCTGACCTGCTCACGTCCCGCTGCTGTGGAAGAGCTAGCTGCAGACACCGGCGATAGCTCTGCATTTTGGGAGAAAACGACACTCCTCTGACTCTCCGGGAAAGCACTCGCCAGTGGCTTTCTCTAACGTCCTCCTTTATCGGTGATCATCTCCAAAACATCTGCATCCCTGACTCCCAGGCCTCAATACCTGCCCCAGCACTGTCCCCTCCCTACTTTCCTCTCGCCTTAACTCCTGTTTCTCACCTGTGCAGCACAGTCGCCTCTTTCCCCGAAATTGGACGCCTCTTGAGAGCACACGGAGCTCCGCTGTGGAGCAGGGCCAGGGGACATCCCAGCAGGGAAGCAGGGCAAGAGCGGACCGAGGAAGTGAAAGTCGCTGCTCAGGGTGCCGGTGGCCAAGCACACATCGTAGACCAAGCTGCGGGGAAGGGAGCCTGCATCGCTCTCGGTGACAGCTGTCGGGAAGGTGGGCAAGGGCTCGGCCGGTCTCTGCCTGTCCCGCCGCAGCTTCATGAGCAGGGCGGCCAGGCCGGTGGCCAGGCAGAGCGCGGAGACGCAGGCCAGGCAGGCGATGAGGTAGAGAGTGAGCGTGTCGTCGGGCTCGGCGGGCGGCGCGTCCTGGCTGAGGCGCACATGGGCGTCGGAGAAGTCGTGAAGCAGGGTGATGGCGAGGGTGGCGCTGGCCGAGCGCGGCGGCTGGCCGCGGTCTCGCACGAGCACGACGAGCCGGTGTCGGGGCGCGTCGCGCTCGGCCACGGCCCGCGCCGTGCGCAGCTCGCCGCTGTGCAGCCCGAGGCGGAAGAGCCCCGGCTCCGTGGCCTTGGCCAGCTCGTAGGACAGCCAGGCGTTCTGCCCCGCGTCCGCGTCCACCGCCACCACCTTGGCCACCAGGTAGCCTGCCGGCGCCCAGCGCGGCACCAACTCGCCCGCGCCCGCGCCGCTCTCGGCACCAGGGTGCAGCACCACCGGCGCGTTGTCGTTCTCGTCGCGCACCAGCACGCGCAGCAGCGCCCGCGCGCTCAGCGCCGGCGACCCGCCGTCGGCCGCGCTCACCCACACCTCCAAGGCGCGCACCCGCTCGTAGTCCAGCGAGCGCACCACGTACACCTCGCCGCTCTCCGAGCTCACCGACACCGCCGCCTGCTCCTGGCCCTCCTCACGCACCAGCGCGTACTGCACGCGGGCGTTGCTGCCCGCGTCCGCGTCGCTGGCCTGCACGCTGCCGATGCGCACCATGGGGCTGTTGTTCTCCGTCACCCACATGCTGTACAGCTCCTGGCTGAAGGCGGGGGCGTTGTCGTTCACGTCCGTCACCTGCACCCACAGGCTCTCCCGAGAGCTCAGGCGCCGCGGGCCCCAGTCGGTAGCTCGGATGCTGATGTTATAGTCTGCCGTCGTCTCCCTGTCCAGCGCCGCGTTGGTTCTCAGCTCGTAAAAATTGTCGAAGGTGGGGCTGAGAGTGAAGGGCAAGTCCCCTCCGATGATGCAGTCCGTCCTGCCGTTGTCGCCGGCGTCTCTGTCCCGCACGCTGAAGAGGGCCACCAGTGTGCGTGGCGGAGCATTCTCGGGAATGGAGGCAGTGTGTGAGGTCAGCTGTATCTCTGGGGCATTGTCATTCACGTCCACGACCTCCACCTGCACTTTGCAATGAGTAAATAGTCCTCCACCGTCGCTGGCTTTCACCACCATCTCGTGTTTTTTCATTTCCTCAAAGTCCAGGTTTCCCGCCACACGAATCTCTCCTGTATCAGGGTTCAGATCAAAGAGCTCCCCGGAACCCCTTGAAACCTTTGTGAAGGCATACTGCACTTTCCCGTAGGACCCATCGTCAGGATCTGTGGCCGCAACTCTGACTACCACCTGCCCCGGTGGACTGTTCTCTGGCAGGCGCACCTCATACACCTCCCGAGTGAACTTCGGCGTATTGTCATTGGCATCCAGCACCAGAATGTGAATCTGAACTGTACCTGACTTGGGCGGCGAGCCCCCATCTAAGGCGGTGAGGAGTAAATTCATCTCTGGGTTCTCTTCTCGGTCCAGCTGCCGGTCTAGGACGAGCTCGGAGCTTATAGCTCCCCCTTTCTCTGTTGCAAGAGCTAGGGAGAAATGCGAATTGGAACCGAGGCTGTAATTCCGTAAACCATTGCTACCCACATCAGCGTCCTGGGCAGTTTCCAGAGGAAAACGGAAACTGGGAGCTGTCGTTTCCAGAATCTCGAAAACCATCTCCTTCTTAGGGAACATGGGGGAGTTGTCGTTCACGTCAAGAACCTCCACCTCCCCTCGGATCAGCTGCAACGGATTGTCCAAGAAGACCTTAAAAAAGAGCGTGCAGGTCTCGCTCTGAGGACAGATCTCCTCTCGGTCCAGAGAGTCCTTGGCCGTCAGCACTCCGGTGCTCGGGTTGAGGCGGAAAAGCTGCTGGTTCCCCTCGGACACAACGCGCGCCTTGCGAGCTACCAGCTGGCTCGGAGCAAGCCCCAGGTCCTGGGCAATATTGCCCACAAAGGAGTCCCTCTCCATCTCCTCCGCCAGAGAATAGCGGAGGCTTTCGGCCCCGCTCTGCCGCACGCAAACGCACAGAAGGAACAAGATCACTTGCCTGAGGCTGCCCCTGCTCCGTCTCTTGTTCCACGCCATTCCTCTCCCCAAAAGCCAGACAGCGTCCTCCCGGCTTGCGGGCATTTGGAATCAGCGTCCCAGGCGGAGCAGTATTTGCCCGGAATGGTGGGGAAGAGCATCTGCCAGCCCCCGATCAGCCCGGCTGCGTTCCCCTCTGCCGTTCCCGAGCAGCTCTGTCGGCTGTTTTTGTGTGCCGGTGCTGCCGAGGCGGGGCGGGCAGAGGAGGCTGCCGGTTCATGGTCAACACCGCCACCCAGCGTCAGCAGCGGGAATGGTTCCTCTGCTTCTGTCAAACACCCACTGGCTGGTTCAGCTGCTCTCCCAGCTTCTTCTGAAGGAAGCCAAAAACTTAACCCTATCCTAGCTAACCGAGGACACCTATGTTTTTCCAATTTACAAGAAGGGCATGAGAGAGGACCCAGGAAACGACGGTCCTGTTAATCTGACCTCACTTCCTGGAGACATTATGGAGATCACATTGGGTAGACTGGATCCTTTCCTCTCCTAAGGCACATAGTCTCTTGCTGTGCTGACTCTATGCTAGTGAGAGGGAAGACTATTGAACTGCTCAACAGAGTGTCCCTGAGCTGTCCGGTGTCAGAGTGTGTCCAGCATCCATTGAGAGCTGGCCCATAGACTGTTGAAGTGACCACCACCTAGTTTCCTGTAGCCATTCTTGGGCAGTTTCACGACCTCTTAGTCTGTGAGTCATCAAGAAGGGTTTGGGGGCAGGATCCCTGGGACAGCAGCTTGGCTTGGAGAATCACCAATCATATTTCACTAGCTTCCAAGAAAGGCATATTTCAAGGTCTCACTGATTGTCCGTCCACAAACCTCATTCTATAGTAATGGACTTCTTCCCAAAATCCTGCTCCTGAGGCGATGATTTCCTCAGTGATGACTGTCATAAGTGAATTTCCATACAGCACACTCAGCCTAGGGAGTTCCAAGTAAGTTTTATTGTTTTCTCTTATGAGGCATTCGACTCTTAAAGGTGTATGAGTGACAGCAAATATCAGACTATATTATACATCATTACCAGTTAATGAAAGGAAAACAGGAAGCTTCTTGATGCACTATACTCTACAGCAGCCTAAAATCATCGTAAAAACCTATTTTAATTGGAAACTACAAAGAATGCCATGAATTCTCTACAATCTTACATGAAGAAACCTTGAAATGTTTATTTCGACTACATAACACTAAAACCAAGCATACACTGCTCCAACCGAACTCTTTAGAATCAGGAGAACCTGAAAACTTATGCTCAAACAGGAGAAGTGTGCCAATGTCAGCTGTTGCTAATGTAATCGGCTTCTGCCTGTCATTAAGCAATTATTTTGCAAGCTCCGCTGAATTCTACTGAACAGCTGTTTGCCTGGTACTGGCCAGATTGCTGAAAATTAAGACATTCCTACAGAGCCCTCTGCTTAAGACGAAATCCACAGAAAAGGTGATGTATGGGAAACCTGGGTTCAGAAGCAGTAGCGCTCTCACAATCATACACGCAGGCATCAAAGTAACCAGCATGCAACACAGTCCTCATCCTCCGTTTGTCTCACAATTACAAAATACCTACATGAATAAAGTACTGCTCAAGAAGAGAGGGAGTTTTGCTCTCTCAAACAAGACTTGAACTTCTCGGGTGCTTTTTTGGATTGGTGTTTGATCGCTTTGTTCTCTTTTCCGCCTGAGGACGTGAGTCGGTAAGGACAGGCAAGCTTGTCCTTCTCCTCACTCACTCCTGGGTGAGCCAAGGGTCGCGATCCGAACTGACGTTTAGCTCCACCGCCCTGTTTGCGGCACAAGCTGCTTCAGCAGGTCTGGGATTCATGTCTCCAGAGAGGGCAACTCTGCCCTGCAAAGAAGAGAGAAGAAGTTGTCATTTGGGTATGGAAGGTAAGCAGACATCAGCATGAAGCATAGAGGGTATGTCTGACACCACTGTGTGTGTGACACCACCTTTCTCTAACCAGAGCCGAGGAGGAATTTCAATAAGGTGCTGGGTCTCTGATCTGAATGGGGAAAATCTAAAGCCAGAAAAGATCCTGCACTGTAGATATTACAAAGGCTACAAAACCTTCATGAGTCTGAGGCAGTAACTTAAGATAGTAAGAGTCCCAAATAAAACATTTAATCACAAACAATAAAAGAAATTCAATGCTGATGTACCAAGACAGGTTGTGGGATGACCATAGGATGATGCTTGTAGATGTTCAGCTTTGTATATGTTTGCCTTTAGGACCCCCCCGAAGTGCTGGGTGGATCCCTGGAAATAACCACATTGAAGGAGAGGAGAAGGCAGGTTTTGAGTGTCTCCAGATCTTCCTCTTTGAGCAGCTGGAGTATAACAGCATGTTAAACATGAATCACTTCAAGATCACAGCATCTAGACCTGCCTACGACCACCCAAATAAGTCAGGGACTGTCGGGGTACTTTGCAACCCCTGATTGCCACAGTTTGTCTCCAGTATTGTTCATAGAAGCCACAAAATAATAAGGAAATTTAATTACTAAGGACCCCACTTGAGTGGATTTCTGCAGCTTGTAAGACAGTTTTAGTTCAGTACTGACCCCGTGCTTGTGGGTAACATTCGGCAGCATGGGGCACACCTTCCTAACAGCAGTGCAGTTGATTGTGTCAGTGATATGATAACCGCCAGCTTATGCTGGACAGGACTGAACACTACAGTCTCAGGACTGCCGTATCCAGCGGGAGGTATCCCGAGGAATAGAGGTCCCTACAACCACTACTCAGTGTGAGGATCGGACCCACTATGGTGGCTTACACATCCATGCATCCATACACCTACTTTGCAGCATCTCATGATCCAGCTGTCCCATTTTGTGGTGACACACACAAAAAAAGTTATACTAGGCAAATATTCAGGGCAGAGAGATGACTGGAGAGAGTTGTAAGTAGGTCATATTTTGGGGAGAAGATGACATGTCCTTGATTCTCTGGGAAGTCCTCACCAGTGGCTTTCTCTAACCACCTCCCATCATGCCACATCACTTCAACACCAGCTTCACAATGCCAGTATCCCAATCTCCCAAGTCTGATCCCCCATTCCTGCTCTAGATCCCTATGATCTCTTCTTGGTGGGTGGACAAGACTCACTATGGTGGCTCACACATCCACAACCCTATTGATCATATCCTCAAGTTTCAGCTGCTTCCCTTTAAGGTGAGAGGAAAGAAATAATCTAAGGTGAATAATGAGAATGCACAGAAGAATGCAGAGGGAAAGGGTGAGAAACCACTTTGAGACTATCTGAACTGTGCCTGACCGTCTTGGAAGTAGCCTGCCAGCTGTTCTGAGACCCTCTCTATTCTCCCCTCTTCCCACCCCACTGTATCCGTCTGCACCATCGACAGTACCGGGGAGAAAACACTGCCCCAGTAATATCCCTTCCCATGTCCACTCTGTCTCCCCTCCATTTCCTCACCTGTGTGGCACAGTTGCCTTCTTCGCCGAGGTTGGATGCCTCTTGAGAGCACATCGAGCTCCGCTGTGGGTCCAAACCGGGAGGCACCCCGGCAGGGAAGCAGGGCAAGAGCGGACCGAGGAAGTGAAAGTCACTGCTCAGGGTGCCAGTGGCCAAGCACACGTCGTACACAAGGCTGCGGGGAAGGGAGCCTGCGTCGCTCTCGGTGACAGCCGTGGGGAAGGTGGGCAAGGGCTCGGCCTGTCTCTGCCTGTCCCGCCGCAGCTTCATGAGCAGGGCGGCCAGGCCGGTGGCCAGGCAGAGCGCGGAGACGCAGGCCAGGCAGGCGATGAGGTAGAGAGTGAGCGTGTCGTCGGGCTCGGCGGGCGGCGCGTCCTGGCTGAGGCGCACATGGGCGTCGGAGAAGTCGTGGAGCAGGGCGATGGCGAGGGTGGCGCTGGCCGAGCGCGGCGGCTGGCCGCGGTCTCGCACGAGCACGACGAGCCTGTGTCGGGGCGCGTCGCGCTCGGCCACGGCCCGCGCCGTGCGCAGCTCGCCGCTGTGCAGCCCGAGGCGGAAGAGCCCCGGCTCCGTGGCCTTGGTCAGCTCGTAGGACAGCCAGGCGTTCTGCCCCGCGTCCGCGTCCACCGCCACCACCTTGGCCACCAGGTAGCCTGCCGGCGCCCAGCGCGGCACCAGCTCGCCCGCGCCCGCGCCGCTCTCGGCACCAGGGTGCAGCACCACCGGCGCGTTGTCGTTCTCGTCGCGCACCAGCACGCGCAGCAGCGCCCGCGCGCTCAGCGCCGGCGACCCGCCGTCGGCCGCGCTCACCCACACCTCCAAGGCGCGCACCCGCTCGTAGTCCAGCGAGCGCACCACGTACACCTCGCCGCTCTCCGAGCTCACCGACACCGCCGCCTGCTCCTGGCCCTCCTCACGCACCAGCGCGTACTGCACGCGGGCGTTGCTGCCCGCGTCCGCGTCGCTGGCCTGCACGCTGCCGATGCGCACCATGGGGCTGTTGTTCTCCGTCACCCACATGCTGTACAGCTCCTGGCTGAAGGCGGGGGCGTTGTCGTTCACGTCCGTCACCTGCACCCACAGACTCTCCCGAGAGCTCAGGCGCCGCGGGCCCCAGTCCGTCGCTCGGATGCTGATGTTGTACTCTGCCGTCGTCTCCCTGTCCAGCGCCGCGTTGGTTCTCAGCTCGTAGTAATTATCGAAAGTGGGGCTGAGAGTGAAGGGCAAGTCCCCATCGATGGTGCACTCTATCCTACCGTTGTCGCCGGCGTCCCGGTCCCGCACGCTGAAGAGAGCCACCAGGGTGCGTGGCGGAGCGTCCTCGGGAACGGAGGCAGTGTATGAGTTCAGCTGTATCTCCGGGGTGTTGTCGTTCACGTCGACGACCTGCACAAGCACTTTGCAATGCGCAGAGAGACCCCCGCCGTCTGTAGCTCTCACCATCATCTCGTGTTTTTTCATTTCTTCAAAGTCCACATTACCTGCGACACGAATCTCCCCCGTGTCAGTGTTGAGATCGAAAAGCTGACGGGACCCATCTGATATCTGTGTGAAGGCGTACTGCACTTTCCCATTGGACCCTTCGTCGGGATCTGTTGCCCAGATTCTTACCACCAGGTGTCCCGGGGGGCTGTTCTCCGCCAGGCGCACCTCGTAGACCTCTCGGCTTAATATCGGAGTGTTGTCATTGGTATCCAGCACTACGATCCGGACCTGAGCCGTGCCCGATCTGGGTGGCGAGCCTCCGTCTGTAGCAATAAGGAGTAAATTCAGCTCTTGTTGCTCTTCGCGGTCCAGCTGTTGATCTAAAACTAGCTCTGCATATTTTACTCCGTCATTCCTTGTTTTGACAGCAAGGGAGAAATGCAAATTTGACTCCAGGCTGTAATTCTGCAAGCCGTTGCTACCCACATCCTTGTCCCGGGCACTTTCAAGAGGGAAACGGGACCCTGGGGATGTCGTTTCAAGAACGTTTAAAAGAATTTCCTTCTCCGGAAAGACGGGAGAATTGTCGTTCACGTCAACAACCTCCACCTCCCCTCGGATCAGCTGCAACGGGTTGTCCAAGAAGACCTTAAAAAAGAGCGTGCAGGTCTCGCTCTGAGGACAGATCTCCTCTCGGTCCAGAGACTCCTTGGCCGTCAGCACTCCGGTGCTCGGGTTGAGGCGGAAAAGCTGCTGGTTCCCCTCGGACACAACGCGCGCCTTGCGAGCTGCCAGCTGGCTCGGCGTAAGCCCCAGGTCCTGGGCAATATTGCCCACAAAGGAGTCCCTCTCCATCTCCTCCGCCAGAGAATAGCGGAGGCTTTCGGCCCCGCTCTGCCGCACGCAAACGAACAGAAGGAGCAAGATCACTTGCCTGAGGCTGCCTCCGCTCCGTCTCCCGTTCCACGCTATTGCTCTCCCCAAAAGCCAGACAGCGTCCTCCCGGCTTGTCGGCATTTGGAATCAGCGTCCCAGGCGGAGCAGTGTTTGCCAGGAATGGTGGGGAAGAGCTTCTGCCAGCCCCCGATCAGCCCGGCTGCGTTCCCGTCTGCCGCTCCCGAGCAGCTCTGTCGGCTGTTTTTGTGTGCCGGTGCTGCCGAGGCAGGGCGGGCAGAGGAAGCTGCCAGTCCGTGGTCAACACCGCCACCCAGCGTCGGTTCCTCTGCTTCATGTCGGATCTGCTGCCTTCATTTGCTTTCTCCTTTCCAAAGCAGAGCCAAAGGGTAGTGTCAGAGAAACCCCCCCAAAGCAAAGTCTTCCCCATCACGCGAGCTCATCACCACACGACGGCGGCAATGCTGTTTCTAGGATAAATCACTCTAATTCTATTTTTCCATTTATGTTTTCACGTGTTGCCCCAAACCTGCCCAATTTAAACCTGTATGCCGTGAATTGAGAGCAGTATTCTTCCCAGCCTCCTCCTGAGCGTACTATTGAGATGTGTCAGTTTCTAAGCCATTTGCGAAACACGTCCTCAGCTGCACACAATCATTGAAATGCTGCAAATTGTTTACATGTTCTCGAGGCACACAGAACTTTATTCTTTGATGTTGCAGCAGAGGCTTAGAAGTGATTTTCAGGTCCCTGTACTCAGAGGTCAAACCTGAGGTGCTGTACCTGTGTATGGACACAGGGACAATTATTTCATACAAACAGCAACTAGAAGAGGTCGCTAATTAAAGCCTCATATACTACAAAGGCTAAGGAAGAGGAGCTAAGGTGAGAAACTGCGAAGAGCTATCGAAGGGTAGCGATGGATGTGCCTTTAAAGGAGCTATTCAAATGCAGAATCACAGAGGTTCAAACAGAAACTTTGTAAAGGATAAGGGGGAAACTACGTTAAAAGCAAAGGGATGTCTAACAGAAAACTTTCAGCTGATGAAGATAGCACCTGACTTACAGGGATAGAGAAGTGAAGGTATTTGATTAATTTTTTGCCTCCTTCTAATAATACTGAGAGACTTCGGGCTGCCCAATGGCCTGAGCTAGAGGACTACAAATATGGGAAGAGTGACTTTCCACTTGCAGACACTGAAATTGTATGTGACCAGCTCTACTGGCTGAATGTTCATGATTCCATGGATCTTGATGGGATTCATCCCAGACCAGTGAATGCACTGTTGGATGTGTCATGCCTGTGACCTGAAGGATCTGCCCTAAAGGCTTTGTTTTTGCAGGGGCGGTGAGTAGCAAGAGGCAGCAAGGCTTGGGAAAGTGGGGTGGTGTCTCTCCTGAGGTGGCTGCCCTGCTCCAGCTCAAGTCAAAGGGTGCATGAGTGTACCCAACGGTCACGCCATGGGCACAGCAGCAGGGGTATTACCTCAGTCCCTGAGACACTCTTCTCCCCACAGACCCATTTAATGAACATTCCAAAACCCTCTGACCCATTCTGGGAACCTTCCAGTGCATGGTAATGTGTGTACCTAATAAACTCCACCCAAGGGGAAGGACCCCAAGGGACAGCAGACCATAACAGGGCCAGAGTTAGCCAAGCCAAGTGGGTGCCCCACCACCTTGGAACCCCAGAACGAAGACCATGCTGCATGATGCTGGAGCCTGGGGTGGTAATCTCTTTGTCCCCTTTGGGTTATTTCTGTGCTCTCTTTTCCTTCTTTTCTCTCTTCCAATCCTCTGATTTCTTGACAAGATGAAGAACAGCTCCTTTAGTGCATTGGTGTTCACATTCAATAAAGAATTGCTTGGTGCTGGATTCACCTTTGTCTGTGGTGAATCTCAGAACCCAACACAGCTCTGTCTCTAAGCTCAGGGTTGAGGCTTGGGTCACATCAGGGTGTTACAGCCGCACCTCTCTTTGTCACCTGCTAAAGGCCTTGGAAAAAATATGCAGATCTCTGCTGACTGAAAACTAGCCAGTGTTCTTCCAGTTTACAAGAAGGTCATAAGGGAAGATCCAGGAACCCATAGATCTGTTAGTGTGACCTCAGTTCCTGGAGACAATATGAAGATGATTCTGGGTACTACTGAAAGGCATTTCAAGAGCAAAGTAAATCTTTATGTCCGATCAACGTTCACCAAGGGAAAGTCCTGTTTAACTGATTCCATCCCCTGCCCAGGGGATAAAGGGAAGGTGGTGGATGTAGTTTTTCTGCATCTTCAGAAGGCTTTTGGTCCCTCATAGCATCCTTCTGAGCAGGTTCATGGTGTGCTTGCTGAAGAAATGGATGAAGGTCAAAATCGGTGGGAAATCAGTGACAGGATCTGCAAGTACAGATTTGATCTGGAGGAACCACTGACTCATGCTGTAGCCTGGATGCCTTTCCTGTCATGAGGTATGAAGGCTCTGGTTGTGCTGTCTCCATGCTATTGAAAGGAAAGACCTGTTCTGGAGAGAGCATCCCTGGATTGTCTGGTGCCACATCTTCCATGATGACGGGGCCACAGTGGAAAGCATGTTCATTGTTGGTGCCCCCAGCCATGACACAGTGCTGCGGTGGCAGGCTGAGTAGATGGGCATCAGGAACTGGAACTTGCTGCTACCTGAGCCCCTTATGAAGCTGATCTTGGAGAGTGACAAAGGAAAGCAGAGAGACAAAGCACTGGCCTTGGAATTACCATGCCATGGCAGCAGAAAGGATTCATCTGGGGATCATTAGAAGTAACTCTGGGCAGCAGAAAAGGGATTTCTTGCCTCTGTGAGCTGTATGGATCTGCCAGTCCAGCCTGAGACTGAAATAGAGATCTCTTTCTGCCCATGAAATTTTTAGGCTGTTTAGCTGAATAAGCTGTGTATGGTTACAGGTGTCCAGCATCCACAGTGAACTGGTCCACAAAGCACGGTAGTGATCATTGGTTTCTGGAACAGACCAAGATTCTTGCCCTACTTCACAATCTCCCTGGCTGGGAGCCCTCCACTTCGCTCCGACTTCTGAGACTGGCCTCTTTCCAGGTTGCTCTGTTTTTCCCTCCATACATTCCACTCCAAAGGCTTGCATTTGATCCTGAAATCCTGCTCTTAGGGAGGGAATTCACTCGATGATGATTGTGACAAATGATGTTCCAGAGAGCACACACAGCCTAGGTAAGTAGAAGTAGGGTTTATTGCTCTCCCTTACCAGGCATTTGACATTTAAAAGGAAATATCAGATAACTTAATAGATCCTTACCAGTTAATGAAAGGAAAACAGAAAGCTTCTTGACGCCCTATATTCTACAGTGCCTTAAGCTCACTATAGACGTTTTATGCAATTTTACTGCAAAAAACACAAAACAGTGTATTTATTCTCTACAGCATTATACTCAATAACCTGAAATGTTAATCTCAACTTCATATTACAAGTAAAAAACACAATCAAACCCAATATATATTGTTCAAAGCTCACTCTTCAGAGCCAGCAGAACCTGTAAACTCCTGCTCAAACAGGAGAAGCCTGCCAGTGTCAGCCGTTTCTAATGTAATCAGCTTCTGTCTGTAATTAAGCTATTTCTTTGCAAGCACCACTGAACTCCGCTGTCTATCTGCCTGGGATTGGCCAGACTGCAGACAGTTAAGACATTGTAACAGAGCACTGTTTGTCAGACAAAATACACAGAAAAAGTGTTGAAGGGAAAGCTTAGCTTGAGAAGCAGTAGCACTCTCACAACTGCACACCAAGTTTCAGTGAAATCAACATGCAACAGAGTCCTCCTTGGTCCGTGTCACAATTCAAAACAACTACATGAATAAAACGCTGCTCAAGACGAGAAAGGTTTTGCTCTCTCACACAATAGATTTGTACTTCCTTGGTACGTTTTGGTGGATGTTTCGTATCTTTGTTGTCCTGTCCCTGTGAGGAGGGGTCAGACAAGCTTGTATTTCACCTCACTGACGCGTGAGCCAAGGGTTCTGATCAGAAGTGACGTTTAGCTTCACCCCAATGTTTGCAGCACAAGCGGCTTCAGCAGGTCTGGGACCAGCGTCTTCAGAACGGGGAGCTCTGCCCTGCAAAGAAGAGACAAGAGAGGCTGTCATTGAGTGTGGAAGATAAGCAGGCATCAGGAAGAAGCTCAGAGGGCATGGCTGACACCACCAGTGTCCTTGTAGTTTACACTGTGTTACACCAGTATATCCAGAGTTAAAGAGGAGTTTGGAGCAGGTAACAGGTCTCTGACCTGAACAAGGAAAATCTAAGTCCAAAAACCACTTTTCACGTTTTGAACACAACAAAGACACTGCTGCAAACCTTTTGTGAGTCTGGACTCAAAAAGGGAGAGAGAGGGCATAACTTGATGTTTAAAGGACAGCCTTCTGTCACCTCTATATTCTTTGAAGAGTCATACATAGCTCAAAGGCTCACTTTAAGTTCACAGCAGCCTCTCAGGGAATCTCTCTACCCTTCCCCACCGAATCCCTCTGCACCAAATTGGCACAATTCAGAGTCCTTGTAGCATCGCGGAAACACCACACCCGCTCTGCCCCCTCCTCACTCTCCCCTCGCCTCGACTCCAGTTCCTCACCTGTGCAGCACAGTCGTCTCCTTCCCCGAAACTGGACGCCTCTTGAGAGCACATCGAGATCCGCTGTGGAGCAGGACCAGGGGACATGCCAGCAGGGAAGCAGGGCAAGAGTGGACCAAGGAAGTGAAAGTCGCTGCTCAGGGTGCCGGTGGCCAAGCACACATCGTACACCAAGCTGCGGGGTAGGGAGCCTGCGTCGCTCTCGGTGACAGCTGTCGGGAAGGTGGGCAAGGGCTCGTCGTGTCTCTGCCTGTCCCGCCGCAGCTTCATGAGCAGGGCGGCCAGGCCGGTGGCCAGGCAGAGCGCGGAGACGCAGGCCAGGCAGGCGATGAGGTAGAGAGTGAGCGTGTGGTCGGGCTCGGCGGGCGGCGCGTCCTGGCTGAGGCGCACATGGGCGTCGGAGAAGTCGTGGAGCAGGGCGATGGCGAGGGTGGCGCTGGCCGAGCGCGGCGGCTGGCCGCGGTCTCGCACGAGCACGACGAGCCTGTGTCGGGGCGCGTCGCGCTCGGCCACGGCCCGCGCCGTGCGCAGCTCGCCGCTGTGCAGCCCGAGGCGGAAGAGCCCCGGCTCCGTGGCCTTGGCCAGCTCGTAGGACAGCCAGGCGTTCTGCCCCGCGTCCGCGTCCACCGCCACCACCTTGGCCACCAGGTAGCCTGCCGGCGCCCAGCGCGGCACCAGCTCGCCCGCGCCCGCGCCGCTCTCGGCACCAGGGTGCAGCACCACCGGCGCGTTGTCGTTCTCGTCGCGCACCAGCACGCGCAGCAGCGCCCGCGCGCTCAGCGCCGGCGACCCGCCGTCGGCCGCGCTCACCCACACCTCCAAGGCGCGCGCCCGCTCGTAGTCCAGCGAGCGCACCACGTACACCTCGCCGCTCTCCGAGCTCACCGACACCGCCGCCTGCTCCTGGCCCTCCTCACGCACCAGCGCGTACTGCACGCGGGCGTTGCTGCCCGCGTCCGCGTCGCTGGCCTGCACGCTGCCGATGCGCACCATGGGGCTGTTGTTCTCCGTCACCCACATGCTGTACAGCTCCTGGCTGAAGGCGGGGGCGTTGTCGTTCACGTCCGTCACCTGCACCCACAGGCTCTCCCGAGAGCTCAGGCGCCGCGGGCCCCAGTCGGTAGCTCGGATGCTGATGTTATAGTCTGCCGTCGTCTCCCTGTCGAGCTCCGCGTTGGTTCTCAGCTCGTAGAAATTGCCGAAGGTGGGGCTGAGAGTGAAGGGCAAGTCCTCATCGATGGTGCATTCTGTTCTGCCATTGTCACCGGCGTCTCTGTCCCGAACACTGAAGAGGGCCACCAGTGTGCGTGGCGGAGCGTCCTCGGGAACGGAGGCAGTGTGTGAGGTCAGCTGTATCTCGGGGACGTTGTCATTTACGTCCATGACCTGGACCTGCACTTTGCAATGCGCAGACAGACCCCCGCCGTCAGTGGCTTTCACTACCATCTCGTGTTTTTTCATTTCCTCAAAGTCCAGGCTGCCTGCCACTCGAATCTCCCCCGTGTCAGGGTTCAGATCGAAGAGCTGCTCATATCCTTCCGATGTCTCAGTCAAGGTGTACTGCACTTTTCCATAGGACCCTTCGTCGGCATCTGCAGCATGAACTCTGACCACCAGCTGGCCCAGGGGACTGTTTTCGGCAAGGTGCAAATCATAGACCTTCTGGTTGAAAATCGGGGTGTTGTCGTTGGCATCCAGCACCACGATCCGGATCTGAGCCGTACCCGACCTGGGTGGCGAACCTCCGTCCGTGGCTGTCAGGAGTAAATTCATCTCCCGATTATCTTCTCGGTCCAGCTGCTGGTCTAGGACCAGCTCTGCATATTTTGCACCATCATTCCTTGTTGTGACAGCAAGGGAGAAATGCGAATTGTACTCAAGGCTATAGTTCTGCAAGCCGTTGCTGCCAACGTCCTTGTCCCGAGCGTTCTTCAAGGGGAAACTAGACCCAGGAAGTGTCGTTTCGGGAATCTCGAAAACCATTTCCTTCTCCGGGAAGATGGGAGAATTGTCGTTCACGTCAACAACCTCCATCTCCCCTCGGATCAGCTGCAACGGGTTGTCTAAAAAGACCGTAAAAAAGAGCGTGCAGGTCTCGCTCTGTGGACAGAGCTCCTCTCGGTCCAGAGACTCCGTGGCCGTCAGCACTCCGGTGCTCGGGTTGAGGCGGAAAAGCTGCTGGTTCCCCTCGGACACAACGCGCGCCTTGCGAGCTGCCAGCTGGCTCGGAGTAAGCCCCAGGTCCTGGGCAATATTGCCCACAAAGGAGTCCCTCTCCATCTCCTCCGCCAGAGAATAGCGGAGGCTTTCGGCCCCGCTCTGCCACGCGCAAACGCATAGAAGGAACAAGATCACTTGCCTGAGGCTTCCTCCGCTCCGTCTCTCGTTCCACGCCATTCCTTTCCCCAAAAGCCAGACATCGTCCTCCCGGCTTGCCGGCATTTGCAGGAAACGTCCCAAGCTGAGCCGTGTTTGTCAGGAATGGAGAGGAAAGGCTTCTGAGAGCCCCGAGAAGCCCGGGTGCCTGCCGCTCCACCTCTCCCGAGTAGCTCTGTCAGCTGCTTTTATGTGCTGGTGCTGCAGAGCAGGGGAGGGCAGAGGAAGCTGCCAGTCCGTGGTCAACACCGCCACCCAGCGTCGGCAGCGGGAATGGTTCCTCTGCTTCTTGCCGGCGCTCCTGCTTTGGGCTTCGCTGCCCCCACAGGATAGGACGTAGTGCGGGGTTTTCTTTCTCTTGTTCACTTGTGGATGAGCATAGAATAATCAGCATATGGGGCGCGTCAGAGCAGCACTGCTACTGACCATGGGACCTGGACTGTCCTTCCTTGAGAGGATTCTCCTGAATTGAGAGGAGTGTCCTCCCCTGTTGCCTCCTGACCCTGGCACCCAGCACAAGCTGTGTAACTGTCTTTGACTTTCATGAAACATGTCCCCAGTCGCACACAAACGCTGCAACCTGTTTGCACATTCTGGAGGTACACAGACCTTTTCCCTCTGATAGTGTCACACAGGCTTTGAAATACTTTCAGAGTCTCTGTACTGAGAGGTCAAAACTGAACTCCTGTGCCTGTATAAGGCCTCCTGGCCAACTACTGTTTCGTACATCAGGCAAAGAAACAGCCAGGAGGGCTCAGAAATTAACCTCCCAAGTACACAAACTTTAAAGAGGAGGAGTTAATGGAGACAATAGCAAAGATTAGGGATCGAACGACACCGGTGAATGGGCCATTAAAAGAACCATTCCAGTGTAAACTACAAGGAAAAACGTAGTAATTGATAAGGAGTCTAAAAGCCCAAAGCTGTATATGTGTATTAAGAAGTATAAACAGATTAGTTTATTATGTATATTTACTTTCTGTAGTAAGTATCCTCATGCCTCTTCTTTTATTTCCTAGATGTTTTCCTCTTAGTTTTCTTTGCTGAAAGAGCCGACGATGTCAAACAATACTCACCTGCTGAAGTCACAGAAATTAATCCATCCCTTCATTTGATGTAAATAAAAATCATTGTGGATGTAGGAGAGCGGAACAACCAGAGGTGCTTTAGGATTCCCCAGAATTTAAGCTACCAGAGGATTTCGCACAGATGCAGCCATTTTTAATCGATTTTCTTCTGACTTGGCAGTGTGATAGAATCTAAAACGTTGATTTATCTCCAAGGATGTGTCCATGTCTAGAGCTTCTATCATCGTCACCCACACCAAAGCTTGATGTAAACCTAAGTTCAATCCAAGTACAGCAGTAGACGTGCTGGGAACGTGGCTTCTCTCATTTGTGCCATGGAAAAACGGAAGTGACACTTGGACCCTATTTGCTTTGTTCCCTTGCCAGTGCTCCTGGCTCAGCTCTTGGCACCTCAGAGAGAGGAAGGTATATTTGCTTCTCCATAACCTAATCCCTAGCACCACTACACGGCAGAAAACAGACACAAGCTGAGAAGAGCTTCCACAGACACTTTCCACAACTACAGTAACCTGGTAATTGTTAGTCCTCTCATTTCAGAAGGGAAACTGTGTCCTTCAGCTCTGTCTGTAGAAGGGTGTAAGAGGAATAGTGATCCCTAATGGAGAGCACTTGGCTAGCATAGTATCTTTGCCCATCAGAAAATGCTGTTCATAGATCAAAACTCATATTCCTTCAGATTTATATGTGACATCACTGGACAGCTAATGTTGCTGTTTTCTGTTGTATCACAGCAATAAAATCGGTGTGCATGTGTGAAAAAAACCCCAATATTTATGCTGCCAGAGGAAGAAACACTGCTTTTCAGGTCAACGGGGCCACAAAGGATTGTCATTTGCATAAACGTGTCCAAGAATTCACTTCTCTCTCTGAGCACGCAGTGATGTTGCAGACTTCTCGGTTTGTTTTGTGCTTTGTTTTTTGTTTGCTGGTTTGTTTGGTTTTATTTAGTTTGTTTAGTTTGTTTGTGTAGTGATGACCTGATGACCTCTTTATCATAAGAAAGTAGCTTAAAATAACTGAAAACCACTTCTCTTTACTCCAAGATTTACATCTTTACACCAGAAAGAGCTACAGTGATGCATTCTGCTAAGTTCCTGGCGTGTCTCAATTTTCAGAACACAGGGTTCATAAAAGAAAATCCTGCTCACAGTTCTGCAGCCTGAGCAGCTTCAGTTCCTCATATTCCTTTCTTGCTTTTTCGAATTCAGATTCGTTGGGTGAAATCTCAGAGACCCCACGCAGGGTTTTGTTGTGCATTCCCTGGATAAAGGCTTCTTTCCCACCTGGAGCCACTGCCCACCCACCTCCAGCATGCCCTGAGAGCAGGGCTAGCAGCCTGGCTTGCGAGGAGCAGTTGCCTGCAGATTAGAAGCAGAGATGCTTTCCCGACTCATTGTGGTTTCCATGCCTGAGCGCAAAGCGGGATCAGCCTTCCTGTCTCCTCCCAGCCGGCTCCAGGACGGATTTCTTCTCTCGCCTCAGCACTCCGGCAGCGTCTGAATTCCCAACTCTCCCACGGAACTGCTGCCCTGAGCTCTCCGTTGGATACAAAGATGAAGAAAAGCGGGAGAATCCTTCCCAATATTCTGCGTCCCCGTGAGGTTGCAAATACGACTGCTTCATGTCCTGCCTGTGGTTCATGTTCTGAGAAACCACTCTCCTCTCTGCACGCAGATCAGGCAAAGCTTCCCCCACTATTCCTCTCTACGTAAACATTTCTCCTCGCGGTAGTAAATCGGTGCTTACCAACTAACGGACCTTGCCTGAGTCACCCCAGACCTGCAGCGAAATCCTCCCAGAGCCCTCCAGGGATGGACCTGCCAGACCATCTTCCTCCTTCCCATCCCCGGGCTTTGTCTTCTGCCCTTGGCGTTTCCAGTCGGTTCTCGATGCGGCGGTTCCCAGCACATTCCTTGGAAAGCCTTTTCAATAAGGCATATTCCAGGGCAGCCAGGACATTTTGGCTGGTGTCTCCGATGATGTCAGCCATGCAGCCGCTGACTGATGCTCACCGATCTCTTCCTGCATGAGAACTCTCCGCCCAGCAGAAGCAACGCAAGCAGAGCACCGCTCAACAGCGGCACCGGGCGTCCGACGCAGGAACTGCACGTGGGATCCACCCCCATACCATCTCCTTCGAATCATGGTATAGTAGGAGTTGGGAAGGACTTCCACAGATCATTGAGTCCAACCGCCCTGCCAAAGCAGGACCACATAGGTCGGGTCACACAGGAACGCACCCAGGAGGGTTTTGAACATGTCTAGAGAAGGAGACTCCACGGCCTCTCTGGGCAGCCTGCTCCAGGGCTCCAGCACCCTCACAGTGGAAAAAAAATAATTCTCATGTTGAGATGGAATTTCCTGTGATTGAGTTTATGTCCATTGCCCCTCATCCTATCACTGGGTATCACTGGAAAGAGACTGGCTCCATCCTCCTGATAGCCACCCTGCAGATATTTGTAGACATTGATGAGATCCCCTCTCAGCCCCAGGTCTCTCAGTCTTTCTTCATAAGAGAGATGATCTCGTCCCTTAATCATCCTTGTAGCTTTCCATGGAAATCTCTCCAGTAGTTCCCTGTCCATCCCGAACTGGGATGCCCAGAACTGTACATGATATTCCAGATGTGGTCTAACTAGAGCAGAGTAGAGGGGGAGGGCAAACTTGCTTGACCTGCTGTCGACACTCTTCTTGATGCACCAAAGTACACCACTGGCCTTCTTGGCCACTAGGGCACATTGCTGTCACATGGATAACTAATTATCAACCAGGACTCCACAGTCCTTCTGTGTGGAGCTACTCTCCAGCAGGTCAACCTCTCACCTGTACTGGTGCATAGTGGTGTTCCTCCTCAGGTGCAGCACTCTTCATTTAACCTTCTTGGAGTTGTGGTTGTTGATGAAGCAAAAAGTGAAACAAGTCCCACCTGAAGCCTTGCACTTTCTCAGTACTTAGATGTTTGGTTTGGCACCAATAATCCAGGCAAGCATCAAGTATCTAGAAGGTGTCCTCTACAAACCTTCTGTCAAATGTGCTTTAATAAATGTGCAGTCCCTGGGCAATCACAGCAAGTGTTGCTCATGTGTTGTGCCCTACATTTTCCAGAAGTTAGAGAGGCAATTAAGGTGTTTTCAAGCGCAGACTGATTGCAGGAGGTCACAATTTTGAGCATTTTCTATTTCACAAGGAGATCTCCAGCTGAAGTTAAGAATCATCTCAGTGTTAATAGCAGCATGAACCTCCACTATCCCTTGGATCAGCTGCAATGGATTTTCAAAGAACATCTTGAAGAGGAGTGTGCAGGTATTGCTTTGCACATCTCCTCTTGGTCCAGGGACTATGCCTTTTCCTTAGTGAGGCAGAAATGTTGCTCATTTTCCTCAGACACAATGGGGAACCACATTTCCTCCTAGGCAGCAGGACTTGCTTTCTACTAACATGACTTTGTGAGACCATCTGTTGGCTGAGCTCAATGAGATTCAAGGAGGTCGAGATCTGAGTCCTGCACTTGTGTCACAATGACCCCATGCAATGCTACTGGTTTGGGGCAGAGTGGCTGGAAACTGCCCAGCAGAAAAGGACCTGGGGGTGCTGGGTGACAGCCATATGAACACAAGCCAGTGTGTGCCCAGGTGGTCAAGAAGGCCACCAGCAGCCTGGCTTGGATCAGCAATGGTGTGGGGAGCAGGAGTAGGGAAGTGGTCGTGCCCCTGTACTCAACACTGGTAAGGCTGCACCTTGAATACTGTGTTCAGTTTTGGGCCCCTCACTACAAGGACATTGAGGAGCTGGAGCAGGTCCAGAGAAGGGCAACAAAACTGGGGAAGGGTCTGGAGAACAGGGCTGGGCAGGAACAGATGAGGGAGCTGGGGGTGTTTAGTGTGGAGAAGAGGAGGCTGAAGGGAGACCTCATTGCTCTCTACAACTCCCTGAAAGGAGGCTGCAGTGAGGTGGGGGTTGGGCTCTTTTCCCTAGTCTCAGGTGATAGGATGAGAGGAAATGGCCTGAAAGGTGTCCCCAGAGTTTTCTCCAGGATGAACAGCCCCAGGTCCCTCAGCCTGTCCTCATGGAAGAGGTGTTCCAGCCCTCTAATCATCTTTGTGGCCCTCCTCTGGACCCACCCCAACAGTTCCAGGTCCTTTTTGTGTTGGGGGCTCCAGAACTGAGTGCAGTACTCCAGGTGTGTTCTCAAAAGAACAGAGCAGGAGGGGGATAGTCACCATCCTTGACCCACTGCCCAGGTATCTTTTGATGCAGCCCAGGACACAGCTGGCTTTTTGGGCTGCCAGAGCACATTGTCAGCTCATGTCAAGCACCTCATCAACCACCATCCCCAAGGCCCTCTCACAGAAACATTCAGGTTGGAAAAGACCCTCAGGGTCACCAAGTCCAACCCAGAACCCTACTCTTCAAGGTTCACCCCTAAACCATATCCCCAAGCACCACATCCAAACCACCTTTAAACACATCCAAACACTTCTCTGGGCAGCACATTCCAATACCTGACCACTCTTGATGGGAAAGATTTTTTCCTGATGTCCAGTCTAAACCCACCTGGTCATGGCTTGAGGCCATTCCCTCTTGTTCTGTCACTAATTACCTGTGAGGAGAGACCTGCACCAACCTCTCCACAACCTCCTTTCAGGTAGTTGTAGAGAGAAATGAGGTCTCCCCTCAGCCTTCTCTTTTCCAAACTAACCATCCCCAGTTTCTTCAGTTGCTCTTTGTAAGATTTATTTTCCAGGTCCTTCACAGCTTCCTTGCCCTTCTCTCCACCCACTCCAGTCCTCTCTGTAGGGCTGCTCTCAATCCACTCATCACACAGCCTGTATTTGTGCATAGGATTGCTCCAAGCCAGGTGCAGGACCTTGCACTTCGCCTTGTTGAACTTCATGAGGTTGGCATGGGCCTGTCCAAGTCCCTCTGGAGGACATCCCTTCCCTCCAGCATGTCAGCCACACCACACAGCTTGGTGTCATTGCTGGGGGTGCCTCAATTACAGAATTAACCAGGTTCGAAAAGACCTCTGAGATTATCAAGTCCCACCTATCACCCAACACCATCTATTCAAATCAACCATGGCACTAAGTGCCTCAGGGGACACAGCCTCAGGCTGCACCAGGGGAGGTTCAGGCTGGAGGTCAGGAGGAAGTTTTACACAGAGAGAGTGATTGCCCATTGGAATGGGCTGCCTGGGGAGGTGGTGAAGTCACCATCACTGGAGGTGTTCAGGAGGAGACTTGACAGGGTGCTTGGTTGCATGGTTTAGTTGGTTGGGTGGTGTTGGGTGATAGGTTGGACATGATGATCTTGAAGGTCTCTTCTCTTCTCTTCTCTTCTCTTCTCTTCTCTTCTCTTCTCTTCTCTTCTCTTCTCTTCTCTTCTCTTCTCTTCTCTTCTCTTCTCTTCTCTTCTCTTCTCTTCTCTTCTCTTCTCTTTTCTCTCTCTCTTCTCTTTCTCTCTTCTCTTCTCTTCTCTTCTCTTCTCTTCTCTTCTCTTCTCTTCTCTTCTCTTCTCTTCTCTTCTCTTCTCTTCTCTTCTCTTCTCTTCTCTTCTCTTCTCTTCTCTTCTCTTCTCTTCTCTTCTCTTCTCTTCTCTTCTCTTCTCTTCTCTTCTCTTCTCTTCTCTTCTCTTCTCTTCTCTTCTCTTCTCTTCTCTTTCTCTTCTCTTCTCTTCTCTTCTCTTCTCCTTCCAGAGACAGTGACTCCACCACCTCCCTGGGCAGCACATTCCAGTGGCCAATCTCTCTTTCTGGGCAGAATTTCTTCCTAACATGCAGCCTAAACCTCCCTTGGTGCAGCTTGAGACTGTATCCTCTCCTGCCACTAGTTGCCTGGGAGAAGAGACCAATCCCCACCTGGCTACAGCCTCCTTTCAGGTAGCTGTAGAGAGCAAGAAGGTCTCCCCTGAGCCTCCTCTTCTCCATGACCCATATCACCAACAAAGATGTCAAAGAGCACCAGTCCCAGCACCAGACCTGAGGGGCTCCACTCAGTACAGGATTCCATTTGGACACAACTCTTTGAGGGAAGCCATCAGGCCAGTTCCTTATCCACTGAGTGATCCATCCATCAAATCCATGTCCTTCCAATTTAGAGACCAGCACATAGAGTGATCTAGTCAGAAAAGGGGAAAGAGATGTATGTTGTCTGGGCCACAGAAATAACATATTTTCTGTTTGGTGGGCTGGCCAGAGATGATCTGGGGAGTGATTGGCCTTGACTGGGCTAATTTTGAGATTCCAACTGGTCACCTGAGAAGAGAAGCAGGATTTGAACTAAGAAGTGATTTGGAAATGGAGGAAAGTAAGAGAGAACAGGAGTGCAGGGATAGCAATGGTTAGAGGAAGTAAAATTGCTATGCAAGAGGGCCAAGAAAGGACAAACAAGAACCTCTCTGGTTGACAGGGCTGATCAAGGAGAGTAAGGACAGAAAAATACATGTGGGATCCATCCTGAAGGCCATTTAGGAAGAGCTTGTGGTGTAGGACCTGTAAGAAAAAGATCAGAATGGACACTAGTAAAGAGAAAGTGGGGATCAATCATCCAGATTGTCAAAAGGGAATAGGGAATTCTGGAGCAAATCAGGAAGGGCAGTAGATGCAGTCTGAAGTTAAGGCAGGTGCATGAATCACAAAGGAGCACCAATAGGTATCAAGAACAACAGTGAGGCACAAGAGGAAGGTGGGAAGAAGAAAGGCTGAGATCCAGTTCTTCATGTTTGTATTTGTCTTTTGCCTTTCCTCCATTCTCAGTGGACTTTTTGCAGTGGCCTTAGGACCTTTTGCATCTTTCTCCCTCAGAATGCTTCTCCTTCCACTTGATGAGCAAGAAAATTATCACAAGGTGGCAGCAAGCTCTCATATCTCAGCTACTTTAATGGGCTGAAGTGCCTAGAGAAAGGAAGCACCAGTGTCTAACTTTCTGCCTCCTGATGTCAGGCTTAGCCTGTCTTCAAGCCAGCTTCCCAGTCCTGTGACCCTTGGATGTCATGAACCTGTTAAGAAGATGGAAGCACCTGTCCCAGTGCTAGCTAGAAGGGAGGCCATTGGGGAAGTGATTCAAGCACAGCTTCATGGGCAGTGTGGTCACTTCCTGCTAGGAAAACAGCTTCTGAATGGAGACTTTCAAAGGAGACAGAAAGCTCAAGGGGGTTGCCTGTTTAGTTGTGTCCCAGGTGAACAGAACAGATGAGCCAATGTGAGGGCATCACCTGCTGCTTCATGTTTAGTACTTCTGAAGACACTGTAACCAGCCTGGATGTTCACTAAGCAGCCAGCACCATTCATAGCCCAAATCCAGCTAAATCATCATGACCCCAACACAGATAAATCTGCCCTGTGCTTTATAGAAGTAGCAGAGACTTTCAGGGTTTGTGAAGATATCCAAGGAACCCAAGGCTTTTAGTACTCTCTCTTTACCATCCTCTGCTCTCAGTTACAGCTCTCTTCCTCTCACATCATGATTCCAGCAGCAAGTAGAAACCAGACTCCCTCTGGAACCACAGGATAACCTTTGTGTCTCTGACATAACGAACTCCTTCCCAGAAATACAGGGTGACCTTGGAACTTCCCAGGAAGTCTTCTACACAGAGTAGGGAAGTTTGGGCTGTCAGTATCCTAACAGCATCTTAATGATTTCATTTTATTTATTTTTTTTTTTTAAAAATACCTGCTGTATCTTGTCAAAATTGAGCTCTAGAAAGCCATTGTGCTGTTGGGCAATATTATCATGGGCTTGGTACTGCTGATCTGTAGATACTGTGGAAGAAAGGATACTTACAGAACAGAAAAAATCCATCCTGTGGGGAAAAATCTAGAAAGGGTTTGTTTGTATCGTCACATAAGTGTCACATTTACCAATGGAGTGGACACACTGACAATGAGTCTGCTCTCCCTAGTGTCAGGGGACAGAAAGAGAGGAAATGGCCTGAAATTGTGCCAAGGGAGGGATAGGGGCCTGAAATTGTGCCAAGGGAGGGATAGGCTGGAGATGAGGAAAAATTTCTTCGCTGCAATGGTGGTCAGAGATTGACACAGGCTGCCCAAGGGGGTGGTGGAATCCCTGTCCCTGGAGGCGTTCCAGAAACCTGTGGCCATGGCACTTGGGGACACGGTTTAACAGCCGTGGTGTTCTTAGCTTGAAAGTTGGACTTGATGACCTTAAAAACCTCTTCCAGCTGAAACAATTCTATGGTTCTATGAATGCAAAGCTTGACAGCAACTTATAGGTGAACTAAACCAATTTGTACTGAATAACTATCAAGTAAACAGATATGAGAACAGCACATTTAGAAGGTACTGCTGAAGGTTCATGACAGCTAATTTACTTTGGAAAGAATTTATACCTGGACAGTTGCAACACACCCTTTCTGTCAAGATTCTTCTTGAAACTTTCCAATGCTTAGAAGGAAGTTGGGGACAGACTTTTGAGCAGAGCCTGTTGTGACAGGACAAGGAGGGAAGTTTTGGAGCTAAAAGAGGGAGATCCATGGTGGCTATAAGAGATTTTTGATGGTGAGAGTGCTGATACCCTGTCCCAGGTTGCCCAGAGAGTTGGGAGAGGCCCCATCCCTAGAGACATTTCCAGGTCAGGTTGTTTGGGTCTCTGAGCAACCTATTCGAGTTGCAGATGTCTCTGCTGGCTGCAGGGGGGTTTGGACTAGATGCCCTTTAAAAGTCCATCCCCATCCAAACCAGTCTATGACTCTGGGTGCATGGGGGGAGGGGGGGAGAAGTTGATCTATTTTTATATTAAAAGACTTTTTTCCACCAGTGAAGACCAATAGAAAACAACCTGTAGTCTATGAGCACTGCCACATATCAAAATGTTATCTGCTCTAGACCACCCAAAAAGGCTAGTGCACATCTTGGAACCACTTCAATGCAGTTTTGGTTACCAGAAAGTCTGCCCTTTGCCCTGCCCAGGGACGGGGATGAGCAGCAGGGAGCCGATTCGATTGCCTCTTCCGTGGCCGCTGCAATTCCACTTCTTCAGCAGCAGAGGGCAGCAGCCACCCGGGGAAAAGCGAGCGGCGGATTCGCGAGTCACGGGAAGGAGATGCTGGGAAAGGCTGGGAGAGGCTGGGAAACAACTGGGCTGGGCAGAAGCCAGGGACTGAGTGCCCCGGAGAAAGAGGCAGGTCTCTTTATCTATCTATCTATCTATCTATCTATCTATCTATCTATCTATCTATCTATCTATCTATCTATCTATCTATCTATCTATCTACCCATCCATCCATCCATTTATCCCCATTTACCCAGGTATCTATCAATCAAGTTAGCTACTTACACATCCACCCATTATGTATGCATGTATGTGTGTATAAATGTGTCCATCCACCTCTCCATCCATCCATCCATCCATTCTTCTATCCATCCATCCACATTCTGTCCACAGGACTGGCTCGTCTTGTGCTGCTCTCTGCATAGGGAGAAAGGAGCACACATCCAGATCCAGGGAAACAAGCCTAGATTGAGAGGATTTAAGACTCAAAGCAGGAAGCTGAAGAGAAAGGGCAATTATGAGGTCATTAGGGATGTGGTTGGTGTGGGAGAATGTATCCCAGCACTCTGGACTGAGCTGGGTTTGGGAGGGGATATAGGTCATGGAGCAGCCATGAGGATCATTTTATCCCTTGGGGTCCCTAACACTGTTTTTTTGTGCCCTTGCCACAGATCAAAAACAGAAATCCAGTGATATTGAGCAGTGTGCTGCTTCCCCCCAGCACTGGGACTGCAGGGCAAGTGAGGACAGCAGCCAGCTTAAACCCTGGGAATCAGGGATTGTTGCAGGAAACACCAGGGCTGATTAATGTCTTAACTTCCCTCCCTGTCAGGCCAGAGCATTTCTAATGCAGAAAATACTTAGAACATTTTAAATATGCCTAAAAAATTGTGTTCACATTCATTACTGCATGCTTGTCTGTTTTAATCTTTTCAGAGGACAAAGAAAGGGAAGGCAATATTTATTTAGAGAGAGAGAGTTAGGATACACACACACACACATACACATATATATATATATCACAGAATCATAGCATAGTCTGGGCCAGAAGGGATCACCAAAGGTCAGCCAGTCTGACCTGCCCATAGTCATCAGGGACATCCCCAACTAGATCAGGTTGCCCAGGGCCTCGTCAAGCCTCACCTTGAATATCTTCAGGGAAGGAGCCTCAAGCACCTCCCTGAGCAACCTGTTTCAGTGTTCCACCACCCTCATAGTAAAGAACTTGTTCCTTATATGCAACCTAAATCTTCTCTGCTCTAGTTTGAAGCCACTGCCCCTCGTTCTGTCACTCCAGGTCTTTCTAAATAGTCTCTCTCCATCCTTCCTGTAGCCTCCTTCAGGTACTGGCAGGCTGCTATTAGGTCTCTCTGGAGCCTCTCTGGAGCCTCCTCTTCTCCAGACTGAACACCCCCAGCTCTCTCAGCCTGTTCTCATAACAGAGCTGCTCCAACCCCCTGGTGATTTTCATGGTCTCCTCTGAACCCTCCCATCAGGTCCAGGTCCTTCTCATATCGAGGGCTCCAGGCCTGCACACAGCACTCCCGGTGAGGTCTCACCAGAGCCAAGTGGCAGAATCACCTCTCTGGCTCTCCAGGCAATGCTGTTTTTGGTGCAGCCCAGGATATGATTTACCTTCTGTGCTGCAAGCTCACACTGCCTGCTCATGCCCATTACACTCCTAATTGCATCTTAATTTAAAGTGGAATTCTCATGTTTGTCCACTATTGATTTATTAATTTAAAATACCTCAGAGAAAATGCACCTAAAAAAGTCTAAAAGCCAAGATCATTAAATAAGACTAGTCTGGAGAAGAGAAGGCTCTGAGGAGACCTAATTGTGGTCTTCCAGTATCTGAAGGGGAAAGCTGGGGAGGGACTTTGTAGGGTGTCAGGAAGTGATAGGACTGGGGGGAATGGAGCAAAACCAGAAGTGGGTAGATTCAGATTGGATGTTAGGAAGAAGTTGTTCCCCATGAGGGTGGTGAGACACTGGAACAGGTTGCCCAGGGAGGTGGTGGCAGCCTCACCCCTGGAGGTTTTTGCAGCCAGGCTGGCTGTGTCTGTGAGCAAGCTGCTGTAGTGTGAGGTGTCCCTGCCCATGGCAGGGGGGTTGGGACTGGCTGAGCCTTGAGGTCCCTTCCAGCCCTGACAATTCTATGATGTGCATGCACTTGAAATCAAGATTTTCCAGCCAAGGGACAGCAAGCAGATCTCCTCTTCCAGTAGCAACTGTGTCATGCACCTCTAGGAATCTCCCATGTAGATCCTTAAGGTGCAAGAAAATAACAATTTTTTAATTTTTTTGCCTCTGTTTTGCCTTCTTTTAAAAATGCCTTGTAGAAAACGTTCTTGTTCCTGCACTTCACAGTGCTGGTTCATTTCTGCTGAAGATCATTTTATTGTTTCATTTCACCTGGGCTGTACAGTTTCAGTTCTCTAGGCCTTGGGCTGCACGCTTTAGTCCTCTACCCCTGTAGACTTGCATTTGTAAGTTAGAGAAACATATTTGCAATGTAAATGGGCAGTGTGTTGGTTAGCATGTTAGAGGGAAATTAATTTCAGATGTCTCTTTACCAGGTACAAAATATTTCTATTAGATGTCTAGGAAGTGTGTCCCCTACTCAGTTTCGCCAGCTGGCACTGGGTGTGCTTAGGACTAGCCTTCAAAGCCCGGATGATAAGAGATTGCTTAAAATACTTCTTACTTGGAAATTAAGGGCAGATTTCTTAAAGTGTAATCCTGAAATGCCTTCTCTGTCTCTCCTAAACTTGGAGACACACTGCTGAAGAGCATTAGCTCCTTAACTCCAGAGTTCTGTGAGCCCACAACATTCTGCTTTTGCATCAGCAAAGCAACTGCCCTGTTTTGATCTGTCAGCAGTTTGGAACCTTAAAACATTCAGGGCATGTCTCAAGGACCCCAGCTTCTCTCTTTGATCACAGATTAAAGGGCCTGGTAGGTGGTTTAGAGATATAGAATCATAGAATTTTTAGGGTTGGAAGGGACTTCAAGGATCATCCAGTTCCAATACCCCTGCCATGGGCAGGGACACCTCACACTGCATCAGGTTGCTCACAGCTACAGCCAGCCTGGCCTTAAAAACCTCCAGGGATGAGGCTGCCACCACCTCCCTGGGCAACCTGTGCCAGTGTCTCACCATCCTCATGGAGAAGAACTTCTTCCTAGCATCCAATCTGAATCCATCCATTTCTAGTTTAGCTCCATAATCAGGTTTCCCAGAGCCCTGTTGAGCCTTACCTTGAATATCTCCAGGGATGGAGCCCCAAGCACCTCCTCAGGCAACCTCTTCCAGTATTCCACTACCCTCATGGTACAGAACTTGTTCCGAACATCCAATCTAAATCTGCCCCTCTCTAGTCTGAAGCCATTGTCCCTTGTCCTATCACTGCAGGCCTTTGTAAACAGTCTCTCTCTCCTTCCAGGATCATCCAACATTCTTAGGGTAGAAAATGAAGGTGTTGGATACAGTTACAGGAGCAGACTGTATCAGGAATAGTGTGGCCAGCAGGAGCAGGGAAGTCATTCTGCCCCTGTACTCAGCACTGGTTAGGCCACATCTTGAGTCCTGTGTCCAGTTCTGGGCTCCTCAGGTTAAGAAAGATGTTGAGATGCTGGAAGGTGTCCAGAGAACAGCAACAAAGCTGGGGAGGGGTCTGGAGCACAGCCCTGTGAGGACAGGCTGAGGGAGCTGGGGGTGTTCAGCCTGAAGGGAAGACCTTATTGCTGTCTACAGCAACCTGAAGGGAGGTTGTAGCCAGGTGGATGTTCGTCTCTTCTCCCAGGCACCCAGTGGCAGAATGAGAGGACACAGCCTCAAGCTACACCAGGGGAGGTTCAGGCTGATGTTAGGAAGAAGTTCTTCCCAGAAAGAGTGATTGGCCATTGGAACGTGCTGCCCAGGGACGTGGTAGAGTCACCATCCCTGGAGGTGTTTAGGAGCAGACTGAATGAGGCACTTGGTACCCTGGTTTAGTGGATTAGATGGTGTTGGGTGATAGGTTGGACTCAAAGATCTCAAATGTCTTTTCCAATCTGGTTAATTTTGTATTCTGTAAATGCTCATTGCCCTGTTGTTCAGTAGATGGAGTGTGAGCTACTTGTAGATAAAAAAGCTAAACCAAAAGACTCCTGGCTATCCATTCTCCTTCCCAGAATCACAGAACCAGTCACAGAATGGTAGGGGTTGGAAAGGACCTCCAGAGATCATCCAGTCCAACTCCCCTGCCAAGCCAGCTTCACCTAGAGCAGGCCTCACAGGAACACATCCAGGTGGGTTTGCAATCTCTCCAGAGACAGTTACTCCACCACCTCTCTGGGCAGCCTGCTCCAGTGCTCTGTCAACCTTAAATTAAAGAAGTTCCTCCTCACATTTAAATGGAACTTCTATGGTCAAGTTTGAGACCATTAGCTCTTGTCCTGTGCACCACTGAGAAAAGTCTGATCCCATCCCTCTGACACTCACCATTGAATTATTAATCATTATTGATGAGATCCCCCCCAGTCAGCTCTGCTCCAGACTAAAATGCCCAAATTCTCTCAGCCTTTCCTCATCACAGAGATGTTCCAGTCCCCTCAGCATCTTTGTAGACCTTTGCTGTACCCTCTCCACCCTGTCCTTCTTGAACTGGGGAACCCAGAAGTGGACACAGTATTCCAGATCTGGCTTTATCAGGGCAAAGTAGAAGGGGATGAGAACCTTCCTTGACCTGCTTGCCACACTCTTCGTGATGCACCCCAGGATGCCATTGGCCTTCTGACCACAAGGGCACACTGGTGGCTCATGGTCATCACCAGGATTTCCAGGTCCTTTTTCCCTAGAGCTGTTCTCCGACAGATCAGCCTCCAACCTGTGCTGATCCATGGGGTTGTCCCTCCCCAGATGCAGGAACTTTATACTTGCTCTTATTGCCCCTTCCCACTAAATGCACATAACAAAAAGACATCAGAGAATCTATTTGGCAAAACCTTTAAGTTGAACAGAAGAAACTCATGGAGTGATTCTTGCTTTGAACACAACCTTCACTCATTTATCACAAACCTCATGAGCAAAACACCAGGAACATCAAGATCACAGAATCACCAGATGCCAGGTTGGAAGAGCCCCCAAAGGATCATCTGGTTCAGCCTTTCTAGGTGATAGTGTAATGAGCTGGCCCAGCAGCCTGTCAGGCTGAGTCTTCAAACTATCCAATGCAAGGGAATCCACTGCTTCCCTTGGGAGATGATTCCAGTGTCTAACTGTGCTCATGGGGAAACATTTTCTTCTGGAGTCCAACAGGAATCTCCCCAGCAGTACCTTGTCCCCATCAGCCCTTGTGTTTTCCGTGGGACTCGTTGTGAAAGGGACTCTCCATCCTCCTGGTAGCCACCCTTTACATCCTGGTCCATGGGAATAAGGTCTCCCTTAAGCCTTCTCAAGGCTAAACAAACCCAACTCTCAGCCTCTCCAACCTGGCAGATCTGCCAGCCCTCTGATCATTCTCCAGGCCCTTTTCTGGATACTTTCCAGCCTGTCCACATCGGTTTTGTACAGCAGGGGCCAAAACTGCACACAGTGCTGCAGGTGTGGCCTGACAAGTGCTGAGTAAAATTGGACGATGACTTCATCTCTGCTGCTGATGTCCTTATTGGCTTTCTTTGCCCCTGCAGCACACTCCACCAAGACCCCCAAGGTTCCTTTCCAAAGGACTGCTCTCCAGCCAGGTAGATCCCAGTCTGAGCTGCACTTATGAGTTATGCATTCCCAGGTGCAAGACCCTACATTTGTCTCCATCATAAGGTTCTTGTTAGATCACTCACTCAGCCTGCCCAGATCTCCCTGGGTTGCGGTCCTCCCTTCTGGACTATCAACCTCTCCATTCATTTTGGTGTCATCTGCAAATGTCTTCAAGCTGCTGGTCCATGAGAAGCTCAACATGAGCCAGCAGTGAGCACTTGCAGCCCAGAGAGCCAAGCAGAGCCTGGGCTGCAGCAAGAGAAGTGTGGCCAGAAGGTGAAGGGAGGTGATTGTCCCCATCTGCTCCACTCTGCTGAGACCACAGCTGGAGCTCTGTATCCAGTTCTGAAGCTCCTAGGACAGGAAAGATCTAGAGGGGCTGGAGGGTGTCCAGAGAAGGACCATGAGGATGAGCAGAGGGCTGGAGATGCTCTGCTGTGGAGACAGACTGAGAGTTGGGGTTGTTTAGTCTGGAGAAGAGAAGATTCCAAAGGGACTTTTATGTGGCCTTCCAGTATCTGAAGGGGACTACAAGAAAGCCGGGGAGGGACTTTTTAGGGTGTCAGGGAGTGATAGGACTGGGGGGGGATGGAGTAAAACTAGAAATGGGTAGATTCAGATTGGATGTTAGAAAGTTCTTTCCCATGAGGGTGGTGAGACACTGGCACAGGCTGCCCAGGGCCCTGGTGGCAGCCTCATCCCTGAAGGTTTTGAAGGCCAGGCTGGATGTGGCTGTGAGCAACCTGCTGTAGTGTGAGGTGTCCCTGTCCATGGCAGGGGGGTTGGAACTGGTTGGAACTGGATGATATTTGAGGTCCCTTCCAACCCTGCAATTGTATGACTCTATGAGCAGTGTTGAACTGCACAGATAATTGAGTTCCAGCAGCACACAGATACAGCAAAAGCTTTCTCCAAGGCACTTTTGCCTAAAGGTGAACTACAGCAAAAGGAGAAGTAAGAAGGCAATATGCTAATGGGCTGCTGATTTCCATATCCTTCAGACAAGCTGAATGATGTGTCTGAGATTTTTAACTTGCTGACTCTTCTCCTTACCTCAAATGCTCTCCAAGTCTGGAACAGTGAGACACAGCTGGCTGAAAAGTCAGCTTCCACAGGGAAACACCTGCTTTGTTCCAGGGTGTTGCAAAGGTGCGGACTGAGTGCAGTCTTATCAAGTCTTCAGGCAACACCAGGTTTGGCAGCTGTGAAGAGCTGCTGGAGGGCAGGGAGTCTCTGCAGAGAGATATGGACAGGTTGGATCAATGGGTCTGACGCCAGTTGTATGAGATTCAATAAGGTCAAATGTTGAGAGCTGCAATTGGGCCACAACAACCCTATGAAATGCTACAGGCTTGGGGCAGAGTGGCTAGAGAGATATTTGGTGGAGAAGGGCCTGAGGGTGTTGATTGATGGCTGGCTGAATATGAGCCACCAGTGTGCTTAGGTGGCTAAAAAAGCCAATTGCATCCTGGCTTGCATCAGGAATGGTGAGGCCACCAGGACTAGGGATGTGATTGTCCTCCTTGGGCACTGGTGAGGCTGCACATTGAATACTGAGCTCAATTTTGGGCCCCTCACTCCAAGAAGGACACTGAGGTACTGGAACAGGTCCAAACAACAGTAGCTAAGCTGGTGAAGGCTCTTGAACACAAGTCTGATGAGGAATGACTGAGGGAACTGTGGCTGTTTATTAGAGGGGGTTAAGGGCAGACTTCAGTGCCCTATACAACTGCCTCGAAGGAGACTGGAGCCAGGTGGTAGTTCTTAGGCTCACAGAATGTTAGGGCTTGGATGGGACCTTTGAAGACCATCAAGTCCAACCCCCCTGCTAGAGCAGGACCATAGCACAGGTCACATGGGAGCACATCCAGATGGGTCTTGAAAGTCTCCAGAGAAGGAGACTCCACAACCTCTCTGGGCAGCCTGCTCCAGTGCACTGTGAGCCTCACAGTCAAGAAGTTCCTCCTCCTGTTGAGGTGGAACCTCCTGTGCTGGAGTTTATATCCATTGCCCCTTGTTCTATCACATGGTGCAACTGAGCAGAGCCTGTCCCCTCCCTCCTGACACCCATCCCTCAGGTATATATAAACATCTATTGAATACCCTCTCAGTCTTCTCCTCTCCAGAATAAACAGCCCCAGGGCTCTCAGCCTCTCCTCACAGGGCAGTGCTCCAGTCCCTTAAACTTCTGATCATTCTTTAAAGGAAATTTTAAATACATAAAAATTTTTCAGACTTCACAGTAATGATTCAGAAGCAGTCAACAAGTGCCAGGATAGGAGGAAATGGCCTCCAAGTTGCCTGGGGAGGTTTAGGTTGGATATTAGGAAAAGTGTTATCCCAGCAAGGGTTCTCAAGCACTGGCACAGGCTGCCCTGGGAAGTGGTGGAGTTCCCATCCCTGGAGTTGTTTATATGATCCACCTGGTAGATGTGAGGAGGCCTGTGGATGTGGTCTACCTGGACTTCAGCAAGGCCTTTGACACTGTCCCCCATAGCAAACTCCTGGCCAAGCTGTCAGCCCATGGCTTGGATGGGAGCACACTGTGCTGGGTTAGGAACTGGCTGGAGGGCCGAGCCCGGAGAGTGGTGGTGAATGGTGCCACATCCAGCTGGTGGCCAGTCACCAGTGGTGTCCCCCAAGGATCAGTGCTGGGCCCTGTGCTCTTTAACATCTTTATTGATGATCTGGATGAGGGCATTGAGTCCATCATTGTGACCATTTGAGGTGGTGCCTTTAACAAAGGGACACCATGGCAGAATGTTTTATAAACAAGACAGGTCTAAACTAATTTCATTGGTGGAAAAGCAGAGCACTGCCTTCAGTTTTGATTCCCAGTGAGACTGGTCTCACTCAGTCTTGCACTTTTCCCCCTCCTTCCTGCAGCTCACAGCTTCTGGGCTTTCGGCCAGACTGACCTTGGAGCAGATAAGGCCTCTTCTAACACATAACTGTTTTTAATTAACATTTGCTCTTTTTTTCCCTCTTTCTAACCCTCTTTGGGGAAAAAGGGGAGAGAAGGGGGTACAGGGGGAAACCCTTCCTCCAGACGGGGGAAGGGAATCTCATTCTGTGTTACTTTGTTGTATATTTCTGTGTATATATTGTAAATACTGTAAATTCTGTATATAAACCTGCATTCCCTAAACTGCTTTGTAAACACAGCATACAATCCCTTTGCTAATCTGGCTGTGGTTTTTTTTTTCCCTGTCAATTTTCTTTCCCTTCACTTTACAGGGAGGGGAGAAAGCCTGGCCTTCCCCTCCAACCCTTGACAATCATCAGTAAATTTGCAGATGACACCAAGCTGGGGGCAGGAGTTGATCTGCTGGAGGGTAGAGAGGCTCTGCAGAGGGACCTCGACAGGCTGGACAGATGGGCAGAGTCCAAGGGCATGAGATTGAACACATCCAAGTGCCGGGTTCTGCACATCGGCCACAACAACCCCATGCAGTGCTACAGGCTGGGGTCAGAGTGGCTGAGAGCAGCCAGGCAGAGAGGGACCTGGGGGTGCTGGTTGATGGTAGGCTGAACATGAGCCTGCAGTGTGCCCAGGTAGCCAAGAGGGCCAATGGCATCCTGGCCTGCATCAGGAACAGTGTGGCCAGCAGGAGCAGGGAGGTCATTCTGCCCCTGTATACTGCACTGGTTAGGCCACACCTCGAGTCCTGTGTCCAGTTCTGGGCCCCTCAGTTTAAGAAGGTGTAATGGGTTGGGGCAGACCCCCCCTCCCCACCACGTGCAGAAATAACAACTCAAACAAAGAGATTGCAAAAGTGATGGAAAGTTTAAATAGAGAACAGTGAGTGCGTGCAAAGAACTAGAAACACAGTGACAAGAACCCCAAAACAGACCCAGAAAGATCCCATACCCACCTGAGGGTGCACCCAAAACCCCCAGGGCTCCTCTTTCCCTCCCCCCCCCCCCACTGCTAGGCTAGTCTCAGCTGGCCAGATCTGAGACTGCCCATCCCCCTGTGGCCTTGGGCCTAACCAGGCCCATGGCCAGGAGATCTCTCCCCCAGTTACCAGGTGGCGGAGAGGAAGGAAAGAGGAAGTGCCAGGCCCCTCCGTGAAACTTATAGTGGTGCAAGGGATCATGGTAGGAAATAACCTAATTTCCTGTGTCCACCCACTGGGCTGGACTTCTGGACACAGGAAACACCCCTGCAGCAGAGGGCACCCAGCCCAAACTATGACAGAAGGATGTTGACTTGCTGGAGCATGTCCAGAGAAGGGCAACAAAGTTGATGAGGAGTTTGGAACACAAGCCCTGTGAGGAGAGACTGAGGGAGTTGGGGCTGCTTAGCCTGGAGAAAAGGAGACTCAGGGGTGACCTTATCACTCTCTACAACTACCTTAAGGGAGGTTGTAGACAGGCAGAGTTTGGTCTCTTTTCCCTGGCAGCCAGCACCAGAACAAGAGGACACAGTCTCAAGCTGTACCAGAGGAGGTTTAGGCTGGAGGTTAGGAGGAAGTTCTACACAAAGAGAGTGATTGCCCATTGGAATGGGCTGCCCGAGGAGGTGGTGGAGTCACCATCACTGGAGGTGTGCAGGAGACTTGATAGGGTGTTTGGTTGCATGGTTTAGTTGGTTGGGTGGTGCTGGATGATAGGTTGGACACAATGATCTTGAAGGTCTCTTCCAACCTGGTTTATTCTATTCTATATGCTGTGTGGATGTGGTGCTGAGGGATGTGGTATAGTGGTAGTGGCTAAGCAGTAGTGGTGGGATTGTGAGCTCTAGGTGAGTGGTTGGACTTGATGATCTCAAAGCTTTCTTCTAACCTCAAGTGTTCTATGATTCTGTGGAAGGAGAAGCACAGAGAGGCCTGGTACCAATAATACAAACTGGATTACAGCAGCAGCTATGGGTTAAGACTGGGAAACTAACTTGCCATCTTTCACAACAAAACAAGCTGACTTGTTTGTTATTGAGGGGGAAAGGAAGAGATTCTGAGGAACATAAAATAATCAGGTTGGAGGGGAATTTAGAGATTATCTATTCCAACCCCCCTGCTATGGGCAGGGATGCCTTCCAAATAGACTTGGTTGCTCAAGGCCATATCCAGACTGGCCTTGAACACCTCCAGGGAGGGGCCACCCACAACCACCCTGGACAACCCGTTCCAGTGTCTCCTCACCCTCACTCTAAAGAATTTATTCCCAATCTCCAGGCTCAATCTCCCCTCTTCCATCTCAAAGCCATTGCCCCTTGCCCTATCACTACAAGCCCTTGTACAAAGTCCCTGCCCTGGTCTTCTGTAGACCCCTTTAGGTACTGGAAAGCTGCTCTAAGGTCCACCCAGAGCCTTCTCTTCTCCTCCAGTCTGAACAGCCCCAACTCTCCCAGCCTGTCCCCATAGCAGAGATTCTCCAGCCCAGTGATCATCTTAATGGCCCTCTCTGGACCCACTTTAACAGTTTCATGTTCTGCTTCTGCTGGGGGCCCCAGAACTGGACACTGCAGCTGGGGGCTCACAAGAGAGGAACAGAAGGGCAGAATCCCCTCCCTGTCCTGCTGATCACACTTCTCTCGATGCAGACCAGCACACAGCTGCCTTCTGGGCTGCAAGCACACGGTGCTGGCTCATGTCCCCATGTCCTCCTTGAGACTGCCCTCAAGCCACCCCTTTCCCAGCCTATATTTGTGCTTAAATAACTTATTTAATGCTTTCTCCCAGAGCCTCCTCTCCTTGCAGGGCAAGCTTGAACCTTCCTCACAAGTTTAACAAGGAGAGTGCAGCTTAATGGAAAGCAGATTATGTCAAAGAGATTTGAGATCTTTCTCTGACAAGATTACAAATATGAAAGATAATGGAGGAGGCCCTGCTGATAAAATACACTCAGACTTTGGGAAAGCTTCTGGCATTAGGCCTCTAACATTCAGATGGAAAAAAAATAAAAGGAAAACTAAGAACACTGTGGAAAATCAGGAAACTACTGAATCAAATCTGATTTGTTGAGTTGATAGTCTCATTGCAATTAATGTAGACTCATCAAATAATTGCAATTACACCAGTAGTGCCCCAGGAAGTCTTCCTCTGGTGCTCTCATACAGTTAGAATCTTCGTTTGCAATGATAGAGAGAGTGTAGATAGAGGGCAGGTCAAGAGAGGTGATTCTGCCACTCTGCTCTGCTCTGGTGAGACCCCACCTGGAGTACTGTGTTCAGCTATGGGGCCCCCAGCACAAGAGGGACATGGATCTTGTGGTGGGTTGAAATTACCACCCCAATTAATTTGGAGAAAACTACCCCCAAAATAAATTGCCAGAGCAGCTCAGTTTGGGATGGAAGCAAATGAATAACAGAATCACAGAAACATTCAGGTTGGAAAAGACCATCAGGATAACCAAGCCCAACCCAGAACCCTACTCTGTAAGGGTCACCCCTAAACCATATCCCCAAGCACCACATCCAAACCACCTTTAAACATATCCAGGGTTGGTGACTCAACCACCTCCCTGGGCAGCACATTCCAACACCTGACCACTCTTGCTGTGAAAAAATGTATCCTGATATTCAGTCTAAACCTACCTAGTCAGAGCTTGAGGTCATTCCCTCCTGTTCTATCACCTGTGAGAAGAGACCAGCACCAACCTCTCCACAACCTCCTTTCAGGTAGCTGTAGACAGCCACGAGTGTCCCTTCAGCCTCCTCTTTTCCAAATGAAGCAGCCCTAGCTCCTTCAGTTGCTCTTCATCAGATTTCTTCTCCAGGCCCTTCACAGCTTCCCTGACCTCCTCTGCCCTGGCCCCAGCACCTCCATATCTCTCTTGTATTGAGGTGCCCAAAACTGGATACAATACCCAAGGTGTGGCCTCCCCAGAGCTGAGTTCCAGGGGACAATCCCCTCCCTGCTCCTGCTGGACACAGCATTTGTAATACAGGATGACTACATCTACAAGCAAACTAAACTCTAGAAATATGAAATGCAATGAATATGTACAAAATATACAATAAATGTAGGATATAGACATGCTTACAATGTATAAACAACACAGAAACTCCTCAGACCCCCCTGGGTGGATCCAGGGGACAGTTCAGCTCCTCACCACTCCCTCCCTCCTTCCCATTACCTCACACAGGAGTTAAAACAGAGGTACTCCTGGCAAGGCCATGGAAGAAAGAGAGAGAAATTGCAAGCAGAATCAACAGAATAAGAGAGGAGATAGAACTGTTTCTGCCCCTGCTCTATATCCCTTTAGCAATCCAATGAACTCTATAGACCTTAGCATTATTTTCCTTTTGCATCCAATGGTAATTTCTTTTACTCTCAGCCTTTGCAGTCAGGTTCTAGGCTAAAGTTCCCCCTTCAAACTGTAACAGACCTGGGTGGTTGGAGGAGGCCTTGAGCAACTTGGTCTAGTGGAAGTGTCCCTGCTCATGGTGGTGGTGTGTGTGTGGGGGGTGGGTGTTGAAACTAGATGATCTTTAAGGTCCCTTCCAACCCAACCCATTCTATGAATCTGTGAAATATCTCCACTGGTATCCATCATGCCCCAGGTGATCTATCGTGTCACTTGTGTTTAGCCTGTGCTGATGCCCAAATACCATGCAGCTATTAGCTGAATCATCTGGACCTCAGCAAGGCCTTTGACACCATCCCCCATAGCAAACTCCTGGCCAAGCTGTCAGCCCATGGCTTGGATGGGAGCACACTGCGATGGGTTAGGAACTGGCTGGATGGCCGAGCCCAGAGAGTGGTGGTGAATGGTGCCACATCCAGCTGGCAGCCAGGCACTAGTGGTGTGCCCCAAGGATCAGTGCTGGGCCCCATGCTCTTTAACATCTTTATTGATGATCTGGATGAGGGCATTGAGTCCATCATCAGTAAATTTGATGACGACACCAAGCTGGGGGCAGGAGTTGATCTGCTGGAGGGTAGAGAGGCTCTGCAGAGGGACCTCGACAGGCTGGACAGATGGGCAGAGTCCAAGGGCATGAGATTGAACACACCCAAGTGCCAGGTTCTGCACATTGGCCACAATAACCCCATGCAGTGCTACAGGCTGGGGTCAGAGTGGCTGGAGAGCAGCCAGGCAGAGAGGGACCTGGGGGTGCTGGGAGATGGTAGGCTGAACATGAGCCTGCAGTGTGCCCAGGTAGCCAAGAGGGCCAATGGCATCCTGGCCTGCATCAAGAACAGTGTGGCCAGCAGGAGCAGGGAGGTCATTCTGCCCCTGTACACTGCACTGGTTAGGCCACACCTCGAGTCCTGTGTCCAGTTCTGGGCCCCTCAGTTTAGGAAGGAGGTTGACTTGCTGGAATGAGTCCAGAGAAGAGCAACAAAGTTGGTGAGGGGTTTTGGAACACAAGCCCTATGAAGAGAGGCTGACGGAGCTGGGGTTGCTCAGCCTGGAGAAGAGGAGACTCAGGGGTGACCTTATCACTCTCTACAGCTACCTGAAGGGAGGTTGTAGACAGGCTGATGATGGTCTCTTCTCCCAGGCAGCCAGCACCAGAACAAGAGGACTCAGTCTCAGGCTGCACCAAGGGAGGTTCAGGTTGGATGTTAGGAGGAAGTTCTACACAAAGAGAGTGATTGCCCATTGGAATGGGCTGCCCAAGGAGGTGGTGGAGTCGCTGTCATTGGAGGTGTTCAGGAGGAGACTTGATGGGGTGCTTGGTGCCATGGGTTAGCTGTTTGGGTGGGTTGGATTGGTTGATGGGTTGGACGCAATGATCTTGAAGGTCTCTTCCAACCTGGTTTGGTTTATTCTAAATAAAGGTTTATTCTAAATCTCATATTTTAATTAACACTCAGATTCCCCAGGCCTTAACATTCTGAAACAGTAGAATGAATGAAATTCAGCTTCTGCTCTGCTTTGTGCCTCTAGTGGAGATGAAGAGGACTGAAGACTCTCACAGAAGTTACTGAAACAAAAAAGTTCAAACCTTGGGAAACACATAAGTCCCTTTCCTTCTGGTCAAGACATATGTGAGCATCAGATGTTGCTTCCTGCAAGTCCATTTCCCACAGGATTCTTTCAGATGACAGGCTAAGCCCCATGCACTTTGCCTTGTTGAACCTCAGGAGGTTCTCCTGAGCATCCTCATTACCACTTCAGTTCATATTTGTGATACTGAAGAGGCAGAGCATAGAGTCCTCAAGGACTGCATACATGTGTGCCAAGCAGAATGAGCTGGACTTGGGCTCTTCGTTTTGTCATTTTGGAAATAGCACTTTTCGCTTCCAATTATCTTCTGCAGAGCAGACACCCTGCTGGTCCTCCAGCTACATTTGGTTATCCTGCTTTTGTTTGTTTGCTTCTTTTTCCTTTGAGATCTTGTAAGCCAGCTCTGCTCTGCCTCTTCAGTATCACAAATACGAACTGAAGTGGTAATGCAGATGCTCAGGAGAACCTCATGAGGTTCAATAAGCCAAAGTACAAGGTCCTGCACCTTAGTCGGGACAATCTTTGATAGCACTCCAGGCTGGGAGATGATGAGACTGAGAGCAGTCCTGCAGAAAAGGACTTGGGAGTGATGGTGGGAGAGAAGATGGACAGGAGGCAGCAATGGGCAATGATGTCTAGAGGTCCCTTCCACCCCCTACCATTCTATGATTCCTTGCTGCTTTGTCCAGGTACTTCTTCACACCACCCTCTAGAAATTAAAGCCAAGAAGTTCAGATACAGTTCAACTCTGTCCCTTGTTCTGTACAATGAGCTTCCAGTCAGCTTCCTGTTTTCCAAACAGCAGAGATGAAGCTTTTGTAGTGTTTTTAATTAACTCCACTTCCCAGGTCCATGTGCAGTTCTGACTGATTTCTGTTCTCTCTGTTTCTATCATATCCGCCTGATAACACACACATGGCCACAGCACACAGGAGAGCTCCTCTTCAGCAGCTTAGCCAGTCCAATGGAATATTACCAAGTGATAAAAGCCTTGAAGGAAATTAAATGTGAGGAAAGAGAGTTAAAATACATATAGCTTACGGCAAAACAGATGAGGAGATGAGATATAAGTCTCTGAAACTCAGAAGTGTGTCAGCAACGAACCAAGAAGTAGCAGAGGCACAGGAGTACAAAACTAAGTACTTGCACAAAAGGACTGAGGGGAAGATGTGAAGTGAATGCTAAGGAACTGCTGGGGTTTATTTACATATAGATCCCTGCAAGTCCAAACATAATCTCCATATAAAAGCACTGTCTAAAATTAATTAGAGCAGAATATATTTTTTTGGGGAGGGGTGAATATTCTTGGAGTAAGACTGGGAAATAAAGACCATGAAAAGAGAGGAATCAATCTTCTTGACCTACTTGATCATTCTTCTTCTAGTATCTTTTCCCAGACTGCAAATTGTATTAGAAAGACATAAATTTTACAGGGAAACACTTTAAATTTCAGAGGAACTGCTGCAGTTAGGCAAACAAATCAGCATTCCTGAAATCAAAATTCCAGGTTGAAATTTGTCCAGCTGTACAGAGATAAGGAGGCCAACCATACACTGGACTGAGACCCCACCTGGAGTACTGCATCCAGTTATGGAGCCCCTAGAACAGAAAGGATCTGGAGGTGCTGGAAGGTGTCCAGAGAAGGGCCACACAGATGAGCAGAGGGCTGGAGCTGCTCTGCTCTGGAGAGAAGACTGAGAGAGTTGGGGATGTTCAGTCTGGAGAAGAGAAGGCTCCAAGGAGACCTAATTGCAGCATTCCAGTATCTGAAGGGGGCTCCAAGAAAGCTGGGGAGGGACTTTTTAGGGTGTCAGGGAGTGATAGGGCTGGAAGGAATAGAAAAAACTAGAAATGGGTAGATTGAGGTTGGATGTTAGGAAGAAGTTGTTCCCCATGAGGGTGGTGAGAGACTGGCACAGGTTGCCCAGGGAGGTGGTGGCAGCCTCATCCCTGGAGGTTTTTGTAGCCAGGCTGGCTGTGGCTGTGAGCAACCTGCTGTAGTGTGAGGTGTCCCTGCTCATGGCAGGAGGGTTGGAACTGGATGATCCTTGGGGTCCCTTCCAAGGATGACAATTCTGTGATTCTATGAATAGCAGTGTGACCAGCAGGATGAGGGAGGTGATTCTCCCCCTCTACTCTGCTCTGCTCTGCTGAGACTCCACCTGAAACACTGCATTCAGCCCTAGGGCAAATGCATCTGAGGGACATCAAACTGTTGAAGTTTGTCCAGAGGAGGCCCCTAAGATGATCAGAAGGCTGGAGCACTTTGACAGGCTGGGAGAGTTGGGGCTGTTCAGCCTGGAGAAAAATGGCTCCAGAGAGACCTTAGAGCAGCTTTCCAGTACCTGAAGGGGCTACAGGAGAGCTGGGAAAGGACTTTTTACAAGGGCTGGGAGTGACACGATGAGAGAGAAAATGGGAGATTTAGACTGGAGATTGGGAAGAAATTCTTTAGAGTGAGGGTGGGGAGACACTGGAACAAGTTGCCCAGGAAATTTGTTTATGTCCTTGCCCTGGAAGTATTCAAGGTCTTGAGCAACCTGATCTGGTGGAAAGTGTCCCTGCCCATGGTGAGAGGAGTTGGAACTTGGTGACCTTGAAATTCCCTTCCAATGTAATCCATTCTATGATTCTATCTATACTGAAATTTTATGTCTACCTTTATAGTTACTGCTGGTGACATGTGTATCACTTCTTTAATGACCATTATAGTGCAAAAGAAGTTTGTGCTGCTACCACCTTACTAGCAGGTATGTAATGTTTTGGAACAAATCTGGTTTTGACCAGCCTGCAAATGGTTTTACAGAATGCAGAAGTAACCAGGTGGGAAAACACCTTTGAGGTCCATCAAGACCCTCAAGATCATTGAGTCCAACCTATCATCCAACACCATCTGTCAACTAAATCATGGCACTAAGTGCTTCATCCAGGCTCTACCTAAACACTTCCAGTGGTGGTGACTCCACCACCTCCCTGGGCAGCACATTCCAATGGCCAATCTCTCTTTCGGTGAAGAATTTCTTCCTAACATCCAGCCTAAACCTCCCCTGGTACAGCTTGAGACTGTGTCCTCTCGTTCTGGTGCTGGTTGCCTGGGAGAAGAGACCAACCCCACCTGGCTACAACTTCCTTTCAGGTAGTTGTAGATGGCAATAAGGTCTCCCCTGACCCTCCTCTTCTCCAGGCTGAAAAAGCCCAGCTCCCTCAGCTGCTCCTCGTAGGGCTTGTTTTGACAGAGGGCTCCTGGCCTGGCTGCTCAGCAGGAACCAACATAACTGACAAGAGTGTTTCAACCACATGAGAAAGAGGAACACTCATGGGAATGACTTAAAAACATATAATCATTAAAGCCAGGCACTTTGCCCAGGAACAGATGCTATTATTTTAGCAAACAAAACCCACTGGAGGAGCTTGGAATTTTGCCAGAGCTGGTGCTTAAAGAGAAAGGATTAAAAAAAAAAAAAAAAAAAAAAGAAGAAGAGAGAGAGAATAAAAGAAAAAAATTAGAGCATTTGAAGATTAAGCAACTGTGCAAAATGAGCAAACCTCCTTCACAGAATCCTGAGGCAAGAACCACCAGAACTGGGCCAAGATTAGCATAAGTATCATAGAATCATAGACTCAGGTCAGAAAAGACCTCAGAGATCATCAAGTCCAACCTATCACCTAACCCCTCCTGACAACTAAACCATGGCTCCAAGTGCCAGATCCGATCCTATTTTGAACACCTCCAGGGACAGTGATTCCACCACCTCCCTGGGCAGCACATTCCAATGGCCAATTACTCTTTCTGGGAAGAACTTTCTCCTCACCTCGAGCCTAAACTTCGCCTGGCACAGCTTGAGACTGTGTCCTCTTGTTCTGTGCTGAGGGCCTGGGAGAAGAGACCAACCCCCTCCTGGCTACAACCTCCCTTCAGGTTGCTGTAGACAGAAATAAGGTCTCCCCGGAGCCTCTTCTCCAGGCTAAGCAACCCCAGCTCCCTCAGCCTCTCCTCACAGGGCTGTGCTCCAGACCCCTCCCCAGCTTTGTTGCCCTTCTCTGGACACATTCCAGCAACTCAACATCTTTCCTAAACTGAGGGGCCCAAAAGCGGACGCAGGACTCAAGGTGTGGCCTAAACAGTGCTGAACACAGGGGCACAATGACTTCCCTGCTCCTGCTGCCCACTATTCCTGATCCAGGCCAGGATGCCATTGGCCATTTTGGCCACCTGGGCACACTGCTGGCTCATGTTCAGCTACTATCTACCAGTACCCCCCTGATCCCTCTCTGCCTGGCTGCTCTCCAGCCACTCTGACCCCAGCCTGTAGCACTGCATGGGGTTGTTGTGGCCAAAGTGCAGAACCTGGGTACTTGGACTTGCTAAATGCCATCATGTTGGACTCCACCCATCTGTCCAGCCTGTCAAGGTCCCTTTGCAGAGCCCTCCTGCCCTCTAACAGTATTAAGTGTGTTTCTGGAAGCAAGGAGATGGTTAGAAAGCCTCGAGTGTCACACCTGGCTGTTCTACTAAGGAAAATATCAAGGCATCAAAAATGCAGGGAGGGTAAGAGAGGACACAGTTAAGCCGAGCTGGAGCAGGCCAGCTGGACTGTTATGATTTAATTAAGGAGAGTTTGACTCAGTGGGATTCACACATGGGAGATTATTCCTATCACATCTGACAGGGTTTGTCACAGTGGTAACAACCATCACAGAGGGAAACTGCAGACATGAAAACGATTTGACACTGCACTGCATGCTGTAAAATGAGAAAATGAATGAAAAAGGGGAAAAAGTTGGCTTGGAAATGAAGTATATGAAATCAAAAGATAAAGCGTGGACCAAATGAATTCACTCAGCTTCACCAAATTCAATGTATCTGCCTACTCCTTGCATCTATTGGTCAATGAACCGTGGAGGCAGAATAGAATCAGAGATTCGTAGAATGGTTTGGGTTGGAAGGGACCTTAAAGATCGTTCAGTTCCAACCCCATGCCATGGGCAGAGACATCTCCTTCTAGAGGCTGCTCAAGGTCTCATTCAGCCTGGCCTTGACCACCTGCAGGGAGGGGGCAGCCATGACTTCCCTGAACAAATTTTTCCAGGGTCTCCCAACCTTCACTGTCAAGAATTTTTTCCTCATCTCCAATCTTCCCTCTTCCAGCTCAGAGCCATTGTTCCTCATCCTATCACTCCAAGGCCTTTTAAAAAGTCTCTCCCCAGCTTTCTTGTAGCACCCTTCAGGTACTGGAGGAAGGCTGCTCTAAGGGCTCCCTGGGGCCTTCTCTTCTCCAGGCTGAACACCCTGATATAATACACCACTTTCAGCAAAATATGAATTCCCGTCTTCCACCTCACAGTGCATTAGCTGCACGTTATCTTAACCTCGCTTTCTTGATTCTGGTCTTGTCTGTTCTTTCTGGGAGCTCACTGTCAACCTGCTTCATCAGGAACCAGTTTTCCTATCATTCACAGAGGCACAGAACAGCTGAGGTTAGAATGTAACCTCTGAAGGAAGAGTATAGATTTGTTTTACTTGGAAAAGGCCTCCAAGATCCTCAAGTCCAACTGTCATCCTACCATCACCATGACCATTCAACTATGTCCCCAAGTGCCATGGGCACACATTTCTTGAACATCTCCAGGGATGGGAATTCCACCACCTCCCTGGGCAGCCTGTGCCAATCCCTGACCACTCTTGCAGCAAACAGTTTTTTCCTAATCTCCAACCTAACCTTCCCCTGGCACAATTTCAGGCCATTTCCTCTCATTCTGTCATCTGATGCAAGGGAATATAGACCTCCCCCCACCTCACTACACCTAGTTCACAGCCTACCCCTGTGCTGGGGAAGCTGAAGCAGGTTACTCAGGCTCTTAACTAGATAGATTTTAAATACCTCCAGGAATGGAGACTCTGTAACCTCTCTTTCCTATGTTGTTCTTCTTTGTTTATAGAGTCTGTATTCTTTGATGGAGAATAAATCTCATGAAGAGCAACTGAAGGAGCTGGGGATGGTTAGTTTGAAACAGAGGAGGCTGAGGGGAGACCTCATGGCTGTCTACAAGTACCTGAAAGGAGGTTGTGGAAAGGTTGGTGCTGGTCTCTTCTCACAGGTAATTCGTGACAGAACAAGAGGGAATGGCCTCAAGCTGTGACTGGGTAGGTTTAGACTGGATATCAGGAAACATTTTTTCACTACAAGAGTGGTCAGGCATTGGAATGTGCTGTCCAGGGAGGTGGCTGAGTCACCAACCCTGGATGTGTTTAAAGGCCATTTGGATGTAGTGCTTGAGGATATGGTTTAGGGGTGAACCTTGTAGAGCAGAGTTCTGGGATGGACTTGGTGATCCTGAGGGTCTTTTCCAACCTGAATGTTCCTGTGACAAACTGTTCCAGTGCCTTAAAGTTTTCTCCTTGTGGTTAGAACTGCATTTAACATCTTTCCATTCCTGCCCACTGCACAGTGAGTCATTCAGTCTGTATCTGCTTTTCTCTCTCTAATTAGGTGTTTGATAAAATCTTCTTGATCCTCCTCCTCTTGAAGGTGAGCTCCACCAGCACTCTAAGCATCTCCTCGTGATGGTGTCTAGTCTCCAGCTGAACTTTCTACATCTAGTCACAATTCTTTGAGTCTGGTGGTTTAGCCATTTTTCAGTCCACTTTGGTGTCCACTTCTCTAGGCCATTCCCTATCATAGAATCATAGAATCAATCATAGAATTATAGAATGGTTAGGGTTGGAAAGGACCTCAAGGATCATCTACTTCCAAACCCCCTGCCATGGGCAGGGACACCTCACACTAGATCAGGTTGCTCAGAGCTTATCAATTTATCTGCATGAATGTTAGAGCAGACATCACTGAAAGGCTCATTAAAGTCAAGGTAGACAACATCCATTGGTCTTCCCTCATGCAGTGATCTAATCAGCTCATTGTAGTAAGACATCAAGCTGATCAAACATCATTTCCCCTTCATAAATCCATGCTCACTACTCTTAATCACCTTATCCTTCCTGTGTTTCAGACTGGCTTCCAGGATTCTCTGCTCACTGTCTTCGTTGAGGTCAACCTGATGTGCTGTAGATCCTCCTCCTTGCCGGGCCTGAAGATGCTACTGATATTTGCCTTCTTTCAATTCACAGGAACCTCCCTCAAACACCTTGACTTTTCAAGGTTGAGTGGCCTTGCAGTGACATGAGCCCAGGTCACTCAGCTCTGGTGGATGCATCCCATCAGGTGCCATGGACTTGTGCATATTCAGTTTGCTTAAAGCTTCTCTACCCTCATCATAAGATTCACAGATTCACAGATTACATCAGGTTGGAAGGGATCCTTAAAGGTCAACTTATCCAACCCCTTGCAGTCAGCAGTGACACCTCCGACTAGAGCAGGCTACTCAGGGTCACATCAAGCATGATCTTGAATGTCTCCAGGGACAGGGTCTCAAACACCTCCCTGGGCAATCTGTTCCAGTATTTTACAACCCCCATGGTGAAGAACTTCCTCCTAATGTCCAACCTCAATCTCTTCTGCTCCAGCTTCAAACCATTGCCCCTCCTCCTATCATTACCTGCCCTTCTAAGCAGTCCCTCCCCAGCCTTCCTGTAGGGGAGCAATGACCTTCAAGGGTCCCTTCCAACCCAGTGCATTCTATGATTCTATGAAATCTTCTTTAGTGAATACAACTGAGCTCTAAAACTCATAGAATTGTAGAACTGTTAGGATTAGAAGGGACCTCAAGTATCATCCAGTTCTAACCCCCCTGCCATGGGCAGGGACACCTCACACTACAGAAGGTTGCTCACAGCCACATCCAGCCTAGCCTTAAAAACTTCCAGGCATGAGGCTACCACCACCTCCCTGGGCAACCTGTGCCAGTCTCTCACCACCCTCATGGGGAACAACTTCTTCCTAATATCCAATCTGAATCTACACATTTCTAGTTTTTTTCCATTACCCCAGTCCTATCACTCCCTGACATCCTAAAATGTCTCTCCCCAGCTTTCTTGTAGGCCTCCTTAAGATACTCATCTCTCTACTTGACTAAAGAGAAGCAAAGTCTGGAGACTTTGGCCCCCAAGCTGCACTTTAGTTAACACTGAAGTTATTTGTCTAAGTACAAAAAGTTTATAGATAAGAGTTTGTGAAGGTTGAAGGCAGCCACTGTAGATAACATCAGCCAAATAACAGAGAATGTTAAAGAACCACTCTTTGATTTTCCCAACAGTAATGTTTACAGCAACATAATCTGTAAGGAAGATCATTTGAGAGCAGCCTAATATTTGGAAGGAAATTAAATGCAGGCTTTGACAGTTATCTGTCCTGCAGATCAGAGCTGGGGCCACCCATATTGACTCTGCCTAATAACATTCTGAGTTCAGCCTGCAGACTTTGAGAGCTCTCAGTTTGGCACCAAGAGAGCAACACATTCATCTCTGTCAGGCTGAGACTGTGTTTGTTCCATAGACAAGAAGGAAGATGGTAAGTTACTCCCTAAGAAAATGCAATCAAGGAAAAGTTCAGTCCTGGCTTTCTTGGACATTGGAAGACATTTGGAAACCTATGCTCTGGCATTTCATTACACACTTTGTAGGGCACAGGCTGCCTGGGGAAGTGGTTGAGTCACCATCCCTAGAAGTGCTGGAAAGTGTCCAGAGAAGGGCCACAAGGATGAGCAGAAGGATGGAACACCTCTCCTATGGAGACAGACTGAAAGAGTTGGGGTTGTTCAGTATGGAGAGGCTCCAAGGAGATCTTATTGTGGCCTTCCAGTGTCTGAAGGGGGCCCCAAGAAAGCTGTGGAGGGACTTTGTAGGGTGTCAGGGAGTGATAGGACTGGGGAGAATGGAACAAAACTAGAAGTGGGGAGATTCAGATTGGAGGGTAGCTCTCCCTTCTGGCGTGATCAGATGTGATAGTTTTAGGCTACGCCTTTACATTTTTGTTACAGATTCCAAGCAGAAAAGTAGAAAAACATAAATAAATCACTATTGGGTGTGAAAAAGAAAACTAAGGATCATTCTAAACTATTTCATTGGAGCAATTTCTGCCATATTTCAGCTTTAGTTTGTTTCTAACTGAGCTAGTCTGGCAAAGTTAATGTTGGGGGGAAATTTCAACCCACCGCATCAGATTACTTGAAGCCTCAGCCAGCCTGGTCTTAAGCACCTCCAGGGATGAGGTGTCCACAATTTCTCTGGGCAACCTGTTGCAATTTCTCACCACCTTCATAGTAAAGAACTTCTTCCTAATGTTCAATCTAAATGTACTCTGCTCTAGTTTAAAAATGTAAATGGATAAACCCACATTTTGGTCTCTGCCCACACCATCTATCCTTCAACAGCCTCTCTTTTTCCTCACATCCCCATACTGACCACAGCCTGTGCCCAGAGTAACTTTCCACTTCTCCAAAATGTCTTGATGTATTTATAACATTTATAATTCATCTTGAGTACTGTGATCACTTTTGGGCTTCCCAGTATGAGGGACAGGGATCTGCTGGAGAGGGTCCAGTGGAGGGCTACAAGGATGATTAGGGGACTGGAGCACTGCCTCATGAGGAGGGGCTGAGAGGCCTGGGGCTTTTTAGCCTGGAAAAGAGAAGACTTAGAGGAGATTTAATGAATGTTCATAAATATCTGAGGGCTGGGTGTCAGGAGGAAGGGGAGAGGCTCTGCTCAGTTGCTCCCTGTGATAGGATAAGGCGCAATGGATGTAAGCTTCAGCACAGGAGGTTCCACCTCAACATGAGGAGGAACTTCTTCACTGTGAGGGTCACAGAGCACTGTAACAGTCTGCCCAGAGGGGTTGTGGAGTCTCCTTCTCTGGAGACTTTCAAGACTCATCTGGATGTATTCCTGTGTGAACTGTGCTGGATTCTATGGTCCTGCTCTGGCAGGGGGATTGAACTCGATGATCTCTGGAGGTCCCTTTCAACCCCTGACATCCTGTAATCCTGTGATCTCATTCTTTCCTTTTACTTAAAGAACCCTGGTATGGCTTTCTGTACGTGGCTGAAGAGCATTGACCTTTCTTGCAGTTTAGTCACTTGCTGTCCATGGAGACTGAGTTTGTGCTGGTGCCCCAGAATGCAGATAAGGGCAACCTAAAAGGTAGGCTTCCATGAGCTGAAATTAAGATTCAGGTCTTTCAGCTCTTAAACATAAATAAAGCAGAGTGAATCATCAAAAGGAAGGAAGATGTAGTGTGGTGGGTTGAAATTTCCTCCCCAGCATAAAATTGCCAGACCAGCCCAGTTGAAAGCAAATGAAGCTCAATTTAAAAGCAAAACTACAATGTAAAATATGAGATGCAATGAAGATGTACAGAATGTACAATATCTACAGGTATTTACAATCTATAAACAGCACAAGAACCCCCCTGGACAAAACCAAGGGGTCACCAACAGCTTCCTCCTCTTCCCCCCTTTCCCCCTCCCCCCTGCACACAGGACCAGAGAAAGAGCAAATGGTAGCTTAGCCACAACAAAAACACAGCCAAGGTGAGCAGCAGCCAAGCAAAAGCTACCAGCCAGTAGCAGCTAGAGCAAAGAAACCAGAAAGAGAAAGAATTGTAGAATCATAGAATTGTCAGGGTTGGAAAGCACCTCAAGGAACATCCAGTTCCAACCCCCCTGCCATAGGCAGGGACAGCTCACACTACAGCAGGTTGCTAACAGCCACATCCAGCCTGGCTGCAAGCACCTCCAGGCATGAGGCTGCCACCACCTCCCTGGGCAACCTGTGTCAGTCTCTCACCACCCTCATGGGGAACAACTTCTTCCTAATATCCAATCTCAATCCAAACATTTCTTTTTTTTCCCCACCCCCCCCCAGTCCTATCACTCCTTGACACCCTACAAAGTCCCTCCCCAGCTTTCTTGGAGCCCCCTGCAGATCCTGCAAGGCCACAAGAAGGTCTCCTGGGAACCTTCTCCTCTCCAGACTGCACAACCCCAACTCTCTCAGTCTGTCTCCACAGCAGAGCAGCTCCAGCCCTCTGCTCATCCTCATGGCCCTTCTCTGGGCACCTTCCAGCACCTCCAGATCCTTCCTGGCACAGAGGCTCCAGAACAGGACACAGAGCTCCAGCTGTGGTCTCAGCAGAGTGGAGCAGAGGGGCAGAATCCCCTCCCTCCCCTGCTGGCCACACTTCTCTTGCTGCAGCCCAGGCTCTGCTTGGCTCTCTGGGCTGCAAGTGCTCACTGCTGGCTCCTGTTGAGCTTCTCCTCCCCCAGCACCCTCAAGGCCTTTTCTTCAGGGCTGCTCTCAAGCCAGTCCCTGCCCAGCCTATATCAGTGCTGGGTTTGCCCCCATCCAGCTGCAGGACCTTGCCCTTGGTCTTGTTGAACCTCGTGAGGTTCAACATGAGAATTAGTTTATACAACCAACTTTCTGTTAGATTTCAGACCAAAGGGATTATTTAGACCTTATCATTATTTTCCCCTTTACATCCAATGGTAACTTATTTCCATTCTTCTACTTCTACTCAAGATCCGTGGAAAATTTTTCCTAGGCACAGCCCAAAACTGCCACACGGAGGCTTCTTTAAGGAGGCACAAAATGCCCTCGAGCAGCACAACGACACAGAGCGAAGGAAGCATGAACAGAAGAGAATGATTCACACATGAGAGGCCCTGTGGAGCATGCACTGAAAGGTCCTTATCGTGCACAGGAGCAGCCAATGGCATGGGCAGCAGTGGGCTTGGCTTCTCCCACTGTGCTGTCACCCTTCAGCAATGGGAACTTTAGTGGCAGTAACTGCACAGGGAAATCCCTGTGCTGGCACAGAAAGATGGCACTTAAAGGAGCAACTTGCATCCTGAAAATCACAGAATTACAGAATCACAGAATTTCAGGGGCTGGAAGGGATCTTGAAAGATCATCTAGTCCAATTCCCCTGCCAGAGCAGGATCACCTAAACCAGATTACACAGGAACTCATCCAGGTGGGTTTTGAATATCTCCAGAGAGGGAGACTCCACAATCCTCCTGGGCAGCCTGCTCCAGTGTTCTGTCACCCTCACAGGGGAAAATTTTTATATTTATGTGAAACTTCCTATGCCTTAGCTTCCACCCATTGTTCCTTGCCCTGCCACTGGGCACCACCCAGGAGAGCCTGGCTGCATCCTCTGGGCACTCACCCTGCACATCTTTATAAACATTGATAAGGTCACCTCTCAGTCTCCTCTTTAAGCTAAAGAGCTCTCAGCTCCCTCAGTCTCTCCTCATACAGATGTTCCATTCCCTTAATCATCCTCATGGCTCTGCACTGGACTCTCTCAAGCAGCTCACTGTATTTCCTGAACTGAGGGGCCCAGAACTGGACACAATATTCCAAATGCAGCCTGACCAGTGCAGAGTAGAGCAGGAGGAGAACCTCTCTCAACCTACTGGTCACACCCCTTCTAATCCACCCCAGAATGGCATTGGCCTTCTTGGCCACAAGAGCACATTGGTGGCTCATGGTCATCCTTCCATCCACCAGGACCCCCAGCTCTCTTTCGCCTTCACTGCTCTCCAGCAGGTTTGTCCCCAGCCTATACTGGTGCACAGAGTTGTTCCTTCCCAGGTGCAAGACTCTACACTTGCCCTTGCTGAACTTAATCAAATTTCTCCCTGCCCAGCTCTCAACCTGTCCAAGTCTGGCTGAATGGCAGCACAGGCTTCTGGTGTTTCAGCCACTCCACCCAGCTTGGTGTCATCAGCAAACTTGCTGGCAATGCACTCTGTGCCCCAGTTCCGGTCAACAAGTTTTGCCCAAGAAGTTTTCTGCCCTTTTCATAGAATCACAGCTCCTGAGACATCCTCCTGAGGTCCTTTCCAACCCCTAACATTCTCTGATCCTGTGACATATTGTGCTGTTAATGGTCCTGATCAGGTTCTTGATGTTGACAGCTAGTAAATGAAAATTGGAAATCCAATACAGGTGCTTCAAGAGTTAAACTCCTTGATTTTTTTCTGGCATAGAAAGGCAGCTTTGAAAATGTCTTTGGGAGTTTAACCTTTGTCTGTGCATGACAGAATCATGGAATTGTAAAAGCCCTCTAAGATCATCCAGCCCAACCAGCAACCCAACCCCACCATGGCATCCTGGCATCCTGGCCTGCATCAGGAACAGTGTGGCCAGCAGGAGCAGAGAGGTCATTCTGCCCCTGTACACTGCACTGGTTAGGCCACACCTTGAGTCCTGTGTCCAGTTCTGGGCCCCTCAGTTTAGGAAGGAGGTTGACTTGCTGGAATGAGTCCAGAGAAGAGCAACAAAGTTGGTGAGGGGTTTGGAACACAAGCCCTATGAGGAGAGGCTGAGGGAGCTGGGGTTGCTCAGCCTGGAGAAGAGGAGACTCAGGGGTGACCTTATCACTCTCTACAGCTACCTGAAGGGAGGTTGTAGACAGGCTGATGATGGTCTCTTCTCCCAGGCAGCCAGTACCAGAACAAGAGGACACAGTCTCAGGCTGCACCAGGGGAGGTTCAGGTTGGATGTTAGGAAGAAATTCTATACAGAAATTGCCCATTGGAATGGGCTGCCCAAGGAGGTGGTGGAGTCGCCATCATTGAAGGTGTTCAGGAGGAGACTTGATGGGGTGCTTGGTGCCATGGGTTAGCTGTTTGGGTGGGTTGGATTGGTTTATGGGTTGGGTGCGATGATCTTGAAGGTCTCTTCCAACCTGGTTTGGTTTGGTTTATTCTCTGTGCCTAAACTTATTTCATTTCATGGCCATCAAACCATGTCCACTAGTGTCATGGCCACACAGTTCTTGAACACCTCCATGGATGGGGACTCCTCCACCTCCCTGGGCAACATGTGCCAATCCCTCACCACTCTTGCAGGAAACAATTTTTTCCTCATCTCCAACCAGCCCTCCCCTGGCACAATTTCAGGCTGTTTCCTCTCCTTCTATCACCTGAGACTAGGGAGCAGAGCCAAACCCCCACCTCGCTTCAGCCTCCTTTTAGGGAGCTGTGGAGAGCAATGAGGTCTGCCCTCAGCCTCCTCTTCTCCAGACTAAAACCTCCTCAAGTCTCTCAGCTGCTCCTCATAATTCTTGTTCTCCAGACCCTTCCCCAGCTTTGTTGCCCTTAACCCTCTCAATTCCCCTGTGTGCTGTGGTTAGCAACATCTTTCTTGGAGAGGATGAAGAGAGTCCTGTTACCTCTTGCTGCTCCTTCCCTCCATCTGGTTGTTCATCTGCCACCCACACTTCCAATAACCCATTACAAGTCCCTCTGTCACAGCACTGTGCTTTCTCTGCTCCTGTAGATGTCCAGAGGAGGCCACAATGATCAAGAGGGCTGGGAGCACCTCCCCTATGTGGACAGGTTTCAAGAACTAAGGCTGTTCAGCCTGGAGAAGAGAATGCTCTGGGGACATCTTACAACGGCCTTTGAATACCTGAAAGGGGCCTCTGAGAAAGCTAGGGAGGGAATTTTTACAATGGCTTGTAGTGATAGGATGAGAGGGAATGGATTGAAGCTTGAGAAGGGCAGATTTAGACTGGATAGGAAAAAATTCCTTCTGGTGAGGTTGGTGAAACGCTGGAACAGGTTGCCCAGGGCGGTTGTGGATATCCCTTTGCTGGAGGTGTTCAAGACCAGGTTGGATGAGGCCTTGAGCAACCTGGGCAGGTGGGAGGTGTATCTGCCCCTGCCAGGGACTTGTAACTGGCTGATCTTGAAGGTTTCTTCCAACCCAAATTATTCTATGATTCCATGAATCTATGTTTTCCTTTTCCATCCAAAAAGGAGGTGTTTCCGTGAACAAGAATTGGGGTCTGTTTCCCAAACATGCTTCTGCTGCTTTTTTTTTTCTCAGTTCCACAAGAAGACTTTTGGTAAGGTTGTCTTTCTACTTTTTAAAGTCAGTTTGTCCTTCAAATCTGCTTCTTTTTCAACGAAAGAAAACTGCTTCTCTTTTCCTAGATGCATAGATTCATAGAATGGGTTGGGTTGGAAGGGACTTTAAAGCTCATCCAGTGTCAACCCCTGCCATGGGCAGGGACACCTCCCACCAGCCCAGGTTACTCAGGGTCTCAACTAGCCTGGCCTGGAACACCTCCAGGGAGGAGGCAGCCACAGCCTCCCTGGGCAACCTGTGCCAGTGTCTCCCCACCCTCACTCTCAAGATTTTCCTCCTCAGCTCCACTCTCAAGCTTCTCTCTTCCAGTTTATAGGTCCCAGCATTCTCTATCTGTAGAAATGCACACTGGATCCTCCAGGGAGCAAGGAAGGCCATACAGAGGAGAAATCCCTCAGGAGAGCAGAGAGCACAGCATCCCCACACCAAAAGCTAAAGGATCTCTAATGTCCCTTCCAACCCAGGTCATTCTGTGATTCTATGACCTGGTTGTGCTGCTCTGCAGACCCCTGCAACACCTTCTGTCAGTGCTGGTACTGCTCAGGTAAAGCAAAAGCAATCTGATTTTTCGAGGTGATGCTACTATAGTGACTTTATGCACCCCCCTCTAGATCCTTTGTGGTTCACAGCTCTCAGGATGTTAGGGCTTGGAAAGGACCTCCGGAGATCTTCCAGTCTAACCCCCCTGCCAGAGCAGGACCATAGAATCCAGCACAGGTCACACAGGAACACGTTCAGATAGGTCTTGAAAGATTGCCTAGTTCCAGCCCCGTGCCATGGCCATGGCCACCTCCCACCAGCCCAGGTTGCTCAAGGCCTCATCCAACCTGGCCTCAAACACCTCCAGCAAGGGGACATCCACAACCTCCCTGCTACCCTGCACTTTGCCTTATTGAACTTAATGAAGGGCTCCTAAATCCAGCCTCTACAGCCTAGCTAGGTCCCTCTGGATACCATCCCAACTTTCAGTCTTATCAACCACACCACTCAGATTGGTATCATCTGCACAATGCCGTGTGTACCTCAATCACAATGACATTTCATGTGTACTGCTACAGGGGTCTGTCCTGCATCCAGCTCTAAAAGCTGTTTCACTAGCACCTTGTACACCCTTGTAGCGCACACAAAACCTCAGAATCACAGAAACATCCAGGTTGGAAGCGACCCTCAGCATCACCAAGTCCAAGCCAGAATCCTACTCTACAAGGGTCACCCCTAAACCATATTCCCAAGCACCACATCCAAACCACCTTTAAACACATCCAGGGTTGGTGGCTCAGCCACCTCCCTGGGCAGCACATTCCAATCCCTGACCATGAAAAAAATGTTTCCTAATGTCCAGTCTAAACCTACCCTGTTGCAGTTTGAGGCCATTCCCTCTTGTTCTGTCACTAATTACCTGTGAAAAGAGACCAGCAGCAACCTCTCCACAACCTCCTTTCAGGTAGCTGTAGACAGCCATGAGTCTCCCCTCAGCGTCCTCTGTTTCAAACTAACCATCCCCAGCTCCTTCAGTTGCTCTTCATAAGATTTATTCTTTAGGGCCTTCACAGCTTCCTTGCCCTCCTCTGCCCCGGCTCCAGCACCTCCACATCTCTCTTGTATTGAGATGCCCAAAACTGGACACAACACTTGAGGTGTGACCTCCCCAGAGCTGAGTACCAGGGGACAATCACTTCCCTGGTCCTGCTGGACACAGCATTTCTAATCCAAGCCAGGATGCCATTTGCTTTCTTGGCCACCTGGCCACACTGCTGGCTCGTATTCAGCTGCTTGTCCATTAGAACCCCCAGGTCCCTTTCTGCCAGACACTTTCCAGCCACACTGCCTCAAGCCTGTAGTGTTGCTCATCTGATGCCAGACTGGGAGAGGGGGGAAAAAGGAATATTTTTTTGTGTTGGAGTTCAAGAATCTTAACAATGAACCTCAGCAAGTTCCAGAGCCTTGACAATTTCGGAGGAGAGTCTTGAATAAGATAAAATTTTCTAATGACCTGTTTAACCAGGGAACAGCAAAGAAGGTCAGAGCATATAGAAGAAAAGAAAAGGGGAAATAAATGAATGAGCAGTGCTGCAGAAAATATCTGGGGCTGTAGTGGTTCACAGACTGTGAGATGCTACTTTCAAACCCACAGCAGATCTCATTCTGGGGGATATGATCAGAAGTATTGTATGGAAGACAAAGGAGGTAATTATTCTGCTCTACTTGTTAGTAGTGAAAGCTTGGTTCCTGCTTTGGGCACAGCATTTAAAGGAGCATGGACATAAAGAATATCCAGCAGAGAGCAAGGAAAACAAGAAATTTGGTAAAACACCAGCATTAAAGAATTGATTAGATGATAAAAAAGGAGGTGTAGGGGAGAAGAGTCCTTCAGTTTACCAAAGGGTGTTGCAGTGAAGACGAGGGACCTTGAACTGCAAGAGAGCTGGGGAGGGACTTTTGACAAGGGCTTGTAGTCTTAGGATGATGGACAATGGATTGAAGCTTGAGGAGGGCAGATTTATGCTGGAGATTAGGATGAAATTCTTTCCAGGGAGGGTGGAGAGGCACTGGAACAGGTTGTCCAGGCTGGCTGTGCATGCCCCCTCCCTGGAAACACTCAAGGGACTGTTCACTAACATCAGTTGTTCTCCATGTCCTCTGAAGAAAGGCAAGAAGTAATCTGCTTAATTTGCAGCAAAGAGGATTTAGGTTACACACAAGAAAATATTTGCTTCTCTAAGGATAGTTAAGCTCTGGACCAGGCTATCTGGAGAAGCAGTAGGATCCCTTCAATAAGAAGCCTTAAGGACAGTGCTGCCAGGGATGGGAGCTGCATGTGTTGAATGTTTAAACTGGGGGAGAAGATCATTTGGTCATCTCTTGAATCTTTGATGTAATTTTAGCACTGTACCTACACACATTCACAGAATGTTTGGGGTGGGAAAGGACCTCTAGACATCATCCAGCCCAAGCCCCTTGCCAAAGCAAGATGACACAGGGCAGGTCACACAGGAATGCATCCAGGTGGGTTTTGAATGTGTCCAGAGAAGCAGACTCCACAACCTCTTTGAGCAGCCTGCTCCAGGGCACCAGCAGCCTCACAGCAAAGAAATTTCTTCTCATGTTGAGGTGGAGCTTCCTGGGTTCCAGTTTGCATCCATTGCCCCTTGTGGCCTTTCAGCACCACTGTCAAGAGCTTGCAACCTTCATCCTGACACCCAGCCCTCAGATACTGATAGACATTGATCAGATCTCCTCTCAGCCTTCTCTTCTCCAGGCTAAACAGCCCTAGGGATCTCAGCCTTTCTTCACAGGAGAGATGTTCAAGTTCCCTTCACCATCCTTGTATCCTCTGTTGGACTCTCTCCAGCAGGTAACTGTCTCTCCTGATCTGGGGAGCCCAAAACTGGACACAATATTCCAGGTGTGGTCTTACCAGTGCAGAGTAGAGCGGGGATAGAGCCTTCCTAGACCTGCTGGACACATCTTGCTTGATGCATCCCTGTTTGTAGTGATACTGGACCAGCCTGTGCATCTGACTTTCCCCTGCTGAGCATCTTGATTGCAGATCTAGCAGGGTTTCTTAGGAGAGGCTTGCTGAAGTGTTTGACAAATAGTACTGATTGTGTTCCTGTTGTCTTTGATCTAATTGGCTATTTACACACATGCCAGCCAGGATCATTAGCAGCATCATTTGATGGTGCTGTTTCATTATGAAGCAGAAAAGAAGATGAAAGCAAATTATTAGAGGGCAGATCGTACTTGAGCAGTCTGTGACTGTGGCAAGAGGTTGCTACAGTGCTTTTGACACTGAACTTATCTAACTCAGGGGGGTGGAGCAACTCCCCTGTAGGGACAGGTTGGGAGAGTTGGGGTTGTTCAGCCTGGAGAAGAGAAGGCTCTAGAGACACCTTAGATCAACCTTCCAATGCCTAAAGGGGGCCTACAAAAAGCCAGGGAGGGAGTTTTCACAAGGGCTTGGAGTGCTAGGATGAGAGGGAAAGGATTGAAGCTTGAAGAGGGCAGATTGAGACTGGAGATGAGGAAGAAATTATTTCCAGTGAGGGTGGTGAGACTGGAACAGGTTGCCCAGGGAGGTTGTGGATGCCCCCTCCCTGGAAGTGTTCAGTGCCACATTGAGTGAGGCCTTAAGCTACAGGAGAGCTAGTGAGGGACTTTTCACAAGGGCTTGTAGTCATAGGATGATGGACAATGGATTGAAGCTTGAGGAGGGCAGATTTATGCTGGAGATGAGGAAGAAATTATTTCAAGTGAGGGTGGGGAGACGCTGGAACAGGTTGTCCAGGGTGGCTGTGGATGCCACCTCCCTGGAAACACTCAAAGTCAGACTTGATGGGGTTGGACTTGATAATCTCTGGAGGCCCCTTCCAACTCCTGGCATTCTATGATTCTGTACGCAAAAAGAGTGTAGCTTTTCTTTTCCATTGAGTCAGCACTCTACAAGTGATGTAAGCCACCTCTGCTTACTCCATGCCTTTAACCTGTCTGCAGCCTGTAGAATACATCCCTAGAGTCCTTCCTAGTCCTTGAATTCTAGCAGCTGTCACTTTAAATTTATTTCTTCCCTTGTCTGGAAGCTATTTTGGTACAAAAGCATCAGACATGCTCTAAGCAAGGCTCCTAAGAGCAGCCCCCGTGACAGGACCTCTCCTGCATCTCTGTGTTATCTTCTTTCAACAGGCTAGAAACTGGTGGCAAGAAGTTTTCCTTTTCAGGGATTTTTTGTTAAGCCATAGCCTATTGCAGTGTTCCTTTCCCCCACTGCTTCCCAGATCATCCTCTATGGCCTAAAGCACTGGTCACAGGAGCTTAGTACTGTTCAAGGCGGTATTGGACTCAAAGCAGCCAAAAGATGCTGTGGAAGGAGCAGCACAGGGCCCTGTGCTGGGGATCAGACCTAACACAGATCTCCCCCACTGTAGTCTTTCATGTCTGTACCTCTTTGAGCTCCAGCCTGTTCAGTCAGCAATTGCTCTTCAACCATGAGAAAAGGAAATTCCAGACTTAAGGCTTCACTGCCTCATTTCTGGCTTCCTCATTGCTTCTCAAATGCCTGAGAGCTTCATGTCTTCCCTTACGCTGCAAGATAATTGCAGGTGCAAACTTCCCCAGCACTGCCTTCTTCTCTGCCTTTTTATTCTCTGGTACCATAGAATCACAGAATGGTTTGGGTTGGAAGGGAACTTAGAGATTGTCTGGTTCCAAGCCCCTGCCATGGGCAAGGGACATCTTCCACCAGCCCAGGTTGCTCAAAGCCTCGTTCAGCCTGGCATTGAACACTTCCAGAGAAGGGGCATCTGCAGTCTCCCTGAGCAACCTGTTCCAGTGCCTCACCACTCTCGCTGGAAAGAATTTTTTCCTAATCTCAAGTCCTCCTCAAGATTTCATTCTTTCCCTCTCATCCTAGCACTACAAGCCTTTGCAAAAACTCCCTCCCTGGCTTGCTTGTAGGCCCCCTTCAGGTACTGGAAGTCTGCTCTAAGGTCTCCCTGGAGCCTTCGCTTCTCCAGGCTGAACAGCCCCAGTTCTTGAAACCTGCCCCATAGGGACATCTGATCATTTTTGTGGCCTCCTCTTGACCAGCTTCAACAGCTCCAGCTTCTTCTTGTGTTGGAGGACACCAGAACTGGATGCAGTACTCCAGGTGGGGTCTCATGAGAGCAGAGCAGGAAAATCACCTCTCTGCTTCTGAGCAAGGCCATTATGAGCAAGTGACTTCCGGAAGAGGCTGAATTTCATTCCATTAGCCATCTTCTCCCTTTGCTCAGTATAAATTGCTTTACCTTGCTCCCCAGATTAATAACCTATTAACCTTCTGGTGAGACTCCACCTGGAGCACTGTGTCCAGCTCTGAAGCCTCTGTTCCAGGAAGGATCTGGAGGTGCTGAAAGGTGTCCAGAGAAGGGTCATGAGGATGAGCAGAGGGCTGGAGCTGCTCTGCTCTGGAGACAGACTGAGAGAGTTGGGGTTGTGCAGGCTGGAGAGGAGAAGGCTCCAGGGAGACCTTCTTGTGGCCTTCCAGTATCTGCAGGGAGCTCCAAGAAAGCTGGGGAGGGACTTTGTAGGGTGTCAGGGAGTGATAGGACTGGGGAGGTGGAAAAAAACTAGAAATGGGTGGATTGAGATTGGATGTTAGGAAGAAGTTCTTCAGCATGAGGGTGGTGAGACACTGGCACAGGTTGCCCAGGGAGGTGGTGGAAGCCTCATCCCTGGAGGTTTTTAAGGCCAGGCTGGATATGGCTGTGAGCAACCTGATGTAGTGTGAGCTGTCCCTGCCCATGGCAGGGGGGTTGGAACTGGCTGAGCCTTGAGGTCCCTTCCAACCTTAACAGTTCTATGATTCTATGATTCTTGTTAGCACAGAAATGTGCATTCCTCGGACCACTAGATGGATAAGGAACTGGCTTGATGGCTGCACCCAAAGAGTGGCTGTCAATGGCTCCATGTCCCAGTGGAGGCCAGGGACAAGCAGAGTCCCTCAGGGATCAGTCCTGGGACCTGTCTTGTTCAACAACTTTGTGGGTGACATGGACAGTGGCATTGAGTGCACCCTCAGCAAGTTTGCTGATGACACCAAGCTGTGTGGTGCAGCAGACACGCTGAAGGGAAGGGAGGCCATCCAGAGGGACCTTGACAGGCTGGAGAGGTGGGCACAAGCCAACCTCATGAAGTTCAATAAGAGCAAGTGCAGGGTCCTGCATCTGGGTCGAGGCAATCCCAGGCACAAATACAGGCTGGGCAGTGACTGGCTGGAAAGCAGCCCTGAGGAGAGAGACTTGGGGGTGCTGGTGGATGAGAAGCTCAACATGAGCTCTCAGTGTGCACTTGCAGCCCGCAAAGCCAATCAGATCCTGGGCTGCATCAGGAGAAGTGTGGCCAGCAGGTCGAGGAAGGTGATCCTCCCCCTCTGCTCAGCTCTGGTGAGACCCCACCTGGAGTACTGCATCCAGTTCTGGAGCCTCTATTACAAGAGGGATATGGAGGCACTGGAAGGTGTCCAGAGAAGGACCACAAGGATGATCAGAGGGCTGGAGCACCTCTCCTATGAGGACAGACTGAAGGAGTTGGGGCTGTTCAGTCTGGACAAGAGAAGGCTCCGAGGTGACCCAATTGTGGCCTTCCAGTATCTGAAGGGGGCCTACAGGAAGGCTGGGGAAGGACTTCTAAGGATCTCAGGTAGTGATAGGACTAGGGGGAATGGAATGAAGCTGGAGGTGGGGAGATTCAGGCTAGATGTGAGGAGGAGGTTCTTCACCATGAGAGTGGTGAAACCCTGGAATGGGCTGTCCAGGGAGGTGGTCGAGGCCCCGTCCCTGGGGGTGTTTAAGCCCAGGCTGGATGAGGCTCTGGCCAGGCTGATCTAGTGTGGGGTGTCCCTGTCCGTGGCAGTGGGGTTGGAACTAGATGATCCTTGTGGTCCCTTCCAACCCTGACTGATACTATGATACTATGATACTCAAACAATGCTCTGATGGTATCCAGGCTTGCAGGAGGGGGGAAATGCTTCTGGGAAAAGGAGTCTGGGAGTAGTAATTTAGGCAGGGAGAAGAAAAATACAGTCTGCATACACATTTACTCTGTACTTAGTCTTAACTAATCAATACCTGCTTGACCTCAAAAACTGGATTCTTTGGAGAAGGTCAAGAACAGCAAACAGGAGTAACCAGCCTGGGCTTTCTTACTCTGTCTAAACCAAGATTTTAGTAACTTTTCCTGTGAATAGACAAGATGAACTCCTGGCTAGACAATCTTCCAGGAGCAGACATCTCTAATAGCCAAAGGGTGAGATTCCCCTGTCAGAATGGAGATGGTGGTAGTGCAGACTGTCACCTTGGAGCTCATTGTCTGGGCTCTCTTTACAAGGAGACAGAAATAGGCCTTTCAAGGGTCACCTCATTTCAATGGAAGAAAGGACAAATGACTAGACTTTCACAAGAGTTTATTTCCCTCCACTGAATCTGAAAGGAGAATCAAGGATTAGGTCAGATGCAGATAGCTATGTTCCAGCCTCCTCAGATTAGGCAAGATGAGTCCCACTATCCAGTCTGCATCTTGCCTACAGCTTTCCCATCACAGAATCACAGAATATTAGGGGTTGGAAAGGACCTTGAAAGCTCATCCAGCCCAACCCCCCAGCCAGAGCAGGAGAACCTGGAGCAGGGACACATCCAAGTGGTTTTTAATATCTCCAAAGAGGGAGACTCCACAACCCTCCTGGACAGCCTGTTCCAGTCTTCCCTCACAGGGAAAAAAATCTCCCTCATGTTTCCATGGAACTTCCTGTGTCTCAGCTCCCACCATTGCCCCTTGTGCTGGCATTGGGCGCCACCCAGCAGAGCCTGGCTCCAGCCTCTGGGTGCTCACCCATGATCCCAGGCTTTCACAAAGTCACATTTCTATACTTAACTACAGGAACTACCAGATGGTTTTCATCTCCTTGCCATGATTACCAACTATCTGTCCTCTTTTTGGAGCAACCAGTCTGAGATTACACAGGGGGGGGGGGGGAAATCCCCTCCATTTTGAAAGAAGCAGCAAAAATCACAGACTTTGTGGCTTTGTTATTCTTAACTCCAAAGTTCCTCTCACTCCTTCATTCACCTCAGACTCCATTATGCCACTCAGGGAAAAGGAACACCCAATTCTGTGTTTTTTATAGGCTGAGGGAGCTGGGCTTGTTCAGCCTGGAGAGGAGAAGACTCCAAGGAGACCTTAAGAGCTGCCCTCCAATACCTGAAGGGATAGTACAAAAGGGCTGGAGAAGTACTTTTCATGGGAGTGTCTCGAGTCAGGATAAGGGGGAATGGTTTAAAGCTGAGGGAGAGTAGGTTTGGACTGGATCTCAGGAAAAAGTTCTTCAGTATGAGGGTTGTGAGACTCTGAAATAGGCTATCCAGAGAGGTTGTGGATTCTGCCTCCCTGGAGGTATTTAGGGCCAGGTTGGATGAGGCCTTGAGCAGCCAAGCCTAGATGGGAGGTGTCCCTGCCCATGGTGGGGAGGTTGGAGCAGATGATCTCTGAGGTCCCTTCCAACCTAAGCCATTCTGTGATTCCATGATTTTCTGGTATCAGGAAGGGTTTGGACTGAATGGCTCTCTAGAATATCAACCACACTCAGTCCTTACCTTGTGACCTCTCAGTCCTACACAAGCTTTGCAGACCATGCTGGGAGACAATGAGCTGGAGGAGTATCTCCACCTTTTGCTCTTGTGTTATTTGCAAGTAGTGAGGTCCTTTCCAAGCTCAGCCATTCTGTGATTCTGTGAATCAAATAGATGTTTCTTGGCCTGAACCATTGTACTCATTGGCATCCATCCAAAGCACATGTTGCTCAGCTGTTTATCCCTCTGCCTTTGCAGTTATCCCCCTAGCCCATCTGCTTCTCAATGTGATGTGTTTGCTCTGCAGGACTGCTGCCAGACTTCAGGACAAGAAGCAATATTAAACAATTAATTGTCTTTAAATCTAAGAATCTTTCAGTTGGGGTGAAAGCCCTTCTGTGATTTGTCTAGGGAAAACAAAATACTTCCAATGCAAGAACATTTCTTCCTTGTTGCAGTCAAGAGTTACTACGTGTAAAAAAGCAAGATGGAAAGGTGGAGATACTCCTCCAGCTCATTGTCTCACAGCATGGCCTGCAAAGCTTGTGTAGGACTGAGTGTGGCTAATACTCTAGAGAGCCATTCAGTCCAAACCCTTCCTGATACCAGAAAATCACAGACTGGCTTAGGTTGAAAAGGACCTCAGATATCATCTACTCAGACCTCCCTACCATGGGCAGGGACACCTCCCATCTAGGCTTGGTTGCTCAAGGCCTCCTCCAAACTGATCTTAAACACCACCAGGGAGGCAGAATCCACAACCTCTCTGGACAACTTATTTCAGAGTCTCACAACCCTCATACTGAAGAACTGTTTCCTGAGATCCAGTCTAAATCCTGAGATCCACTCTAAATCTTCTTTCCATCAGCTTCAAACCATTCCCCCTTGTCCTATTGCTAGACACCCCCATGAAAAGTCTCTCTCCAGCCTTCCTGTAAGTTCCTTTGACACAACCAGTCTGGAATGATTGAGTGTTGAATGTCATGGGATAAGTGTTGTTTCTTCCTTCTCTCTCTTCCAGACAGTGATTTCAAACCCTCAATGATTACAGACACTTGTGTCTTATAAGAGGAGCAACCAAATGAATGTGCCTCATTTATTTACCAAAAAGAAGGGGGAAGATGAAGGAAAATATTTAAACATCTCCCTAATATTTGATACTCCAACAACTCCCCCAGTCACAAGGCTTAGCAATGAATCAGGTCTGCTCTGTAGAACAGCATGGCAGGAGGCAGGCTCCTGTGCACACAGATTTCCTCAAAGGATCCACAGCTGACAGCACACATCAACTCTAACAGAAAAAGTCATCACTGGGCAGAAAGAACAGAAAAGGAAAGCTCCCCTAGCAACTGAAAGAGCATCTCCTCAAGTGCAGCAAGGAAACCCCAAATGCTTTCCCAACCATAACAAGAGAATAGACTCACAGAATGGTTTGGGTTGGAAGGAACTTTGAAGATCACAGCTCACAGGATGTTAGGGGTTGGAAGGGACCTCCAGAGATCTTCCAGTCCAACACCCTGCCAGAGCAGGACCATACAATCCAGCACAGTTCACACAGGAACACATCCAGACAGGGCTGGGAAGTCTCCAGAGAAGGAGACTCCACAACCTCTCTGGGCAGCCTGCTCCAGTGCACTGTGAGCCTCACAATGAAGAAGTTCCTCCTCTTGTTGAGATGGAACCTCCTGTGCTGGAGTTTACTTCCATTGCCCCTTGTCCTATCCCAGGGTGCACTTGAGCAGAGCCTGTCCCCTCCCTCTTGACCCCCAGCCCTCTGATACTGATAGACATTGATCAGATCTCCTCTCAGACTTCTCATCTCCAGACTAAACAGCCCCAAGGCTCTCAGCCTTTCCTCACAGGGCAGTGCTCCAGTCCCTTCTTCATCCTTGTAGCCTTCCCTTGGACTCTCTCCAGCAGATCCCTGTCCCTCTTGAACTGGGGAGCCCAAAACTGGATACTATATTCCAGGCGAGGCCTTACCAGGGCAGAGTAGAGGGGAAGGAGAACATCCCTGGATCTGCTGGCCATACTCCTCTGAATGCAGCCCAGGATCCCATTGGCCTTCTTGGTCACCAGGACACATTGGTGACCCACGGAGAACTTGTTTGATTTCCAGATCAGCTGTTTTGCCCAGGGAGGTGGTTGGGGCCCCATCCCTGGAGATATTCAAGGTGAGGGCTCTGGGCAACCTGATTTAGTTGGGGATGTCCCTGCTGACTGCAGGGGGGTTGGACTGGATGAGCTTTGGAGGTCACTTGCAAGCCAAACCATTCTATGATTCTGTGGCTCTACGTGATTGTGGCAGGGAGTGTCTTGTACAGAGGAAAACAGTGGAAGCAACCATGCTGTGTTTTGCAAACATGCCAGAGAAGGCCAAGCTGCCCCCAGCTTTCACCACAGCTTGTTGCATTTCATCACTGTTAAAAGCTGGAGGCTGAGGCAGGAGCTTGTGCCATTCGCCCACTGCATGACTGAAACTCCTCTTCCATTTCTGCTCTTTCTGCTCTTTCATGCTTGTCCTTGTCACCCAGACGACAATCTTGACAGCATGTCTGGTCTCTGAAGGGCTTGTCCTAGGCCAGTAGGCAGCCAGAGAAATGTGAACTGCCACATCTCAAAAGAGCTCAGAATGGTGAATTGAAACATTTATAATTCAACAGAATCGATGCCTTTAACTCTTTCATTTCTCTTCATATTTAGAAAAAGAAAATCTCCCTTGTCTGTAACTGCCTCCCACATCATCAGCAAGTGTGTAGATGGCACCAATCTGAGTGGTGCTGTCAATACACCAGAGGACAGGATGGCATCCAGAGGGACCTGGACAAGCTGGAGAGGTGGTGCCCAGGTGAGCCTCATGAGACTCAACAAGAGCAAGTGCAGGGTCCTGCACCTGGGCCAGAACAATCCTCACTGTCAATACAGACTTTGGGGGGAGGTGATAGAAAGCAGCCTTGAGGAAAAGGACTTGGGGGTGCTGATGAGTGAGAAACTAGACAGGAACAGGCAGTGTGAGCTTGCAGCACAGGAGGCCAGTAGCAGCCTCGGCTGCATCTATAGCAGTGCTGCCAGCAGAGCCAGAGAGGTGATTCTTCCACTTGGCTCTGCTCTGCTGAGACCTCAGCTGGAGTACTGCGTGCAGGTCTGGAGCTCTCAACACAGGAAGGGCATGGACCTGATGGAGAGGGTCCAGAGGAGGGCCATGAAAATGATCAGGGGGTTGGAGCAGCTCTGCTGAGAGGACAGGCTGAGGGAGCTGGGGGTGTTCAGTCTGGTGAAGAGGAGGCTCCAGGGAGACCTAATAGCAGCCTTCCAGTACCTGAAGAGGGTTACAAGAAGGATGGAGAGAGACTGTTTGCAAAGGCCTGCAGGGACAGTACCAGGGACAATGGCTTCAAACTAGAGAAGGGCAGATTTAGACTGGATGTTAGGAAGAAGTTCTTTGCTATGAGGGTGGTGAAACACTGGAAAAGGTTGCCCAGGGAGGTGGTTGGGGTCCCATCCCTGGGGATATTCAAGGTGAGGCTTGACAACACCCTGGGCAGCCTGATCTAGTTGGAGATATCCCTGCTGAGTCTGGGGAAGTCAGACAGGATGAGCTTTGGAGGTTCCTTCCAGCCTGGATCGTTCTGTGCTTCTACGATTCTGTGATCTTTTTGTGTGTTGAAAGCTCCAATTCTCCTCTACTAATTTTGGACACTTTCCCTGAGATTGTGAATAGGACAATCAGGGCTCTTGAGGACAAAAGGGAAAGTGTGTCATGGAGAGCACTGAATATTGAAGCAAACAGTACAGGAGAAGTGCAGTGATTATGTGAGCACTTGAAAATGAAAGCACTGCAAAATTTCCTGTCTTTTGCACCAGGGAATGAAGAATGAGATGCTTGAAAGGAGGATTTAGGACTCAGTTTGCAGCAGCAAGTGCATGGCCTTGACAGCTGGGTTGGTGCTATTTTCCCACCCCCACTGAAGTGTGTTTGGCAGAGGCATTGTACTGAATCAGGGAGGGTTGGAAGGGAAAACTGGAGATCATCAAGTCCAACCCACTCCCAAGGCAGAGTTACCTAGAGAAGGTCATAGGGGAACAAATCTAGGTGGGTTTTGAATGGCTCCAGAGACTCCACCACCTCTCTGGGCAGCCTGCTCCAGGACTCCATTACCCTTAAATTTAAAAAGTTCCTCCTCATATTCAGATGGAAGTTATATTCAATTCTGTGCCTGTTGCCCCTTGCCCTGTTTCTGGGCACCACTGAACAAAGCTTAGTATCATAGTATCATAGTATCAGTCAGGGTTGGAAGGGACCACAAGGATCATCTAGTTCCAAGCCCCCTGCCATGGGCAGGGACACCCCACACTAGATCAGGCTGGACAGAGCTTCATCCAGCCTGGGCTTAAACACCTCCAGGGATGGGGCCTCAACCACCTCCCTGGACAACCCATTTCAGGGCTCCACCACTCTCATGGTGAAGAACTTCCTCTGCACATCCAGCCTGAATCTCCCCACCTCCAGCTTCATTCCATTCCCCCTAGTCCTATCACTACCTGAGATCCTGAGAAGTCCTTCCCCAGCCTTCCTGTAGGCCCCCTTCAGATACTGGAAGGCCACAATTAGGTCACCTGGGAGCCTTCTCTTCTCCAGACTGAACAGCCCCAACTCCTTCAGTCTGTCCTCATAGGAGAGGTGCTCCAGCCCTCTGATCATCCTCGTGGCCCTTCTCTGGACACCTTCCAGCGCCTCCATATCCCTCTTGTAACAGAGGCTCCATAACTGGAGGCAGTACTCCAGGTGGGGTCTCACCAGAGCTGAGTAGAGGGGGAGAATCACCTCCCTTGACCTGCTGGCCACACTTCTCTTGATGCAGCCCAGGATCTGATTGGCCCCATCCTCCTGACACCCACCCTTGAAGTACTGATCAGCACTGATGAAATGCCTCCTCAGTCTTCTCCAGACTAAAAAGCCCCAGTTCACACTATTGCAGTCAAGGTTGGAAGGGGCCTCCAGAGCCCATCCAGTCCAACCCCCCTGCCAGAGCAGGGTCACCCAGGGTAATCTGCACAGGAATGCATCCAGGCAATCAGCACCCTCAAGTCTTTTTCATCAGGACTACTCTCAACCAGCTTTGTACCCAGCCTGGATTTGTCCCTGGGGTTGGCCCAATTTGACTTGTTGAACCTCATGCAGATGGCAATGGCTCACTTCTCAAGCTTGTCAAGATCTCAGTATCACACAGCACATTAGAGGTTGGAAGGGACCTCCAGAGATCATCCAGTCCAACTGCCCTGTCAAAGCAGGATCACCCAGGGTAGTCTGCACAGGAATGCATCCAGGTGGGTTTGGAAAGTCTCCAGAGAAGGAGACTCCACCACCTTGCTGGGCAGCCTGTTCCAGGGCTCTGTCACCCTCACTGTAAAGAAGTTTCTCCTCATGTTGAGGTGATATCTTCTATGTTCAAGTTTGTATCCATTGTTCCTTGTCTTATTATTGTACACCAATGAAAAGAGCTTGGCCCCCTCCACTTGACACCAACCCCGCAGATATTTATAGATATAGGTAGACATAGACAGACAATCCTCTCAGCCTTTCCTCCCAGGAGAGATGTTCCAGTCCCCTCAGCATCTCTGGAGCCCTAAACAAAAGCTGTGGTGAGGGCTGATTCTCAATAGATCACCAGGAAGGAGCTGCTCTGTTATGTACCAAACCCTGACCCAGAACCAGGTTGTCTATGAATGATTCAGCCCCAGGTGCCCCACAATCATGCAGTCACAATGGGGGACAGCACCACATCTGTCCTCCTCCCCTCATGCTTCACTGTGGCCTGAGTGAAACATTTCATCAGAACTCCAGCTCCAGTAGACCCTGCTGTCAGTATGAGTCAAGAAACAAGCCCTGAGAGAGCTTAGAATCACAGAATCCAGCTCGTAGGAAGGGATCTTCAAAGGTCATCTCGTCCAGCCCCCTGCAGTCAGCAGGAACACTTCCAACTAGATCAAGCTGCCCAGGGCTGTACTAGGTTTTACTCTGAATGTCTCCAGGGATGGGAACTCCACCACATCTCTGGGCAGCCTGTTCCAGTATTTCACTACCCTTGTTTTGAAGAACTTCCTCCTGGTCCAACCTGAATCTGCTCTGCTCCGTTTTCAAACCTTTGCTCCTCATCCTATCCCCACAGGCCCTTCTGAACAGTCCCTCTCCAGCTCTCCTGTAGGTCCCTTTCAGGTATTGAAATGCAGCTCTAAGGTCTCCCCAGAGCCTTCTCTTCTCCAGGCTGAGCAACCCCAACTCTCCATCCTCTCTTCACAGCAGAGGTTCTCCAGCCCTCTGACCATCTTCATGGCCTCCTCTGAACCTTCCCCAGCAGGTCCATGGCCTTCCTGTGTTGGGGGCCTCGGAGATGAACATAGCACTGCAGGTGAGGTCTTAGCAGAGCAAAGGAGAGCAGAGGGACAGGATGCCCTCTCTCCATCTCTGGCCATGTTGCTTTGGATGCAGCCTAGGCTGCCCTAGACCTTCTGTGCTGCCAGTGGCCATTGCTGGCTCCTGACCAGCTTCTCCTCCACCAGCACCCCCAAGTCCTTCCCTGCTGGGTTCCTCACAATTTGATTGATATCAAAGATTGCCCCAACCCTGATGTAGGACCTTGCCTTTGCCTACTGAACCTCATGCTTCATTTTACAGAGCCTTGAAGGGGATGAGAGACTGCTGCATAAATATCTACCCATAATAACTGTAAGAAATGAGAGCATTTATAGACAGGTTTCTACTGCACGTGGAGTTTCACAAGCTCTTGTTGTGTTATTCCAGCGTTGGCCCAGAAGCTTCACCTGAGATTGTTGATCTGTTATGATGAAAATAAAGCAAACCTCTGCTGTGATCACAGCCAGAGCAGCTGAAATACTACAAAGTGCAATGAGTGTGTTTACACCTGCTCACATTTCTGCATGTATAAATGAATACAGAATTAACCAGGTTGGAGAAGACCTTTGAGATCATTGAGTCCAACCTATCACCCAACACCATCTAATCAACTCAACCATGGCACTAAATGCCTCATCCAGTCTCTTTTTAAACACTTCCAGTGATGGTGATTCCACCACCTCCCTGGGCAGCATATTCCAATGGCCAATCTCTCTTTCTGGAAAGAATGTCTTCCTAACATCAGCTTAAACCTCCCCTGGCGCAGCTTGAGACTGTGTCCTCTGTCACTGGTTGCCTGGGAGAAGAGACCAACCCCCACCTGGTTACAACCTCCCTTCAGGTAGTTGTAGATTGCAATAAGGTCTCCCCTGAGCCTCCTTTTCTCCCAGCTAAACACCCCCAGCTCCCTCAGCCTCTCCTCACAGGGCTGTGCTCCAACCCCCTCCCCAGACTTGTTGCCCTTCTCTGGACACATTCAAACAACTCAACATCTTTCTGAACCTGGAGCTGATGAGAGATCAATAGTACCACAGAATGCATCAGGTTGGAAAGGACTCTTGAAGGTCTTGTCTAGCCCCCTGTGGATATCAGCACTCAAGAACAATATAAGGATTGGTTCAGGTCCCTTCACTGATTATTTTATAGAATCATAGACTCATAGAATGGTTTGGGGTGGGAAATACCCCTCTAAGATCATTGAGTTCAACCATCAACCCAATAACACCATGACCACTAACCCATGTCCCTTAGTGCCATGGCCACACATTTCTTGAATACCTCTGGGGCTGGTGACTCCACCACCTCCCTGGGCGGCTTGTTCCAATCCCTCACCACTCTCAAAGGAAATAAATTTTTCCTCATATTCAGCCCAAACCTCCCTTGGCCATTTCCCGTTGTTCTACCACCTGATTGTAGGGAGAAGAGGTCCTGGGCAGAATCCAACAGCATGCGATTTAACACATCCAAGTGCCGAGTTCTGCACATGGGCCACAACAACCCCATGCAGAGCTACAGGCTGGGGTCAGAGTGGCTGGAGAGCAGCCAGGCAGAGAGGGACCTGGGGGTGCTGATCGACAGCCACCTGAATATGAGCCAGCAGTGTGCCCAGGTGGCCAGGAGGGCCAATAGCATCCTGGCCTGCATTAGGAATAGTGTGGCCAGCAGGAGCAGGGAGGTCACAGTGCCCCTGTACTCTGCATTGGTTAGGCCGCACCTTGAGTACTGTGTCCAGTCCTGGGCCCCTCAGTTTAAGAAGGACATCGAAACACTTGAGTGTGTCCAGAGAAGGGCAACAAGGCTGGGAAGAGGCCTTGAACATAAGCCCTATGAGGAGAGGCTGACGGAGCTGGGATTGTTTAGCCTGGAGAAGAGGAGGCTCAGGGGTGACCTCATTGCCCTCTACAACTACCTGAAGGGTGGTTGTAGCCAGGAAGGGGTTGGCCTCTTCTCCCAGGCAACCAGCACCAGAACAAGGGGACACAGTCTCAAGCTGCGCCAGGGGAGGTTTAGACTCGAGGTGAGGAGGAAGTTCTTCACCGAGCGAGTCATTCGTCATTGGAACGGGTTGCCCAGGGAGGTGGTTGAGTCATCGACCCTGGAGGCGTTCAAGGGGAGATTGGACATGGCACTTGGTGCCATGGTCTAGGCATGGGGTCTGTGTTGATAGGTTGGACTCGATGATCCCCGAGGTCCTTTCCAACCTAAGTGATACTGTGATACTGTGAACAAAGTTGGTGAGGGGTTTGGAACACAAGCCCTATGAGGAAAGACTGAGGGAGCTGGGGTTGCTTAGCCTGGAGAAAAGGAGACTCAGAGGTGACCTTATCACTCTCTATAACTACCTGAAGGGAGGTTGTAGACAGGCGGATGATGGTCTCTTCTCCCAGGCACCTAGTACCAGAACAAGAGGACACAGTCTCAGGCTGCACCAGGGGAGGTTCAGGTTGGATATTAGGAAGAAGTTCTACACAGAGAGAGTGATTGCCCATTGGAATGGGCTGCCCAAGGAGGTGGTGGAGTTGCCGTCATTGGAGGTGTTCAGGAGGAGACGTGATGGGGTGCTTGGTGCCATGGGTTAGCTGTTTGTTTGGGTGGGTTGGATTGGTTGATGGGTTGGACACGATGATCTTGAAGGTCTCTTCCAACCTGGTTTAGTTTATTCTATTCTAAATAAAGGTTTATTCTATTCTAGCTCACTGTAATCTCCTTTCAGGGAGCTGTGTAGAGCAATGAGGCCTCCCCTCTTCTCCAGGCTGAACAACTCCAGCTCCTTCAGCTTTATGTCTACAGATCTGTTCTCTAGTCACTTCACCAGCTTTGTTACCCTTAAATGTCCTTAGGAACTCTGAAAAGAGAGCAGTGAATGAGGCCAGATGGCAAGAGCTAGAAAATTGAAGAGCAAAGAGCCTGAAATCTGTGCCAGGATAAAACTAAGGAAGGTCTATGGTGTGCAAACAGTAAAGTGTAGAAGGATGAAATTGGTCTTGTTGAAATAAATGCAGTAGGAGTTTTTAATGGACCATCACCCTCATTTATGGAGCAAAGCCTGCTAACAAATCCTGAGTAGCTCCTGGACCTTTGTCTTACTCAACAGTGATCATACAGAATAAAGTTGAGAACTCAACATGAGCCAGCAGTATGCAATTGTAGTCCAGAGAGCCAAGCAGAGCCTGGACTGCTGCAAGAGAAATGTAGCCAGCAGGGACAGGGAAGTGATTCTCCCCCTCTGCTCCACTCTGCTGAGACCCCACCTGGAGCACTATGTCCAGTTCTGGAGCACCTACTACAGGAAGGATCTGGAGGTGCTGGAAGGTGTCCAGAGAAGGGCCACACAGATGAGCAGAGGGCTGGAGCTGCTCTGCTCTGGAGACAGCCTGAGAGAGTTAGGGTTGTTCAGTCTGCAAAAGAGAAGGCTCCAAGGAGACCTTCTTGCAGCTTTCCAGTATCTGCAGGGGGCTACAGGAAAGCTGGGAAGGGACTTTGTAGGGTGTCAGGGAGGGATAGGACTGAGGGGTATGGAACAAAACTAGAAATGGGGAGATTGAGATTGAATGTTAGGAAGAAGTTGTTCCCCATGAGGGTGGTGAGAGACTGGCACAAGTTGCCCAGGGAGGTGGTGGCAGCCTCATCACTGGAGGTTTTTGTAGCCAGGCTGGCTGTGGCTGTGAGCAACCTGCTGTAGTGTGAGGTGTCCCTGCCCATGGCAGAGGGGTTGGAACTGGCTGAGCCTTGAGGTCCCTTCCAACTCTGACAATTCCCTGATTCTATGACTTGTGGCCAAGATGGCCAAAGGTGCACCAAGTAAAGTGTGTCCAGTGGATCTAGGAAGGTTCTCCTTCCCCTCTACTCTGCCCTGGTGAGATCACACCTGGGATACTGTGTCCAGTTTGAGGCTCCCCAATTCAAAAGAGAAAGGAATCTACTGGAGACAGTCCAGTAGACTGAACATTTGTGCTGTGAAGAAAGGCTGAGAGCCCTGAGGCTGCTTGGTCTAGGGAAGAGAAGGCTGAGAGAGGATCTTATCAATGTCTATAGATATCTGAAGGGTGGGTGTCAAGGTATAGGTGCCAGGCTCTTGTCAGTGGTGCCCACTAATCGAACAAGGAACAACAGGTATGAGCTTGAACCCAGGACCTTCCACCTCAACAGGAGGAGAAATTTCTTCGGTGTGAGGGTGTTGGAGCCTTGGAGCAGGCTGCCCAGAGAGGTTGTGGAGTCTCCTACTCTGTAGAAATTCTAAACCCACCTGGATGTGTTCCTGTGTGTCCTGCCCTAGGTGATCCTGCTTTGGCATGGGGGTTGGACTGGATGATCTGTAGAGGTCCCTTCCAGCCCCTACCACTCCATGATTCTATGATCTGATTGAGCTAACCTAGAAGATGAGAGGAATGACAGCCCTGCACTGACAGCTGCACAGACATGAAGGGACCTGGGGAGCTTTCAGGATCACAGCTGGGATAGACCCAAGCAAATCACTATTTGCCATGGGGCTGGGTGAGCATCGCTGCATCTGCTCCATTTGCCACCATAATCCCACCATTGATTCCCAGCATGTATGGATTGTGTAGCCAGCCCTGTGCCTTTACACAGAGCTGGTACCAGCATCTTAAAGCCCACTGGGCATCTACAGTCAGCAATATAGATATGGATGGTGGTACACACACATGACCTTGCAGTGAGATCAGGGATCATGGCCAAGTGCCTCTAGGGTTAAGAGATTTTAGCACTATGTTCACTGAATCACAGAATGCCAGCTAGGAAGGAACCCCAAGCATCATCTGCTCCAACCTTTATAGGTGGTAGTGAAGTTGCATTTTGCTGGTCCAGCAGTGGGTCAGGCTGACTATTCCAACTTTCCAATGTAGAACAATCCACTGCTTCCCTTGGGAGATGATTCCAATACCCAGCTGTTCTCACAGGGAAGTATTTTTTGCTGGAGTCCAATGGGATTCTTCCCCAGGAGCAACTTGATCCCATTACTCCTTGTCTTTTCTATGGGACTCCTTGTAAAAAGGGAGTCTCCATTGTCCTGGTAGCCACCCTTTATGCCCTGGTCCATGGGGCAGACTTCACAGGATCCCAGGTCAGAGGATGTTAGGGGTTGGAAGGGACCTCCAGAGATCTTCCAGTCCAACCCTCCTGCCAGAGCAGGACCATACAATCCAGCACAGGTCACAGAGGAATGCATCCAGATGGGTCCTGAAAGTCTGCAGAGAAGGAGACTCCACCACCTCTCTGGGCAGCCTGCTCCAGTGCTCTGTGACCCTCACAGTGAAAAAGTTCCTCCTCATGCCGAGGTGGAACTTCCTGTGCTGGAGTTTATATCCATTGCCCCTTGTCCTATCCCAGGGTGCAGCTGAGCAGAGCCTGTCCCCTCCCTCCTGAACCCAATCTCTCAGATATTTATAAATATTTATTAAATCCCCTCTCAGCCTTCTCCTCTCCAGACTAACCACCCCCAGGGCTCTCAGCCTCTCCTCCCCAGGCAGTGCTGCAGTCCCTTCAGCATCCTTGTAGCCCTCCCTTGGACTCTGTCCAGCAGATCCCTGTCCCTCTTAAACTGGGGAGCCCAGAGCTGGATGAAATAATTCTAAATGTGGCCTCACCAGGGCAGAGTAGAGAGGGAGGAGAACCTCCCTTGACTTAGCACAGCATTAGAATTTTCCAGAGCCTCCCCTTCAGGGAGTGCAGCTGTCCTGGGTGCTCCTTGCAGTCTGCTGTTGGGGCTGCTCATGCTCATACCTGCAGCCTGCCAGTGACCTATTTAGCATTGGATGCAGCCACATGATCCTGATGGCCGCTGGAGCAGGGAGAGCCTCACCACAAACCTCACTGCCTGTAGGGGTTTCACTCTGCAAGTTAATCAATGCAGGCCAAGCTGCACCATCGATATTAATCAGGTTGTGAAGGCTTTGGCGTTCCAGCACTTCAATTTTCTGCTACTTCCAGCTTGCTGTGCAGTCTGCTTTGTGCATACCAATGGATGCCAGCACCTCCATGGCTCAGCAGGTTCACAGGGGAGCCCAGGAGTGCCCAATAAGGGCCTAAGCAAAGACTCTCGACAGAGATTTAAATTCTTTTCTGATGCACAAACAACTGGAGCAGTAGAACTCACAGGTCAGCAGTTGCTGCCCTCAGCTGAGCAGCCTATCTGACAGCTCTGCAGATGATAGGGGTTGGCCATTTGTGAGAGCTTGCTTGACCCAGGGGGCTATTAGCGAGATCTATAGGCAGGATAGCTCCTCCCTCTGACTGGAAGTGCTTGCATTTAGTGCCCTGGCTTGACCTGCCACGCTTTGAATCTCTGGCATTGTCTAATGCCGTGGAAAAATTCACCCACATAACACTCCCATTAGTTCCTGGCTGATAAATGTCTCCTTGCTGGTGCTGCTGGCCACGACCTCACCCTACGTGCCCAGCTGAGGCCTTCTTTTGTGTGTGTGAAGGGAGCCTGAGGATGAAATAAAACTGATTTTGACTTTTTGTGCCACTCAGTCCCTGAGAACAGAAGGAGGAAGGCTCTTGCTCCTGCCAGTTCCAAGTGCAGTCAGCCCCGAGGGTAAGAGGCAGCTGATCTTCAGGATGGCATTTGCATTGCAACTGCCCTGACAAGAGAGATTAACAGGAGGTTGTTCCACGTGGTCTTGGAAAGATCAAGGATACTTTCGTGATGCTTAGTGGCAGCTTAAATTCGCTTTTACAAAGAACTTTCTGAGTCTACAGGTCTAGCACAATTTGCACACTCTTGGGGTTAGGCAGCTCCTTGTTTCAGGGCAAGAAGCTCCCAGCAGCAGCTCTCTGAGTCACTTTTTCAAATGTCAGCATCTGAACGTTGCATGGTCCCCTCTGAGGTGTCTAAGGAGACAAGCAGAATTTCATAGAGTCATAGAACAGCTCGAGTTGGAAGGGACCTTCAGGATCCTCTAGTTCCAAACCCCTGCCGTGGGCTGCAACACCTTCCATGAGGTCCAGAGGAGGCCATGAAGATGATAAGAGGGCTGGAGAACCTCTCCTATAGACACAGGCTGGGAGACTTGGGGCTGTTCATCCTGGAGAAGAGAAAGCTCCAGTGAGACCTCAGAGCAGCCTTCCAGAACATGAAGGGGCTCCAGGGGAGCTGGGGAGGGACTTTTTACAAGGGCTGGGAGTGACAGGAAGAGAGACAATGGCTTTGAACTGGAAAAGGGTGGACTGAGACTGGAGATGAGGAAGAAATTCTTTAGAGCAAGGGTGGTGAGACACTGGAACAAGCTGCCCAGGGAGGTTGTGGATGTCTGCACCCTGAAGGTGTTGGACAGGACCTTGAGCAACCTGGGCTAGTGTGAGGTGTCCCTGCCCATGGCAGGGGGGTTGGAACTGGCTGATCTTTAAGGTTCCTTCCAACCTAACCCATTCTATAATGCTATGATTCTATGATGAAGAGGAAGGCAGACACCAGTGATAGCTTTGCCACTGTACATAATCTGAGAGTAGTAGCAGTAATGTCTGAAAAGCCTTAAATCCTGCTGTAGAGAACTGATTTGCTTGGCAACTGCTTAGCAGCCCATTGCATAGGTAGAGAGACTTCAAGCTGTATTCTTCCAACGCTGATGGAATCAAGCTCTCTGAGACAGAGACTGGTTCATGTCTTCCTAAAGGAGAGCTGTGATGCACTGGGGGCTAAGCTAGGACATAGGTTTGCATCTACAGATATTTTCAGTCTACTTTTCCTCCAAATCCCACACATTTTTCCCACTGAGGCTGCACTGAGTGGAGTTTGACTCCCAGAAAAGCTGAAGGATTTATCTAACAGGAAAACTACTGCAGGAGCACAAGTCTGGGGTGGCTGTGATGGACGTGTTTCAACAATTACTGTGCCTTGCACGGCGCCATTCCTGTAATTAATGGGCAAGGACTGTCTAATTCTCCTTGGTGCTGCTCAAGTGGTGCCAAGACACTCGGACCTTCCATAAATTAACTCTGAAGGAGCTGGAACAGGGCTGCAGGGCCAGCTCTAATTTATCTCATCTCGGTGCTGAAGCCTGAAATCAGGTGTAGAGCCACAGCAGGGATGTAATAGCCTGGCAGGGATGTGATACCCAGCAGGGATGTGACACCCCAGCAGGGATGTGATACCCAGCAGGGATGTAGCAGCCACTGCTGAGCCCATAGGGCAGCCCTTCAGGCTTTTACATTTGGGAGGAGATGCTGGAGTGGTGCACTGGTAATCAGGGCTTTCACCCCTCACCTAACACAAAGCCCCAGAGGTGTCCCCAATACCCCACTTATGTGCCTTGTGGCAATAGCATACCTCTAGGCTAACACTTCATGAAGCCATAGAGTAGTTTGGGTTGGAAAAGACCTCCAAGATCATTGAGTCCAACCAGCAGCCCAACACCACTGTGGTTGTTAAACCATGTCCCCAGGTGCCATGGCCACACATTTCTTGAACAAGTCCAGGGATGGGGACTCCACCACCTCCCTGGGCAGCCTGTTCCAGCCCCTGACCACTCTTGCAGCAAATAATTTTTTCCTAATATCCAACCTAACCCTCCCCAGCACAATTTCAGGCCATCGCATCTTGTTCTGTCACTTGACACTAGATATACACCTGATAAATTCCCACCTGACAGCATGCACAGGGAGCAGAGCCACAAAGATGATTCAGGGAGTGGAACATCTTCCGTAGGAGGAGAGCCTGAGGAAGCTGAGGGCTCTGTAGCTTGAAGAGGAGGAGGTGACCTCATTCATGTTGATAAAGATGTGCAGGGTGAGCACCCAGAGGCTGGAGCCAGGCTCTGCTGGGGGATGCCCAATGCCAGCACAAGGGGCAGTGGTGGAAGTTGAGGCATAGGAAGTTCCATGGAAACAGGAGGAAATTTTTTCCCTGTGAGGGTCACAAAGCACTGGAACAGGCTGCCCAGGGGGGTTGTGGACTCTCCCTCTCTGGAGATATTCAAGACCTGCCTAGATGTGTTCCTGTGTGATCTGCTCTAGGTGATCCTGCTCTGGCAGGGGTCTTGGACTGGATGATCTTTTGAGGTCCCTTTCAGCCCCTGCCATTCTGTGATTCTGTGATCTCTTCATGAGGTGTCTGACTCCAACATACGATAATGGAGTTCATTATGTTGAGGAGCAATTAAGTTGAGCAAAACCAGAATTATGGCTGCTCTACTTAGTATGAAGGGCAGCTTAATGCCTCCAACTCTTCATCAGGTTTCTGGGTTTAAAATTCAGTTTTGAAGCCAAGCACATCCATGGAACATGTCCAGAGAAGAGCCATGAGAATGAGCAAAGGGCTGGAGCTGCTCTGATCTGGAGACCGACTGAGAGAGTTGGGGTTGTGCAGTCTGGGGAAGAGAAAGCTCCAAGGAGACCTTCTTTTGGCCCTCCAGTACCTGAAGGGGGCTTCAGGAAGGTTGGGCAGGGACTTTGTAGGGTGTCAGGGAGTGATAGGACTGGGGGGAATGGATCCAAGCTGGAGAAGGGGAGATTTAGATAGGATGTTAGGAAGAAGTTCTTCAGCATGAGGGTGGTGAGAGACTGGCACAGGTTGCCCAGGGAGGTGGTGGCAGCCTCATCCCTGGAGATTTTGAAGGCGAGGCTGGCTGTGGCTGTGAGCAAGCTGCTGTAGTGTGAGGTGTCCCTGCCCATGGCAGTGGGGTTGGAACTGGATGATCCTTGAGATCTCTTCCAGCCCTGACAATTCTGTGATTCTTAGATGTGGCTGAGTTACTCCCTGTCTTTTCTCAGAAAACAAATCTCTGGGCACCACTTCCAGGCAAACAATTTTAGTTCTTGCCAGGCTGTGTAGCTTCTGAGAGATGTTTCCTTCACTACATCTCTGCCATCTTTTGATGTTAAAGGCTGTGTCAGAGCAGCTGCATGGGATATGAAAGAAAATACACAGCACAACTTCAGTTGCTCTCTTCTCACATCACATGGCAGAAGCAATTCTGCAGCACTTCATGCTGAAGGACTCCTTAGACTTCAAAGCCAGCACTGGAACCTAGAGGGAGATTCTCCTCCCTGGTGAGACCTCACCTGGAATATTGGATCCAGCTCTGGGCTCCCCAATTGAAGAGGGACAGGGATCTGCTGGACAGAGTCCAAGGGAGGGCTACAAGGATGCTGAAGGGACTGCAGCACTGCCTGGTGAGGAGAGGCTGAGCGCCCTGGGGGTGGTTAGACTGGAGAGGAGAAGGCTGAGAGGCGATTTAATAAATGTTTGCAAATATCTGAGGGCAGGGGGTCAAGAGGGAGGGGACAAGGGAGAGGCTCTGCTCAGCTGCAACTTGGAATAGGACAAGCGGCAATGGAAGTAAACTCCAGCACAGGAGGTTCCACCTGAACATGAAGAGGAACTTCTTCACTGTGAGGGTCACAGAGCACTGGAGCAGGCTGCCCAGAGAGGTTGTGGGGTCTCCTTCTCCGGAGACTTTCAAGACCCATCTGGATGTGTTCCTGTGTGACCTGTGCTGGATTCTATGGTCCTGCTCTGGCAGGGGGGTTGGACTGGAAGGTCTCTGGAGGTCCCTTCCAACCCCTAACATCCTGAGAGCTGTGAACCACAAAGGATCTAGAGGATCTAGAGATATTATATTATGAGGGGGGTGCATAAAGTCACCATAGTAGCATCACCTTGAAAAATCAGATTCATTTTCTTTACCTGAGCAGTACCAGCACTGACAGAAGGTGTTGCAGGGGTCCGCAGAGCAGCACAACCAGGTCACAGAATCACAGAATGACCTGGGTTGGAAGGGACATTAGAAATCCATTAGCTTTTGGTGTGGGGATGCTGTGCTCTGCTCTCCTGAGGGATTTCTCCTCTGTATGGCCTGCCTTGCTCCCTGGAGGATCCAGTGCCACTGCTCTGCATTTGCAGTTAGCTGTCTGTATACATTTTGTGACCGTTTGAGGCTGTCCCCTTAAGAAAGGGAATATTGTGGTTGGATGTTTGTAAACGAGAGACGGATCTAAACTAATTTCATTGGTAGATTGGGGGGAAGCACCTTTTGAACTGGGAGTACAGCAGTTTTCTGGTCAGTCTGTCTTCCCCTCCTTCGGTGGCTTGCAGCTCATAGTTTTCTGGGCTTTCAGCCAGGCTTGACCTTGAAACTGATAAACTGCAAGGCCTGTATTAACTACTTTCCAATTAACAACTGCTTTTTCTTTTCCTCTCTTTCTAACCCTCTCTGGGGAAAGGGGGAGAGAAGGGTGAGCAGGGGTGGGGAACCCCTCCCCTCAGCAGAAGAGGGAACCCTCATTTCTGTGTGACTTTGTTGTATATTTCTGTATATATTGTAAATACTGTAAATTCTGTACATAAACCTGCATTTTTTCCTAAACTGCTTTGTAAATATACAGCACCCACTCCTTTGCTAATCCAGCTGTGTGTTTATTTTCCCTTCAATTTTCTTCCTTCTACTCACAGTGGGGGGGGGAAGGCCCTGGCCTTTCCCTCAACCCTACGACACATTTCTACAGATAGAGAATGCTGGGACCTATAAACTGTGTGACCATTTGAGGCTGTGCCTTTAAGAAAAGGACAGTACTAGGACACTCTGGCTGAATGTTTTGTAAACACAAGACAGGTCTAAACGAATTTCATTGGTAGATTGGTAGAACGCAACTTTAAGTTTTGAGTGTGGCTGGGACTTTCCTCAGTTCACTCTTCCCTCCTCCCTTTCCTGTGTTTCCCTTTCCTTTCCTGTGTTGATAGGTTGGACTCGATGATCCTCGAGGTCCTTTCCAACCTAAGCAATACTGTGATACTGTTCAACGATGATCTGGATGAAGGGGTTGAGTCAGTCATCAGCAAGTTTGCAGATGACACAAAGTTAGGGGCAGATGTTAGTCAGTTCGAGGGTAGAAAGGCTCTGCAGAGGGACCTCGACCGACTGGACAGATGGGCAGAGTCCAATGGGATGGCATTCAACAAGTCCAAGTGCCGAGTGCTGCACTTTGGCTACAGCAATCCCATGCAGAGCTACAGGCTGGGGTCGGAGTGGCTGGAGAGCTCCCAAACAGAGAGGGACCTGGGGGTGCTGATCGACAGCCACCTGAATATGAGCCAGCAGTGTGCCCAGGTGGCCAGGAGGGCCAATAGCATCCTGGCCTGCATTAGGAATAGTGTGGCCAGCAGGAGCAGGGAGGTCACAGTGCCCCTGTACTCTGCATTGGTTAGGCCGCACCTTGAGTCCTGTGTCCAGTTCTGGGCCCCTCAGTTTAAGGAGGACATCGAAACACTTGAGCGTGACCAGAGAAGGGCAACAAGGCTGGGGAGAGGCCTTGAACACAAGCCCTATGAGGAGAGGCTGAGGGAGCTGGGATTGTTTAGCCTGGAGAAGAGGAGGCTCAGGGGTGACCTCATTGCCCTCTACAACTACCTGAAAGGTGGTTGTAGCCAGGAAGGGGTTGGCCTCTTCTCCCAGGCAACCAGCACCAGAACAAGGGGACACAGTCTCAAGCTGCGCCAGGGAAGGTTTAGACTCGAGGTGAGGAGGAAGTTATTCACCGAGCGAGTCATTCGTCATTGGAAAGGGTTGCCCAGGGAGGTGGTTGAGTCATCGACCCTGGAGGCGTTCAAGGGGAGATTGGACGTGGCACTTGGTGCCATGGTCTAGGCGTGGGGTCTGTGTTGATAGGTTGGACTTGATGATCCTCGAGGTCCTTTCCAACCTAAGTGATACTGTGATACTCTTTCCAGCTCATCTGCTTCTAGGCTCTCTGCCAGACTGACCTTGGACAGAGAAGCGTGTGGCCTACTAACACTTCGCTTTAATTTATACCTGCTTTTATTAACAATTGCTCTTTTTCTCTCTTTCTAACCCTCTTTGGGGAAAAAGGGGAGAGAAAGGGGTACAGGGGGGGAGCCCTCCTCAGCAGAGGAGGGAATTTCCTTCCTGTATTATCACTTTTAGTTTTACTTTGCTGTATATTTCTGTGTATATATTGTAAATACTGTAAATTGTGTATATATCCTGCATTCCCTAACAATTGCTTGTAAATACAGCATTCCCTTTTGCTACTCCGGCTGGCTAGCTGTGGTTTTTCTTCCTCTTTGTGGGGGAGAGGAGGCTAGGCCTTTCTCTCTAACCCTCCACAAACTGGAAGAGAGAAGCTTGAGAGTAGAGCTGAGGAAGAAAATCTTGAGAGTGAGGGTGGGGAGACACTGGCACAGGATGCCCAGGGAGGCTGTGGCTGCCTCCTGCCTGGAGGTGTTCCAGGCCAGGCTAGTTGAGACCCTGAGCAACCTGGGCTGGTGAGAGGTGTCCCTGCCCATGGCAGAGGGTTGGCACTGGATGAGCTTTAAAGACTCTTCCAACTCAACCCATTCTATGAATCTATGATCAGAACCAGGGCCTGAACTGGGGGAAGTTGGGCTGCTTGGATATCAGTCACTGGGTGCTGAGCAACTGCATTGTGCAGCACTTAGCTTGGGTTTATTTCTCTCTCTTTTATTTTTTGGTTGTTGAATTCCTTCTCATTACTATTATCATAATATTATTGCTATTACTATTATTATCATTATTATTGCATTTTATTTTGGTTTTGCTTGTTTTGGTTTATTAAAAAAATTAATATTTTTAAATTTTATTTGGTATATTCTTTTATGTTGTGTTTTATTTTCTTTTATTAGTTTTGGGAGTTTTCTATTTTATTTAATTATTTGATTTGATTTGATTTTTTCATTTTATTTTCTATTTATTTTATTATTTGATTTGATTTAATTTAACTTAATTTAGTTTCATTTTATGTTATATTTTATTTTTTACATTATATTATATTATATTATATTATATTATATTATATTATATTATATTATATTATATTATATTATATTATATTATATTATATTATATTATATTATATTATATTATATTATATTATATTATATTATATTATATTATATTATATTATATTATATTATATTATATTATATTATATTATATTATATTATATTATATTATATTATATTATATTATATTATATTATATTGCATTGTGTTCTATTCTATTCTATTCTATTCTATTCTATTAATATTATTGCTTTATTTGATTAAATTTAGTTTAATTTTATGTTTTTATTTTATTTTATTTTATTTTATTTTATTTTATTTTATTTTATTTTATTTTATTTTATTTTATTTTATTTTATTTTAATTTATTTTATTTCATTTAGACTTGCTGGAGCGTGTCCAGAGAAGGGCAACAAAGTTGGTGAGGGCTTTGGAACACAAGCCCTATGAAGAGAGACTGAGGGAGCTGGGGTTGCTTAGCCTGGAGAAGAGGAGACTCAGGGGTGACCTTCTTGCTCTCTCCAACTACCTGAATGGAGGTTGTAGACAGGCGGATGATGGTCTCTTCTCCCAGGCAGCCAGCACCAGAACAAGAGGACACAGTCTCAAGCTGCACCAGGGGAGGTTTAGGCTGGAGGTTAGGAGGAAGTTTTACACAGAGAGAGTGATTGCCCATTGGAATGGGCTGCCCGAGGAGGTGGTGGAGTCGCCATCACTGGAGGTGTTCAGGAGAAGACTTGATAGGGTACTTGGTTACATGGTTTAGTTGGTTGGGTGGTGTTGGATCATAGGTTGGACACAATGATCTTGAAGGTCTCTTCCAACCTGGTCTATTCTATTCTATTCTATTCTATTCTATTCTATTCTATTCTATTCTATTCTATTCTATTCTATTCTGTTCCGTTCTGTTCTGTTCCGTTCCATTCCATTCCATTCCATTCCATTTTACTTATTTTGTTTTATTTATGTTATTTAATTTCATTTCACTTCACTTTATTTTATTTCATTCATTGAACCTTTTTTCATCTCCACCCAGGAATTTTTTACTCCTTTAATTTTTTTCTCTCTCCCTTGATTCTCCCAATCCCACTGGGAGTGAGGAGGAGGGAGTGAGCAGCTGAGTGCTGCTTAGCTGCCATCTGGGGTTAAACCACAACATTTGGGAAACATATTTTGGATTCCCTGTTCTTGGCCTTATGTAAGATCACTGGGAAAAAAAAAAAACAACACACCAAACAAAGCTCAAGCAAACCTTTAATTGAATCCTCCTCCTATGCTGTGCAGTGACCCAAATACTGAGCAGGGAGAAGCTGCATAGGATTAAGTCTTAGAAGCCTAAAGTAAAATGAGATGTCCTTTTAATGACAGGAGGTAATTAATATACAACATCATTTAGGCTTAATTGCCATCAAATCCCAACGGTTTGGGCCACTGAGCTTGTGTGCACGAAGCCCAAAATACCAAAGTCAATATGCTGGCAGAAAACAGGGATTCTGGGAGAAGCAAGAGGTAAAAAGCACCCACACTGTAATTTCCCTGTTAGCTAATCCTGCAGGCGGTTTTGTCTTGCTCCTTTCACCGGCAGCAAGAGGATAAGCCCCCTCCCCCTCTACTCCACTCTGCTGAGACCCCACCTGGAGCACTGTACCCAGTTCTGGAGCCTCTATTACAGGAAGGATCTGGAGGTGCTGGAAGGTGTCCAGAGAAGGGCCACGAGGATGAGCAGAGGGCTGGAGCTGCTCTGCTATGAGGACAGACTAAGAGAGTTGGGGTTGTTCAGTATGGAGAAGAGAAGGCTCTGAGGAGACCTTGTGGCCCTCCAGTATCTGCAGGGGGCTCCAAGAAAGCTGGGGAGGGACTTTTGAAGGTGTCAGGGAGTGACAGGACCGGGGGGGGATGGGGTAGATTAAGATTGGATGCTAGGAAGAAGTTCTTCAGCATGAGGGTGGTGAGAGACTGGCACAGGTTGCCCAGGGAGGTGGTGGCAGCCTCATCCCTGGAGGTTTTGAAGGCCAGGCTGGATGTGGCTGTGAGCAACCTGCTGTAGTGTGAGGTGTCCCTGCCCATGGCAGGGGGGTGGGACTGGCTGATCCTTGAGGTCCCTTCCAACCCTGACAATTCTCTTTCTTTATGAAACCAGACATTTATTTTACAGACTCACAGATTGTATCTAGTTCAAAGGGACCTCAAAGGTCATCTTTGTCCAACCCCCCCTGCACTCAGCTGGGATACCTCCAGGCTGCCCAGGGCCACAGCAAGTCCTGGTGTCTCCAGGGACACAGCTCTCAACCACATCCCCGGGCAACCTGTTCCAGTGTTTTTACCACTCTCTTTGTGAAGAACTTCCTGCTGATGTCTGACCCAAATCTCCCCTGCTCCAGTTTCAAACCATTGCCTCTCATCCTATCCCTGTAAGCTCTTCTAAACAGTCCCTCCCCAGCCTTCCTGCAGGCTCCCCTCAGATACTGAATTATATTTATAAGGTCTCCCTGGAGCCTTCTCTTCTCCAGGCTGAATGGCCCCAACTCTTTCAGCCTGTCTTCATAGGAGAGGTGCTTCTGCCCTCTGATCATCTTTGTGACCTTCCCCATCAGCTCCAGGCCCTTCTTGTTTTGTGGGTCCCATATCAGGACACAGCATTGCAGGTGAGGTCTCCCCCAGAGCAGGGCAGAGGGGCAGGATCTTCTCTCTCCATCTCTGGCCACACTGCTTTGGATACAGCCCAGGCTGCCATCGGCCTTCTGTGCTGCCAGTGCCCATTGCTGGCTCCTGTCCAGCTTCTCCCACACCAGCACCCCCCAAGTCCTTTTCTGCAGGGTGCCTCTCAATCTCATCATTCGCTATCTTGGATGATATCAAGGATTGTCCTGACCCTGGTGCAGGACCTTGCATGTTGCCTTATTGAACCTTGTGAGATTCTCCTCAGCCACCTCTCCAGCCTGTCCAGGTCACTCCCATCCCATTCTTCAGTCTTACCACCCACACCAGACAGCTTGGAGTCAACTGCAAATTTCTTGATGCTTGTTGACCTTGGCCACCTCTGATTCCCTTTTCCTGATGCTGTGTTATTTTAATGCTAACCCCCAAAACTGTGGCAGAATGTGCAAATGTCTCCATCCTGCCCTCCCACCCCTCAGCCTCCATCCTCCACAAATACTTCAAGCCCTGAGTTTCTTCTCCTCCTGGGCATTCAAAACCAAGGCTATCAATGGTATAATTTGCACACTGGATAGAAGTAGCCAAATTTTACTTATCTCAGCATTCCAGATGTTCAAATATTCTGATTTCAAAATCTTTTAACATCCTGTGAGGTGCTCAACTCAGTCTTCTGCAGTGAACCTGAGTAATGTTTATTCTGCTACTCCTGGGTATAAACAGCTCCAGCAAGAGCATCTCCTCTCTCCTGTGAGAGTTGTTTGGGTTTGGGGTTTGTTTGGGCAGTTTTTTTGTTTTGTTTTGTTTTGTTTTGTTGGTTTTTAGTTGGGGTTTTTTTATGTTTCAGGCAAGGGTAATTTGTGTTAAAACAGGCAAATGTCTTAAATGTTTTAAACTCTGACCCAGTGAGGCCAGAGCTGGAGCACTGCATCCAGTTCTGGGCATCCCAGTTGAAGAGAGACAGGGAACTACTGCAGAGAGTCCATGAGAGGCTTCGAAGAGGCTGAGGGGCCTGAAGCATCTCTGTGAGCAGCTGGCTGAGAGCCCTGGGGCTGTTGAGCCTGGAGATGAGCAGCCCCAGAGGGGAGCTGAGCAATGCTCAGCAAGAGCTAAAGGCTGGGGGGCAAAAGGCTGGAGCCAGACTCCTGTCAGTGGTGCCCAGGGACAGGACAAGGGGCAAGGAGCACAAACTGCAACCCAGGAGGTTTTATCTGAAGATGAGGAGAAACTTTTGTGTGAGGGTGCTGGAAGCCTGGAGCAGGCTGCCCAGAGAGGTTGTGGAGTCTCCTTCTCCGGAGAGCTTCCAACCCCACCTGGTGTGCTGGGTTACACCCATCCTGAATAGGGGCTGAAAGAATCCATCCCACAGGAGGACAAAAGAAACTTGATCCAGGTGGGCAGAGAAAGACTTGGATTTCCCCCTCCCAGGAGGAGCAGGCTGTGGAGTCTCCTTCTCTGGAGAGCTTCCAACCCCACCTGGCCATTGTGGTCCTGTGCAAGCTGCTGTGGGTGCTCCTGCTATGGCAGGAGGGTTGGACTGGATGAGGTCCAACTGTTCCCCTGCTGGGATTCTGTGACTGTGTGAAATCAAAGATACACTGCAGCTCTTTTGGCTCATTCTGATAGAAGCAAGCTTTGGGAAAACAGCTCTGGATGACTAGTGATGAAAAATGAATGAATCAGATTGGGCTGCAGAGAGGAAAATGCAAGCACTCAAAAAAGAAAGGAGAAGGAGGGAAGGAAGGAAGGAAGGAAGGAAGGAAGGAAGGAAGGAAGGAAGGAAGGAAGGAAGGAAGGAAGGAAGGAAGGAAGGAAGGAAGGAAGGAAGGAAGGAAGGAAGGAAGGAAGGAAGGAAGGAAGGAAGGGAGGGAGGGAGGGAGGGAGGGAGGGAGGGAGGGAGGGAGGGAGGGAGGGAGGAAGGAAGGAAGGAAGGAAGGAAGGAAGGAAGGAAGGAAGGAAGGAAGGAAGGAAGGAAGGAAGGAAGGAAGGAAGGAAGGAAGGAAGGAAGGAAGGAAGGAAGGAAGGAAGGAAGGAAGGAAGGAAGGAAGGAAGGAAGGAAGGAAGGAAGGAAGGAAGGAAGGAAGGAAGGAAGGAAGGAAGGATTCAATTAAAATCTAAAAATGATCAAATGGTAAAGATCTCTCTACAAATTAGGTCTTGGAGCTGGATTTTTGCCCAGAGGCATTGAGAAGAGCTAATTTATGCTGAGGAGAAACCAGCATCCTTCTGTGTGTTTGTCAGCAGTGTAGCTCCAATTCAGGACCTTTCTGGAAACTGTTGGATTGGGAACAAATAAAAAAATAGCTCTAAATGTGCCTGCAGAAAAGAATAGCTCCTTTCTTACTGCTTCTTTCTCCCCTCCCTCTCCGCCCCCCCCTCCCCCCCCCCCCCCCCCAAGCCCTCCCCTACTCTGGCCAGCCTTTAAAATTGAATCAAGGATTCCCTTTCTCAAGGAGCATCCCAAGAAAAACAAGATTGAAGGCAAAAGGAAACTGTTATACCACATGAGGCCATTGGTGATTGATGTGATGCTCCCCAGCTCGAGGACAGGGACTTGCTGGAGAGGGTACAGCAAAGGGCTACAAAGATGCTGAGCAGCCTGGAGCATCTCTGTGATGAAGAAAGGCTGAGAGAATTGGGGCTTTTCAGTCTGGAAAAGAGCAGCCTGAGGGGAATCTCATCAATGCTTACAAATTCTGAAAGGGTGGGGGGCAGGAGGCTGGGACCAGGCTTCTTTCAGTGGTGCCCAGTGACAGGACAAGGAGCAAAGGGCACAAACCTGAACATCCGAAGTTCATCTGAACATGAAGAGGAGCTTCTTTAATTGAAGTGTGACAGAGAGGTTGTGGAGTCTCCATCTCTGGAGAAATTAAAAACATGCCTGGATGTATTCCTGTGTGACCTTCTCTAGGTGAACCTGGCTTGGCAGGGGGTGGGGCTGGACCTGGACCTGATGATCTCTAGAGGTCCCTTTAAATCACTACCATTCTGTGATTCTCTGATTCTCTGAGTCTCTGATCCAAGGTCTGAATATCTTTATTAGGGTTTTACCTTCTGTGATGTTTTAAGACATGCTGCAGGTCTTTAAAAACTAACAGCAACCGCCCTGTTTTGATCTGTCAGCAGTTTGGAACCTTAAAACATCCAGGGCATGTCTCAAGGACCCCAGCTTCTCTCTGATCACAGATTAAAGGGCCTGGTAGGTGATTTAGAGTTATAGAATCACAGAAGTGTTAGGGTTGGAAGGGACCTCAAGGATCAGCCAGTCCCAACCCCACCTGCCATGGGCAGGGACACCTCACACTACAGCAGGCTGCTCACAGCCACATCCAGCCTGGCTACAAAAACCTCCAGGGATGAGCCTGCCACCACGTCCCTGGGCAACCTGTGCCAGTCTCTCACCACCCTCATGAGGAAGAACTTCTTCCTCACATCCAATCTGAATCTACCCACTTATTTTTTTTTTCCATCGCCCCCAGTCCTATCACTCCCTGACATGCTCAAAAGTCCCTCCCCAGGTTTCTTGTAGCCCCCTTCAGATACTGGAAGGCCACAAGAAGGTCTCCTCAGAGCCTTCTCTTCTCCAGACTGAACAACCCCAACTCCCTCAGTCTGTCCTCATAGGAGAGGTGCTCCAGCCCTCTGTTCATCCGCATGGCCTTTCTCTGGACACCTTCCAGCACCTCCAGATCCTTCCTGTATTAGGGGCTCCATTTGACACAGTGCTCCAGGTGGGGTCTCACCAGAGCAGAGTTGAGGGGGAGAATCACCTCCCTCGACCTGCTGGCTATGCTTCTCTTGCTGCAGCCCAAGATGTGATTTGCTTTCTGGGCTGCAAGTGTAGGAGGTGTTTCAAGAGCTATGTAGGTGCTTACACGGTTCCAATTCATATGCCAGTCGAGCTTTATTCTGTGAATGTACAGTCACGAAGAAAACTCCTTGGAATTCCCTCATCAGCCCTCTTGTAGTTAAAAAAATTACATGGATTGGTTTCAGAGCAACATCCTCAACCGCTTTTAATTCTCCATTTTACACCCTTCAGGCTTAGTACTGCACAGAGCTTTCAGCTTTTCACAGAGCTTTGAGCTTTCACAGATTCTTCCCAAGAAATCCCAACGATGCATGCATGGCTTGATTTAAGAAAGATATTTTACTTGTGTTTCATACACACAGAAAAGAAAGAAAGAAAGAAAGAAAGAAAGAAAGAAAGCTGATGATCAACAGTGGCTTTAAAAATAAAGTAAACTCAACACTACTCCACTTTTCCACAAGTGTACAAAAAAAGAAAGAAAGAAAGAAGAAGAAAGCAAAGCAAGAAAATGAATTTACATTCAACGGTAAAGCTTAAAATCCACTCTAATAATAGTTGCATTGACATTCACATACACAAGCACAGAATAAATATTTCAGGATCCTTATAAGAGCATACAGCATACATACAGTACTTGAATGTTACATAAGGAGTGGTAGCAGGGTCAGGAATTCATCATCTCATAGAAAAAAAAAACCAAAACAACCAAAAAACAAAGCCAAAAGTCAAAGGAAACGCAGCAAAAAAAAACCAACCCCAAGGTGCCGGGGGAGGGTTAACACCAAGGTGCTTTGCACAGAGCTAGCAGGGTCAGAAATCCATTTGTGTGAGGAGTTGGCTTTTGCTTCTTCAGTAGCAGGAAGAGTTGGTTTGCGAAGGTGTGGTCAAAGTGCAGATCAATGCAAAATTACCCCCCCAAAAGAAACAACAAAGGAAAAGGAAAACCCAGACAACCGAAAAAGAAACCAAAAGAGCTATTCCTGTATTTATTAATCCATGCAAGAGTCAGCCCCCGAATCACCCCACAGAATAAAGCTGTTGCCGAGGACAGATGTTTCAGGCAGTTG